>NW_028270175.1:16923213-18123213 GCF_037043375.1 Chiloscyllium plagiosum | reverse complement strand
TCCTCTCCGCAGTTATTGTAAATTCCTTACATTGCAAACAGATTTCTGGCTGCAATTTTTATTTGGCGTAAAAGCAATTTGATTGCAGTATAAGGCTGCAGATATCACCAGTGTGGTTTGTCATGTTAGAGGTATTATATTTCACAAGGTGATAGAAGTGTTGGTAGAAGGTTTCCACCACTGCACAGTTCACACAAAGGCTGTTCAACTGTCCATGAGCCAATCAAAGATATTGCTGACCCACATACCTATCCTGATCAGGAGAAAAAAAACGAGCAGTCTGTTTCTGGGCAAAGCTGCCCCAAACATACACCAATGGTGCTGCTTATGAGTCGAACAATCCTCCGTCACTGCTTGAACAAAAGCAACAATGTAAATACAGCTCTCAATGAATTTCAGCAACTTGTTTTAGAACCTGAAACATCTTCAACAGTATTTTTTGATTTAAAGCAATCCTTGTCCTTCTTTGGTCCAATATCCCAAAAAAAAGAAAAATAAAATACGTTGTCTTTACACATAATTATTTATACACAGAACATTATGAAAAGCCTTATGGGAGAAGGACGTTTATTGAGAATAAAAGGTTGTGTCTCTTATTGTAGGATGGTAAAAAGGCTGAAAAGATGAAGCCAGATGGTGAGATATATCAGTAAATGAGAATTAGATGCCTCCAAATTTGGGTTTACAATTGCTTTTAAGTTTATGGGGATGGGGCACCTTGGAGAGTTCCAAAGTTTTGGGGTCCTTGGAAAGAACGAATTTGAGGAGAATGATTCTCAAATTAAACATGGTAAAGGGAAGAGGATAAGAATGTGTAACCGGAACCCTAACTCTAACTCAACTTACAGTTTCAGTGGATGAAATAAGAAAGCATAAAGGACTAATGATTAATGTCATAATTTTTATTTTTAAAATGTGACTTTTTATTTTAAAAATGATGCTGTGATGCAAGTTGAATAAATACACAATATTTAGAAGTCCTGAACTGTAGTTATTTTAATCAACCTGTTTGGACATGCAGTGCCACCCGTCTGGGGAAGGTGGGAATTGAATCCAGATCTTCACAGATAGGGGCTCTGACTACATCACAATTTTGATGGTATTAGGCAAGAACTTTCAAAAGCTGATTGAGGGAAATGTTGGCAGTTAAAGGATCGACTGGAAAATGGGCAACCTTCAGAAATGAGATAATGAGAGTCCAGAGAAAGTATATTCCTGTTAGGGTGAAAGGAAAGGCTGGTAGGTATAGGGAATACTGGATCCCTCAAAGATCAGCAAGGCGTCCTTTGTGTGGAGCCGCAGGAGCTGGAGGAGAGACTACACAAGTATTTTGCATCAATATTTACTGTGGAAAAGGATATGGAAGATATAGAATGTAGGGAAATAAATGGTGACATCTTTAAAAATGTCCAAATTATAGAGGAGGAAGTGCTGGATGTCTTGAAACACATAAAAGAGGATAAATCCCCAGGACCTGATCAGGTGTACCCTAGAACTCTGTGGGAAGCTAGGAAAGTGATTGCTGGGCCTCTTGCTGAGATATTTGTATCATCGATAGTCACAGGTGAGGTGCTGGAAGACTGGAGGTTGGCTAACGTGGTGCCACTGTTTAAGAAAGGTGGTAAGGACAAGCTAGGGAACAATAGACCAGTGAACCTGATCTTGGTGATGGGCAAGTTGTTGGAGGGAATCCTGAGGGACAAGATATACACGTATTTGGAAAGGCAAGGACTGATTAGGGGTAGTCAACATGGCTTTGTGCGTGGGAAATCATGTCTCACAAACTTGACTGAGTTTTTTGAAGAAGTAACAAAGAGGATTGATGAGGACAGAGCAATAGACGTGATCTATATGGACTTCAGTAAGGCATTTGATAAGGTTTCCCATGGGAGACTGGTGAGCAAGGTTAGATCTCATGGAATATAGGGAGAACTAATCATTTGAATACAGAACTGGCTCAAAGGTAGAAGACAGAGGGTGGTGGTGGAGGGTTGTTTTTCAGACTGGAGGCCTGTGACCAGTGGAGTGCCACAAGGATCAGTGCTAGGTCCACTACTTTTCATCATTTATATAAATGATTTGGATGCGGGCATAAGAGGTATAGTTAGGAAGTTTGCAGATGACACCAAAATTGGAGGAGTCGTGGACAGCGAAGGTTACCTCATATTACAACGGGATCTTGATCAGATGGGCTAATGGGCTGAGGAGTGGCAAATGGACTTTAATTTAAATAAATGCAAGGTGTGCATTTTGAGAAAACAAATTTTAGCAGGACTTATACACTTAATGGTAAGGTCCTAGTGGGTGTTGCTGAACAAAGAAACTTTGGAGTGCAGGTTCATCGCTCATTGAAAGTGGAGTTGCAGGTAGATAGGATAGTGAAGGCAGCATTTGATATGCTTTCCCTTTTATTGGTCAGAGTATTGAGTACAGGAGTTGTGAGGTCATGTTGTGGCTATACAGGACATTGGTCAGGCTACTGTTGGAATATTGCGTGCAATTAAGATCTACTTCCTATCGGAAAGATGTTGTGAAACTTGAAAGGGTTCAGAAAAGATTTTCAAGGATGTTGTCAGGGTTGGAGGTTTTGAGCTATAGGGAGAAGTTGAACAGGCTAAGACTGTTTTTCCCTGGAGCGTTGGAGGCTGAGGGGTGACCTTGTAGAGGTTTATAAAATCATGAGGGGCATGGATAGAATAAATAGGCCAAGTCTTTTCCCTGGGGTGGGAGAGTCCAGAAATAGATGGCATAGGTTTAGGGTGAGAGGGGAAAGATATAAAAGAGACCTAAGGGGCAACGTTTTCATGCAGAGGGTGGTACGTGTATGGAGTGAGCTGCTGGAGGAAGGTTTGAAGAAATACAACATTTAAGAGGCATTTGGATAGGTATATGAATAGGAAGGATTTGGAGGGATATAGGTCGGGTACTGGCAGTTGGGACTAGATTGGGTTGGGATATCTGGTCGGCATGGATAAGTCAGACTGAAGGGTCTGTTTCCATGCTGTACATCTCTGTGACTTTATGATACTATGACATGACCCCTTTGGTTCTGAGCTGTAAATTAAATCAAACTAGCTTTTCCTGTGTTGCCCATCGTTAAATGCAACAATAAGCGAGGAAGGTGTCCTGGATGATCCAGGTGATTTTAAGGTCAGGGTGGAAGTGTTGGTGATGTTGATGAATGGTTCCAACTCCTCGTGGGAGCATGATACAGTCATCAACGTAGCTGAGGAAAAAGTGGGAGATGGTGCCAGTGTAACTGCGGAAGATGGACTGTTCCACATATTCTTCAAAGAGGCAAGCATAGCTGGGGTCCATGCGGGTGCCCATGGTTACCCTTTTAGTCTGAAGAAAGTGGGAGGATTCAAAGGAGAAATTGTTAATGGTGTGGACCTGTCCTGCCAATTGAATGAGTGCATCAGTGGAGGGGTACTGGTTGGATTGGTGGGAGAAGAAGAAACTGAGGGCTTGGAGACCTTTGCCATAGTAGATGGATGTGTATAGGGACTGGATGTCCATGGTGAAGATGAGGCATTGGGGACCAGGGAAACGAAAATCATGGAAAAGTTGGAGGGTGTGGGTGGTGTCCCGAATATATGTGAGGAGTTCCTGGACCAATGGGGAGAGGACGGTGTTGAGATATGAGGAGATAAATTCGGTAGGGCAGGAGCAGGCAGAGATGATAGGTTGTCCTGGGCAGTCAAGTTTATGGTTTTTGGATAAGAGATAGAACCAGGTGGTGCGGGGTTCTGGGACTGTGAGTTTGGAGGCTGTGGATGGGAGATCCCCTGAGGTTTGGATGGCCTGGGAGATGATGGTTTGGTGATGGGAGGTGAAGTCATGGTTGGGGGGCAGTAGAAGGAGGTGTCTGTGAGTTGGCGCCTGACTTGAGCAGTGTAGAGGTTGGTGGGTCAAACTACCACGAAATAGTGGGGCTACATTAGTTACCCTTCGATCTGTTGGAACTTTTCCAGAGTCTAAAATCTTGGAAGATGACTGCCAATGCATCCATAATTTCCAGAGCCACATCCTGAGGTACTCAGTTATGTAAATTATTGGGTCCTGGGGATTTATCAGCCTTCAATCACATCAATGTCTCCAGAACTATTTTCCTACTAATATAGATTTCCTTCAATTCCTCCCTATCACTAAACTCTGCGATCCCAACCATTTCTGGGACATTATTCGTACCATTCTTTGTGAAGATGGAGGCAAAGAATGAATTTAGTTTATCAACCATTTTCTTATTCCCTATTATAAATTCCCCCATTTCTGACTGTAAAGGACCTACATTAGTTTTCACCAGTTTTTTTCTCTTGACCTACCTGTAGAAACTTTTACATTTAGTTATGTTCTCTGTAAACTTACTTTCATAATCCCCATCTTAATCAATCCTTTGGCCCTCCTTCGCCGACTTCTAAACTGTTCCCGATCTTCAGGTCTGTGTTTTTTTCTAGCCAATTTGAATGCTTCTTTCTGTTTTGCACCTAATACTATCTCTAATTTCCCTCATAAGCATGGTTTGGCCACAGTTGCCTGTGCATTCTTGCGCCTGACAGAAATAAACCTATTTTGTACTTCACCCATTCACTCTTTGACTGCTTGCCTTTGCCTGTCCACTGTCATTCCTTTCAGTAACATTTCCCAATCCACCATAGTCAACTCAAACCTCAACATTGTAGTTTGCCTTATTAAGATTCAGAACCTTAGTCTTAAAATCAACGATTTCCTTCTCCAATTTGAAGAAAAATTCTGTTATATTATGGTCACTCCCCGAGACGTCTCTCAAAACTACATTACCAATTATTCCTTTCTCATTGCATAATACCCAGTCTGAGATGGCCTGTTCTCTCGTTGGTATCTCAATGTATTTGATCCAAAAAGCTATCCTTTGCACACTCCAGGAATTCCTCCTTTACAGTATTGTGATTCATTTGATTTTCCCAATCTACATGCAGATTTAAGTCACCCATAATGAGAGGTGTTCCTTTACTGCATGCATTTCTAATTTCCTGTTTAATGCCATTCCCAACATCACACGACACATAACCTGCACACAATCCCCCATTATTGTTTTTAGAGTAAGACCTCCATGTTAATTTGATAAGACCCTATTTTGAAAAAAAAAGTTGTTTTTATTTCTTTGTATCCCATTCCTAGACATCCTCTGTTGGAAGCTGTTTACAAGTCTCCACAGCTTTTGGGACAGGTATATTATTACATGTCACACCTGGCCTTCATTCATTATTTTCTGCTCACTTTCGGGTAGAAGTCAGTCTCTGGTAGAATCCTGATTGACTTTACTCTTCCCTAGCTGTGGTCAATGAAACAACCACACCCCCAAACAGGAGCTGCAGATCATGGACCAAGTCTTGTATTTTCTCATTCAACTGTACACTTATTAACACATCCTATTTTCAATAACTCCATAATTCTTTTATCAAATTCCATTCTTGAACTCAATGTTATCTATCTTTTAGTCATGTATTAACCCTCACAATCCATCATTTAGATTATATTCTGTGACTCATGAAGTTTCTACATGTAAATCCCTAAATTGCTGGAGTGGACTCTTGAAATGCCCATTCCTCATTCAAGTGAACATTCTTGATATTTGAGCTCAGGTAGCCAGTGAAACCAGGTTCCAGTTTCAGGATCACAGATGAACCTGATCCTCCTATCACACTGGTATTTTCCAGAGTTATGATTAGGAGCAGGGCTTTCTTCCACTCCATCTCTAGCTCAGGAATGTCAAAGCTCGTTCTAATACTAGTCTATTGCTATATGGGCTGAGATCAGCTAACACAGCACAGATTAGAGGTTTGTTAGCCATCAGAGCCATCAAAGATCACTGAACAGCCTGAAATGATATCGATAAATCTTCACTACTAACACAGACACTGTATCTTATGCTAGTCCCTAAGTAGGTTATCCCTTTTCAAATGGATTTACGTTAAGTCTCACAAAACAAATTCAGCTTATTTCTGTCGTCTTCAATCCATGATGTTGCTTTTCTCACTTTGTTTGAATTGAAGGAACGTTTTTCTGACCTGATGAAACTTCCTGTTATGCAACTCCACCAACAAGTAAGTGATTGGCCTCAGCAGTGCCGGTCATTACCCCTCAATAATTCAGGGCTCTGAAGACAACGAACTGTAACTCCTACAGCTGAGACTTACTGACTCAGCACAGAGTTATATTTAAAATGGGATGCTGCTGGTCCATGTGCACAATCCCCATTGCCACCATTTCACTTGACCACAATCATTAGTTTTATTTGTGTAGAAAATCATTAGAGCTGCTTGATCATAGAATCATAAAATAATTCACTACAGAGGGAGTCTAGTTGGCCATTGTGCCAACTCAAACCCTTTGGTAGATATTTCTATTTAATCATATTCCTTTACTCTTTTCTAAACTTGTATAGTTTTTTTTCACTAAATTTTTATCTCGTTCTCTTTTAAACATTATTATTGAATTTTTGCATCCAGCACCGGTTCAGGCAGTGCATCCAAGATGATGGTAACTCATTTGTCTGTAAGGATCAGATTTTCCGAGGAGTTACAATCTCTTGCAGATTGCCCCTTGAGCCTTTCTTTCTTACAGAAAAAGAGAGCTTTACTTTCTGAGAGGAGATTCCATTTAGGGCTCCCACAGAAGTTGGAACTGTCGTTCCATTTTGACAGTTCTTTGGCAATGCAGAGAACTGTCACAGGAAGGCTAACCATGTCCCCTTTTCACAACACTCAGCTGCCTTTACTGAAATGTAAAGATCCTGAAAACCAGTTTTACAGCTGCTGTCAAGTCATAAGTACATAAGGTATTATTAGGGTGCTGGGAGGGATCAAAGTACCAAGGGTAAGATGCCAGAGGGGAAGGGATGAGGATGTCAGGTAACTGGTGTGCCAGCTGGGGTGGAGGTAGGTGCCAAGGATAGAATTCCAGATGGGAAGATGGTAGTAAGTCAAGTAACTAAACTGTCAGCTGGTTATGGTGCCAGTTGAGAAGGGTGGAATGGTAGGGGTTAGGATGCTAGATTAGTAGGGGTAGGGTACCAGCTGGGTAGGGTGCAAGATAAATTGGATGGTAAGTGGGAAGATAAGTTGGTGGGATGCAGGATGTTGGATCAGATTTGTGGGGTAGGGGGTATTGGATCTGGTCTATTGGGGGCCATGGGTATAAAGGCTCTGGAGAGGTGTGATTGGGTGTGTTGAAAAATGTGCTGGAAAAACACAGCAGGCCACGCAGCATCCAAGGAGCAGGAGAATCGACGTTTCGGGCATAAGCCCTTCTTGACTGGGTGTGTGTAAGGTAAGTATTGGGTTACCTTAATAGTTATATAATACTCTAACATTTCCTGAGTAAGTATTTCACTTGAGTATCGTTGGAATCCTCCATAGTCTCCAGTTTAAAATGGAGATTTTCAGAGGGTTCCTAGCGTGGAGGAACTGTCCAGTAAAAATTTAAAATTCATGTGAAATTCCTTCAGTGTGTGCTATAATAAGGGTAATGCCCATACAACTCCAGTCTACATTGGACAATGCCAATGGAAAGTCTGGACCAAATCCTCTGGTCTTGATGACTGGTCATCAACCTGAATGAAACATGAACACTGCTTCTTGCTGCACTAATGCTGCCTGACCTTCTGAGTATTTTCTGGCATTTACTGATTTGATTTTAATTTTATTTCATGTGGAATAATGGTTGTGCAACAACAGTTATGCTGCACCTTACTATTACAGAAGAAGCTATTTTTTAAAAGATGAGCTGTATTTCAGAAACAGGCAACCCTGTAAAGGTGAGGTTGCTCCATAGTGAGGCCATGGCTCTGAATTGCTGCAGTGTGTGTGCTTTTGGTCATGGGTCCATATCGGCAGGCTTTAAGTTACACTAAATCAGTTGTCTCTGAAACAAGCCACAGAGATAATACAAGGGAATGATTACCCTTCTGTGGTAGAGGAAATATGAAGAACTGGAAGCCTGAAATGGAAGCAGAAAATCACACAATCTTTAAACACAGAAGAAGCCATTCGTGCTATCATGCCTGCTGCTGCACTTTGAAGACCTATCCAATTAGTTTCTCTCTCCCTACTCTTTCCCCATAGCTCTGCAAATTGCCTTTTTTAAGTAAGCTGACAATTTTATTTTGCAAGTTACTGTTGAATCTACCTCCACCACCCTTTCAGGTAGTGCGATCCAAATCACAACTCACTGTGTAAAAACATTTCTCCTCTCAATATTGGCAATGCACAGCTGGTCCCTCTAAGACTCTTCTGTATGTTGCTGTTAAACATTTTTTTTAACTAGCGAGATGTTTCTGATTGTGGAAGAGATGCTTAACCTTTTTTCGTTGTATATCAAAATTCTAAGTATCAAGGTTCTTGCTATTGATCCCAAGCTGCAGCATTGCAGAGAAATGAAATTGAATGTTTGCATTTATTGTCAGGACGAGGTGTCACAGCATGCCCTGTCTTCTCTGATTTATGCAGAAGTAGATCCCTCAGGGTTTTGCGTCAAAAGAATCAGTCACCCGCTAGGAGCATGTGGAACAGACTAACAGCAGCAGGCAGCTGGTGGTGATGACACATTCATAATAAAAGAATGTGTGTCTAACAGCATAGGTTTGGACTCTTGTGTTGGCTGTGTTGATTCGTTATCTATTCAATGTGTAGTCTCTCTCCAATGTGCAGTTTCTATCTTGCTCAAAAGGTTGCACTGTTTGGACCATTTTAGTTGCAGCATCTGAAGGTGATGCTGTTGGCCTCAGCACCCTTGCAATAAGTACAAAGGAGTAAGAGTAAGCCATTTTTGCCCTCAAGCCTGTTCTGCCACATGATGAGATCATCTGTGACAGGATTCCAGGTACTGGCAATCATCTGGCTCCAGTAGAAATTTTCTCCAAAACAATTCGGCGTGGATGAATTGGACCGAAGGGTCTGTTTCTGTGCTGGACATCTCTATGACTCTCTGACTCCAAGTCATTCCTTCAGATGGCAAGCAGCAAACCTGCGGAGGGAGAAAGGAAACAAGTGACTGTGTGCAAATTACTTGTAGCATTTCCTACTTTAGTGAAAGTGACTACACTTCACAAAGTATTAAATTGGTTCTAGAGGTTGTGGTAATATAAATGCAGGGTCTTTAGTTAGAGTTGTCCACACCCTAACCCATACACACTCATTCCATTTCATCAAATTTGGGGTTTAAAAGTTATGCTTATGGTTAGGAGGAACAAGAAAAGGCTGTGATTAAGAAGCTGTAAATTGCAAGGAAATAATTATTTCAGAGTAATTCAGTCAACTGAACATGAGGAAGGAAGAAAATGAAGCAACAGAGATACTATTAAAATGAAAACTAGAACTATTGTGTCAGACACAGCTTAGATTAGTAAAATCCCAAATGTAGAATCATACCTCAGTTCACAGCACAGAATAAGGGCATATAAGGTCAAAACAGTTGGAAAATTTCACTGATTTGTGAAGTATAAATTGAAAGTTAAATAGTAGTTGAGGTCACAATATCTAGGTTGCAAGAAGATTAATATTGCACGCTTAGCATTGATTGTTGTTATTGTAGAATTGTTAATTTTTTCAAATGAAATCCTTGGTGAGGGTTAGTTTCTCTCACCCTATCCCTTACAATTATAAATAGTTTCTACCTCTCTATCTCACTATCAATTATTAGATTTAAAAAAGGGCTGTTTTTCACTTAATTAAAGCATTAGGTGAAGGGCCAAGGCCCAATGTGATGAAACCATCAGAGAATGAGGAGAGCAGCTAGTGGGACTGAATCGAAGCCTAACTGTGTCTGATACTGAGGGTGATGTTGTCTTGGTTGAAAGTATAGCTGTACTGATGAACAATTATTATCACATATCCTTGCATGTGAAATGGAGCGGATAAGATGCGTAATGCAAAATGACTGATGGCCTGAGTTATTGCGATAGTAACTGCTCTAGAATCACAGAACACTAAAAACAGAAGTGCAATTCAGTCAACTGAGTCTGCAATGGTTCTTTCGCAGATCAATCCAATCAGCTCTTAGTTCTTTTCCCCCTTCCGTGCATTTTGTCTTCCTTAAGTATTTATTTAGTTCCTTTTTGAGGGTGTTGAATTTCTACTCACTTGAACCCTCATCAGTCCTTGCGACTGAGGAGTCATTCAGTGAACAAATGGTTATTTTTTAGTTCATCTCCCTAGAACAATAAATCCAGTGACAAAGTTAATCAGAACCTCTACTTTTGTGAGAACAATCCATTTTATTGAATCATTCCCTCTTCTATTCTTTCCTCAACATCTTTTTCTTGGCTATGGTTCGAAGATACTATCTCTAAATAACCATCTTTCGTCAGTCAGTTTAAACAGGAAGCACTGGTGGATATTCAAATGCTGAAGACATCAGAGCTGAGTTCCAAACGACATTTGCCTCATGTTACTGAGCACACATCTTCTCACAGAAGTTACTTAATGATCAGCAGGCAGTGAACTCTACTTGACTTGTTCCCTTCCTTGGAGGAGAAAGTGAGGACTGCAGATGCTGGAGATCAGAGCTGAAAATGTGTTGCTGGAAAAGTGCAGCAGGTCAGGCAGCATCCAAGGAGCAGGAGAATCGCGTTTCGGGCATAAGCCCTTCTTCAGCCCCTATTCCTGAAGAAGGGCTTATGCCCGAAACGTCGATTCTCCTGTTCCTTGGATGCTGCCTGACCTGCTGCGCTTTTCCAGCAACACATTTTCAGCTCTTGTTCCCTTCCTTCCCTTGCCCCACTTCATATGTGTCTGGAGCGCTGTACAATACAACATTAGGTTGACTGACTGACAAATTCACAAATCAAAGAGAGGCCACCTTGTATGTTCTCCCATTTTTACAGTAAATAAATAACATTACACATCTTATTTGTAAATGTATTGCGACTTTGTTCAGCAAACTTATAATAGTAGCACATTTATGTACAAATAGTAAAAAACAAGAACATAACAAGAAAGGTGGGAAATAATAAATAATATATTTAGTAAAAAAGATAAAATAGGTGAAGGAACTGTGATCAAGCATACAAAAATGGGGCAACTCATGTCGAGGGATAAAGGTGATTGTGTTGAGGGTGGAAAGTTACAGCAGTCAGTAGAGGAACTACTCTGAATCTATGGTTAAACTGCACTGCTATACACTTAAAAACATAAGCAAAGTACAAAAGATACTGAAAGAAGAAAGAGAGTTCTGGAGAAATTCAGCATGCCTGGCAGCATTTGGGAAGAGAGAAACAGTGTTAATGTTTTGAGTGTAATATGACTCTTGGACTGAAAGAAAAATGGCTGGAAAATGGTTGCTTTTATGCTGTCCTCAGTGAAGGAGAAGGAGCAAGTTGAACAGATGGGGTGGGTGCCCAGAAGACAAGACAAAGAGAGTGCTGATGGTGATAAGGGTGAGATAGATAAATAAAAGGCGTCAAACTGTTTGGAGTGAAAAGGAGCTCTGCTGAGAATAAAGCAAATAAGGCAGAATCAAGACATGGCTGGCGTTGGGTTTGCAATCAAAATGGAGGACAGAGGTCATGCTCTGAAATTATTAAACTCAATATTGAGTCCTAATGGCTTTGGTGTCGGCTTCAGCAGTGGCAGCCTGGTGGGTCTGGTCTGGAAATCCTTGCTTTGACAATCTTGGGTGGCTTTGGCAGTGGCACTTCATGGCCACTCCCTAAACCCAGATTGCCTTGGAGGGAACAAAAGATGACCTTTGTTCTAACTTTGTCTCAATTATTTCTTTTTATAATTTCTGTAATTAAAATGGTGTTGGATTGTGGTGACCTATACACATCTCACTGTATTTTCATAAATACAAGTGACAATAGATTGCTATTCTACTCTAAAGGTTGTAAGATGTCTAAGTGAAAAGTGAGGTATTGTTCCTCCAGTGTATGCTTACATATGTCTACCTTAAAGAAACTGAAGTTAACCTGCTAGCATTGTAAAAAAACAAATATTGTTGAAATTGTGCTCTGTGTTATTACTAATGAATACATTAACATTTCTATCTGCCATCTTAAAGGCTTTCACCTAATGGGTTAGATTGGTGGACAAAATAACATAATGGAGATGTGAGCATGTTCATTACAATTATTGTGTTGGCTTTTTTTTTAGCTGTCCGTTGTTTTTGTGACAGAGGAACTTCACTGGCACATCGTTTCTACACCTATGTTGATCAATATCTCTTAGTGTGTATCATTTTATGACAAGATATTTACAAGAAAGCAACGTACAGATTCCTGTAAGGTTAATGGTTTGCATCTGTTGACATTAAATTCGTTATCTGCTTCCCTCACAGCCACTTGTAGCAGAACCAGTTAAATTCTGAATATTTCTAAATGGTCAGTAATGAGGTACTTAACATTATATTGATCATACCCATTTGTCCACCCTTTTACACTGATTCTCATTTTGACCTCCTTCCACTAACAATGTTTGGATATCTTAGATTATCCGAATTCAAATGTTAACGCATACAGTGGTCTGAGTTGCAGGATCTCTCCTGCCTGAGCTCATCTGATACTGAAATCCTCATCCATGCATTTGTTACCTGGAGAATTGACTATTCTCACATCTTTTGGCTGAGCTTCCATCTCGTAACCTTAGCAATCTTCAGCTCATTGGACAGCCAACTTTATTTTTTGAATTGTGGATAAAAATGGCAACAATACTGCTTTAAACCAAGGAAACAGTGTCAGATGGTGGTCATAGTTTTAAACACAAGTCACTGGAGCACATTGTCAGTTGTATGCAATACATTGCCCTTTTTTCTACTAACCTATATTTCTAATCAACATGTTCAGAGATGTTATTACACACCTGTGGAGCAGGTGGAATTTGAACTCAGGCCTTCCTGGTTCAAGATAGGGACACTACCACTACACCATGCGAGGACCATTAAGGAGGGGTAAAGTCAAAGCCCAAACAAATTGGAACCACATGTGTGTTCGATGAATTACTGCAGTCTTTTGATTGGCTTTTAAATTGACACCACATGTTGTGGGCTCAGGAAGGATCAGCACAGTAACAACTTCTTGATTGGGCCACGTGCAACTTAACACAAACCTGAAATGTGTGTACACGTTGTGTGTATATGTAATTCAAAGGTGCCTTCTACAACAAGATGTCTAATTACGAAGGGAAAAGTACATTCAGAGTTGCTAAAAGGAAGAACGTTAAAATGCGCAGGAAAAGAAAGACCCCTGTGTTCAATCAAACATCCAGTAAACTAAAGACTGATCATCACAAATAACTTTGATGCATCAGCGAAGAAAGGAAAAGGACTGTGGAACCAAACCACCGAGTCACAGATTTGTGATTTCAGACTGTTGATACAGAACTCTGTTCCTCAATTTGTTTTTTTTGCCTTTCCACTTCATTTGTCTCCTTCTGTGTGTCTGTGCGTTTCGGGGACAGAGTTTTCAAACTGGTGCAATTCAAGTTTTGTAAATTAGAAATTCTGTTTTTTTAAACAATGTCCTCGAACTTAGACTAGCAATTCATCTAGTCTACCTTTTGCTGTTACTTAAAAACAGTTTCACTATTATGAATTGTTTTTTTCTTGTTAATATAGGGAAAAAAACTGGTATACATATTTTTAAATCTGAATTTGAAAGTTGGCTGGAATTAGGCAATTCAATGATTTAATCATTTTTTCTGAGAGCAGTGGTGTTTGATTTATAGCACACTATTCTAAGCGAGTCACAGCATCATCTAAAACCTTGCCACCTTTATCCTGGGATGCATCAAATCTCATTCACTTATTATCTCAGAACTCATGACCAACATTATTCGCCTAGTGTGGCAACACTTCTTTTAAAATTTCATCCTTGCTGCCACTCCTGCTTTGGCCTGACCGTTCCCCACCTCTGTAATCTTCTCCAGCCTTACAACATTTCTGTACTCCTTTAATCTGCATATCTTGTCTTTAACTGTCTAGACCCCAAGTTCTTAAAGTGCCTCCCTGAACTACCCTCCCTACCTTATTATCCCT
Source organism: Chiloscyllium plagiosum (assembly GCF_037043375.1). Taxonomy (NCBI): domain Eukaryota; kingdom Metazoa; phylum Chordata; class Chondrichthyes; order Orectolobiformes; family Hemiscylliidae; genus Chiloscyllium; species Chiloscyllium plagiosum. The sequence continues at coordinate 18,109,203 of NW_028270175.1, read as the reverse complement.
GTTTAAGCATACTTAAAATCTACCTTTCTGACCAAGATTTTTGTCACAATTGCTTTTTATGTTTCTGTTTAAATTTTCATTAATGCTCTTGTGTATTAACTTGGAGTAGTTTACTATGTTCAAAGTGTCATATAAATGTAAATCATTATCGCATCTCATGTTTCCAACACTTAACTCTGAATAAAATGGCTATAATGTTTTATCATTTAGATTTGGGAAAGAAACCACTAGACTAAAGATATCTGACATGACATCATGTTACATGTTACTCAAAAAGTCCAAAACTATTACTTTCTGAAATAAATATATCTAATTTGAATTTGAATTCATCAGTACTTCCAAACTAAAACATTTGATGCAAATATACCTTCTGGAATGAAGAGCCCTCATACTGGTGGGGTTGATCCAGCCTGTTGGATAAAAGTGGAGATTGGGCTTTAAGTATTGAAGCAGATATACTATAGCTGATTAGCGTATTGTAGAGTGTAAATCCAACTAGCAGTGACACTAAGAACTAATTCACTGCAGGATATTCTGCAGTATATTGTTGATCTGTTTATCATACTTAAAGGATGTTTGCAGAGTTGATCAGATGTTCAAAGTACAGGAAGTGTCCTAGAACTCTGAGAAACTGTTGTTCCTACTTGACTCAGAAACACACTGGAAGTTTGTACTGTGTACACAAACCCTGCAGTGGACTTGAGCATATAATCTACCCTAACAATTCAGGAAGTAAAAATGCAGGAACTGCTGGATGAAAAAAGGCCATTAGATTTAGATTACATTACAGTGTGGAAACAGGCCCTTCGGCCCAACAAGTCCACACCGACCCGCCGAAGCGCAACCCACCCATACCCCTACATTTACCCCTTACCTAACACTACGGGCAATTTAGCTTGGCCAATTCACCTGACCTGCACATCTTTGGATTGTGGGAGGAAACCGGAGCACCCGGAGGAAACCCACGCAGACACGGGGAGAATGTGCAAACTCCACACAGTCAGTCGCCTGGTTCATTGATTTCACTTTCTTAGTTTCATGATCCAATGAGAATGGAATTGTTGACTAATTGTAGCAATCAATCGCCAAAAATTAGTTTATAACACATGTAATCTTAATGTGTCCACAAGTGGTGGAATTTTAACAACCATGGATTCAAATTTACCTGTTCTTCCCTAAAATGTTGTACTTATGACATTACTCAAAATTATTCAAAAGTTCAAACGTAATATTTTCTCAAATAAATATATCTAATTTGTAATTGAATTAATCAATACTAGCTGTTTCTATCATTGCTTTATGGAGCCTGTTCTATTTCCAACAGTCCACTATCTGAAATAATGTTTCTGCAAATTAGATTTGAATTTACCCTTATCCCAAAACCAAACCTATTTTGCTCTTCTTTTCCAAACAAGGTGAATCAGTCATAGCTGATATTATGTAGCACCTTGTAAAGTCTTAAAACAATGATTATACCACCTGGCAGCAATGTATTTTAGTGAGAACTTGTCCAACTTACATAATCACTTCTTATCCTGTACCCCCATCCTTTAAAATCACCCTGGTTGTTCTAACTTGCATTTTTTTCAATAACCATAATATTCTTTCTGTACTATGGCAACTAGAACTGCACATGGTTCTAAGCACAGTCACACCAATGATTTCCAAATAGCAACATTACAGTACATCATTATTTTGGCTCAATGTTAGCCTTTTAATGCATCCATTTGTCTGATTTGTTTTCCTCTTTACCATCCAGCATTGTTGTGACAGTTTCAATTTATTGATAAGACCCTCCCCATCTCTCTCACCATCTAAAAATGTTATTTTCACTTCATTTAATAGTGCTGAAAGATTTCTGCATTACTAGATCAACTTATTTTTTAGATGTTAAACCCAAAGTCTAAACTATCACCTGATGTGAATGGTTCTATGACAATGTTTACAGGACAGGAAGTTGTCCAGGTGTCTTGGTCAGCACAGCATCATAGCAAATTCTTTCATTTGAGTTTGTGAGATCTTGCTGAGCAAACACTGGCAGCTGTATTTGTTACAGAAATACTTCAAAAGTAACCCAGATGTGAAAAGTGCATGGAGCATGATGAATCATGATATAAATAAAGGTTGTGTTGAAACGTCATGTGAGAGAACTAAATTGCATTTAATTAATGCAGGGTCTGCTTTGCTTTTTCTCCCCTGCTTGAAAGTTCTGGTGAGTTATTTGTTATTTTGTCCAAGCAGTTTGCAAGCTATTGTACCGCAACCTATCGTAGTGATATTTGCCCTCAGCTAACGTAACAAGCCTGCTATTTTCATTGGTGGTCACAAGATGGCAATCAGCAGAGCTCTGACAATTGTTTTTATCTATGTAGCCCAAGTGTAGCAAGAACACATGTCACGTCCTAGCTTCAATCAGTTCAGCCAACACACACTAGGTAAGGAACCACCTAAACTCACTTCCTGAACTTGAGGGACCTGAGTAGATAAACATTGCAAGGGAACGTAACTGTAGCTGCTGTCTTTCTTTGATATTGGTGAATTTTAGAGCTCACATTCTAAAATAGACCCTAGTTATTACATAGTTTGAACTCTCCATTTCTGTTTCTCCATTGATCAGATCAGCATATAACGGAGCTTAACATGCTGTGGCATTGTTCAGTTCTAAAGGTTAATTCACTGAGATAGGGACCTCAATGTGGATTAACGCGTGGGAGTGTACATCTATATATTAAAGAAAGTACTTGATATCAGCACCACTTTTTTACAGCTCAGAGGTCTCAATATGCTCAGATTAGAGCTGTTCACTAATAATATTTGACAGTGTCAGCATTTAATTGGTTTCCCAGTGGGTTACCGTTCATTTGATTATGATGAAATGATCATGGGTTAAAATATATCACGTTCAGTCGCTTAAGCAGTATTAAATTATATGTCAGGACAAGGGCTTGGTGTTCCTCATGAGAGAAGTGGAACCTATTTTAATTCATGCAGAAGCAGTTAGTTTTGGCACTGTAAAACTGAATAACTTTGCACTGAAATAATGACAGAAGTAAGAAACAGCTGGATTCTGGCTGTCCAAAAATACATAGGGAAGACCTCAGACATGTACATATTCTGTCATATTATATTTTCAGCTGGTTTTGTGAAAGGAAAGTGCTTTTGAAGGAAGGACATTTGGATGGAAAGAAGAAAAGATGAGATAAGACAGGAAAGAAAGAATTGCATTGATAAAGCTACTTATTGTGATTTTCAGAAACCTCCAAATGTGTCCCATTACAATAAAATGCGGTGACTTGCTATGTCGGCAAGAGTGCACAGAGCGTAATCCTCTAAAACTGTTATCGATTGAATGAACATTTAACTAGTTTTTAGTGGCTTTAGCTGGGTGACGAATGCTTACCAGCATACTGAAGGGACTCCCTGTTTTGCTTTAAAAGGTGTCATGAGATCTGTGCCAACTGCCTGAATCTATGGAACAGATGTTTAAAGATTATAAACTCATATCCTTATGCACAGCTCAAATTCTGGTCCAAGGTGATAATTTATTCACATTTCCATTTCTGATTCCTTTTTAACTGCATTATTATTTTCACCACATATCTCAAAAAAATTCTTTTCTATCATTTTTAAGAATAAATACAATTCCACCTGTTAAACAGCTTTGTAATATGTGTGTGTCAGTATTGCTCTGCAGATATGTCAGTATTAATACATTCCCAATATGCTGATTTAACAACAGTACTGACCAGTGTTGAACAATGCCTAATCTAGAAAGATTTGCATTCGGACACAAATGAGTTTGACCCTTCTTGAGTCCACTGCCTGTGTGCTGTTTAGACCCTGTTTCCTACCTTCATTACAACAGATGAATTCAAAACAATTATCTGTCTCCCAGGTTTTTTTTCCCCACAGTAAAAACTAGCCCTCATTACTTCTGGGCAGCAAATCCAATTAAACAACACCTATTTCTTATTGCCCTTAGTTATAAGGTCTTTATCTGTTTAGACCTGCCTTTTGAAAGCCATTATATGATTCATTCATGAAACTTCAGTACTATCAAGTTAGATTTTTAAAAGATTGATCAATGACCAATAATTTAAAGGGCACAGTGTCTTGATTGGTGTTGGTACGACTTCAAACATTGTGATCCATCTACCACTAACAGATGGGCTCCCAATGTTGGGAGTCAGTGGGAGTCCCTTCAGTACTCGGTCATCCAACAAGCCAAGGTGAAGGCTGCTTAAGTAAATACATCAACAGCGAGGGGCAAACAATGACAAGGTTATTTTTCTGTATCAAAAAGCCTACCTGCCTGACCATGACCCTGGAGGGACAAACCACCAACCAGATAATTAGTCATCTGAAGTGAGCCCACCAGACGTTGAATCAGGGGTCCTTCACTTGATTTATTGGTTGGAATATTAGTTCTTGAAATTGCTAACAGAAAATTCTAGCCAGCATGGGATCAGAGTCTTAGATATTTACAAAACAACCTGTTCAGAGATGTCCTTATATGCCTCTGGAGCAGTGGGACCTTTACCCCGACCTTTTGCCCCAGACATAGGGATGCTACCACTGCCATAAGAACTCTGGATCATGGTCTTATATTAGGCATCTTAATTGAAATCAAGTTGTATGACCCCTCTGATCTAGAACCCAATCCTTTTAAAAATTAAGCCTACTGTTTCTTGCAAATTGGTGCAAAGCAAACACATGAAATTTGTGGCTCTATAGGACCATTGACATTATATAGCACATCAGTATGTCTCCATAGTCTTCAATACATCTTGGATGGATGTTAAATCTCTGTCACCAAAATGCTCACAGTTTCGTCCTTCACAAAACCAATTCCTTTTCTGAAGTGTTGACAACCAGACATAATATTTGTTATTTTTAATGTTCAATAACAATCCAATTTCTACCAAAATGCATCCATTTCCTCAGCAGTCCAATGCATTTTGTATTCCTTCAGATCAGTACATTCTACTTCACAACATCATAACTCTGTCAGTCCCCGGAACTTTACTTGCTGTTGGTCTCAACCCATCATTTGTTCTAACACTCTGAGACTCTAATGTCCTATCCTGGATCTATAGACCAGTGATGCCCAACCTGAACAACATCAAGGCTTACTTCAATGAGACAAACAATTCCACAGCATACTAATTTTCTTTCAATTGAATCGGTTGCACATAAGTGTCACATTTACTGTGGTTACAGCCTTACTTGAGAGGTTTGCAATATAGTGTGTGAACAAGCTAAAGAAGGATCATATGTATTAATGTTTCAAATCCACTGGCAAAAGTATACACCATCTTTGACTGAGCAGAGACACATTTTCAAAATCTGCTCAAATCAACTATTTCTAACTAATAATGAACAATGGATCAGAGCAAAACACAACATTGAATAAATTGCAATTAACTGGGTCAGTGGGAAGCCTTAGCCTGCTGGTGTGCACAGAGCCTTTTGATCCGGGGAGCAATTGACACAGGGCCAGCCGCAGATCTTGCTCCACTGACAAGCACTCCCTCCTGATGGTTTTCATGTACGTAAGTAGTGAAAATGCTCATTCGCAGGCATACGCTTTGGCAAATGACAAGAATACTGCAATATCGCGATAGAGATCGTCAGATATTCATGTATTGAAGTCAGCCAAAACACATACAAAAACACCTCTCCAAACTTAAGATGGCTGAAAATGTCTGTGAGATATGCCAGCTTAGCCCACCAGTTATCATCAGGTAGTAAGTCTTTGTAAGGCAGGTTATGCATTGTTGAAAACTGTTAGTTCTCTCTGGAGATCATGAACATGGGGGAGAGCCTTTCCTCGTGATAACCATTGCACCTCTGTGTGTAACTGTAAACTCTGACATTTGGCACCCACCTTTGCCACAAAATACTGAATAAACGTGATTGAAGTGGCTGTGATTTTATGTCATTCACAGTTTTTACAGTTTGCTCTAATACTTCAGTTAACGCTAGTAGCATTACTTTGGCCAAAAGAGTTTCATGGTGGAGAATGCAATGGGTGATCTGCATGTCAGGATTTTGCTCTTTCATCTTCCTGTCGAATCTTTTGTTTGCATAATGGGGGCGGCTTGTCATTGCAAATGTGCCAACACATGGCCCATGTGAGTTTGTTCTTCCTCAAGTAGGTATCTGTTACCTGAAATATTTGTTCACAAGTCACATGACTTGGTAGCTCATCACAAAATAAAAACTTCTATTGAATGGAGCTCTCATTGACATGCGAACATTGGCCAGCAGCTGGCAATGTTCACTTATATCGGTGGACTCAGTGAATTTTCTCACTGTCTTTTGCAGCATCAGCTCCTGGCATCATACTGATGATTTCTTTTTACGCCAGGCATGATTAAGATTTAGGCCGGTTCACCAGTCGTTCAACAATTGCATGCCTCTTTACTTCACGCACAAAGTTTTTTCTTATCCCAGAGATATGGGCCTTGATCATTTCACATGTTCGGACTGAATGGATGGGCTTGTGCATGTATAAGCAGAAGCAAGATGCATAATGAGCAGATTTCCTATTTTCTGTGCACACACACTGATGAATATCCATGTGTGCACAGTGCCAAATCTCCATGCATAAACTGGCATGGGGCTTCTTTGATTTTGCTACAAGCTCAGCCACCAGATAACTAACCTTTTGGTTTTGATCCAATACCTGCACACATTCCATTCGATATTGGGCCTGCTTGATGTTTTGTGTTCTCAAGCTCTTGAAGAACTGAATGCATTTCTCGCAAGAAATGAATGTTCATGTAAACATCACAGTGTTTGAATTAGAATTAGAATCCCTACAGTGTGAAAACAGGCCCTTCGGCCCAGCAAGTCCACACCAACCCTCCGGAGAGTAACCCGTCCAGACCCATTTCCTTATTACTCTACATTTCCTCCTGACTAATGCACCTAACCTACACATGCCTGAACACAATGGGCAATTTCGCATGGCCAATTCACCTAACTTGCACGTATTTGAACATGTGGGAGGAAACCGGAGCACCTGGAGGAAACCCACACAGACACAGGGAGAATGTGCAAACTCCACACAGCCAGTTGCCTGAGGCTAGAATCGAATCCGGGTCCCTGGCACTGTGAGACAGCAGTGCTAACCACTGAGCCACCATGCCACCCCAAAGTTTGCCAACTTCTGTCTGCAGATGAAGCATTCAGGTAAGGGGCAAGTGGCATCTCATTCAATGTTCATATAATTTGCATTGTACTGTCTATTTTAACCCTTTGGGTTCGGTTGTTTCCTTGACTGAATTAACAGAGGAATCACGTCTTTTGATCAGAAACACATCCATTTCCTTCTGGAATCTATTCTAAAACTTAGATCAGTAGCTTAAGTAAAAAAATGTCAAAAATATTCATCTTAAAATCTCTGCTAATTTGGAAATATGTCTAGGCAGGCCGGTTCACCAGTCGTTCAACAATTGCATGCCTCTTTACTTCACACACAAAGTTTTTTCTTATCCCAGAGATATGGTCCTTGATCATTTCACATGCTCGGACTGAACGGATGGGCTTGTGCATGTATAAGCAGAAGCAAGATAAGCAGAAGCATGAGCAGATTTCCTATTTTCTGTGCACACACACTGATGAATATCCATGTGTGCACAGTGCCAAATCTCCATGCATAAACTGGTATTGGAAGGCTACATGAATCAGTGCTGCATACCAAGGATTTTGAAGCACACTTCTCACCTTCACACTGGCAAAAACTTTTGCTGTAGACCTCCTTAGTTCACATAACTAGCTAGTTAATGTAAAGGAGAATTCTGTGATACTTTTATTGTTGTAATGTTTATGTAATGGATAAACACATTGATTATCAAAGCATTGTACCATTAGTTGCAGTCGTTACTGACTATAAATTGACATGCATTCATACAGCTTCACTGCCTCCTTACAAATTTGATCCTTTTCTGCTGCTAAAGCTGGTTGTATTCAGCAGAACTGTTGAAGCAACACAGACGCGTAAACATAGAGCTCAAGACTACAACAGAGAATGGCAAAAGAATCAATGAGTCTTAAAAATGGGTCAAGTCCTAAATGTCAGGCTAGCCAGAAGCTACGAAAGAGGATTGAGAGGAGTAAAGGCAAAGATGGTTAAATTTCCACATAGCACTTTGTTTTCACATTTTTTTAGAATGAAAATGTAATTGTAACCAGTCATAATATTGAGATTCTGAAGCATTCATTCCAGGATCTTCAGGAAAAAAAATGTATATAGCTCATTTCAAGCTATTGGGACTTCCCAAACAGCTTCACACATTGTTCTCATCATTGTAATGTAGAGAAACGTGATCACCAAAGTGCACCTAACTGAGATCCTACCACCTGATATTCAGCCCAGAAGTCGGGGAACGCTTTTCCTCTTGAAGACAATGTCAAAGGGTCAAATGAATTGCTGCATAAAACATGATGAAGGGCTTAAGCCCGAAATATTGACCTCTCCTCCTCGGATGCTTGCCTGACCTGTGCTTTTGCAGTGCCATCCTTTTCAATTGGGAAACTTTGTAGCACTGCAGACTCTAATTCCATTGGAAGAATCAGGTTAGATGGGCCAATTAGTTTTTCCTGGCCAAGGCACTAAACTCTGGAGTTCACTTCCTTTACTCTGTGCTTCTCTGTGCCTCTTTCTTCCTTTAGGACACCTCATAAGCTCTACTATCATCACTAAATCTTTGGCTGACCGTACATGGTTCAGTGTCAAATTTTGTTTAAGATCATAAGGCATAAGAGCTGAAATTAGGCCATTCAGCCCATTGAGTCTCCTCCACCATTCAATCATGGCTGATAAGTTTCTAAACCCCAATCTCCCGCTTTCTACCTGCAACCCTTGATCCCCTTGACAATCTATCTCCATCCTAAATATACTCAATGACCTGGTCTCCACAGCTCTTCATCAGAAATGGGGGGAAGATGGGCTGGGCGAGGGGGCTGAGAGATAAATGGGGAGGGGTTGGGGCTGGGGGAAGGTGGCTGGGGAGAAGGTAGCTGGGAATGCAATAGGTAGATGAAGGTGGGGGGTGATGGTGATAGGTCGGAGAGGAAGATGGAATGGATAGGTGGGAAGGAAGAGGGACAGGTAGGATAGTTCGAGATGATGGTGCCGAGTTACAGGGTTGGATCTAGGATAAGGTGGGGGGAGGGGAGATGAGGAAACTGGTGAAATCAATATTGATCCCATATGATTGGGGGGGGGGTCCCACCTCCAGGCGTTGGGTGGCTAGAATTTGGCAGTCGAGGAGGCCAAGGACTTGCATGTCCTTGGCGGAGTGGGAGGGGAAGTTGAAGTGTTCGACCACAGGGTGGTAGGGTTGATTGGTGCATGTGTCCCAGAAATGTTCTCTGAAATGCTCTGCAAGTTGGCACCCTACCTCCCCAATGTAGAGGAGACCACATCGAGAGGGTAATGGACACAGTAGATGACATTGTGGAAGTACAGGTAAATCTTTGTTGGATATGGAAGGATCCTTTGGGGCCTTGGACAGAGGTCAGGGAGGAGCTGTGGGTGCAGGTTTTGCACTTCTTGTAGTGGCAGGGGAAGGTGTCGGGAGTGGAGGTTGGGTTGGTGGGGGGCGTGGACCTAACAAGAGAATCGCAGAGGGAATGGTCTCTGCAGAATGCAGATAGAGGGGGGAGTGAAATATATCTCTGGTGGTGGGATCTGTTTGTAGGTGGTGGAGATGATGGAGGATGATGTGATGTATCCAGAGGTTGGTGGGTTGGAAGGTGAGGACCGGGGGGTTCTGTCCTTGTTGCAATCGGAGGGGTGGGGTTCAAGAGCAGAGGTGCGGGAAGTGGAGGTGATGAGTCAGAGGGCATTGTTAACCACGTGAGAGGGGAAATTGTGGTCTCTGAAGAAGGAAGCCATCTGGGATGTTCTATGATGGTATTGGTCCTCCTGGGAGCAGATGCAGCCGAGGCGGAGGAATTGGGAGTAAGGGATAGCATTTTTGCAGGAAGCAGGGTGGGAGGACGTGTAGTCCAGGTAACTGTGGGAGTCAGGTGGTTTGATGTATATGTCTGTGTTGAGTCTGTTGGTCTTTGTAAGTTGCCCGATCCTTTGCCATATCATATGCTTTCTCTTTTGCTTTTATGCTATCCCTGACTTTCCGAGTCTGCCATGGTTGTCTTATCCTCTCGGTACCTTGCTTCCTTCCTCTTGAGACGAATTTTTGCTGTGTATCCTAAATTATTCTGAGGAACTCCTGCCATTGCTGTTCCACTGTCTTTCCTGCTAGACCCCTCTTTCAGTCAATTCTATCCAGCTCTTCTCTCATGCCTCTGTAGTTGCCTTTACTCAGCTATAGTAGTTACCTCTGATTCTGTGTTCTCCCTCTCAAATTGCAGAGTAAATTCAATCATATTATGATTACTGCCTCTTAAGGTTTCCTTCACCTTAGGCTCCCTTATCAAGTCTGCCTCATTGCACAACACTAAATCCAGTATTGCCTGTTCCCTTGTGGGCCCCACCACAAGCTGCTCCAAAAGCCATCTCGTAGATATTCCACAAATTCCTTTTCTTGCAGTCCACTACCAACCTGATTTTCCCAGTCCACCTGCATATTGAAATCCCAACTTTTGCCTTTCTTACACTTCTTTTCCATCTCCTGGTGTATGTTGTGCCCCAGCTCCTGACTACAGTTTGGAGGCCTGTACATAATTCCAACTGTGGTTTTTTTCACATTTGTGATTCGTCAATTCTACCCACACAGATTCTACACCATCTGACCCTACTTTGTTTCTTACTATTGATTAATTTCATTTCTTACTAATAAGGTAACCCCACCCCCTCTGCCCACCTTTTCGATAGGATGTCTGTCCTTGGATATTCAGCTCCCAGTCCTCTTGCAGCCACGTCTCTGTGATGCTCAACACGTCATACCTACAAATTTCAATCTGCACCAAGCTTGTTTCCCTTATTTGTTATACTGCACGCAGTCTGATATAACACCTTCAGTCCCGTATTAACCGTCCCTCTTCTCATTGTCATTCGTTTGTCTAGTGTGCTTGAAGTTTGAATGCTAACCTTTTCCAAACACTCTGTCCTACTTGTGCCTGTGCTGGAGACTTTTATAGCCTCTCCTGAGTTCTCCTTCCCCGTCATTTCTTTCATATTTTTTCACGCAGTTGAATCCACCCCTGCTGCTTTTCTCCTTTGAAACGACTTGGGTTGTTTTTCTATGTTAAAGGTGCTGTATAATTGTGAATTGTTCAGTGGATAATGTTTTGTTACCTCCGAGAGGAGCTTTTGATGAGCCTCAGTTTGAACTCAACTGTGGAATATATTTGGCATTGGTTGAAAGTTGTGCTGCAGCAGGTGATCCATCTTTTGCAATGTAATTTTCAGGTTGTTGATATATTTCCCCAGCTCCAGACACTGATTGTGTCAATATGCCTTTTTACTAACTCAGTAACTTTTTGTGCAAGTCAATTCACTAGAGGAAACATGGCCTTTAATAAATGCAACAGCAACAGAAATTGCTTCAGAATGGTTCTGAAGAAGAGTCACAGGATATGAAATGTTAACTCTGCTTTCTCTCCACAGACACTGCCAGTCCTGCTGAATTTTTTCCAGCAATTTCTGTTTTTGACTTCCAGCATCCACAGTTCATTGGTTTTTCTCCCTTAGAATAAATGACTACTGAAGTGGTTGTATCCTGGTATCTAGGCAAAAATGAAGACTGCAGCTGCTGGAAACCAGAGTTTAGATCAGAGTGGTGCTGGAAAAGCACAGTAGGTCAGGCAGCATCTGAGGAGCAGGAAAATCGACGTTTCGGGCAAAAGCTCTTCATCAGGACCGTATCCTGGTATCTGCTCACTTAGACTATTCAGGTCTCTGTGAATTTAAGACAATGAGATTTCTATTATATTTGCCAAGATTCTGTAAATTCTAAATCTCAAATCCAGTTTACAGACAATTAACTTGTACAGTTATTGGTGCAGTAATGTGTTAGGGGCTGCTTGCTGTGTGGTAAGTGATCTGATTTGTGTGTTTTGGAGATGAGTTTAAACAATAGGTGTTGAATATGAATCCAGCCCTTCAACTGATCAGCATTTCCTTCTCCATTTGGTTGCAAAGCCTTGTTAGGAAATGTTTTGGGAGCAGATTCAATCTTGTTGTTAAAACCGTGTGGCTTGGAGGCAAATTGACCTGCAATTTAACTGAGCTAACAATACGGAGGGGTTATGGAATTACCCCTGTGGGAAATATACCAGTATCATATTAGTTCGCATTTGGGAAGCTCCTTTGAAATGCATTATTGGGGGACAGTAGCAGATTCACCAATCACTTTTTTTGTGAGTGTCTGAAATTGAACTCGGGCGTCAATTGAAACAAAATTCCATTCCTGGCAGAGATAGCCTTCACATTGATGATGCAAATTGCTTTTATTTCTACAAACTGGAACATTTTTCAATTTGTTGACACATTGAATGGTAAAAATGGTGCGCAAAGTAATGACTGTAACAGCAATATCAGAACATCTCATATACTGTCTTCATTAGGCACTTAAAACTGTACAATTTGTAGGTTTTGTGTTACAAGTTTGATAGTCTGTGAAAATATGAATTGTTCAGTACCTGTCAGGTTTTAGTGACGTATCTAGCCTATGATTGTACCCTTCAACTACTAAAATATGCAGGGAATGTAAAACAGGAGACGTGAGGAATTAATGATACATGGGAGCTTTCTATCAATAGGAGGAAACAAAAGGAATTGTGGTACTCTGATGGTATAGAAAGAACTGCTCTGGAAGTAGAAAGAACTGCTCTGGAATTAGAATACTGAGCAATGTATGAAAATGCTATTACTCCTTCTCTTCAGTATCTTTCTCTCTCACACACACGCACACACTTACTCTCAGAATAGCTGGTTTAATGCCATATTTGTCACTTTGAATATTGTGTTGATGAATGAAGCAGCTGTAAGATACTGACAGTGAGTAATGCCACAATGCTATCTAACAGGACAGAGGCAGATCCCTCCTGAACTCTTATGATCAGCTGATGCAAGAGGAAACTGTAATGGTTGGCATCCTCAGTAGCCTGTCTGTTCCTTTCCTCTCAACAAGAGTAGTGGACTGTAGATTGGCAAAAACCATCAACTTCAGGTGGGGAAGGAAATTATCCTAGAACAACAAATGGAAAGCCGAGCTGCGGGATTGCTGCAATTTTATTTCCTCTGTAATTGGTAAAAAGATATTGCGCTGAAGGCAGTGCGTCATTCAGGTCTCCTGTGACAGATTTTAATTTTTCTCGTCCTTCATGGTGATTGGAAGAGCAGCCCTCCAATTTCATGTTTGTAATTGAATTCTATTATACTGTAGCATTGTACAGTGACTGACTCTGATTGGAATCAACCATTGCGGTCATTGCAGCTTAAATAGGCAACAGTCCTCAAGCTGCCTCCAGAGGAATGGTGCAATATGTTGGGACCAGACTCATTTATATGTTTAACTTAACTCTGTTGTGTTTCAGTTTTGTTTCCAAAGCTTCTGCATTTCAAAACTGAAAGAGCTAAAGGAAGCAGTTCTACTATGATGATATCACTGATTATCATAATCTGTCCAGCCATTCATTTTTATCAAGATATTTTCTTCATGAACAAGTGTTTGGTGATTTGCTTCAGCTTTGTGTGAGAGAAGAGCTGTTCATTACTCTAAGCATAGTTATGTCAATCTGCAAGTATTAATATTAGAATTTTCTTCTTCCAGTGATGGGATGGATGCTTAGTGTATACCATCCTACAATCAATGATATCTCACTCAAATGTCCATCTTAATACACGAGCTGAGATGGTGGATGCCAGAAGGCTATTTGACTGTAAGAAGCATCACAGTTTTACATCATCAACCTATTGGGAAGATTGATGATCCCTGCTGACAAAATGTGTATCCTTGCCTCATATGTTTACCAAACACTTTGAAAGGGTACCCTTCAGCACTCGTCGAAACATATTTTGGTATTCAGCTTTGTTGTGGTAATATGCAAGTTTGTTCCTGTAATTTTTCACCATTGATTTTATTAAAGTGTCTTGGGATGCAAAACTGTTACTTGGAGAAAGGGATAATATGGATCTGCCCTTGTGCATTTCCTGCTGCTTTGCTTAGAACCTAGCAAAGTCTAAAAACAAGACATTTTCGCAACAGCTCTGTTTGGACAATGGTTGAGTGCAGAATGAAGAAGGTGGAAGTACAACAAAAAGAGTATTGATTTAAAATAGTCTAAATTATATTCAATTGTACTTTTATATATTCATTCTAATTACCTTCCCATCGTTATGGAAACAAACATTGAAAACCTATGTTCCTCACCACATTTAAAATCGTGGTCAATAATGTTGAGTTGTCATTTTTAATTAGGTGAAAGTGAGTCCTGCAAATGCTGGAGATTAGAGTCAAGATTAGAGTGGTGCTGGAAATGCACAGCAGGTCAGGCAGCATCCGAGGAGCAGGAAAAATCGATGTTTTGGGCAGGAGCCCTTCATCAGGAATTTTTAATTGTCCAGTGTGTGATTATTATAGATTCAACAACTAACACTGCTTTAGATTTCTATCTTTACAAAGTGGAACTAATTATGAATCCAGCCCCTGTAAATTTAAATATTTAACCTTGTTTTTCCATTCACTTGACTCAGCTTCTTCCAGGCACCAGCTATTACCTCCTTCAACCACCAGCAGCAATGTGCTCCAGTCACCAGCTTCCCCAATCTTTAGTTACCTCCAAACAGGAGCCCCACTCTTCCCAATCACAAATCAGAACATTTTTTCAAAAGCATTTCCATCCTTTTTTAATTAACAGCCCTCTCTCAGCTGGGCATTCAGGAGTGTGAGGAAGTATACCTTTGAATCCACGCTGTCATCACTCAATGCCAAAGTGCATCTAAAATGAACTAGAAAAAAAGGTGAAATGTTTACTGATTGTAAAATCAGAAAAATTATAGCCTCTTGTCAATATTCTTGAGGCCACCCCAAAAAAATGACACAATTTGTGAGCTGGATCAAATAAAGACAAATTTGTCAGATTCTGGGCAACCACTAAACTGTCAAGTGGCCACAATTGTAAACATTGAAATTTGTGCTTCAAACTTGTATCCATGCGGAGCTGCAACTTTTTCTTTATAATGTACATGACCCAGTTTTGAAACAATCACTTCTTTTGGCAAATGTGCAGATTTGCTTCTGGAATATGAACAGATGTTTCTTCTATACAGCCACATCACTATTCTGTTGAGGAGAATAAGATTGCTGTCTTGATTTGAAAGAGGTGATATTGCCTTAGGAGTGGGGGCTGTATGCATCAGTGCCTTTCTATCTGTCACATTCATGTCCAGAATACAGCTTTAAGTGAAAATGGGAAAGTTCATTCTGATACAAAAAGATTATGGTGACAAAGTCTATTCAAAACTGGTAGGGACTGATTGTAGTAAGGTCTCCTCAATCACATTTAACAGGTCAGAAACCCTGATAGGTTCTGTCACTCAATTAGAAAGATGTGGGCAGCCGTACCAAGTAACTCATTTACATGTGTGTTTCTAATCCGAGGTGACACTGACTTTACTTTGATC
This sequence comes from Chiloscyllium plagiosum, assembly GCF_037043375.1. NCBI lineage: Eukaryota > Metazoa > Chordata > Chondrichthyes > Orectolobiformes > Hemiscylliidae > Chiloscyllium > Chiloscyllium plagiosum. The sequence goes on along the minus strand of NW_028270175.1, from coordinate 18,093,599 downwards.
GGGTCACATATTACACAGAATGCAGCTCTCTGAAGCATCTCAATCTTGAAGATCCTGGAACAGACTTATCAACATGCATTGATTTGGTGTGCAAACCTGCGTTTGAGATTGAAGATTTAACCATCAGATTGAAGTGTTTTAAGACTTTTCTCATTATCTTGATCATACAAACCTTTGTCTTAACATTGGAGTAAAATTGAAAATAAACAATGAAATGCCATTATAGGAAAGGAAAAAAATGCAGATTGATATTTCAGATTGAGACTTTTGGCAGGATAATGTGACAGAACTGTTACCTCTTAAATCCGAAGGCTGTAAGGGTGAGGTCTTTTATACAATTGAGTGATTGAAATGTTGCATTCCTTAAAGATTCCGAGTGAAACTTGCTTAAAAGTAACTGCAGTTTGTCACATATATTTAAAATGTGAAATTATTTAAATGTTATTACTTAAATACGTAAAATTCTGTTAATTATCATTTGGATTTGGTCACTTTATTAAATGTTCTTGGAATAAAATCTGTGAAGTGTGGGTTGGCACATTTGATTGAAATCTAGAAGCTCTTATGGTTCCATATCCAGGTGGTCACAAATCAGCAGTAGAGAATATCCAATCACTGAGCAGAAAGTCGATATACAAAGATTTTACACAGAATAGGTCAATTTTCACCTTTATTTTCAGGATGGATATGTTACTAGTGTAAGGTGAAAGTGGGTGTGAGGAAGCTTGCGTGGAGTATAAATATTGGTATATACCAGTTGGGTTGGGTCTGTGCTGTGAATTCTAAGCAAAATGTCAGGGAGTGCAATAACTGGGGTGACATTCATTAACGGGGGATTGAGTTTAAGAGTCGTGAGATCTTGTTGCAGTTCTATAAAACTTTGGTTAGACCGCACTTGGAATACTGCATCCAGTTCTGGTCGCCCTATTATAGGAAAGATGTGGATGCTTTGGGGACGGTTCAGAGGAGGTGTACCAGGATGCTGAAGGGCTTATCTTATGAAGAGAGGTTGACTGAGCTCGGACTTTATTCATTGGAGAAAAGGAGGAGGAGAGGGGACCTAATTGAGGTATACAAGATAATGAGAGGCATAGATAGAGTCAATAGCCAGAGACTATTTCCCAGGGCAGAAATGACTAACACGAGGGGTCATAGTTTTAAGCTGGTTGGAGGAAAGTATAGAGGGGATGTGAGAGGCAGGTTCTTTACACAGAGAGTTGTGAGAGCATGGAATGCGTTGCCAGCAGCATTTGTGGAAGCAAGGTCTTTGGGGACATTTAAGAGACTACTGGACATGCATATGGTCACAGAAATTTGAGGGTGCTTACATGAAGATCAGTGGTCGGCACAACATCGTGGGCTGAAGGGCCTGTTCTGTGCTGTACTGTTCTATGTTCTATGTTCCTGCAGTTTTGTGTTTTGAAAAAAGGTAATGGAATTCTATCCAAATGCATTCACACCTTCCTTCCTCTTCAGAAGTGCTCAGACCTGCTGGTGCTGTTTCAGAGAGACAGTTAATGGGTGAATAACATACAAGCAGATTATGAAAAGCCGTACAAGGGTGAAAAGTACTGGAAGATGTCAGCGATCACCTCAGTCAGGCTGTGAAAATACATTTGAAAGAGCTGACTAAGGTCACTCAAGGCATTCAGTATGCTGGTCCCATGGGGAAATGCTCAGCAAAGGCTGGTGTAAGGAGACCTGAAAATAGATAACAACAATTGCTCTCAGTTCCCTTTCAGTAAACCATTTTACTTTTCTTTATATTAAAAAATAATTGGATTTAAATTTATAAATATTTTGGCATTGTAGCTGGAGCTCTTTTTATAGCAAGTAATAAAAGCAAAATAAATCAAGCAGCTTTAGAAATGCGTCCTTTACTTTGACTGTCTATTGTTTGAATATCATTTCTCAGCGAGTGGTCTCCACACAAGCCTGACCCTTCAAGTACCCATTGCAGTGAACCTCTTCACTTATTTGAGAACTGCTGCAGAATTAATGCCAATTGTGTTAATCACAAAGCCAGTTTTGTGCTTGATGAATCACAAGACCAGTTTTGATGCTTCCCACACATTTGCTTTGGACTCTCAAATACACATTAAACAGAGGAGACACTCACTCATAATGAGCCATGGCCCTGGAGGAGAAGGAGTTGCAAGTGATTGGCTGGTGCACGAGGTCAGGCTACAATCCTGACAGGATTACCAATTGGCAACACCCCGGAGAGACAGTTTAACAAAACTAACCAATAAGGACAAGTTTTTTTTAATGTTCTTAGTAATAATAAACTGTCTGTCAATGGCCTTGTTGTCACTTTTGAGGAATTCTGCTTTTTTTTGTATTCCTCTAAATTTCCCTTTCCTCTTCATATTACTTTTCCCTGCCTCTCCTATGCTTCCTATGATGCCTGTATTCTATTCTTTCTCAAAATAAACTCCCTTCCTGTTCCACTGACGAATATTTACTCTGTGGTAAATGTAGAGCAGGGCTCTTCACACCATTGGCCTCCTCTTTTCATTTTGACTGTTGCCCATCACTGAACTGGGTAATAAACTCTGAATCAGGGCCCAGCCCATGGCTTTGATTCGATAAATCTTCACAAGTAAATAAGTTCGGGGTATTAGAGTTGTTATAGAGTCATAGAATCGTACAACATGGAAATAGATCCCTTGGTCCAACTAGTCCACACTGAACATGTTCCCAAACTAAATTAGTCCCACTTGCCTGCATTTGACCGATATCCCTCCAAACCCTTCCTATTCATGTACATGTCCAAATGACATTTAATGTTGTAACTGTACCTGCATTCACAACTTCCTTTGGCAATTTAATCCTCACATGAACCACGCTGTGTGGAAAAGGTTGCCCCTGGTATCCGTTTTAAAACTTTGTTCTCTCACCTTAAAAATATGCCCCCTAGTTTTGTCCCCCACCCCACCCAGAAGAAAAGACCCTTGGTATCTATGCCCCTCGTGATTTTATAAACTTCTATAAGGTCACCCTGAACCTCCTTCACTCAAGTAAGGATAACCTTACCCTAGTCAGCCTCTTTTTAAACCTTCCATTCCTGACAACATCCTGGTAAATCTTTTCTGAACCCACTACAAATTAATAATATCTTTCCTAAAGCAGGGTGACCAGGACTGTACACAGTACTCCAGAACAAGCATCACCAACATCCTGTACATCCTCAAACATGAAGTCTGAACTCCTGTACTCAATGATCTGAGCAATGAAGGTAAATAGAACTTAGAACATTACAGCCCAGTACAGTCCCTTCGGCCCTCGATGTTGCGCTGACCTGTGGAACCAATCTTAAACCTATCTATCCTACACTATTCCATTTTCATCCATATGTTTATCCAATGACCATTTAAATACCTTTAAAGTTTGTGAGTCTACTACAGTTGCAGGCAGGTCATTCCACACCCCTACTACTCACTGAGTAAAGAAACTGCCTCTGATATCTGTCCTATATCTATCACCCTTCAATTTAAAGCTATGACCCCTCATCCTAGCCATGACCATCCAAAGAAAAAGGCTCTCACTGTCCACCCTATCCAACCCTCTGATTATCTTTTATGTCTCAATTAAGTCACCTATCAACCTTCTTGTCTACCTGTGATGCAAATTTCACAGAATTATGTACCTTCACCCCTCAGTCTCTCTGTTCTACAACACTGCCCAGGACCCTACCATTATTTGGATAAATTCCAACCTTATTTGTTTTACCAAAATGCAATACCTTGCATTTATCCAAATTAAACTCCATCTCCACTCCTCAAGCCCATGGAGCCAATTGATCAAGATCTCTTTGTAATCTCTTAGATCCTTCTTCACTGTCTACTATACCTCCAATTTTGGTGTCATCTTCAAAGTTACTAACCAAGGCTTCTATACTCTCATCCAAATCGTTTATATAAATGACAAACACAAGCGTACCCAGCTCCAATTTCTGTGTAACACTGCTCATCACAAGCCTCCAGTCAAAAAAACAGCCCTCCACCATCACCGTCCACCTACCGCCAAGCCAATTTTGTATTTAATTGGCAAGCTCACCCTGAATCCCATGTGATCTAATTTTACAAATCAGTCTACCATGCGGAACCTTGTCAAAGGCTTTACTAAAATCCATGTAAACAAATCTACTGCTCTGCCTTCATCAATCTTTCCCCCCAAAAAATCAAGTTTGTGAGACACGATTACCCTCGGGTAAAACCATGTTGACTATCCCTAATCAGTCCTTGCTCTCCAAATGCATGTAATTGCTATCTTTCAGAATCACCTCCAACAACTACCTCCCCAGCGATGCCAGGCTCCCATGTCTATAGTTCCCAGACGTCTTCTTACAGCCCTTTTTAAAGTCCTCTGACACCTCACCAGTGGTTATAAATGATACAAATATTTCAGCTAGCGGCTCTGCAATTTCTTTCTTAATCTCCCTAAATCTACTGGAATATCCTTGATCAGGTCCTGAGACTTATCCACCTTCATGTTTATTAAGTCCTCCAGCATTTCCTCTTCTATAATGTGAACTGCTTCCAAAACATCCGTATTTATTTCCCTAAGTTCTCTAGCCTTAATTTCTTTTTCCACAGTAAAAACTGACAAGGAATATTTATTTAGTATCTCTCCCATCTCCTGAGGTCCAACACATAGATTACCTCACTGATCTTCAAGAGTCAATTTCTCTGTCTAGTTGTTCTTTTGCTCTTAATGTACTTTTAGAATCTCATTGGAATATGCTTAATCTTATTGCCAAGGTTATCTCATATCCCTTCCTTGCTCTTCTGATTTCCCTCTTAAGAATGCTCCTATACTCTTCAAGAGATTCAGTTGACCCCAATTGTCTGTGTCTAAAATATGATTCTTTCTTATTTTTGACTAGAATCTCAAAATCAGTATTCATCATTGTACTCTACTCTTACCAACCTTTACTCTTTGCTCTAACAGGAACATAATACCACTAAATTCCCGTTACCACATTTTTGAAAGCCCACTTTCCCACTTGTTAGTCATCCTTTTACCTGGGAACAAAATAACTTTTGAAAGTTCTTGTCTCATACCATTAAAATTTGCCTTACTTCAAATAAGAATATTAACTTTTATGGAAGGCTTATTCTTTTTCATAACTATGTTAAAGCTAGTAGAATTATGATCACTCGTCCCAAAGTGTTCCCCACTAACACTTCAGTCACTTACCTTGTCTTATTTTCCAAGTGTAGGTCAAGTTTTGCTCCTTCTCTAGTCAGTATATTTACATATTAATAAAGAAAATTTTCTTGAACACATTTAAAAAATTCTTCATCATGCAAACCTTTAACACTCTGGCAGTCCAATTCAATGTCTGGAAATTTAAAATTTGCTGCAATTACAATTTTTTAATTCTTACATATATCTGAGATTTCTCTGTATGTTTGCTCTTCAATTTCCCTCTGACTATTGGGGGACCTATAGTACAATCCCATTAAGATGATCCTTCCTTTCTTGTTTCTAATTTCTACCCATACAGTTTCACTGGATGATCCATCAGAAATATCCTCTTTAATTACAGCAGTATTGTGTTCCTTAATCAAAACGCCACTTCCCCCTTCTCTCGCCTCCCTTTCAATCCTTCCTGTAGCCTCTAAAACCCAGAACATTGAGCTATCAATCCTGTCCTTCCCTCAGCCATGCTTCTGTAATAGCTATGACATCCCAGTCACATGTTCCCATAAGTGACCTGAGTTCATCAGCCGTACCTGTAAAACCCCTTGCATTGAAATAAATGCACTTGATTCTGTGGCGTAACTTCATCCTCTGACTTGCTTTTGTCTGCCTTTTATAAATAACTTGTTATTTTCTGATTCAGAATCACCCTCATCTGTCTTTCTATTTTTACTGCTATTTAGGAAATCCCACACCCCCTCCCAAAGCTAGTTTAAAGGCTCCCAAAATAGAACTAGCAAATCTCCTCACCAGGATATTGGTCCCTTTCCAGTTCATGTGAAACCCATCCCTTTTGAATACGTTTTTTCTGCCTCACAAGAGATCTCAATGATCCAAAAATCTGAATCATTGCACATTGCACAATCTCTTCAGCCATTGATTTATCTGCCCTATTTTTCAGTGATGTGGTTTGTATGATAGTGTGATTGTTAAATTTCTAGAAGTGTCAACATGATTAAGTGGGTAAAAGCTTTACTTAGGGCCCTTCTAGCACAAGGGTAGTCTTCCTACCTGTAGGCCAGGAGGCTCAGGTTCAAGTCCCATCTGCTCCAGAAGTGAGTAATAACAACTTTGCAACAGGTTGATTGGAAAAATGTTGAAAACTCTTACTTCTAAGCCAAAACATTGAAAATTTCAGACCCATTCATAAAATCCAAGCTTGCGCATCCTGTGCAGTACTGAAGTACTATTTTTAAATCAAGCTGCTATCTGCCTCACAGATGGACAATAATAACACAATTTGAAGACAAATATGATTTGTCCTTGGGACAGTGGTCAACATTTATCCCTCAACTAACCTCACTGAAGCAAATTATCTGGTTACCATCACATTGCTATTTATCAGATCTTGTTGTGAAAAAGTTAGCTGTGCAATTCCTACATTATAATGATGGCTACGGCCCAGAAGTACTTAATTAGTGGTAAAGCATGTTGAGATATCCTAGGGTTGTCAAACGTGCAGTATAAATTTGTTTATTTTCTTTTAAATGGGATTTTCCTCTAGTGATAAATTCTTCATCTTTTCTGACATCCCTCTGCAGCCCCAATTGGTGAAGGCACTTCAGGCAATACAAAAGGAGCATTAATATTTGCTCTATGGCACGAGACAGTTGTATCTGGAATATTATGTTGCCATGAAAGCCGCATAGAATCATGTAATCATGTTAGAACAGCGTTATACTCATTTGGCAGTGACAGAATAAACCACATATCCAATGAGCAGTTGCATTTTAATTAGAAAGCATCGAAGAATGCCAATCCATCATTGCCACAGCCTGATGCTAGATAGATCAAGGTGGATTACAATACAAAACATTGAGTACTAGGTAACGCTACCACATTTAGGAATACTTTATTCAGTCCTACTGATGGGACGTACCTTGGGGCAGAGCATGGTTACTGCACCAGCTTGTTTGCATTAACTTCTTGGCTCTAATACAGAGATTTCTGGAAATTGGATGTAGCAGTCAGAATTGTGGATCAGCACTGACAAAGTGGAACAAATCACAGAACCAACAAGTATTAGAAGATTCAGTTTCCCTAGCTACTTTGACCTGTCAGTGCTGCATGACACATGAGAAGGGGAGAGCAGCCAAGACTTCATCAGACAGATGGTGGCTATCCCTGAACCATTCTGGTGCCAAGAGATCAACAATTGCATTGATACATTGGTGCAATGCTTTTGACCCTGATGATATTAAGGAGATTGCTTTCTTTTTGTAACAGGACCTATTGATTTCAGGCATAGGTCAGTTGTTTGTGGGTTCAAGCCCTTTTCCAGAGACTTGTGTACAAAAATCTAGGTTCACTCTCCATTACAAGGGCACACCAGTGTTCAGATGTTTTGTTAAACTAAGACTCTGTTTGTCCTCCGAGGTGGACATAAAAGATCAAATAACATTATTTAGAAAAACAGAAAGGAGTTGTTAGATGTTAAGCAGGTCCATTCAAAGCTATTGTATCTCACAGTGGCTGAGAAGTTTTTATATAGCAAGCAAGGAGCAAGAGGATCCATCTTGTTAGAGGTTTTTGCCTGTCGGGGTCCATGTGGTAAGCATCAGACTCGGCTGTGATTCCCTAGTGTAGTCAAGAGCTGTAATTATTTTTATTGAATCCCGACAGTGCAGAAAGAGAGCATTCAGCCCAGCAAGTCTGCATTGACCAATATTCATTTTACTCAACTTGAGCCTGAGGATGGATCAGGAGTGCTGCTGATGGAACTGTGATCAGTTTTTCTGGAAAATAATTTGATTAGAAAACTAATATTCTTTGCTCCCTAATCTGAGATCACATATTCAAATTGAATTTTGGAGCATGGACTGGCTGACCACCTCTGTTCTATGCAATCAGCAGGAAATCAAGAAACTAGCAGAGAACAGTGGGTTTGAGTATACAAAGTGTGCTTTCCTGAAGTTGAGCTCCAGTGACAATCTCAGTATCTACATTACTGACAAAAGTTGGACAGCCAACATTTTATTAGGCCCTAGCGATTTAGCTAGCATTAGGAGTTACTTGTGACATAACACTAGGATTAAGCACATTTAGGTACAGCACTTGAAATTGTCCTATATTTATGAGAAAATATTATTATTGTTGTCTCTGAGGCTGAATCAAGAGAATTTTGCCCTTCCTTATCTGTTTTATCTTCTCCAGATCTACAACTCTTTGAGGTAGCTGTGTTCCTTCAATTGACTTCTTGAGCATCTTTGATTTTAATCCCTCCGTCAATGGCAATCCCATCTTCAGCTTGTTACAACACTGGGTAAACCCTTCTGCTAATTTAAACCAGACACACAGAAAAGCTCACCTCACTTCATAATCTGTAAAGGTATGAGTGACAAAAAACTACCCCAAATTCCACTACTTAAAGAAATATTTTCACAACTTATTTGCTAACTCGAAATAAACATCAAACAACTATCTACATTGTAAGCCTCCTTTGTCTGATCAATCTATTTACCTCCAACTCTACAACAACACACTGATCTGATAAAACCCCAATTACAAAAGAAAATCACAAAAAAAATCAAATTTCAAAAGCAGCCAGCTGTCAATTTTCCTTTGGTATCTTCCTGGATCTTCAGTTTTCTGCTGCACAGATTTCATATGAGGAGAAAGTGAGGTCTGCAGATGCTGGAGATCAGAGCTGAAAATGTGTTGCTGGAAAAGCGCAGCAGGTCAGGCAGCATCCAGGGAACAGGAGAATCGACGTTTCGGGCATAAGCCCTTCTTCAGATTTCATATGAACAGGCACCTTTCAGAGAGTGTCTCTGTAGGCAGAGTCTTGGTGCTCTTTGCCCCTCTGGCTAATTGTTCAAAATTCCTGATTTTTATACACCAAAACATTAGTTTGTCTCATTGGTTTGATGTCGTCAAAACAGTAAAATTCAAATTTGATTGGGTTTACGTACCTTGGGGCATAATTTAAACTGATTGGCTATATTCAAATAGTTGTGGGACATAGTAACTCAGCTCAACTATTTGTTTCACAGACAAATGTTACGTTTTTAAATTTTCCAGCACATTGTGTGCCTGCAGTCAGTCACATGGCAGGCTTGCCAGCTTTTCAACTCTCTTAAAGGTACAGTACACACCTACAACTTCATAATAAGCTACTTGGGCTGAAACGCTTAAATTTCCTTCCTCATTACCTTTGCATCTCCAGCTCTTTCCCTTGAATTTGGCCTTATATCTCCTTATCTGTTTCAGCGTTAAATTTGTGTTTGTAACACCATGGAATTTTCTACTACTTTTAAAGCTATTATATAAATGCAAATTTTTTTTGTAGTTGCTGGCACTTGTTTGTATAGTTAACAAATCTTGCAGAATCACTACTAGCAGTTACTGATTCAAGACAGCTATATAATTACACCCAAACACTACTCCAACTCACAGAGCTAGTCTTAATGGATATCTACCAACACTTAGAAACATACGAATTAAGAGCAGGAAGAGGCCATTCAACCTCTCGAGCTTACTCTGTCATTCAATAAAATTATGCCTGATCTGGTTATACCATATTCTTGATTTTCATCTTGTTTATCAAGAATCAATCCACTTCTGCCTTAAAAAATTCAAAAATTCTGCTTTCAATCCCTTCGATGAAGAGTTCCCAAAGATTCTCATTCCTATGTAAGAAAAAAGATTCTCCTCACCTCTGTCTTAAACGGGCAACTACTTAATTTCAACTCCGCAAATTCTTGAATCTCCCACAAGAGGAAGTATCCTTTCCACACACACCAGTCAAGATCCCTCCTGATTTTGTTTGTTTCATTCAAGTCATATCTTCTAAACTCCAGCAGCCGCAAGCATAACTTGTTCAAACTTCTCATAAGCCAACCACCCATCGGCAATTAGTATTCCCCATCTAACTTTTTTTGTGAGCATTATTGAGGTTTGAGAAGATGCAGGAAAGACACATTAAATTTTCCGAATGTGTTATTGAAAGCATTGAGAAATCATTCGGAATTCTGTTCTCGTGGAAGTTGTCCCTGATATAACTTAAGAGTCCGGCTCGCAAGTCTTTTGAATCTAATACTCCATCCCTATTCCACTTCAGTCCCCCACTCTCAAATATGCAACTCTTTGCTATTTGCAGTTTCATGGGTCACTCGCTACCCATTACTCATTCTTACATGTTCATGTGGAGAAAGTGAAGACTGCAGATGCTGGAGATCAGAGTTGAAAAGTATGGTCTGGAAAAGCACAGCAGGTCAAGCAGCATCTGAGGAGCAGGAGAATTGATACTTCAGGCATATGCTCTTCATCATGAAGGGCTTATGCCCGAAACGTCAATTCTACCTCTCCTCGGATGCTGCCTGACCTGCTGTGTTTTTCCAGCGCCATAATTTTCAACACTTACATGTCCATGTGCTCATTATTAATGTGAAAGTAAGAGATTTCGGTAGTCCCAAGAAGCTTCACTTGACTTATATCAGGTATGGAGGGATTGCTTTGAGGAGAGGTTGGGTAGATTGGCAAAAGTGCCATTGGCAAAAGTGCCATCTACTGAGCCAATACTGAGCCAGCTTAAAAATACGGGGTAGACCATTTAGGACAAAGCTCAGGAGAAACTTCTTCACCCAGAGAGTGGTGGCTGTGTGGAATGCTCTGCCACAGGGGGCAGTGGAGGCCCACACTCTGGATTCATTTAAGAAGGAGTTGGATAGAGCTCTCAAAGATAGTGGAATCAAGGGTTATGGAGATAAGGCAGGAACAGGATACTGATTAGGAATGATCAGCCATGATCATATTGAATGGCGGTGCAGGCTCCAAGGGCTGAATGGCCTACTCCTGCACCTATTGTCTATTGTCTAATATTAACACCAATATAAAGCTTGAAAGTGAGTGATAATATTTATCAATTAAGAACTTATAGTATATGATGTCTCTATTGATGACAGGATGACCCAAAGTGCAGTTAATTTAAGTAAGTACTTTGTGGGGTATAATCACTGTTATAATTTGGGTGCATAGAAGGTAATTTGTACACAACAAGGTTCCAGAAATCGCAAGCTGGTAGTAACTACTAGTCTGTTTTTGTGCCATGAGTTGAGGGATAATCGTTGTCCAGGACAATGGAAAGCACTCCCCTATTCTTCTTTAAAATTGTGTCTTGAAATATTCTATATCTGTACGAGAGAGCAGCTGGAGTCTTATATTAAGATCTCACTAGATGATTCCATGGTGGTATTTGGAAAACACTGCTATTGTAGGTTCTTCATGCTTTATTTTTACCATGAGTTTTGCTAACAACCTGAATTTATTTTGTTTAGATCACATGCAGATTTTCAGAACCATGGAAACATCTGCGTAAATAGAAAATTGAAATTCTGTGATGATAGCCTGGGTAATATTACTGGACAATTAATTCAGATGTCTTTTTTAATGGTCTGGAGGCACAAGTTCAAATCCCATCATGGCAACTGGGGGAATTTTAATTCAGTGAATTAATAAAAGTCTTGAACAAAATGTTAATCTACATAATGATGATTATGAACCCAATGGATTGTCATAACAATCCACCTGCTTCACAGATATTCTTGCGTGATGGAAATCTGCCATCCTTATCTGGTCTGGCCTGCATATTTCACAGATCCCTGTCTGAAGTTATAGTGTCAGAACACCAACTAACAATAGCCAATAAATTCTGGTCTTGCCAACACCATTCACAAACCAAGATGAAATAAAAAATACATTTTCTGTATGCACCTTTTCCAGTGATAAGGCTGGTCTACATTTGGCAGGAATATAATCCTACATTCTGGTGTATGTGGGAAAGCTAACAGCTCATCCTGCTTACAAGCTTCACCAACAGCTCTCATTTATGTTTACCAGTATCAGTGCTTTAGTTCCCTTGGAAACCCCTTGAAGGATGCACTTTACCATTCACAGAGCATCTGTGAAGAGAGTATAATCCTGTGGCACAGGAGGAGGCCAATCATCCTATCATGCCTGTGTCAGCTCTTCAAAAGAGTTATCTGCTGGGCCTATGCCACCTAATCTTTTCCTCAAGGCCGAGAAAATATTTTCTGTTCAAGTATTTATCCAAAGTTATTTTGAAAAATTATGATTGAATCTGCTTCAGTCAATGCATTCGAAATCAAACATCTTGCTACATTAGAAAAGAATCTCTTCATTGTCCATCTGGTTCACTTGGGAATTATCTTGAATCTGTGCCCTTGGGTTACTGATGTTTCTGCCAGTGGGAAGAGTTTCTCCTTATTTGCTCCATAAAACACCGTCCTAATTTTGAACACCTTTATTAAATCTTGTCTCAATCTTCTTTGCTCTAAGGAGAACGACCCCAGCTTTTCCCTTACATTTTGATACCAAATTTATAAAACCACTTACCACTGAGCTTCAGGGACAAGTAGCTTCTTCTGTAAACATGCTGCGCATTGGCTGCCATGGCAGTGTTCCAGCATTGGTCATGCCTGCCTCAACATGAACCATTTATAACAATGGTCATTACATTTTCGTCTGAGTTTTAATTTAAATCCAATGGAAAATAAGCAATGAAGTATTAGCAAGCACAGGTGTCACAGAATCACACCCCTCTCTCTTTGTTAATGAAATAGACACGTTGTGTATGCACTACCCCACCCCCAGCACCATCTTGCTCAAAATGCCTCAATTAAGTAAAGCACTGAAACCCTATGTCTGAAAAAAAAGGGGACAAGTGTATAAATAATAACATATTCAAAATAAAATGTACCTCACAAGCTGTCATTGCAAAAATACAGTCTAAATCTGGGAAGGAATTAATGCAAAATTGCCAGTGCTTCATGTATTAAAATTCAGTTGAGAAGTTGAACACTCATGGAATCTGTAATTCGCATTCACGCGGGAAGGCTGCAGTTGACACAGTACATTGATGTTACTGAGATAGAATTTAAATAGAAGTGGAGGAATTGAGCCTATTGAGCATTCAAATACAATTGATTAGAAATTCTAATCGACAGATTTTAAGTAACTACCTTACTGGTGATCTTAGGTTTGGGATCTGGGGGCAGTTGAGGTGCAATAGACTGTACTCAACGTTTGAATTTGTCACATGCAACTTTTTCTACACAAGACTGCTGCCATTGTGATAATAAATCAATCATTGAACATGTTTATTTATTAACTGAGCGATTAACAAGGATTGATTTAAGTTACTAAGTCATATGAACTTTTAATAAAGAAAAGTTAAACTTAGCAGTAAATTCACTCCATACTTTAGAACCCAACTGATTGAATACAAGTAGGCTACTCAGAACTTAGGCTTCATTTAAAGGTATATACATTTTAAACTTACTGTTTATTTCATTGCTCCCACTCCTCCACCTTCCTTTCTCTTGTCCTTTTATCTGAAGTGTTTAACCTATTTTAGTGCCTCACTTTCAGTGCTCAATGACAAAGACTTCAAATAGATCTTGCAATTCAACTGGACATTCACAAGGTGTTGTAGGGCAACAATAGCAGCTGAATTGTACTTAACCACAATCTGTAAACTCATGGCCTGGCATATCTTCCACTTCTCCGTGACTAGAAGCTGGGAAATCAGTCTGTTCAGGAAGTGTGCAGCAGGTCATACCAGGAGAACATCAGGTGTACGAGGAGTGAAGTGTCACTCTGTTGAAGTTGGAACACAGAATTACTTACATGTTAGACAGCATGTGCAACATGTAAAGATGGGAACAAGATGGGGGTGAGCAAGCACTGCAGGCCTGCCACATCCAGTTCAGAAAGATGGTCGACAATTAAACAACTAACAAGAGTTTGAGGCTTCATGATTATCTCCATCGCCAAGCTGGGAGCCCAGAACATCTACGCAAAAGCAAAAACTGAAGTATTTATATCCATCTTTGACCTGAAATACTGTCCTTTTCCTAAGGTTTTCTATATCTTAGATTTCACTCTTCAACCAATTTGATTCATTCCACATGATGTCAAGAAATGGTTGAAGGCACTAGATACTGAAAAGATTGAGATCTGATAACATTCCAGCAACAGTACTGAAGAATTGTGTTCTAGAACCAGACATGCCTGTAGCCAAAATATTCTGGTACAGCTACAACACTGCCCAGTAATGTTAAAAATTGCCCAGATATATGTTGTGCCCATGAGGCAGGCCAATCCATTAGTCTACTCTTCTTCATCTGCAAAGTGATGGAAGGGATCATTGACAGTTATCAAGTGACACTTGCAAAGGAATAACCTGCTCATTTATGCTCAATTTGGGTTCTGTGAAGGCCATCTAGTTTCTCACCTTATTACAGCCTTGGTCCAAACATGGATAAAGAGCTGAACTCCTAAACTGAGAGGAGAGTAACTGCCCTTGACAGCAAGGTAGCATCTGACCACATGTGTCATCAAACACCCCAAGAAAGATAGATCCATGGGAAGCAGGGGAGAGGCTCTGCATTGATTGGAGTTGGATGTTTGCTGATGATTGCTCAATGTTCAACACCATTCGTAACTCCTCAACAGTGAAGCAGTCTGTTTCCATATGCAGTGGGACCTGGATGATATCTAGGCTTGGGCTGGCAAGTGTCAAGTAACATTTGGGCGTTGATTATCTGGAACAAGAAAGAATCGTAACCATCTTCTCTTGAAGTGCAATGGCTTTAACATTGCTGAATCCAGCACTATTAACATTATGCGTTGACTAGAAATTGAACTGGATGAGCCATATAAAGTTTGTGGCCACAAAATCAGATCAGAGTCCAGGAATTCTGTGACATGTAACTCACCTCCTGTCTCCTCAATGTCTGTCTCCCATCTACAAGTCACAAGCCACAAATCAGGAGTCTGATTGAAAACTCTCGACATGCAGCTCCATCAATACTCAAGATGTTGACACTATCTGGGCCAAAGCAATCTACCTGATTGCTACCCCATCCACCACCTTCAGCATTCACTCCCCTTCATCACTGATGCTTCGTGGCAGCAGTGTTTATCGTTTACAAGATGTAAATTCAGTAAGGCCGCTTGGACAACATCTTCCAATCTGCAATCTCTGCTGCCTCAATGGACTAAGGCAGCATTTACATGGCAGCACTACCACCTACCACTTCCCTTCCAAGCTGTACACCATCCAGGATTTGGAACTATGTCACAATCCCTTTACGGTCGCTGGGTCAAATTCCTGGAACTTTCTAACAGCACTGTGAGTACGTCCACACCCAAGGACTGCACTGGTTCAAAAAAGCACCTCACTGGCACCTTCTCTCAGGCAATGGTGGTAGGGCAGTTGCCTCATATGTAAGCAAGTTAAACTGAACAGACATCACAGTCAAGCTTGACCTTGTTCCTTCCCAACATCCAAACTTTGCAGTGGAACAGGAATGAGAACTCAGGGTGAACATTTTATTATTCTTCTTAGCTAATGTGTCAATATTTGGAGCCCCAGTTTTCCCCTCAATTCATTTATTGTGGGATGTAGCTGTCATTGGCAAGGCAGACATTTCTGGCCCATCTCTAATTAAGCTTAGAAAGATAGTGAAGAATTGTTCCCTTGAACTACTGGAGTCTATGAGGTGAAGACATTTCCAATAGGTGGGAAAATGTGGGGCTTGACCCAGCAATGCTGAAGGGATGGCAGTGTATTTCCACGGATAATTCAGGTGTGGTGCCTGGTGACTGGAGGGTGGCTAATGTTATACCTTTGTTTAAGAAAGGTTGTAAGGAGAAACCAGGGAACTACAGACCTGTAAGTCTGCTTTTGGTTGTGGGTCAATTGTTGGAGGTGATTGTAAAAAATAGGATTTATGGACATTTAGAGAGGCAAAAATTGATTACTCAGCATGGTTTTGTGTGAGGAAAACCGCATCTCACAAACTTGATTGAACTTTTTGAGGAGGTTACCAAAAGGTTGATGATGGCAGAGCAGTAGATGTTGTTTATTTGGATTTTAGTAAAGCCTATGACAGAGTTCCACATGGTAGACTAATTAGTAAAGTTAGGTCACATGGGATTCAGGATGGATATATAATTGATTTAATAGCAAGAGAGAGTAATGGTGGAAGGGTGCTTCTCACACTGAGGCCTGTGACCAGTGTTCCACAGGGATCGCTTCTCGATCATCTTTTGTTTGTCACTTACATAAATAATTTGGATGAGAATATGGAAGGCCTGGTTAGTATGTTTGAGGATGACACCAAAGTTGGTGGCATAGTAGATAGTGAAGAAAGCTTTCTTGTTTACAAAAGGATCTTGATCAAATGGGTCAATGGGCTGAAAATGACAGATGGAGTTCAATCTGGATAATAAATGCAGGGTATTGCATTTTGGTGCAACAAGCAAGGGCTTGTACAATTAATAGTAGGGCCTTGGGTAGTGTTGTAGAACAGATGGACCTAGGGATGCAGGTACATGATTCTTTAAAGTTTGCGTCATAAGTAGATTCCAGCTGATACCAGGAACTCCCAATGTGGAACTTTGTAGGCCCAAACCAGTTTCTATGTGCTTTAGGCACTAAGGAAACATGACATGTAAAAAGAATGGCGGAAGTATATTGAGCTATTTAATTAGTTTAGTGAAAGACATTGATGGTTCCATATTGTAACTTTGAAATTATTTCAGCATTTTTCTTGACTTTTTGTTAGTCTGAATTAGCATTTTGTGTTAGTTGCCTTCCTACAAGTGAGTTCTGTGTGACTGACACATTGCATATGTAATGCTTTGAAGTGTTACAGATCCTAGCCTATATAAAAAGGACATGCCTTTGAAGTAACATGTTTCATGATATTGTTTAATTGCAATGTAATCAAGCAACACAGCTTCATTTCTCTGCAAACTTCACTTTCCTGTGCTAAATATAGTTTACAGTCTAAAATCTGGGCATGCTCAACCTCCCTTTTCTAAAACTGCTCACAGGGACCTATTTCAGAGTCACAGATTGACTCTTTCTCTGATTTATGCTTCTTTCTCTGCTGAGTTAGCTGATCTCAGCTTGAGTGGCATTAGGACATCAGAGTAGCCTTTATTTCTTGGGTAAATATTTGAATGGAACATTTTATTTGCAATGGGGTCAATAGACTAGTGGCCTGAAAGGCCAACATAAGCATCATGGACCAGGTGATGGTAGTCTCCTGTGCAGTATCACTTGGATTTCTGGGTTAGTAAGGGGAACAAATCCCTCTTCTGCTTGCTGTCCAAAAAACTTCTGAAAAATATATCCACATAGGATATTGGCTTTGCTCAGTTGCTAATATTGAAGTTACAGGGTCAAAAAGTTGTAAATTAAAAACCCATTCTAGGCCTTCAACACAAAATGTAGAATGATCCTATAGTGAAGGTATTGGCACACTTTAAATGAGATATTAAGCTAAGGCTCTTGAATCAGGTTCAGGACCCATAGTACTATTTGCAGTTGGAGGATGTCCAGACAAACATTCAAGCATCATCACCAAAAGTAGATTTAAGTTGCTGTTTCTGTCTTTGCAATATGCAACTTACCTATAAGACAATGGTCTCTTTACAGTTTTTTTTGGCAATTTTAATCCAGTTTGCCAGGTGAGAACTCTGTGAGAACAGGTGAAACATTTAGTTTTGAGAGGGGTAAAATACAGGGATTTACTGCTAATGTTGTATAATGCTCTGGTCGGACCATATTTGGAATATTGTGAGCAGTTCTGGGCCATGTCTCTAAGGAAGAATGTGCTGACCTTGGACAGTGTCCAGACGAGGTTGACAAGAATGATCTCAAGGATGACGGGCTTGCCATATGAGTGAGGAGTGGTTGCAGATTCTTGGTCTGCAGTCAATGAAGTTTAGAAGGATGAGGGAGAATCTCTTTGAAACTTACAGAATACCGAGAAGTCTGGATAGAGTGGTCATGAAGATGATGTTTCTACTAGTAGAAAAGACTAGGACCCAAAGGCAAAATCTCAGAGTCGAGCAATGACTCTTTAGAATTGAGATGATGAGGGTGGTGAATCTGCGGAACTCATTGCCACAGAAATATGTGGAGGCCAAGTTCTTAAATGTACTTAAGACAGAGATAGACAGATTCTCGATTTTTAAAGGGATTGAGGTTTATAGGGGGAAGGAAGGAGAATGGGATTAAGAAACATGTCAGCCATGATTGATTGGCAGAGCAGACCCGATGGGCCAAATGACCTAATTCTGTTCCTATACCTTATGGTCTTAAGGTTTGACTTAAGTGGATACTCATATCAAGTGGGATGTAAAACATTGCACTTCCTGAACTGTAAGGTGAGGTTGAAATTGCCTCCATCAATTGCATGATGCTTTGAGGTCAAATCTGAGAAACATGATAAAGCAGTATTTGTACAGCAAATTAAATAGGATCAGAGTAGGCCATTCAGTCCCTTGGGCCTATACCTGCTTTTGATCACATCATGACTTGATTTATGATTCAACTCCATTTAGCCCTCTTTGCTTCATATCCCATGATACCCTGCCCCACAGAACCCTAGTCATTTAGTCAGTGTAAGTCAAAAAATATCAATTGTTCCTTCCCACCCATCATGTATTTTTTCTTTTGGGACTGTAATACCCCCTTACAGTTGAATCCCTCAAGAATATTTGCAGCCTAGACTGACAAATTATCATATCTACATAGCGAAAGTATCTTGGCAGCCTGCCATATGGTGCCAAAATTTAACATAAGCCATTGGTTACGGAAAGTCTGGGCCATGGGTGTGGGGACTTTGGAGGAGAGGAAATAAATTTGGAGACAGAAGATGCTTGCTTAAAATCTGTACTGATTCAAATCAGACATAGAGCAACATGGTGGCTCAGTGGTTAGCACTACTACCTCAGGGACTGGAGTTTGATTCCATCCTTGGGCAACTATCTGTGTGAAGTTTGCACATTCGCCCCGTGTCTGCGTGGGTTTCCTCTGGGTGCTCCAGTTTCCTCCCACAGTCCAAGGATGTGCAGGTTAGGTGGATTGGCCAAGCTAAATCGTCCATAGGGTCAAGGGATCCACAGGCTAGGTGGATTAGCCATGGAAAATGCAGGATTACAGGGTTAGCGTTGGGGTGTGAGTCTGGGTGAGATGCTCTTCGAAGGTCAGTATGGTCAAATGGGCTGAATGGCCTGCTTCCACACGGTAAGAATTCTACGATTTTGGAGATTAAGCACAAGCAGACAGTGTTTGGGAAAATATAAATTTGGTTGTTTATTTTTTAATAGTTCCAGAAAAATGCTTGGTGAAAAATCACAATGGAAGACTGTTCTATATAACTGCAAAAATGATGGTTATAGGCAGGTTCATTACAGAAAAAGTGAAATGGTACTTAACATTTTTTAAGAGGACATTTCCATTTTAATGATGCTTCAGAAACACATTAAGGTGTGCATGAGCTGACACACTTCGTTGGATTCAAACCATTTTAATAGCTGTGGATGGTATTATTCTGGATAAGCATATTTCACTGAAAAAATTACCAAATTACAGCAGAAAATACAGGTTTATTCCCCTTGAACTGTCTTTGTAGTAACTGATACAGAATGTTTGCCAAAATATGGCACTCCTGTGAATTGTCCTTTATTGCAGATTGGCTTGGGGAAATTGAGCGCAAGAAATTCACGTATTTAATATAACATCGAGGCAGTTGCAAATAAAATAAAGGATAAATGATGCACTGCCTGATGTTTTATTTATGTAGGGATGTACTTCAATGCAATGAAATTCGTAGATAGTTTTAGATAGATACAAGTATCCAATGGACCAAAATATTTCTGTTAACACATTATATGCAGAAACCAAATGGGCCAAATGTCTTCCAAATCATTCTAATTGTAATTCATCCCAATTGAATAAAACATTCCTAGTTATTTCCATTGTATTGATTTTCAGTTTGATAAGCCACTTTGCATTGAGTTCCCTTGCGTGAAATTCCAGTGACTTTGCAGTTCTTCCCTTTCACCCTGTGACTAAAAATGTTATGGACCAAGTCCCATTATACAGATTCCCAATAGGCCAAGCCACTTAAAATTATGTCCAATTGTGTAGATTTCCAGTTGAACAAGTTCTGTAGGATGGGAATGAATAGAAAGAGAGTTTGAAGTGGCCTAGTTATTTTTGATTAAATTCCAGTGAAGCAGGCATCTTACCATTGACTCTCATTGTACAGAATTGCTGACTTGAGCATCCAACTTAGAAACAATATCCTGATGAAAGCATAACATTTGTCCTGGTTATCCATTTGTTTAATGCTCAGAGTATTAAACAGGGTCAGTCATCTGCCAGGATTTAACAAGGGACAGCAATCCATTTTAGAATTGTAATCGTTTCAACATGAAATAAATGTCTTTGTTTTCTCTGAATGGTTGAGTGAGTGAATGATTAAGTGAGCTGAGGATTTGCAAATGAGCTATTTTTATTCACAGTTCACAGAAATCCTGAACTGAACTTTATCCTAATTCAAGCATGACATTTCTTGACAAAGTACTTGTGCATTTATCAAGATCCCAACAGATTGTCAAAATTTTTAATAAAGGTCTTGTCCATGTTTGAGTGAAACTAACACTTCCATTTGACCCTGGGGTCAAATTGTATGAAAGCAGTGTTGCTTAATTTATTTGTGCATGTACTTGGGTACAATGCAATTTGTAGATGGAGAAAGGGATCCAGGAGATCAACTATTAACAGATACCATGTGTAGTCCATTTGGACCAATTATCTTCTGCTTAATTCCAATTGTAAATAATGTCAATGGAGTAAATAATTTTCGTTGACTTTCATTGCTTTTTTCCCCTCATTTGATTCCATGCACAAAGGAAATGTTCATTTCACTTCAACACTGGCAGGATTGTTGTTAATGATTGTTTTTATTAATTGTTTTTATTATCTATTGAGATCTTGATAAATGTATAAGCATGTTCCCAAGAAATATCACACTTTTCTCCTTTATTCTCTATTCATTGTTTGCTGTACTGCACAAGCATGAACATCAGGCCTTATTCTGATAGCTCATCTGTTCATGCATGAGGTTCAAAGGATTGCCACAGATCCTTTAGCAGCTGAGTTTGGTTCTGATTCTAGCCCTATTTGCCATTAGGGGGTCACTGAATAATGATCTGGGAACTCTGCCTAATGCTTTCCCTCCCTAGCCCTCCATATCCTGGCTTAAGCAAAGTCAGTTTGTTTCTTGACTGCCAGTTCTGTTATGAAAGCATTTAAAACTGTTGAACAGAGAAAGGTCAGTCCCTTGAATTTGCCTTCAACCATTCTGACAATTCCATGGTAAAATAATAATGAATTTGTTAACTAATCTTGATAATAAATCTGCCAACTAATTTACAAAAAACGCAGACATGAGGCAAACAAAACCTCATGGGGAAACCTTGTGTAACTATAATTACATATTCTTCTGCTAACCCCATGTCATTGCTCAATTTACTTGCACTACCTGTATATTCCAAAATATTATTTTCTGAAGGAATTTGCATTTGAATAAATCAATACTAACTGCATTCACCATCTCCCTATTGTGCCTGTCTCATAGATTTACCATTCATTCACTGTTAATAAAATAATAATGTCAAATAATGTTTCCTCATACTAGAACTTGAAGTTGACGATTTTTGGAGTGTAGACTGTCATCGGTTTCCCCTGGCCTGGACAAGGATAATCAGCTTGTCATAGCCTACATTATTTAGCCACTTGTAATCTGAAAGGTAACAGTCAGGTCTTTAAAAACATTGATACATTTGTGAATTATTTTAGTTTCAATAGAGGTTGAACTCTAACATAGAAAGGTATTTTTAAATCACATTTTTGTAAAAGTCTGCTTTTCCTTGTCATGTTCTCAAAGGCCCTTCTCGAAACTGCTGATAAGAGAAGCAGTTGAAACAAAGTTTTATAACAGCAGAGGGTGTCAGGAGTGCACATCAGAGGATTGTGTGCATTAGAATCATTATTGTGGGGGTGGGGAGGAGTGGTATGTGGAATGGTGGTGGTGGGATGGTCGATGAATATAATAAGTAAGAATCAGCACTGATGTAAAATGGAGCGTGAATGAAACTATGATTTCTGATAAGGTATTTGAAATAAATGGGTAGTCATAAACATGACGCAAGGATGGAATTTGACAGGAAGATAATCCTAAACCAAAATGGCATAAGTTAGATGCCATATTTAACATAGAGAGAAGGGGAAAGGTGAGCAAAGGAACGTACATCGCCTGGTTTACTGTCCTCGAACCACTGACTGCAACTAACAATACCAAAGGGAAAGTGCAAAGAAAGGAACCTAATGCATGTTGTGTGCTTTAATCTGAGATTTACACTGTTCTGGATGGTCTGCAGAAGAGGTCTTTATGCTTTTCAATGTCATCCATTTTATCGAAAATGACTTAGGATGTTTGAGTTCTGTCTGGTTTGTTTTTACTTTGATGACAAAAGGTGCAGTGACTTGTTAGAATATTAATAAATATAGGGTTAGTGTTACAAAGAGAGTCATTGAGAAGCTAAAGATTTTTTCCAATTGGGCTGAGTCAGTAAAGGGTGACATTACGCAAGTCATCAAATTTATGTTCTATTGGTCTGTGAGCCAGAGACATGAGGACTCAGAATTAAGTTAGTTTCAGAAAAACACTAAAGGGGCAATTTGAGAAAAGTAACTTCTGATAAAGGTTGGTTAGAATGTAGAATTGTCTGCCCCCAAGTGCTGTAAGCTTCCAAATGCCATTCATTGTACATGAGCGAGGTGTGGAATTCTTGTGGATTTTCACAGACAAAATGAGTGATGATGTAGTTGCCTATAAGCCAATGCTGTGGAAACATTCACAGGGTAATTCCCTGATACCTCACAAGGCCAGTCTACTAAGGAAGGACCATGGCTTATTTTGGTTTCTGAGGCAGGTAGCTTAAATTGGGAAACTTTTTGACCTGTGGACCTGCCTGAGTAAAAATTATTCCAAAACATGTGATTTTTGCTTATGAGACAGGGATGGCAGATAAAGGGTGGATGCAGAATAGAGTCCTGCCACTCCTGAAAGAAGAACGAGGGCAGCCACAAGTGGGTGAATTTCATGGGGGCAGGTGCTGCTTAAAAGGCCCAGGTGAGATTTGTGGGACTTCATCCCAGTTGTTTTAGAAGTCATTAGTCCGTTTAGCCTCACCCTTCACAATCTTTGCCCCCTACCTACCAGAATGTATTCCATATTAACTCCTGCCCCCAACATCCCCCACTCTTTCATAACCTCTATGTGAACTCAGTGCCCGCTCATACACACCTACCCTGCCATGGCTCCTAAAGATCTCCATGCCACTTCCATTGCAACTCACTTAGTATCCACAATGGGAAGACCTCAAGAGCCATGAAACAATGGAAAAAATAAATATAATGCAGCTTACCGATTGGATTGTGGAAAATCTCCCTTTCCTGGAATTCATTCAAAACTTTTAAAACTGAAATCATAAATTCAAAAGAAAAGCAGCTTCCATCCAGACCCTGCATCAAAATAACTAATCCTTTAATAGTCTCTTTAAGATCTCAATCAAGCTTTGAACTCAGAAGGTTAACCTTTGGAGATATGTCAACCAGGAATTTTATTGAAACTACATGACAGTTTGCTATATTTATCCTGACCTACACCTGTAAATCAAAGCAATTCAACAGAGATTCTTCTTTAGAAAAGTTCCTGCCAGAAGCAGCCTCTTTTATGCTTGAAGAGCAGGGCATTTAAAAAAACACTTCAGATCATGACCGTTGTTCAGCCCTTCAAGAACATTTAGATTAGATTATATTAGATTAGATTAGATTACTTACAGTGTGGAAACAGGCCCTTCGGCCCAACAAGTCCACACTAACCCGCCGAAGCGCAACCCATCCATTACCTAACACTACGGGCAATTTAGCATGGCCAATTCACCTGACCTGCACATTTTTGGACTGTGGGAGGAAACCGGAGCACCAGGAGGAAACCCACGCAGACACGGGGAGAACATGCAAACTCCACACAGTCAGTCGCCTGAGGCAGGAATTGAACCCAGGTCTCTGGCGCTGTGAGGCAGCAGTGCTAACCACATCTACTCTACCAATTTTTGCCCCAGCCTATTAGCCTCTCGCTCAAGCTGAAACCCTCCAACCCAGGCAACATGCTTGTAAATTTTTTCTGAAGCTTTTTATGTTTCACAACATCCTTTGTATAGCAGGGAGACCAGAATTGAACGCAGTATTCCAAATATAGCATAAACAATGGAACATGACTTTCCAACTCCTTTATTCAATGCACTGACTAATAAAGGCCAGCAAACCAAACATCTTCTTCACTATCCTGTTTGCCTGCAACTCTACTTTCAAGGAACTATGAGCCTGCACTCTGAGGTCTCTTTGTCCAGCACCATTCCCCAGGATCTGACCATTAAGTGTTTAAGTCCTCTCCTGATTTACCTTTCCAAAATGAAGCACCTCACATTTATCTAAATTAAATTCCACCTGCCACTCCTCAGTCCATTGGCCCATCTGATCAAGATCCCATTATACTCTGAGGTAACCTTCTTCGCTGTCCACTACACTTCCAATTTTGGTGTCATCTGCAAACTTACAAACCATACCTCCTATGTTCACATCCAGATAATTTATATAAATGACGAAAAGCAGTCGACCCAGACTGATCCTTGTGGCACACTGCTGGTCACAGGCCTCCAGTCTGATAAGCAACCCTCCAGCACAACACTCTGTTTTGTACCTTCGAATCAGTTTTGTATCCAAATGGTTAGTTCTCCCTGCGTTCAATGTGATCTAACCTTGCTAACCAGTCTACCATGAGGAACATTGTTGAATGCCTTAGTAAAGTCCACATAAATCACGTCCACCACTCTGCCCTCATCAGTCCTCTTTGTTACTTCTCTAAAAAGTCAATCAAGTTACTGAGACACGATTTCCCAATCATAATGCCATGTTGACTGTCCCTAACCAGTCCTTGGCTTTCCAAATAAATGTAAATTTGGTCCATCACAATCCCCCTCAACAACTTGCCCACCACTGATGTTAGGCTCACTGGTCTGTAGTTCCCTGGCTTTTCCTTACCACCTTTCTTAAATAGTGGCACCATGTTATCCAGCCTCCAGTCTTCTGGCACTTCTTCTCGGGCTATTGACAATACAAATATCTCAGCAAGGAGCCCAACAATCACTTCCCTAGCTTCTCACAGAGTTCTAGGGTAGACTTGATTAGGTCCTGGAGATTTATCCACCTTTATGCACTTTAAGACATCCAGCACCACATCCTCTGTAATATGGACATTTTTCAAGATATCGCAATTTATGTTCTCATGTTCTTTGTTATCTACATCCTTCTCCACTGATGCAAAATACTCGTTTAGTATCTCCCCCATCTCCTGCGGTTCCACACGTAGATGGCCTTTCTGATCTTTAAGGGGCCCTATTCTCTCCCTAGTTACTCTTTTGTCCTTAATATATTTGTAGAATTCCCTTAGGATTCTCCTTAACCCTGTTTACTGAAACAATCTAACATCCTCTTTTTGCCCTCCTGATTTCCCTCTTAAGTATACTCCCACTCTTTTGTACTCTTGCTGTACACTCGATCCCCGCTCTCTACACTGACATAGGTTTCCTTCTTATTCTTGACCAAAACTTCAATTTATCTCGCCATCCAGCGTTCCCTCACCTACCAGCCTTGCCCCTCACCCTAACAGGAACATACTGTCTCGGGACTCTTGTTATCACATTTTTGAAGGCTACCTATATTCCTGCTGTCTCTTCACTTGCAAACATCGCCCCCACCCCAATCATCTTCTGAAAGTTTTTGCCTAATACTGTCAAAATTGGCCTTCCACCCTTTTAGATCCAGTCTGTTCTTTTCCATTACTATTTTAAAATTAATAAAATTATGGTCACTGGCCCCACCGTGTTCCCCCGCTGACACCTCCGTTACCTGCCCTATTTTATTTCCCAAGAGTAGGTCAAGTTTTGCAGCTTCTCTGGTAGGTACATCCACATACTGAATCAGAACATGTTTTTGTCTTGTTGAGTAGGGAAAACATTTGAGGGATTGTTTCTGAAGCTGTGTGAATGTGTGGAACCACCCCGTTATTCTTTATTTCCGCTGTAAATACTTAAATGCTGTAAGTAACTCAGATCTTGGAGCAGAGCTGGCAGCCAGTCTGAATGGTGATTTGTATAAAAGAGTGATGTATGAGTATTTCCACTTCATCACCAGCCATCAGCTGAAATAGTTAAAGCAACGTTCGCCATTGAATTTTGCTTTGCTCAGAGAGTGTCAGGTTTTTTCCCACTATTCTGTTCTTACCTGCTGCGTAAGTTGTATTGATTCTGCCTTTGAGCTTTATAGACAGTGCTGCTCAGCTCCCTGTGGGTATGTGATGATGTTACTGCACAAGTAGTTCAGAAAAGAAGAACAAATGCAGCCTAACACTTATTATGTGGCAGGGTTACGACTTCAACTTTTGCAAAAGGGTAGCTTAATAAAGTGAATTTGGAGTGCTTGTGTACTGAGAGGGAGAGAGGGGAAGTTAAAGGAATGAATCTCAATCCAACTCCTCCTCACAAGTCTCATGATTCAGTGAGCAGAACTGTGTAAGTTCTGTCACACTCCTGCCACCCCTTGTAAATGCAGGCCCATTCCTGGGTTCTCCCAGAACGTCTCTTAAATACTGATATCCTTTTAGAACCCAACTTGTAAATATTGACACAACCCCAAAACTCCCCATTAGTACTGATAGAATTTCAAGACTCCTTCTCTAAATTTCCTCTAAAGAATATGGTTTGTGTTGTCAGGAGAGACTGGATAGGCTGGGACTTTTTTTCAGGAGAAAGTGAGGTCTGCAGATGCTGGAGATCAGAGCTGGAAATGTGTTGCTGGAAAAGCGCAGCAGGTCAGGCAGCATCCAGGGAACAGGAGAATCGACGTTTCGGGCATAAGCCCTTCTTCAGGAATGGGGAAAGTTTGTCCAGCAGGCTAAGATAAAAGGTAGGGAGGAGGGACTTGGGGGAGGGGCGTCGGAAATGTGATAGGTGGAAAGAGGTCAAGGTGAGGGTGATAGGTCAGACTGGGGTGGGGGCGGAGAGGTCGGGAAGAAGATCTCAGGTTAGGAAGGCGGTGCTGAATTTGATGGATTTGACTGAGACAGGGTGGGGGGAGGGGAAATGAGGAAACTGGTGAAATCCGAGTTCATCCCTTGTGGTTGGAGGGTTCCTAGCCGGAAGATGAGGCGTTCTTCCTCCAACCGTCGTTTTGTTGTGGTCTGACGATGGAGGAGTCCAAAGACCTGCATATCCTTGGTGGAGTGGGAGGGGGAATTGAAATGTTGAGCTACAGGGTGGTTGGGTTGGTTGATCCGGGTGTCCCAGAGGTGTTCTCTGAAACGCTCCGCAAGTAGCCGGCCTTTTTTTCACTAGAGCACAGGAGGTTGAGAGGTGATCTTATAGAGGTTTGTAAGATGATGAGGGGTATAGTTAAGGTGAATGGGAGGTGTTGTTTCTCTAGCGTGGGGGAATATTTTTAAGGTGAGAGAGGAGAAAGATTTAAAAAAGACTTGAGAGGCAATTTTTTTCTACATAGAGTAGTTCACATGGAATGAACTTCCAGAGGAAGTGGTGGATGTGGGTACAGTTACGATATTTAAAAGACATTTAGATAAGTTCATGAATAAGAAATGTTTGGAGGGATATGGGTCAAGCGAAGGCAGGCGGGGACTAATTTAATTTGGGATTATGGTCCACACTGATTGGTTAGACTGAAGGGTCTGTTTCTGTGCTGCATGGCTGTATGATTCCATTGACAGAGAACCACCTGACTCACCTCCAGTGCAAATACTGACATACCCCAGGATCCTTCTGTAAATAATAATACATTTCCAGAAGCCCCTCCAACATAAACACTGGTACATTGCCAGATGCCCTGTCTTCGCCCCATCATTATTACAACTGTATTTTGGTTATAGTTTGCATACACGGTGTTGGTTGATCTGAGTGAAGAGAAATTTCATGACTACTTATCCTGTAGAATCACCTCATGGATCATGGATTCACACTTTCACTCGGGAATGGTGTTAGTGTGAGTCACCAGACAACTGCCTAAAAAGTTTCAGGCACACGACACCCTGCACCTTGTAAAAGTGAACCTGGGAGGAGAGGAAATGTGATCTTACTCCTGCACAGCACTGACAAGCCTTTGTTCTCTTTCAGACAGTGAAGTGTTATGCTCTGAACTAAGCAGAATGATCACATCTTTTGTTGTTAAATTAATGTCATAAAGTCTAACATTCACCTACAAAGGCGAGTTGTCAGTTAAGCAACGTTACCAATGGTAACTTTCTTTTTCTTGCTGCTCTGTCTTCAACCTGGGTCAGCACATGAATGTGGAGGAAGTACTGTATAATAATACAAATTGCTGAAGTTAATGGTTAAGGAAATGTAAGATGTGAAATTATCCACTTTGGTGGGAAGATTAAACAAACAGAATATTTTTGAAAAGGTGCAAGGCTAGTAAATGTTGGCTTGCAAGGGAGATGATTTCTTGTGCATAGTTCACATTTAAGTTAACATACAGTTCAGAAAGCAAACTTTCTTTTTATATTGCTCAGGAATTGGAGTAAGGAAGCCCTTCTGCAGTTACACAAGGCTTTGGTGAGACAAGAGCTGAAGTATTGGTATTCAATGTTGGCCTCTGTCCCTTCAAGGGGTACAACAAAGCTGCATTGAACAGATTCCTGCAATGGATCATTTTTATGAGCTTTGAAAGAATGGACTTACATTCTCTGGAGTGATTGGAAAAGTGATGTGACCTAACTGAACATCTATAATTCTTAGAGGTACTTGGCAAGGTTGTAGCTAAGCAGTTATTTTCTGTTGTTATAGAGTCCTGAAGGAATAATTTTCTCAGGATAAGGGATTGGCCATTTAGGGTTGCAATTAGGTAAAGTTACTTCAATTAGGCAGTTGTGAAACTTTGGAATTCAGTACTCCAGAGAGCTCTTCTGCATACTTGTATGTTGAGTATATTCAGTATTTGGCATGAAATAGATTTTAGACACGAAGAGAATCAAAAGGTATTGGGTTCAGCAATGAAAGTGGAGACGAGATCACAGATAGCTGTTATCAAATGGCAAGGTAAGCTCAAGAGGCTGTTTGGCCTGCTCCTTCTCCTATTTCTGAGTTTTTAATTTGCGAATTGTCTCCCCTCATGTGAAAACTTTTGCCGGGTTTCAATTCCAACCATTGCTCTTGAACTAAATTTACACTATTTGCTTTGGTTACCTTTCAGCACAATGTTGTCCCACTATCGTACTACGTTTCAGATGGATGAGATGTCCTTGATTTCTTTTCTTAACCACAAGTTTGTACTTCTGTAAATATTATCTCTGGTATTTTAACTCTTTACCAAGAAACTCATAAGATGCTTCTTAAGTATTTGTAATGAACATGATGCCAATTTTTGAACAAGAAAGTAATACACAAAAGAAAATTATAGAACTGTTTATATTATTTTGGTTACGTTAAAAAGCCACCTAGGGGATGGGTTAATTTCTGATTTGACAAAAAGTATTTTGCACAAATGTCTGAAATATAATTAAATAGATTATATTAAATTAAATAGATAATATCAAGAAAATGCTTTTTACTATTTCTTAACATGCTTCATACACAGGGCTATGATTCTCCTTTAATCCCCATCGACAAGGACACAATTACTGCAGAGCTTCCAAAAGCCTAAAGTCATTTTGAAAGTACCTCTTTCAGATAATGAACTGTGGGTGCAGTTCCTATTCCAACCAAATGCAAATTTACATTCTGAGTACATCGTGGATGCACAGACCAAAGTCAAACGGCTAATCAGATTTCAGATGTGCTCAAGTTACACTCTGGAATGAATTAATCATAACAAAGTTAGTGCAACAAAGGTTTGCCAGACTGATTGCTGGAAGGGCAGGACTGCTGTATGAGATGAGATTAGATTGGTTAGGATTATATTCACTGGTATTTAGAAGAACAAGGGGAATCTCATAGAAAACTACAACTTGTAACAGAATTAGAGAAGGTATATCCAGGAAACATGTTCCAGATAACAAGGGAGTCCCGAACCAGTGGTCATGGTCTAAGAATACAGGGTAGGCCATTTAGGGCTGAGATGAGGAGACATTTCTTCACTCAGAGAGTGGTGAGCCTGTAGAATATTTTTCTGCAGAACATGGTGCTCCGGTTTCCTCCCACAGTCACAAAGATGTGCAGGTCAGGTGAATTGGCCATGCTAAATTGCCCGTAGTGTTAGGTAAGGCGTAAATGTAGGGATATGGGTGGGTTACGCTTCGGCGGGTCAGTGTGGACTTGTTGGGCCAAAGGGCCTGTTTCCACACTGTAATGTAATGTAATGTAATGTAATGGTGGAGGCCAAAACATTGACTATTTTCAATAAGGTGTTAGATAAAGTTCATAGGACTAAAGAGATCGAAGGGTGTGGGGAGAAACAGGGTCCTCAATTGGATAATCAGCCATTATTATATTGAATGGCCTACTCCTTCTATTTTCTAAAAGCATGTATTAGAAGTTAAAATGTGTAGAAAAAGTCATTTACTTAACTCAGCCGAAGTATTGGTTACTTGACTGTGTACCTCAACTCCATTGACCTGAGTTATACAACTGTCTCTGAACTGGTGAATAGATATAAAACCCTCACCATTGAGGATTTCAATCTAGTAACTTCAACATCTCACTTGAAAATGATTTTAAACTGATGTTTGTCTTCTCAGGTGGATGTAAGGATCCCATGATATTATTATTGTGAGTAGGGGCGTTCTCACCAATATTCTTACAACATTTACCCCTCAACCACGATCAATAAAAACAATTTTTTTGTTATTATGTGGTCATTTTAAAATAAATTATTGACCTACTTTTCCGAATCAATCTGTTCAGAGATGTTATTACACCTCTGGAACAGGTGGAACTTGAACCCTGGTCTCTTGGATCAGAAGGAGGGATACTACCACTGTACCATTATGGTATCCAGCTGTGTGCTAATTGGTTTTTGTGTTTCTTGCATTACAATCATGATTAAACTTTAAATGTATTTCTATTGGATTTTGGACTGTACTGGGTTAGTAAAAGCACTGAATGAATCCACTTTAAGTTAATAAGTTATGACACACAGGAGAGCAGACAGGTTAGCATGTTGGGTGCAGATCTCTCATCAAAAGTGAAGAAGGGCCCACGGCGGCATGTTTTCAGCATTCATTGTTTTTGTGTCAATATTTCAGCACTATTTGGATTTGAAGAGCAAAGCACTGTCCATGGTGCTAAACCTGCTTTGATAAGATAACTCAATTTCTGCTGCTATGCCACCCTGTGGTGAACGTTCAGTACTTCATAATAGTCCTCAAAATTCCTCAAAGGAAAAGCTTTAATCAGTCAACTCATTCTTTTCTTGCTCATGCCTGTTTAAGCCATCGATTCTTAATTATGTGTGGGATTCTTTCAAATTAAAATTATCATGAAATTTAAGATAGCTGTTTCCTGCTTTCCTCCCACTTTTTGTGTTATTAACTTGTCTATAAATGTAGATATAACTTTATTAATTATTGTCTCTCTTTCCAAATGGGGCAGTTTGCTCCTGATGATTTTATATCTTTCTTTTTAAAGATTTCTATAATAACTTGCTCAACTTTTCACTTGATGGATCAGTTGCCAAATTATAATGTTTATTTCTTGACAGAAAGTGACCCCTTCATCTCATACATTAATCAGACTCTGTTTTCTAGTATCATTTAGCTGAATCCATCTCTATTACTGTTTGTAGAATCATAGAAACTAAAACACAGAATGGGTCCATTTGTGGATGTAACCTGCCCTAAGTCTAACATCCTGTTTTTTGTCTTTAACCCTGCAAATTCTTTACTTTTATTTGTCCAATATCCTTTGAAAGTTGTTGATTGAATTAGCTTCCATCACCTTTTCAAGTAGGGCTTTTCATATGTTCATATGAAAAAAAGTCTCTTCATCTATGCTATTGATCTTTTATCACTGTTTTAACTCTAAACCCTCTGATTATTGATCCCTCATAGGAAGGAATAGTTTTTCTGTATCAAATTCTCTCATCATCTTGAAACTATCTGAGTTCATTCCTGGTTCCCAGGAAATTTGTCTTTATTTTTTCCAATTTCTCGCAGTTTGCCTTCCACCTGTACTCAAAGATTTAACAGAAACGATGAAAATACTTAGGTGCATTTCTTGCCCTCTCTCAGAAGCTTTTACAACTGACTGCATTCTTAGTCAAGTGCAGGATTCTTGTATAATTTCCTAACACACGCCTATAAAATTCAGCAAGTGCCTAGTCCACACATTTGTTGAGAGAGAAGTCTCAAAGTGTTTTGCTATGTGACTAAGGGGAGTGAACAGGTTCATGAATTTACTTTTGGGAGCACTGGTAATGGTTGACTGCTCCCCTTCTGTGTTGTAAGCTTTCAAGCTGTGGTTTTCTCCCCCTTGCATGTTTGGCTTGGTGGAGGCACTATCTCCACGTACATGTCCTTGTTTAATGATCCTTGCTTACATAGAGAATCCTGTTAGTTCTGCTGCTGCACTGGTTAATGGCTTCATAATGAGTGATGCAAATTTAATTTTGAAACTGCTTAGTGAGTGTTTTTCGTGTTTGGCTCTACATTGTGAAATGATTTTCTGAAACCTTATTAGAAAACATAATTTTATTTTATTTTATTGTCATATTCATCTTCTTGCAATCTCCTCAACTCACTGTCCAACTCCAATGTGAAGATCTAATTGACAAAGTGAGTGGGTGGGTGGGAGTTATGGTCTCATCCTATCGAGTACAGCAGTAGTGGTCTCCGAATTATTGCAGGAGAAGGTTTATGTTTGCTTGGAAATAAATGTTTTGATGAGTTACGTTGCTATCATTTTATGACAGCTAGATTAATGGATACCTGTGAGAGTTGCAGCTTGGAATCTAATTGATGTGTTCCAGAGGATTATATATAGAATAATGGATACCTAGAAGTGACTTTCAAGTTGAAATCTAATCAAGCAGTTTGAATGAGGTGTATGTAAAATAAGGAATATTTGGATGAGGGTTACAGGATGGTTTCTAGTTAAGGTGTTTGGATCGTTTGAGTATAGAATAATGAATTCTAGAGAGTGAGTTCCAGGCTGGAATGCAGTTGAGGTGTTCAGGGTATATATTGGAAATAATGGAATTTGTTTATTAAATTACAGATAAATCACAATAGCTAGCTTTTCTACATATTGTATATTCTGTACATAAATTATACAAGAAACAATGGATACTTGCAATTAGTCACAAGATGGAAGTTAACTGAGGATTGTTATAAGATGGATATTAGACTATGGATGTACCTTGATATTGAGAGTTGACAGAACTGTGTCCATTTGGCTGAGTATAACATGCTGCCATTCACCAGCTGCATTCACACTCATCGTTCAGTAAGAGTCACCAGATAATGATCACAAACAGGACTCTCCTATTTTCTAGAGGTTTGAAGTCCAATTTTAGATCCCTGATAGTCATCGTGTTTGAAATTGGCTCACTAACAACAGAGTTAAGTTTTGTTTTGTGAGCAATGCAGACAGGTCATAGCAAACAAGGACTTACAGATCAAAGAGTGCTTAGACAAAGCAAGGCATACAAGGTTACAGCTGCACAGGAGGTGCATAAAGTGAGATCAACATTATTGGAAGTTAGAAAGGTCCATTCATCAGTCTAATAACAGCAGGGAAGAAGCTGTTCTTGAATCTGTTGGTGCATGAATGCAGCTGGTGAATGGCAGCCCGTTATACGCATGTGTTCAGGTTTCTGTATCTTCTTTCTGACAGAAGAGGTTGGAGGAGAGCATTACTGGGGTGAGGGGGTTCTTTGATGACACGGACAGCCTTACTGCAGCAACAAGAAGTGTAAATGGTGTCCCATGGATAGGAGGTTGGCTTCTGTGATGGTCTGTGCTGTGCATACAGCTTTCTGTAGTTTCTTCAACAGACCAGGAATTCAGTTATGTTCTGGTTTTAGTAATTGAATCAAATGGAAAAGGATTTTGTTTTGTTATGGATCAGACTAGACCCCTTCAAAATATTTTAAGAAGATAGACCAGACCTTAACTTTTTTTTATGTTAAAGGTAGATGTGAAGTGTGTGTTCCAGATGTGATGTGACTGGTTAAACTATACAACATTAAACAAATCACAATTTATTTAAACACTATTGTTAAAATACAAACAAAAGAGAGAGGAATTTGGAATAATTTAATTATTGGAAATTTTAACTGAATAACAGATACAGTACAGATTACTAATTAATTGTTCCAATATAATAACATCCCATAAACACGAGAGGTTGTAAGACAGAGTTTGGAACAATGGAAGCAGCATGGAAAAAAGACAAGTTCAGACACAGATTCTTACATGCAGTTCTCCAATCCAAGAGTAGGAAACATCAAGAGAAAATTCAGACAGTGTAGCAGCCACTGAAACTTTCAGCTCTTTTGAGACCCCAAACAGCTTCTGATGCTAAAGCTAAAACAAAACAAGTAGAAAGCCTGAACTCTGAGAGGAGGCCATACCCAGGCTGTTTCCATTGTTCCAGCCTTTTTAAGAAAACACCCAAGGCCTCACAAGTTGTTTATTTAAGTCATCTTCAGTAACCATGTTCAGCAGCTCTGCCTTACAACCTCAGTTCAAAAAGTAACAGGACTAAATAACTATTGAAACTGAAGGCATCATCACAGTACATTTCACTTAGTTGCAAGGCCCAGTGGTGCTAAACTGTTGAATGAAGTATTGCAAACTCTGACCAAGCCTGCGAGGAGTGAAACAATATGGAGGCTACCAGTTTTTGATAATGCTCATCCAAATATCATCCTTATTTTGAGGGAATGTTGGAGTTGCATGATAGTTTTAATTACCAATTCATATCAGTACACTGTGGAGCAGATCAATTGAATTTCTGTACCTGAGAAGGTGGAATATGAAGTTGGAGATAGAATGTCCTCAGGCTGCAGTTGTGGGTTTGTCAAGGCCCCCTTTCAGAGCCACATGTTGAAGTTTGTAAAAAGATTACTGGCTGACGGATGAACAGAGAGAAAGCTAAAAACTGCATGATAGTGTAGGTTCGATCTTTGAATTTTCAAATCTTGGAACATGACAGGCCTATGGGAGAGCAAGAAAGTATACTATGTCTGATAGTTGTATCAGTCCCATCTAAGATGTATTTAAAGCAATAATAACCTAGTTCCCAGGGTGCAGGTGCTCTTCGCACCAAACTGCTTCCTCATTATTAGTAACTTTGTGATTTAACCTGAGAAGGCAACATAGAAGAGTTAAGCTGGACATGGAACTGGTGAAAACTTGCCCAATTTTATAATATGCAACATATTATTTTAGTAGAGTTGTAAGATCTTTGCTTGCCATTGCTGAGAATCATAGAATTAATGCAGTTTAGCTCGATGAATTAAAGCCCAGCCAATATGGCCAAAATGGGAAAGTATTCCAATTCATGGAGGTGAGGTTGTTCAAATTTGTAACTTGTACAATAAACATCTATTAAAGGATCAGCCAATGTGTCATCCACCAAGCTATCCCTGCCTCGTTTCAAACTATTTATCATGAATTGTTTTATCCGCTTTATCTTTATTTTGACTTGTGTATTCTGCTGAAGGAATGTTGAATGTAAAGATGAATAAAAGCAAAGTACTGCAAATGCTTGAAGCCTAACTAAAGAACAAAGTGCTGTAGAAAGTTAGCAGGTCTGGCAGCACCTGTGGAGAGAGAAATAGAGTTAATGTTTTGAATCTGATTCTTCTTCAGAAAGTAAGGGTGCCAGTCTGAGAAAAAGGAAACTTGCAGAAATATAAAGAACAGAATCATTCCATTAGAAGATCAAAATTAAACAAGGGCCAGACAGAAATATTTTTCAGATCACAAAACATCACAGAGCTGAGAACTGATTTGTTCAAACCATTGCGAATAATTTAAAGAATATTAAATTCTCTCAGTAGCAGTATGGTGCCCTATGGAGGCAGATTTGAGTAGAACTAGGTCACAATTCTTGCAGTTCTTTAAGGAGTTAACTAAATCTGTGGTGACAGTCATCTAGGATAGAGAATTTACATTTATTTAGAGGAAGCATTTTATGCAGTTACATGTGTGACTTTACAGAAAGGAAAACTTGTGTAATGTAGTTTAGGAAACAGACGGCAAAACAAATTTAATCATGTGTCTGTAAAGAATCTCAAAGGACTTATTTTTTATTCATTTATGGGATGTGGGTATCACTGGCCAGACCAGCATTTATTGCTCATCCCTAGTTGCCCTTGAGAAAATGCCTTCTTGAAATGCAATTTCATTATGGTGGGAGTTCTAGGATTTTGATTCTAAAAGCACAGTGATAAATTTCAAAGCCAGGGTAGTGAGTGATTTAGAGGGAACTTGCAAGTGGTGGTTTTCCATATATCTGCTGCCTTTGTCCTTCAAGATGGAAGTGGTTGTGATTTGATAGAGGTTGACATGCAATGAATTATTTTAAGATCTGTTGTTACACAAAGGGAAAGCAACAATTGTTCTGTGCTTATCTGAAACAGCACCAAGGTCAATGTCACTGGCAATGGCCAGTAGGTTTCAACAGAGCTCTGTGTTTACTCTTTGCATTAGGGTTTAGGGATGGATATTTCTGATAAGAATAGTCCAAAGTTAAATGATGTCACTAAGCTGTGTAATGCATTGAATAGGATTTAGAATGGTTATGTTGAAAAGCGAAGGAATGGCAGATGGATTTTAAATTGACTTAAGTGAAATATTGGAATAAGACATTTAAAATCTGGTTAAGGTATACGAGTGTCATTAATTAAGATGCAAAGGAAAAATATTTAGTGTCATTATTATTCATTTATTGAAAACATAGTCCATGTAGCATTATCATAATCGAAAAAGATAAGAACTTGAATTTTTATAGTAACTTCCACCTACTGAAGAAAAACACTTCATAGCCAGTAGTTATTTTTACTTATTGCCCTTACCCTTTTTCATCCATCCCGCAACACCAATAGGATCCTCAGTAGTCAGTTTATACTCCATTAACATCCATATCCACAGTACGATAAACCACCATTTCTGCCAAATCTAGTGGGATGCCCCAAACCAGACACATATTCACCTCCTATCTTTTGTCAGTCTTGCTGTGGGACACCTTAGTACAATCCTCCTCCACTCTCAACACCTGCCCACACCCTCCCACCATCTTTACATGCAGTTGCTGAAGGTGTAACAGCTATCTGTTTACTTCCTTCCTCCTCAATATCCAAGGCCCCAGACACACCTTTCAGATGAAGCAGTGATTTACCTGCACTTCAGTCTAGTCTACTGTGTTCACTGCTCATAGTGTGACCTCCTCTACGTTGAGGACAAGAAATCGAAGATGAGGTGACCGTTTTGCGGAATGTCTGACTCCAAGTCTCCTGTTGCTTACCAGTTCAACACACTACCATGTTGGCTGGCCGACATTTCTGTCTCAGGCCTGCTGCAGTGCCCCAGCGAAGCTCAGCATTTGCTCGAAAAATTACATTTCATTTGCCACTTGTGTCGCTGCAGCCTTCAGGACTCAATATCAAATTCAGCAATTTTAAGGCTAAGCATCTTGTTCCATGTTCTTTACCCAGACCTTGTCATTACACAGGCTGCCGTCATCACAGCCAACCCATTTTCACCCAGATTGCCCCCTCTTAACAACTTTTCTTTCTACCTGGCTCACCATTATCCATTCTTTTGTCTACCCGACTGCTGTTCTCTCTCTCTGGGCTCCATCTCCACCTATCATTTATTCCTTTTCCCCAAACCCTTGTCTTCATCATATATACCAAGCTTTCTTAGCTATAATCAGTTCTGAAGAAGAATGACTGGACCTGAAATATTGATTCTGCAGAACTGCTGAGTTTATAGAATCATTGAGTTGAACAGCTTGGAAACAGACGCTTCGGTCCAACTTGTCCTGGCCTACAGATATCCTAAATTAATCTCGTCCTAATTGCGAGCATTTGGCCCATATCCCTCTAAACTCTTCCTATTCATGTACCCATCCAGATTGCCTTTTAAATGCTGTATTGTGCCAGCCTCCACCATTTCCTCTGGCAGCTCATTCCACAAACATACCATCCTCTGTGTTTAAAAAGTTGCTCTTTCTGCTCCCACCTTAAACCTATCCCCTCTAGTTTTGGACTCCCTTACACTGGGAAAAAAGACCATGTCTATATACCTCATCAATGCCCCTCATGATTTCATAAACCTCTATAAGGTCACCCCTTATAGAGGACGCTCTGGGGAAAATAACTCCAGCCTTTACAGCCTTTCCCTATCATCAAAGCCTCCAACCCTGGCAACAACCTTGTAAATTTTTTCTGCGCCCTTTCAAGTTTCACAACATCTTTCCTGTTGCAGGGAGACCAGAATTGAATGCAATATTCCAAAAGTGGCCTCATCAATGTTCTGTATAACTGCAACATGACTTCCCAACTCCTTTACGCAAGGCTCTGACCAATACAGGCAAATGTACCAAATGCCATCTTCACTACCTTATCCACCTGTGACTCCACCTTCAAGGAACTATGAATCTGCACCCCAAGGTCTCTGTTTGGCAACACTCCTCAAGGTCCTACCATGAAGTATCTAAGTCCTGCCCTGTTTTGCCTGACCAAAATACAATATCTCAAATTTATCTGGATTAAACTCCATCTGCCATTCCTCAACCCATCTGATCAAGGCTCTGTTATACTCTGAGATAACCTTCATCACTGTCCAGTACATCAACAATTTTGATGTCACCTGCAAACTTACTAAAAATTCCTCCTATATTCACATCCAAATCATTTAACTAAATGATAGAGAGCAGTGATGTCAGCATACTGCTGGTCACATGTCTCCAGTCTAGAAAACAATCGACCACCACCCTCCGCCTCCTACCTAAAAGCCAAGTTTGTAAACAAATGGCTCGCTCTCCCTGGATTCCTTATGATCTAATCTTGCTAACCAGTCGACAATGCGGAACTTCTGTTTTTGTTTCAAATTTCCAGAACTTGCAGTTTTATTAAAAATTATTTTTAATTGTAGTCACTGTTTTTCAAGTCACTTTATAGGTTCAAGTCCCAGAACTACAGTGAGATAAATGACAAGGTAATTTGTTTTTAGAGGTGCTGATTATAAGCAGAAAATAGTAGCTTTAACATTTTATATAATACGGCTGGAAGGTTCATGCTTAGAATATCACTAGTAGTTTTGGACAACTGCGCCATCAAAAGATTATTGATGTATTAAAGAGTGTTCTGCAAGGGATATTAAGGACCATTTCAGGACATATGCCTTCAATTGTAAAGAGAGACTCTTAAACAGAACCTGCTGGCACTGTAAAAAATATAAAGATTGAGAGAACAATGATCTAGATCTCTGAATTGATGAGAGGAATAGCTAATGTAGATCTTTTTACTTAAACTGTGAGCATGGAACACTAGAGGACACAAGTACAAAGTTAACATGCCTTGAGCAAGACTGGAGATTAGAAGAAATTAGTTTTCTTGCAGAGTAGTGGATCTGTGGAACAGAGTGCCAGCCAAAGCAGTTTATACTGCCGATTAACTTCCTTAAAATGCCATGGATAAATATCTGGGTTGCAATAGAATGGAATTTTAAATGCAGAGAGAATGGTTAAATGTTCTATAGGACATGTGGGTTTCTGAGTTGCTGAGAGCATGGGCATTTTATTTGAGGAACAGATTGCAGTCAAAAATTAATCTGTTTCACTACAGGTTGGATTGGAACTCTGAAAAATTGCTTGCACATGCCTTGAAGAAACTGTTCACAACCTTTCATCTCGAATTGAAACTGGACATCTATGATAGAACAGGTCTCACATGACCTGTGACAGGAACAGGTTTAACAAGACACTAGACATTTTTTATTTCAGTGCTTATTATTTTGTACTTTCTCATAGCCTTCATCTTCTTTGTGGGCCATTGATCATGTTTGTACTTCTGTCTGGTGCTAGCTGCAGTTTGGTAGGTAAGACATTTGAGTCAGAACGTTATGGGTTGAAGACCTGACTCTGGAAAGTTGAGCATACTATCCAGGTTTTCACTTGCATGACTGTGTTGTCAGAAGCGCTGCTCCCAGATGAGATGTTAAACCATAACCCTGTTTGGTCTTTTGGGTGGGCATATGGCACAGTATTATTTGAGGAATGAATATTAATTTAATAAAGATTGACTTATCACCTGCTGTTTGAGGGAACTTGCTGTGTGCAAATTGATTGCAGCAATTGCCTTATCACATAGTGACTGCATTTCAATAGTACTCAATTGGCTGTAAAATACTTGGGAATGTCCTGGAGTTGTGAAGGGCTCCACATAAATGCAAGTCATTTCTTGTCTCCCTCTGCTTCCTTTTCTTCGGCGTACTCAGCTCAGCACTGAAAACAGGACTTGTTAGACTCTTTTTGCTAATTCTTACAAGTGAGTCTGCATTTGTTGCTCATCCTTAAATGTTCTTCAAAATTGGTTAGTTAGCTACCTTCCTGAACCACTGCAGTCCATCAGCTACAATCCCAGTGCTCTCAGGGAGAGAGTTCCAGGACTTTGACACAAGGGCAAATGTAGGTCTAAGTCAGGTTGGTATGTGGCGTGTGGGGAACTTATAAGTATCAGTGTTCCTGTATGTTTCCTACCCTTTTTCTTCGAGTGGGTTTGCAAAGTGTTCTTGAAGGCATTCCAGCGAAGGTCCTACACTGATTCCTGGGATGGCAGGACTGACATATGAGGAAAGACCTGGATCAACTGGGCTTGTACAAACAACAAAGAAAATTACAGCACAGGAACAGGCCCTTCAGTCCTCCATGTCTGCGCTGATCCAGATCCTCTTTTTAAACCTGTCGCCTTTTTTCTAAGGGTCTGTATCCCTCTGCTCCCTGCCCCTTCATGTATCCGTCTAGATAAATCTTAAATGATGCTATCATGCCTGCCTCTACCACCTCTGCTGGCAACGTGTTCCAGGCACCCACCACCCTCTAGGTAAAGAACTTTCCACGCATATCTCCCTTAAACATTTCCCCTCTCACTTTGAATTTGTGGCCCCTAGTAATTGAGTCCCCACTCTGGGAAAAAAGATTCTTGCTATGCATCCTGCCTATACCTCTCATGATTTTGTAGACCTCAATCAGGTCCCCCCTCAACCTCTGTCTTTCTAATGAAAATAATCCTAATCTATTCAACCTCTCTTCATAGCTAGTGCCCTCTATACCAGACAACACCCTGGTGAACCTGCTCTGCATCCTCCCCAAAGTATCCATGTTCTTTTGGTAATGTGATAACCAGAATTCTACACAGTATCCCAAATGTGGCCAAACCTAAGTACTTGCTGCAATTTACAAGAATGAGGGCGATTTCATAGAAACATATAAAATCCTGATGGAGCTGGACAGGCTAGATATGGGAAGAATGTTCCCAATGTTGGGGAAGTCCGGAACTGGGGATCACAGTCTAAAAATAAGGGGTAAGCCATTCAGGACTAAGATGAGAAATAATTTCTTTGCTTGGAGAGTTATGAACCTGTGGAATTCTCTCCCACAGTAGCTGTTGAGGCCAGTACTTTCGATATATTCAAGAGGGAGCTGGATGTGGCTTGTGGCTAAAAGGATCATGGGGTATGATGGGAATGTGGGAATGGGAAACAGAGATTGCATGATCTGCCATGTTCATATTGAATGTTGGTGCAGACTCAAAGGGCTGAATGCCTACTTCTGCACCTATTTTCTATATATCTGTGTTTCTATTCTATCATCCTTTATCCTGAGACTATGACCCTTAGATATAGACTCTTCAGCCAGGAGGAACATACACTGAACATCTGAAATAAGCTGAGGACAGAATTATGAAGAAACTGTGGCTACTGAAAATCTGAAACAAGACAAGAAAACACTGGAGCTACTCAGCAAGTTAGGCAACATTTGTTATTTTTTCAATGTTTTGCACATTTGAAATCTATGAAAGGTCCACACCAAAATGTCAGCCACTTAGTAATCTTTCAACAGATACTACCTGCTGTTTCCTGGTCAAGCACAGTGATTCCTTTATTTGCACAACAAAAAATTATTGCATCCTGATCCTGTCTCCTGAAGTTTCTGTTGAGAGTTTGGTTGAATTCATTGTGATGTCCTTGAGGTTGAATGTTTACAAATCACATGAGAAGAATGGACTTTCAAACAGGCTATTCTGCGTTACATGAAGAATAAAATATATATTCAATGACGTACTTGCTTAGCTTACGCATGTGTTAAAATTTCATTTGTATTCCACATGAGGAAAATAATTTACAGGGAGAGTGAAAATAGCTAGAAGCAACACAGCAAGAGGATGATTGAATGAAATTTTTTTTTATAAAGGGTATGTCACTGATGGGTTGGTTTCTTCAACTGGAGCTTCATTTCAAATGTTGACAAGTGAGCCATTTAACTTCAATTGCTGGTTGCTTTGGTGGTAACTGCTGCCCAGCTCCCCAGTAGGCTGAAACATGTCATTAGGAATTTAATTTGTAATTCTTTTAACCAGAAAAACACTTCTGCACCTTGAGTGGAGCCTTTGAGATTCCCTGGCCCATGTTCCACGGTGGATAACTGCACTGTTACTGAAAGAGAGTTTCCGCAGGCCAACAGAAAATATATTTTTCACAACAATCAGAATTGTGAGTTATTCTCAGTGGAGAGTAATAAGGCATTTACTGTAATATCTGGGGAGTCTCTTGTCTAAAGATATAAACAGAGTTGAAATCATGATGCAATAATTTTTTGTTGTGCAAATAAAGGATTCAATGTGTTTGACCAGTAGACAGCAGGGTGGATTTTTTTTTGTTTGTGTATAATTAATGTGTTACTGAGCACCTGTTGTTATTCTGAAAGTCCAGTATTTCTGGAGAAAATTATACCATGGTAATATGGGGAGTAATTTTTTCAGGTATATGTTTGGAATACCACCACCCCCCTCAACCCCATACCATCTCTTATCTTTAGTATCAATTTAGGATATTGTTCCTTGCACATAGACTGATCAACAGTTGGAACAGATTCCTAAATAAAATGATGGATGCAAAAAAAAAATGCCCTTAAATCATTTTGCAAATTACTGGGGGATTTTAACATCTCTGGAAGAAAGATTTAGGATGAGCTGAATGCCTTCTTTTTTGTTATCAAATGTTCTCTATTACAAATGGAAAGTTATTGCGAGCATCCTGTAAAATTTTGCCATACTTTTTCGACCCAATTTTACTTCCATTGGTGATGCTTTGTTCACAGAAATAAAAGTTCCTCCTATTCTTATGTGCACTAAAGATCAGATAGTGGGTTGGCAATATGAAGGACTATTGTATGCCACTTCTTACCATCCACAGCAAAGTCTGTTGGAGATCAATGTATGTAACTACTGTAGCCTCAGGGTGTTTTATTAATTCTATTCTTTAAGAAACCAGGCTTCATGATATGGGGAACCACATTAAAAGACTGAAGGTGAACCATGTTTTCCCATACTGTGCTGACCACATTTTAATGTTAGAAGATAATAATAATTTGAAATTCTCCAATGCCTTTAACATCTATAAGTAATAAGGTGCTTCACAAAGTGCTAGCAAACAAGATTTC
The DNA here is from genome assembly GCF_037043375.1 of Chiloscyllium plagiosum. Taxonomy (NCBI): domain Eukaryota; kingdom Metazoa; phylum Chordata; class Chondrichthyes; order Orectolobiformes; family Hemiscylliidae; genus Chiloscyllium; species Chiloscyllium plagiosum. Next base: position 18,049,760 of record NW_028270175.1, on the reverse strand, counting down.
ATACTGACCCTCTTGCCAAATAAAGTAGATTAAGAAGACATGAGGATTGTGGAGAAGTTTGCAGAAGGAATTCCCAGAATTCAAAATCCAGACAACTGAAAAACAAAAGCCACCAATAGTATGGTAATGAAAGCCATGCTGTACAAGAGGAAAACTTGCTTGTGTTGGTGATGATGAAGGTATGTGAGTACAAGTGTCCCCCAAAATCAATGGGTGATATGTTCCAAGACCTACCGTGGATGCCCCAAACCACAGATAGTAGCGAACCCTATTATTTAAATGGGAAACTTACCTCCCCTGCAAACCCCTGGATTTCTGGAATCTTCCAATAAATATTTGAGGGCTGCAATAAACCGTGGATAACGGAAACCAAATCCTTGGATACAGGGGCTCTACTGTATATGAACGGAACATATTGACCATGGTGATAGGAAACATTGAGAAGAAATAATGCTTGGGATTTAACAAGCCCGGAGGAAGGAAAGATTAAGGAAGGGAAAGGTGTACTTTTTGAATGCAATAAACAATAAATCAGAAGTGAGGGTAAAGTCACATGATGAGCTGTAAGATGGATACAGAACTGGCTTGGTCGTTGAAGACCAAGAGTAACAGTGGAAGGGTGTTTTTCTGACTGGAAATCTGTGACCACTGGTGTTCTGCAGGGATCAGTGCTGGGACCCCTGATGTTTATAATATATTTAAAATGATTTGGAAGAGAATTTAGATGGGCTGATTAGTAAGTTTACAGATGATACAAAGATTGGAGGAGCTGCGGTTAGTGAGGAGGATTGCCTGACGATACAGTGGGATATAGATAGACTGGAGACTTGAGCAGAGAAATGGTAAATAGAATTTAATTCAGAAAAATGTGAAGTGAGGCATTTTGGAAGATCTAATGCAGGAAGAAATTATACAGTACATGGCAGAACCCTCAGAAAAATTAACTTGAAGAGGGATCTCAGCTTTTGGTCCACAGTTCCCTGAAAGTAGCAATACAAGTGGGTAAGGTGGTCAAGAAGGCATGTGGCATGCTTGCCTTCATTGGCCAGGGCATCGAGTATTAAAAATTGGCAAGTCATGTTGCAGCTGTATTGAAGTTTAGTTAGGCCCCATTTGGAATATTGTGTACAGTTCTGGTTGTCTCATTACCCAGTGGATGTGGAGGCTTTTTAGAGTGTACAGAAAAGGTTGGCCAGAATATTATCTGGTTTAGAGGGTAATAGCTATGAGGAGAGACTGGACAAACGTGGTTTCTTTTCATTTGTCAGAGGCTGAGGAGCAAACTTGATAGAAGTTGGAGCGAAAAAAGATGAGAGGTGACTTGATAGAGTTGTACAAGATGATGAGAGGCATAGATAGAGTGGACAGCCAGACTCTTTCCCAGGGAGGAAATGGCTATCATGAGAGGGCATAATTTTAAGGAGGAAGGTTTAGGGGAGATGTCAGCGATAGGTTCTTTACTCAGAGAATGGTGGGTGCATGGAATGCACTGCCAGTAGACTCAGGTACATTAGAGACATTTAAGCGATTCTTGGAGAGGCACATGGATAATAGTACAATGAAGGGTGTGATCTTAGAGTAGGATGAAAAGCCGGCACAACATCGAGGGCCCAAGGGCCTGTAATGTGCTGTACTGTTCTATGTTCTGTGTTCTAAGTTTACAAAATTATGTGAGGCATGGACAAAATGGGTAATTAGTGTCTTTTTCCCAGTAGAAACTCAATTACTAGGCGACATAGCCTTAAGGTAGAAGAGGGGAAGTTTAAAAGAGACGTGAGAGGCACATTTCTAATACAGAGGGTGGTAGTTGCCTGGAATATGCTGCCAGAGGACATGGTAGAAGCATCATCCAAGGAGCTTCGAAATCCTTGGATGCTGCCTGAACTGCTGTGCTCTTCCAGCACCACTAATCCAGAATCTGGTTTCCAGCATCTGCAGTCATTGTTTTTACCATGGTAGAAGCATGTTGCCTGCTGAGTTTCTCCTGCTGGAGAAACTCAACAGGACTGGCAGTGTCTGTGCAGAGAAAAACAGTTAACGTTTTGAGTCTCATGACCAAAAATGTTAATTCTGTTTTTCTGTCCACAGATGCTGTCAGATCTGCTGAGATTCTCCGGAATTTTCTGTCTTTGTGTCAAACTCTGTTCAGCCTTCATGTCCAGAAGGCAATCCTAAATTGTTTTGCTAAAACTGTATTTTATAAAAATATTTCTTTATATTTAAATGAACTCTTGCTGGAGATGGTTCCTAGCAAAGATAGATTGTGCTGCAGAAGTCTCCGGAATTAGCAATGCATCATCCTCCTGGAATGTTATACCTTGCATTGTATAAACATTCTAGTCAAGCGCACACAAAGGAATCCCAGCCAATATGTCTCCACAGCCATGTTTGGTTTGAAAGACTGCCATCAAAACCCATTTTGCTTGAAATGGTAGTAATAGTTTATCTCATAGTTTATCTCATCCAACATGCAATAGATACATCAAAACCATTTTGTTAACTAAAGTGACCTACACTGGAATGCTGATCATGTGACTAAAAGCCACTATTTTAAAATATTTTTAATTATGCAATTTTAATGTCTTTCCTCAGTTTGTTTTATATTCAGGACATAAGTCATAAAAGTTTCTCTAGGCTTAGCTGTAGCCTGCTTCTCATCTTGACCTCTGTTGAGCCTAAATTCTGGAAAGAATCCTATATTTCACCAGAAAAGTGAACAAATTCCCAATTTATAAGAATTATATTGTTCTGCCTAAATGGTCACCATCTGTATCTGCTACAGAAAGGATTTCTGCCAGACCAGCCACCTGAAAGAATTCACTAGATATTGACTTACTCAACTCTAATTCATGTGAGCTAATGTCAATATTTTTGATTTTTACTTCATTCATAATTGTAACGTCTTTTTTTTACTTGTTTGTGTGTGTGAATATGAATTGTGATAAGTTCCTCCCTGGGACTTGAATGCATTAATAAACCCCACTTTGTTTTAATCCTAAAGGATTTACTGGGGGTCATTTTCATATAGGACTTTACAAATAACATATTTCAAAAGGGAAAAAGATTAAAATTCACCTCTCTTACAATCAGAAGAGAAGAATAGTAAAATAATTCAATTCACTTCTTCCTAGTATGTGACATTTGTGGTTTTGTTCCTGTTTAGTTTGCCTTCTCTCCTAGGGCACATTTGGTCTCAACTCTCTTATCAATTCCATAACATTCAGGATCAGGAGATGAATACACAAAGTTTTGTTGCAATTATGGGTAAATCATTTCAGATTACTCTTAAGCAGCTACACTGTATTGTACCACTAACTTATGAACTTTATACCCCTTGGGAGTCAAGGATATTCATGCAGGGGGAATAAAACACTTCCAGGTCAACAATCCCAAGTCTGGTATAATGCTGATACAGAGTAAGATTTGTTTCATCCTCACAGTGTGCCTCATCTCCAAATTCAGAAAGATACTCACTACATCAATCTGACACTTTTCTTTTTACCACACCTGTCCAATAACATTTGTCAGTTAGATTGTCAGTTTAATGTTGGGCTATGGACTTGTGGCCATTGGCAATTATTGACTCATTAAGTACATTTTGCAACTGTATTTGACCTATATTGCTAATCTGTTTAGATTTGTTGTGTGACATTTGAAAGGGCATGTTTGTGAAAGATGTTGTGCATCGCTGAATTTCATTCTTAAATCTCTCAGGAGGCCAATTATGGCTACCGAAAATACCACTTCCTCCCTTCAGTTCCATTTTGCCTTCTGTTGCTTTGTTGATCTCTGCATGTTAGTCCTGTTTTGGTACACTACATTAGACCTTTGATGAGCTGAAATGAGTTAAACGTCCCTGAGTGCTGCCTGTTGATGTAGATTAATACTTAAAAACCAGTACTGTGAATAGAAGTCTGTTCAAATAAGACTTTGAACAGCAACATCACTCTCCCATGTGATCTACCATTTCAAGTTGATGCCTCAAGTACGTAGAACTCTTTGAGCCAACTGCACTAGATCATTTTCTTTCATCAACTTGCACATTAAGGTAGATGAACGCAAACCAATTACTACAACTGGTGGGGCTAAGCAGCCACGGGCAGCCTGAATGTTCGAATTAGGCTAGAATTTGAGTTGATATTCCAAGACTGGTTGTTAGCTTTGAGGGGTTGATATTGACTATTTTGCTGAAACATCAAGAAGAAATATTCCACAACATTCAATGTTAAGTGAGTATCCTGATATATTTATTTTGTTGAACACACAGGAAGCCTATGAGCACTTTTCACTCAAAGAGTTGAGGCTGATGATTTGTTTATTTACTCTTTTCTAGTAACCCCCCCCGCCTTCCCTAAAGGAGTTCATTTTACTCAAAATATGGTTGAATGAGTGCATATTGTGATGCTAGGCAGTATACAGGGAAAATATTTGGTTGTGTGAAGCACAAAAGTGCACTGAATCTATATCCTTAATTGTTGAGTGATATTCTACCAAGTCGAGTATCACTTGAAAGAAGCAAGGGCACTGTACTCGGGAAAATTATAGGCCGATTAGCCTAACCTCGGTTGTAGGTAAAATTCCAGAATCCGTCGTTAAGGTTAAGATTTCTAAATTCTTGGAAGTGCAGGATCAGATTAGAACAAATCAACATGGATTTAGTAAGGGGAGGTCATGCCTGACAAACCTATTAGAATTCTTTGAAGAGGTACTAGTAGGTTAGACTTGGGAAACCCAGAGGATGTTATCTATCTAGACTTCCAAAAGGCCTTTGATAAGGTGCCTCACGATAGGCTGCTGAGTAAAGTGAGGGCCCATGGTGTTTGAGGTGAGCTACTGGCATGGATTGAGGATTGGCTGTCTGAAAGAAGACAGAGAGTTGGGATAAAAGCTTCTTTTTTGGAATATCAGCTGATGACAAGTGGTGTCCCGCAGTGTTCAGTGTATGGGCTACAGCTGTTCACTTTATATATTAATGATTTAGATGAAGGGATTGGGGGCATTCTGGCAAAGTTTGCCAATGATACAAAGCTAGGTGGACAGGCAGGTCGTACTGAGGAGGTGGGGAGGCTGCAGAAAGATTTAGATAGTTTAGGAGAGTGGTCGAGGAAATGGTTGATGAAATTCAACTTGAGCAAATGCGAGGTCTTGCACTTTGGAAAAAAGAATATAGGCATGGACTATTTTCTAAACGGTGAGAAAATTCATAAAGCTGAAGTACAAAGGGATCTGGGAGTGCTAGTCCAGGATTCACTAAAGTTTGAGCCCGTGATTAAGAAAGCTAATGTCATTTATCTCAAGAGGGTTAGACTATAAAAGCAGCAATGTGCTTCTGAGACTTTATAAAGCTCTAGTTAGGCCTTATTTAGAATACTGTGTCCAAGTTTGGGTCCCACACCTCAGGAGGGACATACTGGCGCTGGAGCATGTCCAGCGGAGATTCACATGGATGATCCTTGGAATGGTTGGCCTAACATATGGTGAACGGCTGCAGATCCTGGGATTGTATTCATTAAAGTTTAGAGGATTGAGGGGAAATCTAATAGAAACTTACAAGAAATGCATGGCTTAGAAAGGCGGATACTAGGCAATTGTTTCCATTAGGTGGGGAGACTGGGACCCATGGGCACAACCTTAGAATTAGAGGGGATCAATTTTGATCAGAAATGAGGAGACATTTCTTCAGCCAGAGAGTGGTGGGCCTCTGGAATTCATTGCTACTGAGCGCAGTCGAGGCCAGGACTTTAAATGTCTTCAAGGCAGAGATTGATAAATTCTTGATCTTGCAAGGAATTAAGGGATATGGGGAGAGTGCGGGTAAGTGGAGTTGAAATGCCCATCAGCCATGATTAAATGGCAGAGTGGACTCGATGGGCCAAATGGCCTTACTTTCAATCTTATGGTCTTATTGCCTAATTTCGCACCCTCAACACCAGTATGAGGTGAAGCATTTTGGGAGAACAAATGAAGCAAAGGGAAGTATGTTGAAATAGTAAGACCCTAGGAAGTACACAGAATCAGGGGGACATACATTTGCATGCCTCAAGATCCTTGAAGACAGGAGGATATGTCAATAATGTGGTTCAGAAGTTGTTTGGGATATTTGCCTTCAGTATTCAAGACATTGAGTTCAAAAGCAAGAACCTGTATATCATGTTAGTTAGGCCACAGCTGGAGTACTGTGTGCAGTTCTAGTTGCCACATGAGGAATTACATGAGAAAATGTGCAGAGGAAATTCACCAGGATGTTGCCTGTGCTCTGAAGACAGCTTCGATAGGCTGGAGTTGTTTTCCTTAGGTAGAGGAATTAATTGAGATGTACAAAGTTATGAGGCACACAGACAGGGAGAAACTTTCACCCTGAGTAATGGGGTCAGTAACCAGTGAAGTAAGGCACGCAAACGAAAGGCCCCCTTATTCTGTGTACTTCCTAGGGTCCTTTGCTTCATTTGTCCTCCCAAAATGCTTCACCTCATACTGGTGTCTGGTGTTGTGCGTGCTAAATTAGCATCTAATGTACTTGTCTTACAATGCTGAAACAGCATTTTAAGATATGAAGGAGCAAGAGTTTTAGATAGAATTTGAAGAAGAGGTTTTTCAGCCAGAGATTGATCGGTATCTCGCCCCCACTGCCTAAAGGAATGGTGGAAGACACAGGCGGGAGGCTGGAAGAACACAGCAAGCCAGGCAGCAGCAGAAGGTGGAGAAATCGATATTTTGGGTGTAACCCTTCTTCAGGACTGGGGTTGGGTGTGGGAGGGTGGGTGCGCTGCAGGTAAAGGGGGTGGTGGGGGCAGCATAGTGAAGTGGGGATAGGTGAAGACAGGTCGAGGGTACAACCTGGTTGGTCAATGGGAGGAATGAATCCAGTTGGTGGCAGGGAGCAGTGGAAGGGAAGGAGAGGGGCTGGGAAGGGAGTCGGACAATAGGAAGGGAGGTTATTTGAAATTGGAGAACTCAATGTTGAGTCCTGCAGGCTGTAGGCTCCCCAGGTGGAAGAGGAGATGTAGTTCCTCCAATTTGCGGTGTAGTTCATTGTGGCAATGGAGGAGGCCGATGATGGTCATGTTGGAAGGGAGTGGTTAGCGAAATTAAAATGGGCGGTGACTGGGAGGGTCAAGGATGGTCATTTCAGAAAGCCCCTCCCCATCTCTTCCACTGCTTCCTGTCACCAATCGGATCCATTCCTCCCATTGACCAACCAGATCATACCCTCTACCTGTCTTCACCTATCCCCACTTCACCACCCTGCCCCTGCCACCCTTTTTATCTGCAGCTCCCCCTACATCCACCCCCAGTCCTGAAGAAGGGTTACACCCAACACATCGACTTCTGCACCCCCGATGCTGCCCGGCTTGCTGTGTTCTTCCAGCCTCCTGCCTATCTATTTTGGATTCCAGCATCGGCAGATTTTTGTTTCTAAAGGAGTGGTAGAGGCACGACTATCGACATTTAAGACAACTTTAGATGAGCACTTGAAATGCCACAGCATACAAGACTGTGGGCCATGAGTTGGAAAATGGGATTACACTAGATAGATGCTTGATGACTGCCAGGGACATGATCACCAAATGGACCCTTCCAAGGGTATAAAAATTTGATGAGAAAGTGAGGACTGCAGATGCTGGAGAGTCAGAATCAGAAAATGTGGTGCTGGAAAAAGCACAGCAGGTCAGGCAGCATCTGAGGAGCAGGAGGGTCGACTTTTCGGGCATAAGCCGTTCATCAGGAATGATGAAGGGCTAATGCCTGAAATGTCAACTCTCCTGCTCCTCAGATGCTGCCTGACCTGCTGTGCTTTTTCCAGCACCAGACCTTTCAACAGTAAAAATTCTATGCGTCTGTGATTCTAAGCATAAGGCTGTAGTCACAAGTCATTCATGACACAAAGAAGGATGGTGTATTTTTCAAGAAGATTGTTGCAGTGTCCCTCAGGGCAATGTCCCAGCACCATAAACTGCTTAAGGATTTTTCCTTGATGATATGGTTGAGAGTATGGCTATTTGCTGACATTTCCCTTAGCCATCCTGATAACTTAAGAAGTCATGCTTTCAGACGTGGTTAGCACCCAAGTTTGGCCTGAGAAATAGCTGGCAGCATTCACCATTTATAAGTTCTGAGTAATGATCCAATTGAGCAAGAGAAGACCTGACCATGTCCTTCTTGCTTTTGCTGGTACTGCCATTTCTCAGTTCTGTCACCATCCACATCTCTCACTACCATTTAGGAGGACCAGGCATATCAACCGTACGATTATAGATCAAGAAAGGGGCTTGACATTGTGTCAAGTCTCGACTCCTTAGAGCTTCTTTATCAGCAACACGGTTCGAATCTGCCATATGATGGAGGACTCCCCATTCACAAGGATGGTTGCAACTTTAACAACACTCAAGGAACTGAATATCATTCATGACAGAGAATTCTACTTGATTGATTTCTTTGCCACAGGACCAAATCTCGATCCTCTCCATCACTGCCACACTGTGGCTGTACAATCTATAGGAAGAAATGTAATAACTCATCATTGTTGGTTTGACAGTATCTCCCACTCTTACAACCTCTATTACTAAAAAGTGCAAGAGCCGCATTACTGGCAGAGCACCGTCAACTCTGGATTCCCCTCGAATTTGCACACCATTCTGATTTGGACATATTTGCCATTTCTTCAGCATCATTGAGTCAGAATCCTGACACTTTATTCCCAACACCATTACGGGACCACATATGAGCTGAATGGTGCTCAATGAGGAAGCAACCTCCAGAATGAAACAGCAAATGTTCACTTACCAATGTTACCCACACTCTGTGAGCAATTATCAGTGAAAGCCCTGAATATTTTTAAATCCATCCTTTCAGCCCCAGACTAGGGAGAGAGAAAGGAAGAGAAGTTCATTGTGCATATTATTTATCCCGTCACCCAGAACATCTCAAGGGTTTCATAGATAATGGATTGCTTTTAATTGCAACGACTGTAGATTATCAACCAGGGAATTTTTATAAAAAAATTAATTCACAAATAATTTTTTTTTAAAGTATGCAAAATGAAAATGGGCTTGGCATTTCCTTTCAGAAACCTGGCTGGGGTGTATAGATAGTTGCAGCTTAGATGAAGAGACAAGAGTTCTTGACAACTGAGGCATTGAGTCTTATGCAAACAAACAGAATTGTAATTTTCCTCTAATTATTCTATTGTCTCTTCTGGCAATTGCTGTTCCTGCCCAAACATATTTGTCTATACCATCAATTGATGATATGTAGTGGCTGCTTTTACCTTGTATGCACTAATCCCTACTATTGCAGATACCCTTTCAGCTCTTTCAGCTGTCCAAATTGAAGCTTATTACACATGCAATAAGCTACCAAGCTCTCAAGGCCTCGTTCATATGTGTAGATATATCTTTCAAATGTGGCTGATGTAGTGTTATCAATGCAGGCCATTTATTTGAACTCTGAAAGTGGTAGTCTTGTGTAACTGAATATGTTGAAATTATGAATATATATACTGAATATTGATGTGAAATAAATGCTGAAGATGAAGACTCATACAGGCACTCAAAGTGATGCAAAGTGAACCAACATTGGAGTTCATCCTCTGCCCTGTATTTAAAGTGACTGTTAAATTTACTATGTTTGTAAGATGCATCAGACAGGGCTATAGGGCTACAAAAAACATAGAAGTTCTTATTTTGTAAAGTAGCATTCACACGTTTCTTTTCCCTTCTCCATGCCTCCTCTATCTGGATCAGCTATAACCTGTGGTTAGGATTTGCGGGGTGAAGTCTTATTCCACATCTTCTTCATCGTCACTTTGGGAGAGCACCAAAGCTACATGGAGACAGCACTTAATTTTCTCTGTATCATTGTGAAAAGCCATTTGGATTTTGCATGCAACCTCACTACAACGTTTGGAGATTGGGAACTGGTTAGGTGAGGGCATTGAAACACTGCAATTATATTGCAGTCTCACTACTTCCCATCACTCCCTTTTTATTTTGAACTAGTAATTCATTGTAACATGTATGAAGAAAAGCAACTGCTACATGTGAGATCTTACTTCTGATATTTTATATGAAGAGAGAAATTTATCCATTAAAGCACAGAGTTTCAGTGCTTATGCAATTCTCCAGCAGAACGGGCCACACACTACCAATTAATCTCCAGTAGATAAAGAAACTCTTTAAATGTAGCTGGACTGCATGAAAATAGTCTCGGTGTAGGGATGGTAGTAGTTGATAGTAGTAGATGAGAGAGGAGTTAAAAGTCACATGGGATCCTTTTCTTAGGAACTAAAGACATCGAGTACAAAAGTAATAAAGTTATGATGAAGTCTTGTAAACCTGGTTTTGTCTTTAGTTGGAGTATTGAATACAATTCTCAGCACTGCACTTTAGGAAGGGTGTGAAAAGGTTTAAATGAATGGTTACAGGGATAGGAGACTGCAGTTACATTCCCTCTTTCAGTCTACAAGAGCTGACGTAGACAAGCAGAAGGCGGAAAGAACACAGCAAGCTAGTAAGCATAGGGAGGTGGAGAAGTGAACGTTTTGGGTCGTGGGCGGCACGGTGGCAGAGTGGTTAGCACTGTTGACTCACAGCGCCAGAGACCCGGGTTCAATTCCCACCTCAGCCGACTGACTGTGTGGAGTTTGCACGTTCTCCCCGTGTCTGTGTGGGTTGCCTCCGGGTGCTCCAGTTTCCACCCACAGTCCAAAGATGTGCAGGTAAGGTGAATTGGCCATGCTAAATTGCCCGTAGTGTTAGGTAAGGGGTAAATGTAGGGGTATGGGTGGGTTGTGCTTCGGCGGGTCGGTGTGGACTTGTTGGGCCAAAGGGCCTGTTTCCACACTGTAATGTAATGTAATGTAATCTAAAAACTCTTCTTCTGGACTGGGTGTCGGGGGGGGGGGGGAGCTGCAGATAAAGGGGGTGGTGGGGCATGGTGGTGAAGTGGGGATAGGTGAAGACAGGTCGAGGGTACGACTTGGTTGGTCAATGGGAGGAATGAATCCGGCTGGTGGCTAGAAGGAAAGGTCAATGAAAGGAATGGAAGGAAGGGGGAGAGGCTGGTGGAAAGGGAGTCGGGGATGGGAAGGGAGGTTATTTGAAATTGGAGAACTCAATGTTGAGTCCCCCCGGCTCTAGGCGGCCCAGATGGAAGATGAGGCACTGTTCCTCCAATTTGTGGTCTGATTTGTTGAGGCAATGGAGGACACCAATGATGGTCATATCGGAAAGGGAGTGGGAAGGGAAATTAAAATAGGTGATGACAGGAGGACCTGCTGAGATGCTTGGTGAAAAGTTCCCTTAGTTTACGTTTGGTCTCCCAGATGTAGAGAAGACCACATCAGGAGCACTGGATGCAGTAAACTAGGTTGGAGGAGAGGCAAGTGAACCTCTGTCTCACCTGGAAGGGCCCTGGATGGAGGTGAGGGCAGTGGTGTACCAGTAGGTTTCCCATCTTTTCTGGTTGCAGGGGAAGGTGCCTAAGGGGTGGGTTGGGTTGGGGGGGGGGGGGGTGTGGAGAGTGGCATGAACCAAGAATTGGAGAAGGGGACGGTCCTTGCGGAAGTCAGAGAGAGGTGGGGGAGGGGATGAAGTTCTTGTGGTGGGGTCTAGTTGGAGTTGGCACAAGTGTTTAAGGATGATGTGTTCGATGCAGAGATTGGTGGGGTGGTAGGTGAGGACAAGAGGAACCCTGTCTTTATTGCGTTTAAACAGTAGAAGGGGGCGGGGATGGGGGGGAGGGAGATGACTTGGCTGTGTCTGAGTGTTTTTAATGCCTCTTTTTATGCTGATTAAGGACAATTGGACAAATCCCACTGGCAGCTAGATTGAGATTCATTTTACCCAGTTCACTGGACAGTTGGCTTGCAATACAGAGTGAGACCAGTTGTGGGGTTCAATTCCCATATTGGCATGAAGGTCCCTCCTTCTCAACTTCACTCCCCGCCTGAGATATGGTGACCCTCAGGTTAAACGTTCATTAGTCGTCTTTCACTAATGTGAGAGCAGTCTTATGGTCCATTGGAACTATGACAACTTTACTTACCTGGGGTTGCCTTGACTAAGGACTCAGTAATTATCCCTGTCTTGTTGGTCAAAATTAGGTCTAGTATAGTCGACTCTCTGGTTTTTGCTATAACATGCTGGTTTAAGAAATTAGAAGTAAAACGTTCAATGAATTCTTCATCCAGATTAATTTTTCTCATCTGATTTTTTGAGTTAAAATCCCCATAATAATCAGTGTCATTTTGACAAGTTTCATTGTTTCTTCTGAAGAGTCACCAGACTTGAAATGTTAACTCTGCTTTTGTCCCACTGTTGCTGACAGACTTGCTGAGTTTCTCAAGCAATTTCTGTTTTTCTTTCAGATCTCCAGCATCCACAGTTCTCTGTTTTATTTATTAACCCATTGTTTCGTCCTTGATACCCTGTCCTACTATGTGGTTATTGTTTGCGGGCCTGTATAGATTTCCTGAATTTAGGCTATCCATCTCTATTGGGCTAATATCATCTTTAGTTAATTGAGTCACTTCTCTACACTTTCCTTGCTTCCTTCCTAAATGTCACATTACCTTCAATATTTAATTTGGTCATCCTGCAACCATGTCTCAGGTATGGCCACTAGATGGTGAATATTTGTTCCAATTTGTATGACAAGTTCATCTGATTTATTTTGAATACTAGGTGTGTTCAAATATAGTGCCTCAAGTTTGTCCTTTTATCATTTTTGTAACCTCTAACTTATATGCCAATTTGGTCTTACGTTCTGCTGCTTTTTCCCTAGTTATGAGATTCACAAAATCATCAGCCCCATTATGGTTCAAGTGTAGATCATTTCAAAGGTACAGTATTAGTGTCAGTACCACATGAAATGGAATCCATTTTTCCCACACAAGTGTTTTAGTCATGCAAACACCTTGTTTACCTTATATCAATTTGCATGTGCACCGACTCCCACAGCTACCTGGATTATACCTCTTCCCACCCTGCCTCTTGCAAAAATGCCATCCCGTATTCCCAATTCCTCCGCCTCCGCCATATCTGCTCCCAGGAGGACCAGTTCCACCACAGAACACACCAGATGGCCTCCTTCTTTAGAGACCGCAATTTCTCTTCCCACGTGGTTAAAGATCCAACACATCTCGTCCACATCCCGCAGCTCCGCCCTCAGACCCCACCCCTCCAACCGTAACAAGGACAGAACGACCCTGGTGCTCAACTTCCACCCTACCAACCTTTGCATAAACCAAATCATCCGCCGACATTTCCACCACCTCCAAACAGACCCCACCACCAGGGATATATTTCCCTCCCCACCCCTTTCCGCCTTCCGCAAACACCGTTCCCTCCGTGACTACCTGGTCAGGTCCACGCCCCCCCCCCCTTACAACCCACCCTCCCATCCTGGCACTTTCCCCTGCCACCACAGGAAATGTAAAACCTGCGCCCACACCTCCTCCCTCACCTCTATACAAGGCCCTAAAGGAGCCTTCCACATCCATCAAAGTTTTACTTGCACATCCATTAATATCATTTATTGTATCCGTTGCTCCCGATGCGGTCTCCTCTACACTGGGGAGACTGGGCGCCTCCTAGCAGAGCGCTTTAGGGAACATCTCCGGGACACCTGCACCAATCAACCATACTGCCCCGTGGCCCAACATTTCACTCTGCCGAGGACATGGAGGTCCTGGGCCTCCTTCACCGCCACTCCCTCACCACCAGATGCCTGGAGGAAGAACGCCTCATCTTCCGCCTCGGAACACTTCAACCCCAGGGCATCAATGTGGACTTCAACAGTTTCCTCATTTCCCCTTCCCCCACCTCATCCCAGTTCCAAACCTCCAGCTCATCACTGTCCCCATGACTTGTTCGGACTTGTCCTACCTGCCTATCTCCTTTTCCACCTATCCACTCCACCCTCTCCTCCCTGACCCATCACCTTCATCCCCTCCCCCACTGACCCATTGTACTCTATGCTACTTTCTCCCGACCCCCACCCTCCTCTAGCTTATCTCTCCACGCTTCAGGCTCACTGCCTTTATTCCTGATGAAGGGTTTTTGCCCGAAACGTCGATTTCGAAGCTCCTTGGATGCTGCCTGAACTGCTGTGCTCTTCTAGCACCACTAATCCAGAATCTGGTTTCCAGCATCTGCAGTCATTGTTTTTACCAAGCTGATGGAATCGCAGAGCTGTTGGACAGTTGCAGAGAGTGACACTCCTGCACTGCTGTCCTCTGGACCTCCTTACCTGCCTCACTTGCAGTCACACCCTCCTGTCCTTAACCACTGACCATTTCAGAACAACCTTTCTGAAGAGGTGTGACTGTCACCTGGTACAAAGAATCCAGATAACTTTAACCTTCTTTGATTCATCACAATGTTTGTAGTTCAGCTTCCGGTTCTGACCCAAAGTTGCTTGAACTTCAAACACTCACCACAGACATATTAGTTCTGGATCACAGTGGTATTCTTGAGCTCCCACATGCTACAGGTTTAACACACCAACTCTACTGCCATTCTTAATGAGTTTTACTTAATTACTTAGTAATATTATTCACTTATTCATATTTTTTATTTATTGCAATATCTTTAAAGTGTATGCGATGGTACAAACTTGAGAAGACAATAGATTTAAACCAATTAACAACTATTATCAAAGTTGCAGTTGCCAGACTAAGTAATAAATCACAATTTTAAAGGGTCTGAAGTGGATCCTGTTAACTTTAGAGTGATCTGGTGGAGTTGGACAGCAGAACCTGAATACAGAGAGAATTGTAGCTCACCCTTCCTATGTTACCTCTAAAGATGAAATCATCAAAGCTTGGATGTGATGGATCAGTCAGGCTGTGGCTTGTAATATTCATTATCTGCCAATGGTATATTGTGATGTTGGCTAATCGATCTCTATAAGTCTTTTTGCTGTACCCCTTCAAACCTCTGTAAGATTTGCTCCCGTATGTAGGGTAAAGCTTTGACCTCTGTTATAGTTGTCAGATATGGATTTGTTAATCTATAAAGAGATTAAAAAATCCAAGAGCACAGCATGGAGACAGATTCAGCAACATTGAAATACCCACAGGACATTAAACTCCCTTCTTAAAGTAGGAGTATCGGAGACGAGATATTTTTACGAGTCATTTGGGAGTAATATAATTGCAGTTTGTGGCTGTAGCAGATGCTGAAGACAGCTGGCAGAAGAGAGATTGCCCATTTTTCTCATCATTGAAAGAGTACAGATAAACCCATACACTGAAACCTCGTAAAACTCTTATTAGGTTTGGCTGAAGGAGCTAAGGTGTGTGAGTGCATGTCTGCACACCAAGTATCTGGCTGCTTTCAATCTACAATAGATGTTTCATTATAAACCAAGGTGCTGCAGTTTGCTGTGAGTGTGGAGCTGAAGTTGAGGGGACTGCCCACTTGGGAGTATAACTCTCGTACATCATATTGTTAGACATGAGTATAAATGTATTCAAGTGAAAACTCCTGTGTGTGGAACGCAAGTAATGAATGAGATCTATTAATACCTCAACATACTGTGCTGTGCATGTGAATGATAAAGGATGACAGGCTACAGGAGAGAAGTGATATGAAGAAATGCAAAAGAATGTTTTCCTGCTTGCCCCCCCCCCCCACCGCCACCCCCACCAAACACCCCACCATAATGTTCCAACTTCCTTTTTTACTCTCTGAGCTGTGCTACTGTATTAAGGATATGAGTTTTGTGTTGTTTATCAACTGCCTTAACGTGACCCATTCTTTGTGGGTTCAAGCTCGACAGAGAATGTTAATGGGTCATCGACCACGGGCACAATACAGGAAAACCTGACCACACTGCCTGCTCTTTAGTAGACAAGTGACCTCCTTTTGTGCCATGTGACTCTTACGATTCCCAATGGATCACTGAGTGTCTATTAGGTGGAGGTACAGTGGCCGACTGGCTGCCACACTAAGGCAAACTAACTCAGCCAAGACAATACCTATGCCTTGATGGGAGTTACCGAACCTTTTTCATCCCTTTTCTGTATGTGCTGTTCAGGAAAGCATTTCTATTCATTTCTACTTCCTTGACCACTGCTGTTGCAACTCATCTACCCCACTCCCATTTTCTTAGTCTTCTCTTTCTCTCTATCTTTGATCATCCAGATCACCCACAGAGGATCAAAGTTGAAGTATCTCTGAAACCACATTGAGCATCTAGCAGGGCAGTTTATGATAGGTACTCCTCTTACCGAGAGAAAATGTTGTATTATCACTCAGTTAAAATCTTGGACCCTCACCTGACAGACTGTAATAGGTCAAGGAGACCCACCGCCACTCTCCCAGGGTAAACAAGCAAAGGCAGTAAACATCAACCTTGCCCGTGTTTCCTGTGATTGAAAGTACTGCTTAAGAAACAGTTGCTATTAAGCCACTTGATCTCCATGAAAGCCATTGTTTTGCCCAATGTCTTTGTTCAGAAAGTAAATCTTTAGCTGGTTTCCTTCTCTTAATTATTTTGCTTTGTCTGAAGAGCTTTTGCCCAAAACGTCGATTTTACTGCTCCTCGGATGCTGCCTGAACTGCTGTGCTTTTCCAGCACCACTCTAGTCCTGAAAGCATAAAAGTGTCAGCACAAACTGATATCATTGTTGCTGAAACCTGATTTTTCCAAATGGAAGAGGATATGATGGTATATTGTTTATGTTACTGGAATAGTAATCAAGAGAACATGAGTTTCAATCCCACTGTGACCATTTCAGACTTTGAATTCAGCCTTGAATATTATGGAAATAAAAATGTTGATATCACTAAAGGTTACCATGAGGCTGTGAGATTGTCATAAAAACCCAACTGGTTTAGTAATGTCCTTTTAGATAAGGAAAGTTGCTATCCTCCTCCAGTTTGACCTATATGTGAATCCAGTTCCACATCAATGTTACCTCTTAGTTGTCTGTTGAAATAACCTAGCAAGACACTCAGTTGCATTAAAGTGCTACTGGTTGTTCAAGAAAAAGGCCCACCACCAGCGCAACTAGAGATCTTGAGGTTGAATTTTGAGAAAATAAATCCTGACCTAGGGACAACCTGGATTCCTTCTCCGTCGCGTGACGATTGGACTTTCAGTATAATATGTTTTGGGATTGGGATTGGCTGAGATGTCCTCCTAGTCAAATTGTCTACCCAAGCTCATGGTTGAAGAATGGGCACTTGGCTGGGATATTGAGAGGATGCCCAGAAAGTAAACACCTTTGAGTCAAAGAAGGAAATAAGGCAGTAACTTCGACAGATATCAAGTTGTGTTAACTTTGTTATCTAAGAGTAGGCATTAATCAATGTTACATCACATTCCAAAGTAGACCAAGTCAATGGTAATAACTAATTATAATAATTAAAGTCCCATTTTAACATATACTATACCATACTAAGAGATCACAAACCATCTCAGACACAGAGTATAGTCAAATGCTTCAGTGTTTTAAACACTGCCTCTCTTTTGTCATCTTAAGTCATTTTATAATCACTATTTAGCTGTATTTCTGGGATAACACAGACAGAGTTTACGGGGCCTGTCAGAATTTGAATGCTGTGTTCTTACTGAGATATTCTATATATAAATTGCATTATGTTCTTTTTCTGAAGGCACTTGCCTTTAGGGGAATACTGGTCCATGGACACAGGCAGAAGGTTATTCTTCACATGAGCCTTTGACTTTGGGTATGAGCACTGTTCAACTGAAGCAGGCTGCATAGCCAAACCCAATGTTGTTTTCAACTAATGTCCATAATTTGCTGCTTTCTTGTTCTAATTCTTTCATGGGATGTGGGTATCATTGTCAAGGTTAGCAAGAAGAACAGGTGTGTTAGCAGAGCAGATTATTCTCTCCCCTCACCCAGGAGTACTGCAGTGACCGATTTGTAATGCCATTCTGACTGAGACCAACTAGCACAGCACATAACAAGGACTTTATAGACTGTATGAGTTTTGCATTACAATGAATTTGAAGTAACTGTAAAATGCTGCTATGTTACCACCATGATGAGTGTTTTACCCAAAATACTTCTTCTTTAAATGAGTCCAAGTTTAATGTGTTGGCAATAAAAATAATCTTTACTTTTAAATCCTTATATTCCATTTGGCTTGATGGCTCATTTCACGTAACTGTATCCTTTGGTCTCAACCTGGAAAGGGCCTTCGTTTGAAGGCTGGTCTATGGCGTGAGCTTGTTGCAATGTCTTTATTAAAATTGGTCCCTTGCATTCTTAGTCTAAGGAACATTGAGTTCCTACTCCCAGTTGGCCTCTGGTGATTCTCATTGTAAAAGTAGATCTGTAAAAATTGGCTGTGGATTGACAGTTATACTCTCCTTCCCATTCTAATGGTTGAATAGATTCTTAATAAGCAAGGGGCTTAAATGTTTCAGTTAATTACATCAGCCTTCACCTATTGAATAGTGGAATAGTCTCAAGGAACAGAATGGCTTACTCCTCCTGATTTGTATGTTTGTAATAATTGAATGGCACACATTCTTTGGGCTCATGTGAAATAAAACAGCATAGAACATAGGACTATACAGCACAGAACAGGCCCTTTGGCCCATGATGTTGTGCCGAACATTTGTCCTAGCTTAAGCACCTATCCATTTACCTATCCAATTGCCGCTTAAAGGTCACCAATGATGCTGACTCTGCCACTCCCAAAGGCAGCGCATTCCATGCCCCCACCACTCTCTGGGTAAAGAACCTACCCTTGACATCCCCCCTATACCTTCCACACTTCACCTTAAATTTATGTCCCCTTGTAACACTCTGTTGTACCCGGGGAAAAAGTCTCTGACTGTCTACTCTATCTACTCCCCTGATCATCTTATAAACCTCTATCAAGTCACCCCTCATCCTTCGCCATTCCAATGAGAAAAGGCCTACCACTCTCAACCTATCCTCATACGACCTATTCTCCATTCCAGGCAACATCCTGGTAAATCTCCTCTGCACCCTCTCGAAAGCTTCCACATCTTTCCTAAAGTGTGGCGACCAGAACTGCACACAGTACTCCAAATGTGGCCTTACCAAGGTCCTGTACAGCTGCAACATCACCTCACGACTCTTGAATTCAATCCCTCTGCTAATGAACGTTAATACACCATAGGCCTTCTTACAAGCTCTATCCACCTGAGTGGCAACTTTCAAAGAGCTATGAACATAGGCCCCAAGATCCCTCTGCTCCTCCACCTTACTAAGAACCCTACCGTTAACCCTGTATTCCACATTCTTATTTGTCCTTCCAAAATGGACAACCTCACACTTGACAGGGTTGAACTCCATCTGCCACTCCTCAGCCCAGCTCTGCATCATATCTAAGTCCCTTTGCAACCGACAACAGCCCTCCTCACTATCCACAACTCCACCAATCTTCGTATCGTTTGCAAATTTACTGACCCACCCTTCAACTCCCTCTTCCAAGTCATTAATAAAAATTACAAACAACAGAGGACCCAGAACTGATCCCTGCGGAACTCCACTTGTAACTGGGCTCCAGGCTGAATATTTACCATCTCCCACCACTCTCTGACTTCGACTGGTTAGCCAGTTCTCTATCCAACTGGCAAAACTTCCCACTATCCCATGCCTCCTGACTTTCCGCATAGGCCTACTATGGGGAACCTTATCAAATGCCTTACTAAAATCCATGTACACTACATCCACTGCTCTACCCTCATCCACATGCGTGGTCACCTCCTCAAAGAATTCAATAAGACTTGTAAGGCAAGACCTACCCCTCACAAATCCGTGCTGGCTGTCCCTAATCAAGCAGTGTCTTTCCAGATACTCATAAATCCTATCCCTCAGTACCCTTTCCATTACTTTGCCTACCACCAAAGTAAGACTAACCGGCCTGTAATTCCCGGGGTTATCCCTATTCCCTTTTTTGAACAGGGGCACAACATTCGCCACTCTCCAGTCCCCTGGTACCACCCCCGTTGACAGTGAAGACGAAAATATCATTGCCAACGGCTCTGCAATTTCCTCTCTTGCTTCCCATATAATCCTAGGATATATCCCATCAGGCTCGGGGGACTTGTCTATCCTCAAGTTTTTCAAAATGCCCAACACATCTTCCTTCCTAACAACTATCTTCTCTAGCTTACCAGTCCGTTTCATACTCTCCTCTTCAACAATATGGTCCCTCTCATTTGTAAATACTGAAGAAAAGTACTCATTCAAGACCTCTCTTATCTCTTCCGACTCAATACACAATCTCCCACTACTGTCCTTGATCGGACCTACCCTCGTTCTCGTCATTCTCATGTTTCTCACATACGCATAAAAGGCCTTGGGGTTACCCTTGATCCTACCCGCCAAAGATTTTTCATGCCCTCCCTTAGCTCTCCTAATCCCTTTCTTCAGCTCCCTCCTGGCTATCCTATATCCCTCCAACGCTCTGTCTGAACCTTGTTTCCTCAACCTTATGTAAGCCTCATTCTTACTCTTTACTAGACATTCAACCTCCCTCGTCAACCAAGGTTCCCTCACATGACCATTTCTTTCCTGCCTGACAGGTACATACATATCAAGGACACGTCGTATCTGTTCCTTGAAAAAGTTCCACATTTCAACGACATCCTTCCCTGACAGCCTATGCTCCCAACTTATGCTCCTCAGATCCTGTCTTGCAGCATCGTATTTACCCTTCCCCCAATTGTAAAACCTACCCTGTTGCACGCACTAATCTCTCTCCATAACCAAGGTGAAAGTCACAGAATTGTGGTCACCATCACCAAAATGCTCACCCACTAATAAGCCCATCCCGGTTCGTTACCAAGTACCAAATCCAATATGGCCTCCCCTCTGGTCGGACAATCTACATACTGAGTTAGAAATGCTTCCTGGACACACTGCACAAACACCGCCCCATCCAATCTACTTGATCTAAAGAGCTTTCAATCAATATTTGGGAAGTTGAAATCACCCATGACTACTACCCTGTGGCTTCTGCACCTTTCCAAAATCTGTTTTCCAATCTGTTTCTCCACATCTCTGCTGCTATTGGGGGGCCTATAGTAAACACTCAACAAGGTGACTGCTCTTTTCCTATTTCTGACTTCAGCCCATACTACCTCCAAAAGCAGATCCCCCTCGAACTGCTTTTCTGCAGCCATTATACCATTTCTAATTAGCAACGCCACACCCCCTCCTTTTTTACCACTCTCCCTAATCTTACTGAAACATCTGTAACCAGGAACCTCCAACAACCATTCCTGTCCCTCTTCTATCCACGTTTCCGTGATGGCCACAACATCATAGTCCAAAGTACCGATCCACGTCTTAAGTTCACCCACCTTATTTCTGATACTCCTTGCGTTGAAGTATACGCACTTGAGCCCATCTCTATGTCCGCAAGTATTCCCTGTCAGTGCTACCTTCTCCACAGCCTCCCTACATTCTTGGACATCCTGAAAAACAGCTAACCTACTTGCTGGACTACAAGTACGGATCCCATCCCCCTGCCAAATTAGTTTAAACCCCCCCGAAGAGTGCTAGCAAACCTACCCCCCAGGATATTGGTGCCCTTCTGGTTCAGGTGCAACCCGTCCTCCTTTGTGCAGGTCCCACCTTCCCCAGAATGCAGTCCAATTGTCGAAATACCTGAAGCCCTTCCTCCTACACCATCCTTGCAGCCACGTGTTCAACTGCACTCTCTCCCTATTCCTTGCCTCACTGTCATGTGGCACCGGCAACAACCCAGAGATGACGACTCTGTCTGTCATAGATTGAGACCTCTTGTAATTGTTCATGCGGTGTGGGCATCATTCGCTAAGCCAGCATTTATTCTCCATCCCTAATTGCCCTCAAGGTAGGAGTGAGCTGCCTTCTTGAACTGCTGCCTTCCTTAGGATGCAGAGACATCAATTATGCTGATGGGATTGGAGTTCCCGGATTTTGCCTCAGCTGCAGTATAATAACAGCAGTATAGAGTCATACAGCCTTTGGTCCAACCAGTCCATGCTGAACGTAATCCCAAACTAAACTAATCCACCTGCCTGCTCCTGGCCCATAACGCTCCAAGCCTTTGCTATTCATGTGTCTATCCAAATTTCTTTTAAACATTCCTCAGGGAGTTCATTTCACATGCGAACCCCTGCTATGTAAAACAATTGCCTGTCATGTCTTTTTTAAATTGCTGTTCTCTCATCTTAAAAATATATCCCTAAGTCTTGAAATACCCCATCCAAAGAAAAAGACAACTACCATAAACTCTATCTTTACCTCTCATTATTTTATAAACTTATATCAGATCGCCTGTCAACCTACTATGCTCCAGTGAAAATGTCCCAGCCTATCCAGCCTTTCTTTATAATTAAAACCCTCCATACCTGGCAAAATCCTGGTAAGTCTCTTCTGAATCTCTCCAGATTGATAATAAACTTCCTATAACTGGACAACCAGAACTGGACACAGTATTCAAGAATAGGCCTCAAAGTCCTGGGAGAAAATGAGGACTGCAGATGTTGGAGATCAGAATTGAGAATGTGGTGCTGGAAAAGCACAGCCAGTCAGGCAGCATCCAAGGGGCAGGAGAAGGGACATTTCGAACATAAACTCTTCATCAACAATGTCCTGTACAACCTCAACAAGACTGAGTTCCAAGTCAGAATAATGTGTGGTTTGGAGTGGAACTTTCAGGACTTCTAGGTGGTAAAGATTATGGGTTGTTTGATAAGATGCTGTCAAAGGAACCTTGTGGAGTTGCTATAGTGTGCCTTGTAGATGGTACACATTGCTGCCACTGTGAGTTGGTGTTGAAGGGAGTAAATGTTGAACTAGATGGATGGCGTGTCAATTAAGCAGGCTACATTGTCCTAAATGGTATCAAGCTTCTTGAGTATTGTTGGAAAGGCAATACCCATTCAGGCAAGTGTAGGGTATTCCGTCACGCTCGTGAATAGTAGCTTGTAGATGATGGTCAGTAAATGAGAAGCCAGGTGAGTTACCCACACAGAATCCCTGGTGTCTGATCTGTTCTTGCAATTATTCAGCAACAGCAGTGCCATTGGATTATGAGGGAAATCAGAAGTGTGAGCACAAAAAAATTATTCCCTTCCCTCACCCAGAGGCACTGCAGCAGGTTGGTTTGTAAAGACATTGTGACTGAGAGCACAAACGACAAGAAACGCTGGGGATCTCTTGGATTGCATGAAGTTTGAGTCAAAGGACAATGGTTTGATTCCCTCTTTTTAGATAGATTATGTGGGACCTCTGCCCAAAACAAAAAAGGGTGATTGAGTAGTAGTCTTCAATGTTTCAACCAGAGTTCCAGTGGGTGCTGGAATAGTACCAATAGATGCCAAAAACAATGAGCTGGGCATACTGCCATGAGGACCTCATATCTGGGATAAAGTATTAAATCATCATCTGTTTGCTACCGGGAACTCACCTAATTAGTCCACTGGTTTTACTCAATTTGAATTAGTTTACGGACACCAAGTGCAAGAGTTTCTAAAACTGATGCCGAAGTTTTTTAAGATCAGTCAGCGGAAGTCTCCATGTTGGAGTATGTAGTAGAGTTCCAACAGCAACTCTTGCGAACACTGCACACCTGGACTCTGGCCCAAGAATACTTGAAAATCTCCCAGATAGATATGATAAAACAGGCAGATAAACATGTCAAGGCCTAATCCTTTCACTCAGGATTCATATGTTATTGCTCCTACCAAATCAGTTGATTCCTTAAAAGTCTGACTGGCTCAATAGCCTGTATAGAATAGCAAAGAAGCTCAGGAAAGTTATTATCTGATTGAGATAAAACAAAGGCGGAGTCATGTTAAGGCAATAAAGCAATACCATTACAGAAATGGGGACAAGCAGGTAAAGGGCTATCCATCGCTACTAACCTGAGGTGAGGGTAGGAGCAAGGATGAATTGGAGGGAGACATAGATTAGACCCTCATTGAATGCCCTGCTACCTGGATACTCAATACAGAAATACAACCCCTTATTCAATCACCTAAGTATAGAGTTGGGATTGCAGAGCTATGACCTAATCGTTTGGTTGTGAGATTCTTTAGTCCTGACTATTACATATTGATGTACTGTTTGGCATGCACTGACCTTTTTTGTAGCTTTACCTGGTAGACACTGTTATGACCAAGGTGGGAGGAGGGCACTATCCTTCCCTAACTACACAGGTCACGATAGAAATTTAGTTATTTTACTTGGTTCCTAATACAGCCAATCGAATACTTTCTCTACCTGAGTGTTAAAGTAAAACCAGGTTTCTTTAATGAACACAGCATTATTGATTTATTTTAAAACAAAGCTTATGAAATGAGGTTGTCAACTAGATAATACACTTATCATTGTTATTAGTTTTTAAAATGAAAATATAAATGTTGACCATTCTATATAAACCAAAAAACATGCACAATAACATAAATACACATACAAACACAGGACAAAGGGGAAAGAAAACTGATTTCTTCCTGCATATGATCACTTTGGTGAGAAAGTGAAAAGACTTTTGGCCAATAAATCTTACTCCTGAAAGCAAAAAGGATACGGTCTGTGTTGAGTGGTCTCTCCAAACATAGGAGAGGTCCCTTCACAAACACAGTATCAAGAACTCTTCCAGTTACTCCTCAAGAGCACATTCAAATTCCACATTGAATTAATCACAAACTCTTTAGTTCGGACTGCTTATCCTCATACCAAAATGTATAATTTTACACTTTATACTGGTAAATTTCATGTTTCTAGAGAACTGTTGGATAAGGCATTGAAGTGTAGTAAGTGTTTAAGAATCCCTACTGTGTGGAAGCAGGCCATACAGCCCATTGAGTTAGCATTGACACTCAGAACAGCATCCCATCCAGACCCACCCCCCCATACCCTGTCTTCATAACCTGAATTTCCCATGGTTAATCTACACATCCCTGGACACTGTGGGCAATTTAGCATAGCCAATCCACCCAACCTGCACATCTTTGGAAACCGGAGCACCCAGAAGAAACTTACACTTGGGAGAATGTGCAAACTCCCCGCAGACAGTCACTCAAGGCTGGAATCGAACCCAGATCCCTGGTGCCACCCCAAAGTATAGCTACATTTCTGCAGAGCAATAATTAACCAGTAAAGTAAAAAGAAATGTGAAGGAAATTGGCAATGAGCATCTTTGCTTTCTCCTGCCACTCGCTCATGCTGCCACAGATGCCCAACCTATCCAAAACTAATGAAATCCTCAGTGAGTTGGATCTTCACCAATCTAAGGTAGCTGTAGATATTTTTTTTTTCCCCTGCTCTGCACATTTGTTTTAAAAAAATCGTGTAGAACACTACCTGCAAATTTCACTTTCGCTTGAGGGAATATTAATTTCTAAAAATATATTCCTGGTTCTTGTTCTTTTACGTTGTTAGCTTCCCCTAAAATCATATTGATTCTGGTAAAATCCCTGAAGAAGCATCCTTTCTCTTCTGCAGTAATGATCAGCTTTTGGTGCTATGTAACATGCTGCACTAATACCGAGAAATTCAAAGATTCCAGCCTTCTTGTCTTACATTATGAATGTTGGTCATATTTCCCTGTGTTGATAAAGACAAACTGATTGCAAGATGCCTGATGTTGATCCTTAGTCAGCACTGAGCTTTAGCTTATTTAAATCAAGGTTAGCAACAAAATAGTTACACTTGGTCCCAGGGTAAGAGAGAGTAAATTGGCCACTAGTGATCAGCATTTGGTCACTTTAGCCAGAATGCATTGCAAAAGACATCATAGCTGACAGCAAGGTTGTCATGCCAAAGATTCTATGTTCCAGGTCCTCAATGTTTGTGGAAAGAAATGAACAACACTACTGGCTTTGCATTGGATGCCATCCTGCACTCACAGTCTGTCCTGGGTTCACTATTCTGACACAAACACTGATCCAACTCTCATTTTGCATCAACAAGGAAAAATCCAATCTTTCTAGATTTAACACTTGTTATCAGTTTTTGCAACTTTTCAGATGTGTCTTCACAACAGACTGCGAACAGTGTCTATCTAGATTCACTCCCAAAAAATTGTAGCTAGGGTCCCAAACTCAAAACCCCAGTCTGCAGCTTCAGAGGAAATAGAAAATAGAAAATAGAAATGGAAGGAAAAGAAATCTGATATCAATTGTTCAAATTAATTGGCTTTGAATTCATAGGTGAATTTGGTGAGTGTGATTCAGTTTGGAAGGCGGTGGGCAGATGCAATGGTACAATGGTACTGTCCCTACCTCTGAGCCAGGAGACCACACTTCAAGTTCCATCTGTCTCAGCGTGTATCATAGCGTGTGAACAAGTTGGTTAGAACATATCTACAAAGGACGATTGTCCACTGCTCTCATTGTAAGAAGAACTCTTGTATTGCTGTGATACTGTCCTTATCTCTGAGCAAGGAGGCCCGGGTTCAAGTCCCACCTGCTCCAAAGGCCTGAACAGGTTGATTTGAAAATATCTGGGATGACAGCGTTAGCACTTGTGGCGCAGTGATTTAACTTCTGTCACTGCCACTTTGAATGTGAAGATTCAACATATTTGGGGAAAAGAAGTCAGTCGTGAGTAAAAGGCTGTAATCAAATTCTGGATATGAAAGTTGTCATCTGAATCCACAATTGGGAATCACGATCTAATAACTCACTCTCCATTATCAGCAGTTTCCTGTGTGTGTAATAAAACACACAAATCATCAAACCTCACCTGTTCCAAACAAAACAAACTAAATATCATAGCTGGAGGCATCTCTTGTTACAGCTTTGTGATAAGAATATAAGGAATGTGATGGACAAATAGAACCTGGGTCAGAGCAGGAGAAAGGGCGAATCAATATTTTATGTTACTTTAAATTTGTACAAGGTATAGCATATAACTTTTAATTTTTAATTGGGTGTGTTCTTTTCTCACCTTCTTTGCACTAGGAGCTGATTTTGATGCAGTTAGTGGAGGAGGGGAGGAAGTGATTGTGTGCAGTGGGAGTGATTGCCAGTGTCTGTGATAGTGTGGGGACCCTGTGGATCACTCAACTACGTAGCTCTCTCAAACTCCCTAATGGCTTACAGTGGAATGACTTGAATTGGTCAGAAATGGCAATTTGACAGTGGATAACATCTGGAATCTGCTAATTATCATATATTTTGAATATGTCACTGTGGTGGTCTGTCAAGCCCAACATTTATCACCAGCTACCCTCTGCTGCTGGCTTTGATTCTTTTTAATCGAGGCCCCCACAGATATCAGAGTTACACTGTTTTTTAAATGTTTTCTGAAATGTGTGTTTTTTTTTGTTTCAAAGATGTGGCTTACTGCAAGGATAGGTTCTTGGACCCCAGTTTTTCACAAAGCATGTCAATGATTTGGATACAGAGACTGATTGCAATATTTACAAGTTTGCACTTGATACAAAACTTGATGGGAAAATGATGTAAAGAGCTTCAGGGGAATTTACATAGACTAAGTAAGGGGACAGTTGTGTGGCAGTTGGAATACAATGTATTAAATGTGAGTATATCTACTTTGGTAGGAGGAACAGAGGTGCAGAGTATTTCTTCAGTAGTGAAAGATTGGAAAGTATTGATGTCCAAAGAGAGCAAAGTACTCTTGTTCAAAAGTCATTGAAAGCTAGCATGCAGGTGCACCAATGAGTTCAGAACACAAATGGTATGTTATCCTTTATTAGAAGAAGGCTTGAGTGTTGGAGCAATGAAGTCTTGTTTTAATTGTTTTGAATGCTAGCTGGTTAGACTGCTTTTGGAATACTGTGTATTTCTGGTCTCTTTGCTGAAGAAAGGATATATTTGCCCGAGAGAGAGTTCAGCGGAGGTTCACCAGACTGATTTCTGGGATGGTGGGACTGTCCTCTGATGAGAAATTGAGGAAACTGGCTTTGAAGAATGAGAGGCCATCTCATTTACAAAACTTTGAAAAGGATAAACAGAGTAGGTGGAGAAAAAGTGTTTGTCCTGGCTGTGGAGTCTACAACAAGGAGACACAGTCTCAGAATAACAGGCAAGGCATTGAGGACGAGATTGAGTCTACACTGGTACCAGATAGGGGACATCGAGCTAGGAGAGAGACAATCAGATATGTTTCACTTGAATCAAGGAGTACAATGAGATTGTATACTTTAATCAAATTATTCAGTCTGGATACTGAACAAATAATCCGAGAAATAGAAACAATTGGAAGCAAAAACAAAACAAACTTATGGTACACTGACAATACAGCACCACTTGCAGAATCAGAAGATGCCTGTCTAAGTATCATAAATCAAGTAAAACCTGAATGTTTAAGCATTTATGTAAGTTAGTGTGAAGTTATCCATTTTGAATCAAAAAGGGATAGATCAGGGTACTTTCTAGATGGTGTGAGGTTAAATATAACAGATGTCCAAAGAGACTTGGGGTTTCAGGTTCATAGATCTTTAAAATGCCACAAACAGGTGCAGAAAATAACCAAGAAAGTTAATGGAATGCTGGCCTTTATATCTAGAGGATTGAAGTATAAATATGCAGAAGTTATGCTGGAGTTGAACAAAATCTTGGATAGAGCCCCCACTTGGAGAATGTGAGCAGATCTGGGCACAAACCTTAGGAAGTATATATTAGAGCGATTACAATGTTGGTTTACCAAAATGATCCCTGGACTTCAGGACATAGATTATGAGAAGAGATTGTACAAATTCGGCCTGTTTTCTTGAGAATTTAAAAGGTTAAGGGTTATCTGATCAACGTCTTCAAGATATTAACAGGAAAAGACAGGATAGATAAAGATAAACTATTTCTACTGCTAGGGGATATAGGGCATAGTCTGAGAGTTAGGACCAGACCATTCAGGAGGATGGTAGATGTTGAGAACTCTATTCCACAAATGGCAGTGAATGCTGGATAAGTTGTTCACTTTAAATCTGAGATAGATTAATATTGTTAAGCAAAAGTATTAAGGGATATAAGCCAAATGCAGATATCTGTAGTTAGGCCACAGAACAGCCATAATGTCATTGAATGGTCGAACAAGTTCGAGGAATGGCCTATTCCTATTCCTAACTTCCTATAATTGAATGTCAACAGCAAAAAGCCAAAAAGGGAGTTAAAAAAAGAATATATTAGAAATTGCTAGAGTGCAGTTTGAACTGGTTAGTGTCACATTGGAACAAGTAGATAAGTTTCTCCATCTAGGAAAAATGATAATGGAGATGGCAAATGTGATGCAGAAGTGAGAAGAATAGAGAGAGCCAGCAGTAATTTTGTGAGGATGGAAGATGTGTTAATAGTAAGTAAACTCAAGCTTGTAAAAATGATAAGAAAGTATAAAGTGCTGCATTCTATTCATTTTTCTGTCTGCATTAGGAATCTGCACAATACATAAAAAACTATGAGAAAAACAGAGACTTTAGAAATGTGAGCATATGTATGCAAAAATATCCATATACAGATCATAAGACAAATGAAGAAGTGTTTGAAATTACAAAAGCACAAAGATTTCCGAAAAGCAATATCCAGAAAAGAAAATGTCAGTATTTCAGCCATTTGATCAGAGCTGAAAAGGCAGAGATCTCTCCTAAAAGATTAAGTGGAAAGCAGCAGAAAGAGAGGTTGACCCAGGTTGAACCTGGCAAAAGTGAGGACTGCAGATGCTGGAGATTAGAGTCGAGAGTGTGGTGCTGGAAAAGCACTGCAGATCAGGCAGCATCCAAAAAGCAGGAGAATCGGTGTTTTGGGCAAAAGCCCTTCATCAGGAATCAGGACAAGTTACAGTGGACATTTTCCAGCCATCCCTTTACCTGCGAACATCTGCCCCCATCTGCTTTTAAAAGTTCTTGCCTAATATTGTCAAAATTAGCCTTCCTCCAATTTAGAACTTCAACTTTTAGATCTGATCGATCCTTTTCCATCACTATTTTAAAACTAATAGAATTATGGTCGCTGGCCCCAAAGTGCTTCCCCGCTGACACTTTAGTCACCTGCCCTGCCTTACTTCCCAAGAGTAGGTCAGGTTTTGTGCTTCTCTCGTAGGTACATCCACATATTGAATCAGAACATTTTCTTGTACACGCTTAACAAATTCCTCTCCATCTAAACCCTTAACACTACGGCAATCCCAGTCTCTGTTTGGAAAATTAAAATCCCCTACCATAAACACCCTATCATTAAGAGCAGTGGAGTACCACAAGGATCGGTGCTACTTTTCATCATTTATATAAATGATTTGGATGTGAGCATAAGAGGTATAGTTAGTAAGTTTGCAAATGACACCAAAATTGGAGGTGTCGTGGACAGCGAAGAAGATTACCTCTGATTACCATGGGATCTTGATTGGATGGGCCAATGGGCTGAGAAGTGGCAGATGGAGTTTAATTTTGATAAATGTGAGGTGGTGCATTTTGAGAAAGCAAATCTTAGCAGGACTTATACACTTAATGGTAAGGTCCTAGGGAGTGTCGCTGAACAAAGAAACTTTGGAGTGCAGGGTCATAGCTCCTTGAAAGTGGAGTCGCAGGTAGATAGGATAATGAAGAAGGCGTTTGGTATGCTTTTCTTTATTGGCCAGAGTATTGAGTACAGGAGTTAGGAGGTCATGTTGTGGCTGTACAGGACATTGGTTAGGCCACTTTTGGAAAATTGCATGTAATTCTCCTTCCTATTGGAAGGATGTTGTGAAACTTGAAAGAGTTCAGAAAAGATTTCCAAGGATGTTGCCAGGGTTGGAGAACCTGATCTATAGTGAGAGGTTGGATAAACTGGAACTGTTTTCCTTGGAGCATCGGAGACTAAGGGGTGACCTTATAGAGGTTTATAAAATCATGAGGATTGTGGATAGGATAAATAGACAAAGTCTTTTCCCTGGGGTGGGGGAGTCCAGAACTAGAGGGCATAAGTTTAGAGTGAGAGAGGAAAGATATAAAAGAGACCTAAGGGGCAACCTTTTCACGCAGAGGGTAGTACATATATGGAATGAGCTGCCAGAGGAAGTGGTGGAGGCTAGTACAATTGCAACATTTAAAAGGCATCTGGATGGGTATATGAATAGGAAGGTTTTGGAGAGATATAGACCGGGTACTGGTAGGTGGGACTAGATCGAGTTAGGATATCTGGTCGGCATGGATGAGTTGGACTGTATGACTCAGTGACTCTAATACACTAATAAATTGCAGTATATCGCTAGATGACCCCACATCCTTTATAAATATCCATTAATACACTGCAATCTGTAAATGCAAATTTTATTCAGTATAAATTTAGAGTACTGCAATTGGATAGTTACCAGTTTAAAAGACTCAGCTTTTCACCTCTGCAAGATGTGCTTGAAACCAGAACACATTGCGGTAAAGATGTTCTCCTCCTCCTATTAAGTGTGAAAGTCCTGAGGAAATGAGTCTGGGGGATTCTTTCTTCTATACCAGCAGCTGAATGTTAATGGCACAAAATAATTCACCTCTTTATTGGCCATTGTGCAAAGAGGAGCGACCAGCGACCTATTACAGAAATGGAAAAATCACAATTATGCAGAATTGGGCTGTATTAGCAATATCAAGAGCACTTTTCTCTGGATCATACATTCAGATTGCTGCCATGGGAGTGTTTGGTAAAATGTAATCAGACCTTTTACCCTGTGTCTAATCCAAGCTATGCATAGCCATGGAAGTATTTGTGAGCCCTGTGAACTGGTGTTTGAAATGCTGGTAGAGTTGAGGCCAAGTATAACACAATTTGAAAATAGTGGTCTTGGCAGTTGTCTGAGAAACCTGACATTTCTGGGGCAATTTGAAATTTTCAAAATACTAGTTAAGGAAGGAGAGAAGAAGCATTGAACCTTTCTGTCATCAATTTTTGCAGGCAATAAATTTCGTTAGGGGCATGTTAAGGACCTGGGAGTTTTTGGGAATCTAATTTTGAAAGGTAATTTTGACAAATACAAACATTCTATTGTGTCATTGTCAGGTTTGCCACTGGGCTGAAGAAGTGTTTCCCTTTTGATAGTGACAGTTATTGTGACCTCAGGTAATCTCTACCAGAATGTACATGTTATCTTAGTTTGATATTATTCACTCTCATTTCCAACTGTTTAACCTGTTGGTCCTTAGATGAGCTGACTGCTCTCTTAGGCAAGGCAGTGGCACACTCTGATATGGTTGTAGTCTGTCTTTGCCCTTCACAGTCTGCAGGAAGTTGCCACCTCCTCAACACTGTCTGCACCAGTAACTGGATATTGAGCTAATCTCTTCCCTAGTTGGAAATTTGCATTCAAAAGCAGTGTTGAGGGACCATCACAATTGAGGTGTGTGTTTGGGACTCAAAATATATCTGGCTGTAATCTGATGCTGGGTGTCTGGAATGGAAATGTATTTAATAGCACTGACAGCTCTCATCTGGATAATACAATCGGATCATAACTGATTTGATTGTGGTCTTAGCTTCACTTTCCTGCCTGTCCCCATCACCATTGACTCCCTTGCCGATCAAAAATTTAGCCTTGAATATATTCAATGAGTCTGCCTCCACTGTTGGCTGTGAAAGTGAATTTCAAAGATATAAATCTTCTGTGAGACCATAAGTAGTAGGAGCAAAAGTAGGCCACTACGTTGTCGCATCTGCTCTGTCAATTAGTGAGATCATGGCTGATCGGATAATCCGCAAGTGCATTTTTCTGCCTTTTCCCTCTTTTTCCTATAGCCCTTGATTTCATTTCTGATTAAAACCCTGTCTAATTCACCCTTGAGTACACTTCACAAGCCAGCCTAGACACCCTTTGTGGTAAAGAGCTCCATAAATTCACTGTCCTCAGAGAAGAAATTCCTCCTTGTCTCTGTCTCAAATGTACAACCCCTTACTCTGAGATGATGCCCTCTGGCGCTCGTCGCTTCCCACAAAGGGAAACAGCTTTCTGCATCTACCCTGTAAAGTCCCCTGAGAATCTTGTATGTTTCAATAAAATTGCCTTACATCCTTCTAAATTCCAATGAGTACAGGCCCAACCTACTTAACCTCTCCTCATAAGACAATCCCTTCATACTTGGAACAAAATCAGAAATTACTCGAAAAACAGCAGATCTGGCAGAATCTGTGGAGAGAAAGCAGAGCAAACATTTTGGGTCCAGTGATCCTTCTTCAGAACTTTAGCCTCCATTACCTGATATCAATCAAGTTAACCTTCTCTAGACTGCCTCTAATGCTAGTATATCTGTCCTAAAACAAGGAGTCCAAAATTGTTCACAGTATTTCAGCTGTGGTTTGACTAGTGCCTCTATAGTTTTAACAAAACCTCCCTACTTTTATCCTCCTTTTCCTTTCAAATAAAGGCCAACATTCCACTTGCCTTC
This sequence comes from Chiloscyllium plagiosum, assembly GCF_037043375.1. Lineage (NCBI taxonomy): Eukaryota > Metazoa > Chordata > Chondrichthyes > Orectolobiformes > Hemiscylliidae > Chiloscyllium > Chiloscyllium plagiosum. Next base: position 18,016,446 of record NW_028270175.1, on the reverse strand, counting down.
CCTGTTATCCGTTGAACCTGGAGGCAAGCTTTTTGTGATTCATGGGCAAGGACTTCCAAATCCCTTTGTTCAATAGCTTTCTCCACTAGCTTAATCTGTCTGTGTCCCTCTGCACACTCTGTTATCCTCACCACTTGTTTTCCCACCTGTTTTAGTGTCATTCCCAAACCTTTTGTACAGTACATTCACTTTTCTTATCAGAGTTATTAGTATATCTTGTAAATAATTGTGGGTGCAGCACTGAGCCCTGTGGCACTCTACTACTTACTAGTCCTGAAGATGTCTCACTTATCCCAACTCTCAGTCTTCTATTAGTTAGCCAAATCTCTGTCCATTCTAATGTACAACCTCCAACATCATGGGCTTTTATTTTATTAAGTAGCCTAATTTATGGTCCCTTATTAAATGCCTTCTGAAAATCAAAATCTGTTACATCTATTGCTTCCCCTTTGTCTTTACAGCTTGGAACCTCCTCAAAGAATTTGAACAAAATTGTCAGACATGAGTTCCCCTTCATAAATCCATGCTTCCACGTATTATGCATTTCTAAATGCTCTGCTATTGCATCCTGTAAAAGAAAGAAAATTGTCCTAATTTGCATCTTAAATGGGTGACCACCTATCTTTAAGCTGTGTTTCAAGTTATGGATTCCCCCAAGAGAGAAAGCATAACAGTATCTACCCTGTTAAGCCCCTCAGAATTTATATTTTCAAGAAGATCATCTTTCATTCTTCTAAATTCCAGCAAGTATAGGTCCAACTGCTCAAACTTGCCTCTTTATTCTCGGAATCAACTTGGCAGTTAGAGATTGACAAAAAAAAATCCCCTGGACAGCAGCATCCACATCCCACAAATGAATGAATGATCACTGTACTCTGTCCTCCATGTGTTCTCTCACCAATACATTGTGCAGTCGTAGCAAGACTTCCCTACTTTTATATTTCATCATCTTTGCAATAAATGTTATATTCCATTTCCCTTCCTGATTCCCTGCAACATTTGCATGCTAATGTTTTGAGATTCACATATAAGGGCACCAAGATCCCTTTGTACTGCTGCATTTACAGTCTCTCTTCATTTTCAATAATATTCTGCATTATTGTTGCTAAAGTCAATAACCTCACCTTTTCACACATTATATTCAATTAATTTTGCCCATTCACCTAACCTAACTATATCCTTTGTATGCTCCTCACAACTATTGTTCTTCAACCCAGCTTTCTACAATCAACAGTAGCAGATTGGTAAAAATGTTGTCAGGATCAATGATAGTTCTGAACGCCATGCAATTTTTTTTTACATAAAGCTACATAGTGGAGTATGTCTTAACCTCTCATGATGAGTTGAGCTAATGTTTAGAATTTACTTGAGGGTTCACTTTCTGAATTTGCTTGCAATTTACTCCTAAAAGCAAACTTGGACAATATTTCTCATAACCCACTCCAGGCTGTCTATTTGATGAGTGTGGGTGTTTATGATTGTTGTTAGGGTAATGAGCAGTGGCAGTCAGCTATGCTTCAAGCACTGGTGTAATATAGTAGAGATTGGATTATATATGACTGGAGAACTGGTACAAATATTAGCTTGAATTCTCAATTCCAATTTCCTTCCCCCTTTCTCTGCTGTAATGTTCTAAGTCCCAGGTTGGACCTATACTTATTGGAGTTGAAAAAATTAGAGGTGATCTTATTGAAATGTGTAAGATTCTGATGAGGCTTGGCTGGGTAAATGCTGACCTACTCATTCTTCTATTTCTTATGATTTTATTACTGAAGCAAGATCTCATTGATTAAAATATCACTAGCTTGCAAAGGTTTTCATCAACTTTGATTGTTTTAAATACTATTGAATGACTGTCTCATTGTCCCTGAGTTTGAGTTTAAGTGATGGGAGTTTCAGCATAGGAGGAGATTATGTCGTCCCAGGGCCTATGGTGGTTGAATCTCCCACACTGGAACTATGGCAGCCCAGTTCCATTTCTCTGCTCTTACATCCGATCCTTCGTTATTAAATTTCTCCTTAAGTATTACAATTGATGCAGCTTCAATAGCGTCTTTTTGTAAAGTGCCCATGTTAAAACAGCTTTGGGTGCAAAATAATCCATCTAACCTCTCCTTTCATGTTTCTACTGACTATTATTAACATAGCCAGACTTAAGGATGGACCATCTATCCTGTGTAATGGATGTAAAGGCCCTTTTGCGAAATGTGTTTGGACAGGCTGACTCCACATCCTCACGAGGTACAGGTGCATTGTTTGACAAAGTGTCAATCTTTGGCTTGATGGGTAGCACTCCTGCTTCAGGTCATGGGTTAAAACACCACTCCTGTTTCATACAGTTTAATACATTGCATTGGCAGTGCAAGACTGTCAGTGATTTACACAGGTGTTATTGTAAATCTTTATCTGTTACAAATGTCAATTTCCACCTTTGCCTTCCCCTGTCCAGAAGCCAACTCCCACTGGGAAGAACTGGGCTCATTCTTTATTTAAACACACCACCAATCACACAATTAAATAACAAAACAAGTAACAATTAACAAGGTTGCCCACCAGCAACCCAACAACAATAAAATTTTAAAAAAGGGCAAGAAGAGGGTTAAATCAAAATTAATTTGTGAGGGTGAAGATAATGCACTCCAGCCCTGCAGTGACTTCCTCTCTATAAAAGCTTTGAGGGTGCTCTGGTTTCCTCCCAAAGTCAAAAGCTTAGGTGGATTGGCATGCTAAATTGTCCTGTAATATCCAGAGAAGTGCAAGTTCGGTAGATTAGCCATGGTAAACTCATGGCTATGGGGATAGGGTGGGGAGCGGGGACTGGTGGGATGCCTGTTGGAGGGTTGGTGCAGATTTGATGGGTCGAATGGCTTCTTTCTGCACTGTAGGGATTCTGTGATTCTAACTAACTAACGAATCACAGACACTATGCGCCTGGGGAAAACTCCGCATTTTACATATTTAAATAAGCCACCAACAAACTAACCATTTAACTAACTAAATAAATAACAATTATCAAGCACTGCTCACAAGGGGCAACAATAACAAAAACAAAGGAACAGTTAGAGGACACTGAAGTGGAAGTTATGCACTCCAGAAAAACTCTGCTGTTTTTTAAAAATGAACTTGTTCAGATATGATATGACACACCTCCGGAGAGATGGGAGTGGAGTCCAGTCTTTCCAGCTCAGAGTTAGAGACATTGCCACTGTGTCACAAGAGCCCAGGACTCAGCTATCTTCGAGGTCATTTATTGCATTCACAGGGCATCACTGTAGGATTTCTTTGGTGTAGTTTTCTTTTTAAAATCAACTTGTTCAGACATGACACACCCCTGCAGCAGGTGGGACTTGAACACGACCTCTTTGTTCAGAGGTTGGGACACTACCACTGTGCCACAAGAGTTACAACTGAGTTCTTAATTACAAAGTCTGAAGACTTGCTTTTGATCACCTCTGGCACTGACCTATCTGAGATCTAAAGGGACCTGCTTTTCTAATTCTGACGCTAGAATAGAGTCCATAATACAACCTACATTTTCAGTGCTTGTTGAATTGAGCTTAATCTGCCATTTCATAAAAGATCCCATGGCACTATCCCATCAAGATTGGAGGGGCTTTTTATCATTCCCTGACCAATGCATGTACCTGTTAACCCACTGTTATCAAAATAAATTATTTACTCGTTATCATCTTAACTTTTATGCGATCTTGTGATGTATAGGGTGGCTGGCATGCTTCCTTCATTGAAGCAGTAACTGCACTTCAAAAGCATTAATTTGGCTGTAAAGTGTTTTTTTTAGACATCATTGGTTTGTGAATGAAAGGAAGAATGACTTGCATATATTTATGGTAGATTTCATGGACTCAGACTGTTTCAAAGTGCTTTGTAGGTATTGAAATACTTTTTAAAGTGTTTTCACTGTTGTAATGTAGAAAAGGCATGGCATTGAGGCAAGATCTCCCTTAAATGACAGTTTTACTCAGAAAGGTCACAGAATGTAGGATATTGAAAAACAGTGTTTTAAAGGGCATTTTTGTAAAACTTGGGTTGAGTGGAGTAAGCTTTTATCAGCACCTGACCCATGTTGTACCTGAAAGTGTGTGATGGCTGCATTGGGTCCCTTGGTATCGAGAAATTGTTTTTCTTCTCCAATGTTATTCATCCCACACCTTGATGGCCATTGAGTTCACAAGGATAAAGTAGCATTTAATATGTTTTCCTGTACTGAAAGCCCTGGGACTTGGTCTGAGTTTTGACAAAATAATTACTTTTTGGCACTTAAAAGAAAAATGACAAATAGTTTTTCCAATTTTCAATTCATGCTGTTGTTTCCAACCCTTGGCAGTCTGTCTTCAGCAACCAATAAATGAGTGCTGTTCATCAGCCTTGTTATATTGTGTTATCAGCATTTAGAAAGTTAATCGCCATCTTATGTTACAACAGTCAAAACTAGTGAATTTGGCAATTGTTAGATGTGACCTAGCAATTTGAGAGCTGAATCTCAATACTGTGATTGCTTGGGTGAAATCCTGAAATATTTGAAAACATTGTTGTAAACTTCTACTGTGCGAGACCTCTGTGTGTGTAGCTATCTCATGGTAATATTGTCCTCCAGTGGCACTTGATATTAAAAAATATCATTGTTCACTGAACTGACTTTATGCTTTTTAATCTTATGAAAATGTTAAATTTTTTAAATGTATTTTCTAATCAATCTCTTCAGAGATGTTATTACACACATCTGAAACAGGTGGAACTTGAAACCAGGCCTCCTGGTCGAGGAGTGGAGACACAACCACTGCATCAGAAGAGCACTTCTGTGCTTTTCTAATTATTTTTATTAACTTAGTTTTCTGATCAACCTGTTCAGAGATGTTATTACACACCTCTGGAACAGGTGGGACTTGAACTTACCTGGTCTATGGGTAAGGACACAATCAGTCAACCACAAGAGCCATTTTATGCTTTTTTTGTAATAAATATTGAAATTACTTCCAGGTGAGAGAATTATCTCATGCTAGCTTCCTGGATTTAAATATTGTCAGAATTGATTAGCTCTTTGAACTTTTTCCAACTTGTTTCAGTTAGATCTCTAAGTTTTAAGAAAACTCTGAACAAGCGTGATATTTTATTTAAAATCTTTCTTTCTTCAGAGCATACAAATTGTTTGCAGGAATAACAATTAAGATCATATTTTCTTCACCTTTTTTGTGTCTCACACTATTGATTGGCCAGCCAGCCTGCTTGCTAAAGAGATTGGAAAAAATAAAGCCATTCTAACCTATAATTCCAGACAGTGCTGCAAACCATCTGCCTAATATGTGGAGAGGCCCAGGAGGTACAAGTAGTGAGAAGGTTACCAAAGTGCTGTGCTCTAAACTGGACTGTTTGAACTAGTTGTACTCACATAGTACACATATGACCCTTGAGGCTTGAGCCTTGCTCAGTACTTCAAGTTCTCTGGGCTTAGATGAATAGGGTGCGCATCCTTAGCACTTGAAAAAAAAGACTACAAAGTGACTGTTGTAAGAATTAAAAAAAAACTTCAATCTGGAATTTAGGAAGAATTTCTTTACCCAGAGACTGTGAGCATCTGGAACGGCGGATGGTGTAGATATATTTATGGGGAAGCCACATTGGTACATGAGGACACTGGAATAGAAGTGAATTTTGATAGTGTTAAATGAAAAGATTGGGAGAAGATTTAAATTGAGTTCAAACAATGGTATAGACCATTTGGCTGAATGACTTTTCTGTGTTGTAGGCTCAATATCACTTTCGTGATTTTGAGTGTGCTTTCCTAAGGATGAGATCTATCCTTAGGGCATAGACTTTCACTTAGGATCCTTCAGTTGACTAACAGTCTTCAAATAATGGTCCAGCCTGCCCTCATTGAAGCATATCTTATTGGTACAAATCATAGCCTCCAATAACAGATTTAGTCTTCAACATAGTTAAGGTGGGAACAAGGAGTCATTTTATAAAAGCATCCTACTCATTGTTCACATGAGCATTTCATAGTAGTTTGGTTCACAACCCATATTTTTGTGTGCATCACACACCCAGATCACTAACAAAAATTATTTCAATTTACCAACCCAACACCCCATCCTTTTGTGAACCCAGTTGGAGCAGGAGGAACCCAGTTGTGGTCTCCTCCTAACTCTGCCAGGTGGTAAACCGAGTCCCTGGAGAGCAGTTTCCTATCATCAGTTCCAAGTTAAAATCTATCATCTATGCTTCTCACCCTTGAGCAGAAGTGACAGTAGTATAATTTTAGAGAGATACATAGATAAAAAATCTGGAATATTATTTATAACTAACCATGAAAGTTAGCCTCAGCATCAGCTCAATCTAGAACAGAAGCAAATTTAGCACTGCAAATTTACACTAATCTGTCTTCCCAGGTATAGGCAGAAGTCCTGGAATATTTGTATTTCTGATGTTTTTAATGGATTTCCAGTGTCTTATGCAGTGATGAGCAGTTGAAAGCAATTAAAAAAGGCATCTGTAGTGTTTAGACAAAGAAAAATACAGGAAGTCCCAATGAACAATAAATTATCTGTGACACCAACCTCACAACATCTTCTAGAAACTATGACAGTTGGGGAAAATAATAGAAAATGGCGAGGTATTTGTTACGTGGAGACATTCAATGTTGCACATTTTAAACATTGCGAGCCAAAATAGCAAACGCAGATATCTTAAGGCTATTTTTAATCAATTGTTATTTTTGACTCAAAGAGCTGATACAAACCAACCATTCTCAAGTTTAGCATATTTTAGATTATGAAACAAATTTAAAAACCCTGAGGAAAAGTTGTACTGGCTCAATATTTTAAGTAAAATATTTATAACATACAAATTAAGGGATATTTTTCTTCTGATGGATGCTCACAGCTAAGACAGGCACAATACATCTTTCACTTTATCATACTCTCCGTGGGGCAGTCATTGCTGGCTGTTTATCTAGCCACAAATCTTTAAATAAATAACAACAGACTAATGTACGGTAATGTGAGAGAATTTTCAGGAACATGCAGTAGGCATTTTGCGTTAATGACGGTGTGAGGGTGATCGGCCATGTGTTAATGACAGTTTGAGTGTGATCACTGTGTGTTAATGAATGTGGGAGGGTGATTGGCTGTATTTTAATGACAGTGTGAGGGTGATCAGCCATGTGTTAATAACAGTGTGAGGGTGATCACTGTGTGTTAATGAATGTGGGAGGGTGATTGGCTGTATTTTAATGATGGTGTGAGGGTGATCAGCCATGTGTTAATGAAGATGTGAGGGTGATTGGCTGTATTTTAATGACAGTGTGAGGGTGATCAGCCATGTGTTAATAAAGATGTGAGGGTGATTGGCTGTATTTTAATGACAGTGCGAGGGTGATCACTGCGTGTTAATGACAGCATGAGGGTGATCACTGTGTTACAAGCGGTGTGAGAGTGATCACTGTGTGTTAATGATGGTGTGAGAGTGATTGGCTGTATTTTAATGACAATGTGAGGGTGATTGGCTGTATTTTAATGACAGTATGAGGGTGATCACTGTGTGTTAATGGAGATGTGAGGGTGATTGGCTGTATTTTAATGACAGTGTGAGGGTGATCACTGTGTGTTAATGATGGTGTGAGGGTGATTGGCTGTATTTTAATGATCACTGTGAGGGTGATCACTGTGTGTTAATGACAGTGTGAGGGTGATCACTGTGTGTTACTAGCGGTGTGAGAGTGATCACTGTGTGTTAATGACGGTGTGAGGGTGATTCGCTGTATTTTAATGACAGTATGAGGGTGATCACTGTGTGTTAATGACAGTATGAGGGTGATCACTGTGTGTTAATGACAGTATGAGGGTGATTACTGTGTGTTAATGATAGTGTGAGGGTGATCACTGTGTGTTAATGACAGTGTGAGAGTGATTGGCTGTATTTTAATGACGGTGTGAGGGTGATCAGGCGTGCGTTAATGACGGTGTGAGGATGATCAGCCATGTGTTAATGACAGTGTGAGGGTGATCACTATGTGTTAATGACAGTGTGAGGGTGACTGGCTGTATTTTAATGACGGTGTGAGGGTGATCAGGCGTGCGTTAATGACGGTGTGAGGGTGATCAGCCGTGTGTTAATGACAGTGTGAGGGTGATCACTGTATGTTAATGATAGTGTGAGGGTGATTGGCTGTATTTTAATGACGGTGTGAGGGTGATCACTCTGTGTCAATGATAGTGTGAGGGTGATTGGCTGTATTTTAATGACGGTGTGAGGGTGATCAGGCGTGTGTTAATGACGGTGTGAGGGTGATCACTGTGTGTTAATGATAGTGTGAGGGTGATTGGCTGTATTTTAATGACGGTGTGAGGGTGATCACTGTGTGTTAATGATAGTGTGAGGGTGATCAGGCGTGCGTTAATGACAGCATGAGGGTGATCACTATGTTTTAATGATAAATTGAAGGTGAAAGAAAGTAAAAGTATCTGCTTCCAGTTCACTCTTGTCAAATAATACTTTATCTTATTAAAATCAATCTTACCCCAATTTAGAACTTTGATTTGCATCCATCCTTGTCCTTTTCCACAACAGTCTTGAATCTAACAGGTCAGTGGGCACAAAATGCTACTGCCCTGTTACCTAACCACTTGACTGGCTTCATGCCCTAAAATTAAGTCCAGAAAGGATAGCAAAGATGATTATTGATAGGAGTGAGAGAGGCAGTGTGGTTGTCATGGGGTACTTCAAATATTGACTGGGATCACTACAGTACGAGTACTATAGATGGGTCAGTTTTTGTCCAGTGTGTGCAGGAGGGCTTCCTGACACAGTATGTAGACAGGCCAACAAGGGGCGAAGCCACTTTAGATTTAGTACTGGGTAACGAGCCTGACCAGGTGTTAGATTTGGAAGTAGGTGAGCACTTTGGAGACAGCGATCACAATTCTGTCAGGTTTACTTTAGTGATGGAAAGGAATAGGTGTACTCCACCGAGCAAGAGTGACAGCTGGGGGAAAGGAAATTACGATGCAATTAGGAAAGATTTAGGAAGCGTAGAATGGGGGAGGAAACTGCAGGGGATGAGCACATTAAAAATGTGGAGCTTATTCAAGAAAAAGCTCCTGTGTGTCCTAGATAAGTATGTATCTGTCAGGCAGGGAGGAAGATATAGAACACGTGAGCTGTGGTTTACTAAGGAAGTGGAATCACTGGTCAAGAAGAAGAAGAAAGCTTATGTTAGGACAAAATGTGAAAACTCAGTTAGGGCGCTTGAGGGTTACAAGAAAGTCAGGAAAGACCTAAAAAGAGAGCTCAGAAGAGCCAGGAGGAGACATGAGAAGTTGTTGGCGGATAGGATCAGGGTTAACCCTAAGGCTTTCCATAGATATGTCAGGAATAAAAGAATGACAAGAGTTAAATTAGGGCCAATCAAGGATAATAGTGGGAAGTTGTGTGTGGAGTCAGAGGAGATAGGAGAAGCACTAAATAAATATTTTTCGACAGTGCTCACTATAGAAAATGAAAATGAAATGATACAGAGATACTTGCATCTAGACTAGAAGAGATTGAGGTTCACAAGGAAGAGGTATTAGAAATACTGCAGAGTGTGAAAATAGACAAGTCTCCTGGGCCAGATGGGATCTATCCTAGGATCCTCTGGGAAGCAAGGGAAGAGATTGGCATTGATCTTCAAATCATCATTGTCTACAGGAATAGTGCCTGAGGACTGGAGGATAGCAAATGTGGTTCCCTTGTTCAAAAAAAGTAGTAGAGACAACCCTGGTAATTACAGACCAGTGAGTCTCACTTCAGTTGTTGGTAAAGTGTTGGAAAAGGTTATAAGAGATAGGATTTATAACCATCTAGAAAAGAATAATCTGATCAGGGACAGTCAGCATGGTTTTGTGAAGGGAGGTCGTGCCTAACGAATCTTATTGACTTTTTTGACAAAGTGACCAAACAGGTCGATGAGAGTAAACAGGTTGATCTGGTGTATAAGGATTTCAGCAAGGCATTCGATAAGGTTCCCCACAGTAGGCTATTATACAAAATGCGGAGGAATGGGATTGTGGGAGACATAGCAGTTTGGATCAGTAATTGGCTTGCTGAAAGAAAACAGAGGGTTGTAGTTGATGGAACATGTTCATCTTGGTGTCCAGTTACTAGCGGTGTACCACAAGTGTCGGTGTTGGGTCCACTGCTGTTCATCGTTTTTATAAATGATCTGGATGAGGGCTGAGAAGGGTGGGTTAGTAAATTTGTGGATGACACTAAGGTCGGTGGAGTTGTGGATAATGACGTAGGATGTAGTAGGTTGCAGAGAGACACAGATAGGATGCAGAGCTGGTCTGAGAGGTGGCAAATGAGTTTAATGTGGACAAATGTGAGGTGATACACTTTGGATGGAGTAATCAGAATACAAAGTACTGGGCTAATGGTAAGATTCTTGGAAGTGCAGATGAGCAGAGAGATCTCGGTGTCCATGTACACAGATCCCTGAAAGTTGCCACCCAGATTGACAGGGTTGTTAAGAAGCTGAAAATGTGTTGCTGGAAAAGCGCAGCAGGTCAGGCAGCATCCAAGGAGCAGGAGAATCGATGTTTCGGGCATGAGCCCTTCTTCAGGGATGAGGAAAGTGTGTCCAGCAGGCTAAGATAAAAGGTAGGGAGGAGGGACTTGGGGGAGGGGGCGTTGGAAATGCGATAGGTGGAAGGAGGTTAAGGTGAGGGTGATAGGCCGGAGTGGGGGTAGGGGTGGAGAGGTCAGGAAGAAGATTGCAGGTTAGGAAGGTGGTGCTGAGTTCGAGGGTTGGGACTGAGACAAGGTGGGGGGAGGGGAAATAAGGAAACTGGAGAAACCTGAGTTCATCCCTTGTGGTTGGAGGGTTCCTAGGCGGAAGATGAGGCGCTCTTCATCCAGCCGTCGTGTTGCTATGGTCTGGCGATGGAGGAGTCCTTGGTGGAGTGGGAGGGAGGTGTTCTCTGAAACGTTCCGCAAGTAAGCCTACGTGGCTCAACACTTCAACTCCCCCTCCCACTCCACCAAGGACATGCAGGTCCTTGGACTCCTCCAACGTCAGACCATAGCAACACGACGGCTGGAGGAAGAGCGCCTCATCTTCCGCCGAGGAACCCTCCAACCACAAGGGATGAACTCAGATTTCTTCAGTTTCCTCATTTCCTTTCCCCCCACCTTGTCTCAGTCCCAACCCTCGAACTCAGCACCACCTTCCTAACCTGCAATCTTCTTCCTAACCTCTCCGTCCCCACCCCCACTCCGGCCTATCACCCTCACCTTAACCTCCTTCCACCTATCGCATTTCCAACGCCCCTCCCCCAAGTCCCTCCTCCCTACCTTTTATCTTAGCCTGCTTGGCACACTTTCCTCATTCCTGAAGAAGGACTCATGCCCGAAACGTCAATTCTCCTGTTCCTTGGATGCTGCCTGACCTGCTGCGCTTTTGCAGCAACACATTTTCAACTCTGATCTCCAGCATCTGCAGTCCTCACTTTCTCCTAGGGTTGTTAAGAAGGCATACAGTGTTTTGGCCTTTATTAATAGAGGGATTGAGTTCCGGAACCAGGAAGTTATGCTGCAGCTGTACAAAGCTCTGGTACAGCCACACTTGGAGTATTGTGTACAGCTCTGGTCACTGCATTATAAGAAGGATGTGGAAGCTTTTGAAAGAGTGCAGAGGAGATTTACTAGGATGTTGCCTGGTATCGAAGGAATGTCTTACGAGGAAAGGCTGAGGGCCTTGAGGCTGTTCTCGTTGGAGAGAAGAAGGTTGAGAGGTGACTTAATAGAGACATACAAGATAATCAGAGGGTTAGATAGGGTGGACAGGGAGAGCCTTTTTCCAAGTATGGGGACGGCAAACATGAGGGGACACAAGCATGAGGGGAGATAGGTATAAGACAGATGTCAAAGGTAGTTTCTTTACTCAGAGAGTAGTAAGGGTATGGAACACTTTGCCTGCAACAGTAGTAGATTCGCCAATTTTAAGTGCATTTAATTCGTCATTGGACAAGCATATGAACGGACATGGAATAGTGTAGGTGGAATGGGTTTCAGATTAGTATGACAGGGTGGCGCAACATTGAGGGCTAAAGGGCCTGTACAAAAAAAAAAGCCCCCTCTCTTGCTGGGCCTTTTTGCATACTGCCTTAAAAAGCTATCCTGGATGCAATTTAAGAATAATGCTCCCTCTGAACCATTCACATTCTGACTACCCAACTAATGTTGGGGAAGTTGGAATTCCTACTGTCACTACCCTTTTACTTTTCCACTTCTCCAAAATTTGCCTACATATCTGATGTTCTATTTCTGACATAATACATTACCAGGAATGTGATTGCTCCTCTTTGGTTTTTAATTTCTATCCAGTTGGCTTCATTTGAAGTGGCTTCTAAAATATCTTCCCTCCTGACTGCTGTAATTGATTTCCTGACTAACATTGCAACAATCCCTCACTTTTACCTCCTTCTGTGCCTCACCTGAAGAGCCTGTGTCCTGGAATATTGAGCTGCCATTCCTGTCACCCCATCTCTCTCTCTCTCTCTCCCTGTTCTTCGTCCCCAAACCATTTCTCAGTGATAGCAATTACATCATACTCCATTGTGCCCTCAACTTATCCACTTTGTTTATTCATTTAGAATGAGATGAGAAATTTCTTTATTTGAAGTGTTGTGAATCTTTGTAATTCTCTACTCATGGGGTCTTTGGATGCTCAGTTGTTGAGTATATTCCAGGTTATTACATAGATACCAAGAGCATCAAAGAATATGGAAAGTTAAAGTAGAAAATCAGTTGTGACATTATCAAATAGCCCATCAGGTTTGAGTGGCCATATGGTTGAATTTCTTCTGTTCTTACGAACTTTGGTTTCATTACAATGATATACAGGGAATGGGGAATAGGTATATGTTAGGGTGTTGGGAGTTTAGGAGGAATAGAAATAGAAGTCCAAAGAAACAAAAGCTGTGATGCTTTCAATGGTGAGAGATAAAAAGTTTTCCTGATGTCATTCATGACAATGTTGAGATGTGCATCTGTATTTTAACAATGTAGTTATAAATAGAAATGCAAAGCCTGAAGGTCTGTACATTTTATATTTCCTTATGTTGGTGAGCTGAGATTACATTTAAATTAATTTTAACATGTGAATTCTAATTGTCCCTCACAGGCTCCATTACAATACAGTCATTACTGTTCAACTCAAAAAGAGAGGATCAGTAAGACTCCTCACTTTAGTAGGACATTTGGAATTAACTTCAGTATTCGTCATGGGATTCTGTGGTGTTGGAAAAAGTATAGTTACAATAATGCGTCTTTCTCTACCAGGGAGGGAAGACTTTGAGGGTACATGATCTTCCATTTGAATGACTAATATTATGCCCCTTCTTATTCAATCAGCCATGTACAGGCTTAAAATCTCTTCCACAATATCAGCAATAAGTTGAATGCTGTCAGTATGTTGTAAACACAGATGATGCTAGCAATATGCATTTGGTCAAACAGTGCCTGTGGCCGGGGGGAAAGAAGCAAAGTTAATGTTTCAGGACGGTGACCTTCCATCAGAACTGGAGTAATTTAGCGATAGAATATAGAACATTTCAGCACAGTACAGCCCCTTCAGCCCTCGATGTAGCACCGACCTCTGGAACCAATCTGAAGCCTATCTATGCTACACTATTCCATTTTCATCCATGTGTTTATTCAATGACCATTTAAGGGCGAGTCTACTGCTGTTACAGGTAGTGTGTTCTGTCCCTACTACTCTCTGAGTAAAGAAACTACTTCTGTCCTATATCTGTCATCCCTCAATTTAAAGCTATGTCCCCTTGTGCTAGCCATGACCATCCGAGATGTAACATGTTTTAGAACAAGAGCACAAGACAGGACAAGTAGGGAGAAATAATAGCACAGAGGGGTAGTCTGTGATAGGGTAGAAGGTGGGAGTGATGAAATAATAAATAGGATGATGAAATAAAACAAAGAGATTGGATTGGGACAAGAATGAAAACATGGCTCTGCAGTAAGTGGATGTAGCACAATAATTGCCACAGCTAACATTTGAAAAATATGAAAACTATTTTTGTAATCTGAAATTGTTGAACACATTGTTGAATTTGGAAGGCTGTAATGTGCCTAATCAAAAAGTTTTTCCAACTTATATTGGACTTCAATGGAACAGTTAGAGGGCAAAGGCCTCAGAATTGGAATAGGGCAGAGAATCAAACAGATAGAAGAAGAAAATACTGCAGTTACTGGAAATCTGAAATAAACACAGAGAATGCTGGAGAAACACAGCAGGTCTGGCAACACCTGTGGAGGAGAGAAACAGTTAACGTTTTGAGTCCATTGCATTTTTAGAACCCAGCTTTTCTTTTAATACCTCATCACTGAATTAACCAATTAGCTAGTGAAATAAACAACCTTCAATAAACACTACCAACCAGCTTTTATTTTTAAATAAACCTTCACCAAGTCAGTCAATTAAAACAATTAACCAACATTGCCCACCAGGGATAGTGCAGGGGTAGGGTAAGTGGGATGGGCGAAATCAAAATGGGGAGATAATTCACTCCAACCCCTCGATGCCCACCTCTCTTTATATGCCTCAGAGGTGTAGCCAGACACTATGTGCTCTGTCTCTAAGAGCACCCAGGCTTGAACGTTGCTGCAGAAGAGAAGCAGGTAATTAGGAACTATGACTCCCACCAGACCTGTTGCCTGGAGCTGTGGGAGAACCCAGCTCTTTTATTTTGAAAAATCTACCACCACATCAGCTATTTCACCAATTAACATAACAAGTTACAAGGACTACGCATCTGGGACGGTGCAACAATAACAGAAAAGGATGGGGAGGGTTAAAAACCCCAGCTGTTTCTTTTTCTAAAATCAGTCTCTATGGCATGTTATTGCTCACCTGTGGAGCAGGTGAGACTTGAACCGGTTTTCTGGCTCAATGGTAGGGACAGACCCCTGGGCCAAGAAAGCCTCTCAAGAACCCAGTTCTTTTTGTTTGTAAAACCACCACCAAATCACTCGTGTCTCAATTTAACTTAATGAATTGCATGCACTGTCACCAAAGGCAGTCAACAGGAACAAAAGGGAAGGAAAGGGTAGGGAAAGAGGGAGAAAATAAAATTAAAATGGAATTGGAGGGGGAAAGAACACAGCTCTTTTCTTTTATATTTCCAATCAATTTATTCAGAGATGTTATTGCTTCTAAACACAAAGTTCATTGAGCATGCTTGCTGTCTGTCAGAATCATAAACATCTATATCTTCCATTCAGCAGTCAGTTGCAGCAATGTGTACAATATTCAAGATGCACTGCAGAAATTCACCAAGGCACCTGAAGCAACATCTTCCAAATCCACAGCCGCTTCTTTCTAGAAAGACAAGGGCAGCAAATGCATGGCAAAACCATCAACTGCAAATTCCCTTCCAAATCACACACCATCCTGACTTGGAAGTATATTACCATTCCATCAGTCTCACTTCATCAAAATTCTGGAATTCTCTCCCCAATGGCATTGTGTGTTTACCTACAGCTTGTGGAATGCAGTGGTTCAAAAAGGCAGCTGACCACTACTTTCTCGAGGGCAACCAGGAATGGCCAGTGAATGTTGGCTCAATCAGTGACATCCACATCATGCTTTTAAAGAATCAACTGTAGACTAAAGGGACCAGCATTTCTGATACTGACAAGATGTACTTTTTTCTTTTCCTAAAAACTCTCTTTATTTGTATGAGGTATGTTTTGGAACTTGGTTTGGTACAGAAGAGGTAAACACTGTATAAGGCTGTGATCCATTTCCATTTCCATTCCCATTGCATTACCTGCATACATGTGGATTATTCTTGTCTCAAAGTTAACTTAAAGTCAATGTGACATAAATGCATGTGCTGCCTGTGTACACTGTTGGGTGTTGTGAAACGAATTTCTTGTATATGAAGGGGTCAGAGCTGATTGATTTTGAAATGAAGAGGCAAAAGGTCAAGGGGAAGGCAAGACCAACCGAATAAAATTGAATGATCTTGATGCACATTAATCTTTTAAACACTTCGCACAATTAAATCCTTCGGGAATACTCTCTTTGTTTTCCTGTCTCTGATCAAATGCTTAAAATGAGAAACGTAATTGAACTGTCAGCTGGTGGCAGGTGAAACAATAACTGCAGACACATCTGTCCTTCAGCACAGCTGGGGGGGGTCCATCCGTCTGGATTAACCATTCCTGATCAGTATCCATCCTACCAATAGGGGTTTCAGAAAATCATCAGCTGTGATGGCCGCTGCAGTCAAATAACACGGCAACAATCACTGTCTAAACTGCTGGCTGAAGAATCCTCATTGGAATGATGTGTCAGTGCATTGTCAGAAGTTGTTCCTCAGCAATAAAGTGAGAAAAACACATTCTGCTATTTCCAGTTTATTTCATGTAAGCTACATGAATCTCATACAATGATAATAGTTCAGAGAGATCATTGAGCGTGATTATTGACTGTGTGTAAGCAGCTGGTCAAGGAGGAGTCTTTTTTTTTGGGAGAAACAAAATAGCATATATATGCTGTAAGTTTCCAGTGTTGGCAGCAGAAAGTTCTAATTCATTGTCAGCACCAAAGTGTTGGTTTACCCTTTCTATAGATAAGCTAATATAATGCAAGCTGATGCACTGGTGTCAATCTCAGCTCTGTTTGGAACCTTTCGAATATTTTAGTTGAAGATTCAAGACAAATTAAAACATTCCAGAGCATCATCAGTCTGGTTAGCCAGCTGCCATTGCATCCACAATTATATATAATTTTTCTATCCTAGACCTCCCACTCCCCCACCAGACTTTAGGAAGTGGTAAACTGGCTTCTCCAATTAAATAGATTAACCAGCACTTCGATAGCACCTTTCAAGATTTCAAATGGCCTATCATGCTGTACAGCCAATTAAATACTTTGGAGGGTAGTCACTGTTACAATGTGGAAAACACAGCACACAATTTTGGCATAGCAAGTTCCCACAAACATTATTTGAGGGATGAATATTGGTATGTGATACAGATTTAGTAACCAGTCCTTCAAAAGATGCATAAATAAAAACTGAGATCACCATGGGCTGGCACAATGGCCCAGTGGTTAGCACTGCTGTCTCACAGTTCCAGGAACCCAGGTTTAATTCCAGCCTCGAGCGACTGTGTGAAATTAACATATTCTCCCGGCTTCCTCTGGTGCTTCCATTTCCTCCCACACTCCAAAGATGTGCAGGTTAGATGGATTGGTCATTGCTAAATTGCTGTAGTGTCTAAGTTAGATAGATTAGCCATGGGAAATGCAGGCTTATAGGGAGGTAGAGGGGTGAGTCTGGGCGGGATGCTGTTTGGAGAGTTAGTGTGGACTTGTTGGGCTGAATGGCCTATTTCCACACGGTAGGGATTCTGGGATGTTCAAGAACAATGATATTCTGACAATTTAGCTATAAAGGGAGGTTACAGTTTGTTTTATTTATAGAAAAACACAAGGATAAGGTGAGACATGATCAATGGCTCCAAAATAATACCTTAGGTAATCTAAACATGATAAATTATTTAACTGTGAGCACAGAATTAAAGGGCAGAGTAAACCAGTCAGAAAATTAGAGTGGTAGGAATGTTACTGCTTCACAACTTGGGGTAGAATTTTCCCAGCTTCTCAGCATACGGTTAATAGAAAATTGATGTTAACCCTGGAGAGACGAGTGGGTGGGGTGTGAAGGGTTGTGAAATAGCTTTTCCTACAGGGCTCCTGCTGAGGATGAAGTGCAAGATCGGAAGATTCCCTGGGCAAAACTTAGCTCTGAAACAACAAACTCCTTAAAAAGTAATGTGCCAATGAAATTCTTGTTAGACTTAGAGTTAGAGTTGGACCAATACCAGATTGCTAACTGGAATGAAGGTTAAAGGACACCAGGCACACACAATCAAATTCTCCAGGGAGCATTATCCCAGTCCTGCTGTGACCATGGAAATGTCATCTGCAAAAGGCAGCGAGTCAGGAATGAATAATGTAGGTTGTGATGATGAGGCCTGTTTGTATTTCAGAACTGTTTAAAGACGCAGCTCTCAAATATTCCTTGCATGTTTTGCAGTTGTAACACGTTTCTGCTTGCAGTATTTTATCTGCTGAGTAGAGATTAATCGATGGAATACTGCATGGGTAGACTGCACAGGCAGGTTTAGTTGTGCCATTTTTTTCTTCTTTATATACACAAGGTGACAGGGCTAATTTAATCCGGGTAAATGTAATCTTTTTGGGTGAAGGAACCACAGAATGCTCCCTAAAATTGTGAAGGTGGTGACAGGGAAGCCTATGGTAGACTAGTTGTACATGAGATTGAGTGCCTCGTTGAATGGTCACAGCAACACATCTCTCCCCTTCCCCTTCTTCCACTCGGTCTATTTTGTCACTGTTCTTTGAGTGTTTTTTCTCTCTCTGCTTATGTGTCTCTGTATGTCTCTCCCTCCGATCTTTTTTCTCAGAATGATGACTGTTTTCATTTCTCTGCTTCTCCATCCCTCTGTTTCACTGATTGTCTTGTTGTGTCTCAGTTTCTTGCTCCGTTTCTCTTTGCCCTGCCAATTGCTCCATCTTGTCTCCCTCCCTGAGTCTCCCTCAACTCTCCTTTACTGTCTTCAATCTTTTCCTCTCTGACTTGGTTGTCCTCTGTTTTTCTCTTTCCCTCTGTCTTACTCTATTTTCTATTTCTGTTTCTCTCTCTCAGGACCCATTTTTAACTACATCCAAACCCATTCTTCTGTGTCTGTTCGTCTGAATACATATCTGTGCACAAGCATGTTTGTCAATTTCTTTCCCGATATCACTCTTCTTTCATTTATGTCATTTTCTGTCTTTTTTTCTAAATTTTCATCTCTCACTTTCTACTTTGGTCTGCTTCTGACCTATCTTAAACTTGACTGCCCTATCACTCAAATTACATCGATCATTTGGCACTATGTGTTGGGATAAAGTGTGCTCTGCAATTACAATCAAACTGCAGCAATTTTTAAAATATTTTGACTAAGAAGAGGAGAAATATTTATTTTTGAAACCAAATGTTGCACAGCACATCCTACCACTGACACTGCGATGACCACCTATTGCTACACCTCACAGTTGGAACATATGCAGTCAGTGTGAACGTATTGGATTTCTCACTGAACATAATAATAATAACCAACTTTAGAGAGCTGAAGAGTTATATTGAGCCACAGTAATTTCACTCTGTAACAAGCTGGGTTTCCATCTAGATTTGATGCAAGCATTCAGCTTGGAGGAGGCAGACTGCCAGTCATTTAATAGCTGAAACTTGTTGAGCTGCTCTCCTTTTTCAAAGACCAAAAGCATCACAGCAAAACACAGGTTGCCCTGGGCTGGTTCACCAAACGCTGAGGACATTTGGCCCTCATATGTACGACTGAATCACCTGGAAAAATAATTTCTTCCTAATTATACAAAAAGTAATATGGATAAATGTTCATAATTTAACTGCCTGTTATTTCAGTAGGTGAATGTATCCTATGAAATATTGAACTACACAAAGTGAAGATATCCACGGTTCGATCCTGTAATTTGGCTGAGTTAGTTGACCTTTATGTTACAGGAATATCATAAGCAACCCTGAGCCAGGGAAAGGGGACGGATAATTGGGCACGAGTTCCAGCTCCTGACCACTCCGTGCTGACCCTGCTAAACATCACAGAGTTGATGGCCAAAATTCAACTGTCATACTCTCTAGGGTGGAACGGCCAAGTGGTGTGAAACCATTTAGCTGGCACGTCAGTGAAGCACGATGGAGAAGTGGAGACTTGATACAGATAGAGGAGAAAAACAAAGCACACTTAATGTAGAAATCTTTAGAGGAGCTGACTGACTAGGTAGCTGCTTAAACTACCAGTGTCTGGTCTGTATATTAACTCCCCTACATGCCTTAGTTCCATAGCCCTCAACACCCTTTCCCAATAAAAATCGCCAATCTTGATTGAACAATTTCTGTACAAACTAGCCTCAAAAATGTGTGCGGGTCTTCCAGACTTCCACTTCTCTTTGTGTGAGAAGGTACTTTTTGACATCATACCTGAATGCCTTGCTTTAATTTTAAGGTATGCCGTAGTTTTCTGGACTGCTCCAACAGAGGAAATAGTTTCTGTATCTGTTCTGTCAAATCCTTTGATCATCTTAAACACCTAAATTAGATTATTCCTTAATCTTTTTTACTGAAAACAAATACAAGCCTAATCTCCACAACATGTCCTTGTAATTTGACTAATTTAAGCTGTATCACTCTGGCAAATTTGTGTTATGACATCTGCATGGTCAATATATTTTTAATGAAGTATGAGTGTTTGATGCATTCTGTCACAACCTCCATGGGAAGAATGCATTTGAAATCGACCCCACTATTTCATGAATCATCACTAATGTGAAATATGACCAGCCTAATCACTATGTTGGTTAATGCCTAATTGAAACAAAAATCGAAGGAGAAAGAAATTCCCACCAGTGTTCATCAATGAACAAGAAAACAAAAAAAAAGTCCTCTAACATGTGGCAAAATGGATTAATGATAAATTTGCAAATTTAAACTGTATCCATATTTAAATATAAACATGTACATGTTCTTTCACAAATAGGATGGACAAGAAAGACAAGTTAAATAATTTTGCAGGGATATCATAAGTGGAAAATATAGGCAAAAAGGGTCAAATTCTGAGTATCAAGAGTTCAAATCAAAAGTGGGGGGCATTCTCACACTTCTTTTGGTTTTTGGCAATTACATCATATTGTTCCCGGCTGTGGTGATGCCAGTCATTTGGGTCTTGCTTGAGCTTAAATATTTTCTTTGCGAAGTCTATGTGTTGATTTTTTTTATACTCTCAGAGGGCTAGAGAGAGATCTGGCTAACTTTCAGTCCTTTGAAAGTCTGAATCCAACCATTCTCTTCTTTCACTTCTCTAAGAAAACTGCAACTTAAAACTAATCCAAAATCAGTTGCTAGGCAGTTTACCTTTAACACAAAGGCACTTAGTACTACCTTTAACACAAAGGCACCTAGTACTAGTTTGTCTCTCAAAATATTTCCATTTTTCAAATCTCTTTCAGTTCCAGCTTTAGCAAATGCTACATCCTGTTGTTATGTAATCATAACTGATTATAATCCATGAATGAACACTGCACCATTTGCCATTAGAGTTACAAAACAAACTTGGCTGTTTGTCACACTGTGTAATAAGGCAGTTTAATAAATAGTCTCGAGAGTAAAAGGGTGCAGTGACTACATCATAGGAGAATTTAGCATTCAGTATGAAAGTGAGACACTTAGGACAGAAACAACTGTGCTAAACGTAAATAAGAGTAATGACAGTGAAATGATTCCAGAGTTAGCTAAGTGGATTGGGAAAGGAGTTTAGTGGAAAAAACAGTTGGGGAACAATGGCAGACATTTAAGAAAATAGTTAATGGCTCACACTAAAGATATAACCTAGTTAGAAAGAATGATTGAGGAAGGGAATAAACAAACCACAATTAACAAACAAGTTAAGGACAGTATTGAATTGAAAAGAAAATGAAGATGCTTTAAAAACGAACAAGAGATCTCTAAAAAAGGGAGAAAATAAACTTTAAGAGTAAACTAGAAAATAATATCAAAACAGACAGCAAAAGCTCGTTTAAGTACATAAAGTGGAAGCAAGAGCCAAAGTGAACCTTGGACTCCTAGAGAACCAGGCAGGGGAAATAATAATGGGAACCAGAAAATGGCAGGGGAGTTGAATAAATACTTTGCATCAGTCCCCATGGTTGAAGATACTGATAGCATTCCAAAAATATTAAGTAATCAAAGGGCAAAAATGGAGAAAGGGAATAAAATGTCTAAAATCACTAGAGCAAAAGTACTTGTGAAACAAGTGAGGCTAAAGACCAATACGTCCTCCAAATGTGATGGGATGCATACGAGGACATAAAAAGAAGTAACCATGCAGCTAATCTTCTAAGAATCTGATTCTGACAAATTCTCAGAGAATTGGAAAACTGTCAATGTAACTCTTATTCAAAAAGTGAAGGAGACAAAAAGAAAGGTAACTGTAGGTCAGTTTGCTTAACATATGTTCTTGGGAAAATATAGAGTCAGCATGGTTTCAGAAAGGGGAGATCATGCCTGACACATTTATCTGAATTCTTTGAGGAGGTGAGAGGCAAAACAGATGAAGGGGGACCAGTTGATGTAACATATTTGGATTTCCAAAAGGCATTTTAGAAGGTACAGTATGTAAGGCTACTTAATAAGATCAGAGCCTATGATGCAGGAGTTAATATTTTAGTATGGATCAAGGATTGGCTAACTAATGGAAGGTAGGGAGTCCAGATAAAAGGGCATTTTCAGGCTGGTAACTGGTAACTAATGGCAGTGCTTCAGTGGTCAATCTGGGGCTGCAATTATTTTCAATATATTAATGACTTGAATGGGGGAAGTGAATGCAGTCTAGCCATTTTGTGGTTGACACAAAAATAGGTGGGAAGGCAAGTGGTGAGAATGACATGAAGAATATGCAAAGAGATACAGACAGGTTAAGCGAGAAAGCAAAAATATGGCAGATGGAATATAATGCAGGAAAATGTGAGGTAATGCACTTTGAGCTGGAAGAACAGAGGAGCTTGAATATTATTTAAAAGAAAGATTGCAGGAAACTGTAGCATAGAGAGATTTGGGGGTCTTTGTGCATGAATCACAAAATGCTAGAATAGACATACAGCAGGTGATAGAGAAGGCAAATAAAATGTTTCCCTTTATTTCAAACTGAATGGTATTAAAATAGAGACAATTTGATAAAACTACTGAAGGCAGTAGTTAGACTACATTGGAATACTATAAGCGGTTTTTCTTCCCTTATCTAAGGAAAGATATACTGGCTTTGGAGACAGTCCAGAGAAGATTCACTACATTGATCTTGGGTAAATGCTTCAGAGGCTGTTTCTCTTGTGAGAGAGTCTACCATGAGAAAGTATAATCTCGGTATAAGGGGTTACCAATTTAATACGTGGATGGGGAGGAATTTCTTTGCTCACAGTGAGTCAATCTGTGGAATTCCTTACCTTCAAGGACAGTAGAGGCTGAGCTGTCATGTATATCCAAGGCTAAGGTAGACATAATTTAATCAGTAACAGAATCAAAAGTTATCGTGAGTGAAGATTATCAGATCAAACATGGTCTCATTGAATGTTGGAGCAGACTCAAATGGACTTAGTTTCCTACTTCTGCTTCTCCATCTTACTGCCTTTCTCTGTAACACTGCAGTCCAATCTTTCATTTTCCCATTTATATTTCAAATAAAATGTATGTAGTCCATTCAAGTCCAACTAGAGTTTATGCAGCTTGTGTTGGTTTCTGTCTAGAAGGGTTTTCATTTCTGTTTTCTCTGCTTCAAATGAGAATGATTTGCTGCTAAGGTATAAATGAGGGAGATTTGTTGCACTGGGGTCTATGTACAGACTATCTAAATTATATAGTAAGGAGTGAATTGTTCAGTGAGATTGGTCTATTGGGGACTGTGACTGAACAAGTAACACTGCTTAAAGTGCTATTCTATACTTATGGAGTAATGCCTGTGGAATAACAAGTTTTTATAATCCACCTATTGCCTACGTGAAGGTTATAAAATATAGTTTATAATGATTGAACGAGGAGGGGAGATTGTTGGCGAGTAAATCGCCTTCTCACACTGGGAACCTGAGATCTAAAAATGGGTTTGTGGACATGAATCTGCAGCAGAAAACTGTTCATAATTCAGTACGAATTGGCAATCTCACACAGAGATGGCTGCTGTGGGAAATGTTGCACACTGGAGCAATGGAGAATGCTGTTCTCAGGCTCGTATTAAGGAATATAATTAACACAGGGAGGAAAAGGTTTACCTGCATATAACTATGTTGTACTTTTCACAATGTTCCAATATGTTTTATAGCTAATGAACTAAATTTGAAATGTAGTCACTGTTGTAATATCAGGAAATGTGACAGCCAAAATAATGTACAGTATTGTCTCACAGCCAGCAATCTGATTTTGATTTGCTAATCTGTTTCATTTATAAGGGTTGAGGGACAAATATTGGCTGCACACTGGGGAGAACTCCACTACTTTTCTTCCATGTAGTGCTGTAGAATATTTTATGTCCAACTGAGTGGTCAAACAGAGCTTCAGTAATATTTTGTCCAAAAGATGGCCAGTCTGTCAATAAAGTTTTCCTTCCTATTGAGGGATGCTGCCTTAGATTATGTGCTCACGTCTTTGGTTTGGGGCTTGAAACTTAATCTCGTGGCTCGGAGTTGAAGTGGGGTGAAAGCAGTGAGAGGAGGTTTGGATCATGGGAGAGCAGTACGCCACAGCAGTGCTGAGAAGGTGAGAGGAGCACTCTGCTTCTCCTGATCCCACATCAATTGTGAAATTGAAGATGTTTTTAACTTTTTGGTCAGCCATATCTTTGGGAGCAGCTCCTTGGCACAACCACACCAAAACTCCACACTGATTACCATTGTGAGGATTATTTTCTACCTCTGGGTGCCTGAATTGGAATTGGATTTTCTTTGCAACAATGAATGGACCCACCATATTCCAATAACAAAATAAATAGCAGCTGTTTACGTATTAGCAAAGTATTAGGTCTAACTGGTTTATGCTTATATTTACACTTCACACAAGCCTCCTCCCACTCATCTTAATCTCATCCTATCCACTTGCTGTTCTTTTCTCCCACATTTACTGAGCCAGCGTCCACTTAAATGCTTCATAAATATATAAAATATCTTTGTGATTTGTTGAAATATGGACAAAAACTCTTAATTCCAGAGGTGAGGAGAGAGCAACTGCCTTTGACGTCAAGATAGTATTTGTCTGAGTGTGGGATGGGGAAGCCTTCGCAAAATTGAAGTTATTGGGAAGCACAAGTAAAATTTGCAACTGTAGCTCTGAGTAGAGCCACAGCATAAAACCACCCACATGCAGCACAAAAGGGTAATATAATTCAGAAAGGTTTCAGAAGCCAGTGTGGAAAGATGGAATGCAAAATTGCGTTGTTGTGGTGAGAATGTTCCTGAATCTGGGACAGAGGCACATTTTACAGCAGGAAGATAAAGTTTACTCTCTACATTAGCAAATACAATTGGCAATTTTTTACACCAAGCAAAACAAATAGTTTCATAAATTATACCAAGTTGGTGCTGTTGCTAATGAACCTCAATTGTAATTGCAACCTATTGCTTATAGTGGATGTGGATGCAATATAAATTGAACAATTACAGTGTGTTGTAGAAATTAATACAGGGTCCATTGGTGCGTTGTATTATGATGGCTGATGGGGAAACTAAGCATCTGGTACAAACCCACTTTTCCTGCACCATGATAGATTTCCAATCAGCAGTATCCCTCTATCCTATGAAACAAGAGTTAATGCATTAGCTTATGGCAGAACAGGTCAGTAATATCATTCATCAGACTTCTTGTAATTTGTAAGGATGCAGGGAAAAAGCAGGGACATAAGAAACTAACAGGCTGACCAAAAAGCCAGCACAGTACTATGGGCTGAATATATCATATTATGTTATTATGAATTCTGGGAATGGTGCATAATGATTAATGCCATGATTATGGCATAGGAGGGGACAGGTCTTGTAAATGGGATTGGAGAGGGACAGATTAAAAAAAAAACTTCTCCTAATTCTCTATTCAAAAGAATGACGAGGCCAAATGTCTCTTTTTAATTAGAGATTTTGTTGTTGGTATCCTCTGTGGAAGAATGGTATAAATGACCATTTTTAAAAAATACTGTGTTATTTCTTCAACCCAACCCTTGTGGAACTGTGATTTTATATCGACCATTATGGAATTACTGTTTGGATATGAAGCATGCGATTAGAAACCTTGATTTTTTTTTTGTTTTGGAAAGGAATGATTAATGAATGATCACAATTCTTTTATACCTTTTTCGTCTTTGAGAAGGTTTCTGTTGGAGGGAGATCTTGTGCACAAAGCAGATTGGTATGTGAATTCTACTTTGCATCTAAAGTGATTTTTTTACTTCTGTTTGTGTCTTTCAGGAAATTGCAGCTTATTTAATAACATTCGAGAAACACGAGGAATGGTTAACAACATCCCCTAAAACTAGGTAAGTGTGAATTGCATTCTCTCTCTCTTTATCTGCACAATGATATTGATTAATATACAGAATTGCTTGTAAATTCAGTGCTTAATTGAGAATGTGGTGATTCCTCATTTCAAGGTTCATACACCTCAGTGGTCTGACCACAACCCAGTGTACTAATGGGATAAAATATTTATTGAGCAATGCAGTTGCGGTTCTGCACCATGGTAGAATTCACGTGTTGGTGAACTTTGGCCTGCTGCTGCAACTCAAGATGAGCTAGAACAGCCTGCATTGTTCCTCATGCAGGAACACTCCTATTTAATGGAAATCTAAAGTATTTTCCTATGTCTTACTAAACTGTGTTGTCAGTCAGCAGTCACAGCACCTATTAATATCAACATCTCTCCTTCAGTACGTTTTTATCCCTAAAAATTCAAATGTGCTAATCATTGCAACCTGAGCATGGCTCACAAAGGAGTCTGATTATTTTGCAGCATGGTGCTAATTTCTTTTCTCACCTCTCCTAATAAAGCTGCATTCTTATTCTGGCTTCACTTTTCAATCACTGACCCGACTGGCATGTGAAAGCTGTGAAAGAGAGAACTGGATTGGGGAGAGCAATTTGACCATATGCAACACCATATCCCAAACCTATTCTTGTAATTAAACCAATGCTAAGGCATGCACCCACCAATGAGGAGAAGTCAGTGCAATTGAAAGTAGGAACTGTTTCCTGTCTCATCATCCCTTTTCCAATGTTCAGAATTATTGAAGCCATTTGTGAGCCTCCACAGATTACCATCCAATTTATAATGTGTTGTGCACATTCACTTTAATTGTGCTGAGTGGCTTTGATCAGTTGACACTAAGCACAAGAAATGTTTGTTCTTGAATGTTGTGTGACAGATGAGGAAAGTGTGCTGTGAAACCTGAGAGTATATTTCACCAGTTGAAAGAGCAAGAAGTAAGCGATTTTGCAATTGAAGGTTACTCTAAGTCTTCTGTAAACTGATGTCTAAGAATGGCTTTGGAAATAAAACCAGACTGATTCCAGGTTAGGGCACAAGACAGACTCTAAACAAGTCTGCTTTAGGCCTCATAACTAAAACGCATTGTCTGACCTGAGGTATCACCTATTTTATATTGTTAAAACCTTAAGTTATTTCTGGGCAGTAACTTGAAAGAAATTCTGGGATTTATATAATAATCAAACAACCTGCATCTCCATTCTAACTGATTAAAGACCTAACAGCCAACTAGGTATGTTCAATACATTCGCAACAGTTATATGACCCTTTGATCTTTTACTTATAATTTCTGTGTCCAATATATCCTCCCTCACTAGCACCTAAAGGAGGAGTGGAGCTCCGAAAGCTTGTGTTTTCAAATAAACCATATGACTCTGAGTATGATCCGGTGTCATGTGATTTTTGATGATCTCTAAGAAGGTTCATAGGGAACATTATGACAAGAGATTCAGTGTGAAATCTTGGTAGTACCTGCCCCATCAGCTACCTCTAATAGACTGCCAATATTAGAGTCTATGAGACTGTAATAAGTCCAGAATCTAATAAGTCTACAGAATGTGGTCACTGTTATGCAGTATACAGTCCTCTGAATCCCCAGTGTCCCCTTCTGTTTTTAGGTTAATTTAGTGATCAGGAATGGTAGTCATGAATGACTACGAAGGGGGTGAACAAATTTCCTTTTTAGCCTTTTAGGTTGGTTGCAACAAAGGCTTAAGTTATAGAACATAGAACATAGAAGAATACAGCGCAGTACAGGCCCTTTGGCCCTCGATGTTGCGCCGATCCAAGCCCACCTAACCTATACTAACCCACTCTCCTCCATATACCTATCCAATGCCCGCTTAAATGCCCATAAAGAGGGAGAGTCCACCACTGCTACTGGCAGGGCATTCCATGAACTTACGACTCGCTGAGTGAAGAACCTACCCCTAACTTCAGTCCTATATCTACCCCCCCCTTAATTTAAAGCTATGCCCCCTTGTAATACCCGACTCCATATGCGGGAAAAGGTTCACACTGTCAACCCTATCTAACCCCCTAATCATCTTGTACACCTCAATCAAGTCACCCCTAAACCTTCTTTTCTCTAATGAAAACAGCCCCAAGTGTCTCAGTCTTTCCTCATACGATCTTCCTTCCATACCAGGCAACATCCTGGTAAACCTCCTCTGCACCCGTTCCAGTGCCTCCACATCCTTCCTATAGTATGGCGACCAAAATTGCACACAATATTCCAGATGCGGCCGCACCAGAGTCTTATACAACTGCATCATGACCTCAGGACTCCGGAACTCAATTCCTCTACCAATAAAAGCCAGTACGCCATATGCCTTCCTCACCGCACTATTTACCTGGGTGGCAACTTTCAGAGATCTGTGTACATGGACACCAAGATCCCTCTGCTCATCCACACTACCAAGTATCCGACCATTAGCCCAGTACCCCATCTTTTTGTTATTCTTCCCAAAGTGAATCACCTCACACTTAGCTACATTGAATTCCATTTGCCACCTTTCTGCCCAGCTCTGCAGCTTCTCTATATCCTGCTGTAACCTGCCACATCCTTCCTCACTGTCAACAACTCCTCCGACTTTCGTATCATCCGCAAACTTGCTCACCCAACCTTCTAACCCCTCTTCCAGGTCATTTATAAAAATGACAAACAGCAATGGTCCCAAAACAGATCCTTGCGGAACACCGCTAGTGACGGTACTCCATGAAGAAACTTTGCCATCAACTACTACCCTCTGTCTTCTTCCATCCAGCCAATTCCTAATCCAAACCTCCAACTCACCCTCAATGCCATATCTCCGTATTTTCTGCAGTAGCCTACCATGGGGAACCTTATCAAACGCCTTACTAAAATCCATATATACCACATCTACCGCTTTCCCCTCATCAACCTCCTTTGTCACCTTTTCAAAGAATTCAATAAGGTTTGTGAGGCACGACCTGCCCTTCACAAAACCATGCTGACTATCCTTGATCACATTATTCCTATCCAGATGTGCATAAATCCTATCCCTTACAATTCTCTCTAAGACTTTGCCCACAACAGAAATGAGACTCACCGGCCTATAGTTACTAGGGTTATCCCTACTCCCCTTTTTGAACAAGGGAACCACATTTGCTATCCTCCAGTCTTCTGGCATTACTCCTGTAGACAAAGAGGACATAAAAATCAAGGCCAATGGCTCTGCAATCTCCTCCCTTGCTTCCCAGAGAATCCTAGGATAAATGCCATCAGGCCCAGGGGACTTATCTATTTTCACCTTTTCCAGGATTTCCAACACCTCTTCTCTACATACCTCAAAGCCATCCATTCTACTTATTTGTGACTCAGTATTCACATCGACGACAATGCCCTGTTCCTGAGTAAGGGGTATGGGTGGGCTGCGCTTCGGTGGGTCGGTATGGACTTGTTGGGCCGAAGGGCCTGCTTCCACACTGTAATGTAATCTAATCTAATCTAAAAGTATTCATTCAGTGTCTCCCCAATCTCTTCCGCCTCCACACGCAACTTCCCACTACTATCCTTGACTGGACCTATTCCTACCCTAGTCATTCTTTTATTCCTAACATACCTATAGAAAGCCTTAGGGTTTTCCCTAATCCTACCGACTAAGGACCTTTCATGTCCCCTCCTTGCTGCTCTTAGCTCTCTCTTCAGGTCCTTCCTGGCTACCCTATAACTCTCAATCGCCCCAATTGAACCTTCACGTCTCATCTTGAGATAGGCCGCCCTCTTCCATTTAACAAGGGATTCCAATTCCTTATTAAACCACGGCTCCCTCGCACGACCCTTTCCTCCCTGCCTGACAGGTACATAATTATCAAGGACACTCAATAGTTGCTCCTTGAACAAGCTCCACATATCATTTACACTCTTGCCTTGGAGTCTACTTTTCCAAGCCACACATCCTAAGTCATGCCTCACCGCATCATAATTTCCCTGACCCCAGCTATAACTCTTGCCCTGTAGTACACACTTATCCCTCTCCATCATGAGAGTAAAAATCACCGAATTATGGTCACTATCCCCAAAGTGCTCACCTACCTCTAATTCTAACACCTGGCCTGGTTCGTTACCCACATTACCATTCCTTACCATTCTTACCATTCCTCTCTTCACTTAAAATCCAGTTAACTAATGTTTGCTGTAGCAGTAAGGAACCAATTACAAGGTTTTCTGGAGTTAATAAAGACCAAATTTATTAACTGGTAGCCCTGAGATAAATAATAAATAAATCCAACATATGGCCTTTGCTCAAGTCACTTGGCCTTCTCACACAGGTACTAAGATTGTAGCCTGTGTAAAAAGAGGATAGAAGTGTGTACACTTCAAAGATCTTTGGATGGTAGGAGGCATGAGATTTTAACTTGAGACGATAATAAGTTAGTTGGTTTCTGGAACCCTCAGCATTAGCAAATATTGTCTTAAGATATATTCTAAATTCTTCTATTTCCTGATGTCTCTTTACAGTCAGTATTGTCATTATGCATTTTCTTCTTAAGAGATAGAAGGAGGGAGGGAGGAAGGGCCATCTCTGCGGCACGGTGGCTCAGTGGTTAGCACTGCTGTCTCACAGTGTTAGGAACCTGGGCTTGATTCCAGCCTCAGGCGACTGTCTGTGTGGAGTTTACACATTCTCCCTGTGTCTGCATGGGTTTCCTCTGGGTGCTCCGGTTTCCTCCCACAATCCAAACCAAAGGTTAGGTGAATTGGCCGTGCTAAATTGCCCATAGTGTTCAGGGATGTGTAGGTGAGGTGCATTAGTCAGGGGTAAATATTGGATAATAGAGTAAGGGGAATGGGTCTGGGTGGGTTACTCTTCGGAGGGTTGGTGTGGACTTGTCGGGCCAAAGGGCCTGTTTCCACAATTTAGGGATTCTGTGGATTCTATTCTGTCTCCAGTTTTCAGTTCTTGTTCTGCCCAAAAACATCCTTTGAAATAGCAGTTTGATTGAATGTTACATCTGCTGAATTGATTGCTTCCAGGCTTGATAATTGTAGGCATTGCTCCCCTCAAAGGTAAACGTTCTGGTAAAGGTGTAAGCTAAATACAAGTTGAGAACCTTGGAGTTGCTGACTGGTGTCATTTGCCCTGGGTAAAATATTAATCTCAGCTTATACTATCTTTTGTTTAATTCTCATCATCTTCATGGAACTTGACCAACTTGGAGAGTCAGATGAGGCCGGGGAATATTTTAAGTCAGAGCTTTTTTGTCTCTATTTAAAACTGTTTCAATTCATGAGAATCTCAGGTATCAAGTCACCCAATGGGATTGTAGTTAACCAATCTATACCTCATGTCTATATTAATTAGATAGGCCTAAGACTCATCAGAGCACTTCTGAGCCAGGAGGCCCAGGTTCAAGTCTCACCTGCTCCAGAGGTTTGTACTAACATCTACCATTGAGCAGGTTGATTAGACAATATCTAAGAGATCAAATTGGTGGCAGTACTCTACCCCAATGACAAGCCATCAGTGCTTGGTACTACAGTACATGACATGGTATTCAGTGGTATGGATTGTTTCATAAAATTTGTGATAAAAGTCCATTCAATTTAGGAGACAAGTAGTCAGCAATATTCTATGAAGCAGCAGCAGACCAAAAGCAGCACTCCAGAAGAAAGCCTTCACCTCATAGCTCAGGCACAGATAGGAACAGATAAAACAGTACAGGAAGAGAGCAAAAACTAGTCACACGAGGAGGTTACATATGGGAAGGATCTGTGGGATAATTTCAGAATTCTATGAGTAAAGTTAGAATTCCCAGTTGGGGGTGGGGGATATTTAAAATAACAATGCAAAATACCAAGCTGGTAAGATAGAAAAGGAGTACTTAAAACCATCAAGATGAGTATTGCCACCATCTTAGGCATGGCTACTGTAGACAGAGGAGGATAACAACATAAATTATACCAGTGCTGCTGAACAGAAAGGCTTCATAGCAGAATTAAAATGACTAGATGGTGATTAATAAGTTTTTAAGGATGAAAACTAATTTAAAAATTGTGAGTTTTGAAATGTCTGTGGTTTAGAATCAATATTTTTCATTTTTGAAACTGTACTCATGCCTTAACATCAGCTTCTTAAAGTTATTTGAAGCAGTTCAGCTAGCTCCAAGAGACCAATTGGTTCAGAGACATCAATTATTACTAACCAGAAAAGGGACAACCAGACAAAGGTTTTGTTGACATTTGTAGACTTTTGTAAGAACAAGAGAAATCCATTAATCTACTACCTATATTGGCAGAAGAGCAATGTTTTCTATTGTCAACTGGAGGAAGGTCCCTGACTCTATATAAAGTGTGGAAGTGTTTTATAATCCCACCATCACTGTAGGAAATTAAGAAGATAAACGTTTGCAAGGTTGGTCAGAAGATGCAAATACTGAGAATAAGAATGAGCAGCAGAACTCACTTGAGCTCATTGAGAAAATGTTAATTGGGGTTGTTCAGACAACAGAACAGACTCATACGTAAACTGCCGCGACAGATTTGACTTTGTTACCAGAAAATGAGTCAACACAAGATTGAGCAACATTTTAATCTTGTTTTCCAAAGAAGTATCAGTACCAATCACAAAGATAATGCTAAGTGTACTGCAGTTCTCTCGCACCATGTCTGAGGATTGAAAATGTCTACTTCACCAGGAAGACAACCATAGAATGTGAATGAAGATGACAAGACTGAATTGGAATAAGGGAGGCATTTTCAGGATAGTAGTCTGTGACTAGTAGAGTGACAGAGTGATCACTGATGGGACCACAGTTATTTCTAACATATTAATTGACTTGAATGATAGAAGTGAATGAGCTAATACAAAGTTTGTAGGTGACATTAAAAAGTGGGTAGAAGGCAAGTAGTGGGGATAATACAAAGACTCTGAGAAGATTATAGGAACACAGGAACAGGAGTAGGCTATTCAGTCCCTCAAGCCTGTACCACGATTGAATTAGATCATGGCCTAACTCCATATACCTTTGGCCCAATTCCCTTAATACCTTTGCTTAACACAAAATTATTGATCTCAGATTTAAAATTAACAACTGATCCTACATCCACTGCCAATTATGGAAGAGAGTTTAATACATCAACCATTCTTTGTATATAGAAGTGTTTCTTAACATTTCTCCTGAACAGGAGCTCTTCATCAGGAACGCGAGGTGGGGGGCGGCCCAAGGGGGCTGAGAGATAAATGGGACTGGGGTGGGGCTGGGGGGAAGGTAGCTGGGATGCGATAGGTGGATGAAGGTGGGGGTGATGGTGATAGGTCAGAGCGGATAGATGCGAAGGAAGATGGACAGGTAGGAGAGGTAGTCCAAGAGGGTGGTGCCAAGTTTTTTTTTTAGATTACTTACAGTGTGGAAACAGGCCCTTCGGCCCAACAAGTCCACACCGACCCGCCGAAGCGTATACCACCCAGACCCATACTCCTACGTTTACCTCTTCACCTAACACTACGGGCAATTTAGCATGGCCAATTCACCTAACCTGCACATTTTTTGGATTGTGGGAGGAAACCGGAGCACCCGGAGGAAACCCACACAGACACGGGGAGAATGTGCAAACTCCACACAGAGAGTCGTCTGAGGCGGGAGTTGAACCCGGGTCTCTGGCGCTGTGAGGCAGCAGTGCTAACCACTGTGCCACCGTGCCACCCACTAAGTTGGAGGTATGGATCTGAGATAAGGTGGGGGAGGTGAAATGAGGAAACTGGTGAAATCAACATTGATCCCGTGTGGTTGGAGGGTTCACTTCCCACAGGGAGTGCTGGAGAAACTCAGCAGGTCTGGCAGCATCTGTAGAGAAAAGCAGAGTTAATGTTTCAAATCTAGCGATCCTTCATCAGAATTGTTTCAAAAGAAGTGGTGCAATGTATGCACAGACTCTTTTTGCCTACACAGAATAAGGTTCAGTTAATGAATATATGTAGCTTCTAGCACATGCAAATGAAACACATTGCAAGTCAAATTGATAATCTTAAATTCATTTGTTATAGAGTCATAAAGATGTACAGCATGGGAACAGACCCTTCGGTCCAACTTGTCCATGCCGACCAGATATCCCAACCCAATCTAGTCCTACCTGCCAGCACCCAGCCCATATCCCTCCAAACCCTCCCTATTCATATACCCATCCAGATGCCCTTTAAATGTTGCAATTGTACTAGCCTTCACCACTTCCTCTGACAGCTCATTCCATACATGTACCACTCTCTGCGTGAAAAAGTTACCCCTTAGGTCTCTTTTATATCTTTCCCCTCGCACCCTAAACCTATGCCCTCTAGTTCTGGACTGTCCCACCCCAGGGGAAAGACCTTGCCTATTTATCTCCTCCATGCCCCTCATGATTTTATAAACCTCTATAAGGTCACCCCTCAGCCTCCAACAATTTAGGGAAAACTGCCCTAGCACTTTAACCCTCTCTCTATAGCCCAAATCCTCCAATTCTGGCAACATCCTTGTAAATCTTTTCTGAACCCTTTCAAGTTTCATAACATCCTTCCGATAGGAGGGTGACCAGAATTGCATGCAATTTTCCAAAAGTGGCCTAACCAATGTCCTGTACAACCGCAACATGACCTCCCAATTCCTGTACTCAATACTCTGACCAATAAAGGAAGTTTAATCCTTATTACTATCTGGATGTTTTTGAAAATATTATTCTGTAGTAAAGTTACAACTATTGCTGGATACTATGTCATGAGTTTTGCAAGTGTCGTGATGGACTTGGGGAAGTATGCTGGTTCATTTTCCCCACTACTCCTGAGGTTGTCACAAAGTTATGAATTTAATCAAATTACTCGAAGTTTCACACAGGCAGCATTGACTTCAAAGTGCACCCAATGTCAGGAGTGTGGAGGGGGTGAATTTTAAGATAGAATTCTTCAGTCTCCTCCTCCTCCTCCTCACTCTAGAGTATTTTATTACTGAATTCATGGTGTGAAGAGGAACACAAATGAAATCATTAACAACTATAATTTGCTAGCATTCACATTGCTTTACTAAGATTTAGTGGGAGATGTGAACATAAATGTCAAGCTTTCAACAGCTTATTCACACATTGATGCAGAGGTTGCTGCAGTACAAGCTCAGTGCTTTGCATGTTTTCACATAATTATGTGTGTTTGCCTACGTAACAATAATCACCACACTCTAAATACAAAAAATCATTTTTAGCGTAGAGGTGTTTGAAACTTGTCGACAAAGTGCAAAGTGGTAAATAAATGGAATATATCTTTATTGTATTGGTACAGCAAATAACAGGCATACTTGCAATGGTTTACTGTTGCTTCACAGTACATCTATACTTAAACTTTATTTTCCAATGTTTGTCTCCTCTTCTCCCATCTTATCCTGACTCTTGCAGGGCAGACTTGAACAGTTTGAGCAGCAGTCCTTAGATACCTTGCTTGCATAGGCCTGTATTTTCAGATCACAGTATCAAGAATGGAAGAATTTGGAAGGGCAACATGTATTGGCACAGGCTTAGAGGGCTGAAGGGCTTGTTCCTGTGCCTAGTTCTAATGATGCTGCACAAACAAATGCCACTCAGTCTGTGCTTTTCCAAAAGAAACAGTTGAATTAATCCCACTGCTCTGTTCCTTCCCTTTCGCACTATGTTGTTTTCCCCTTCAACTACTCATCAAATTCCCTTTTAAAATTACTACTAAATCTTCACTTTTCACACAGCTCATTTCATTTTATAATGATTTGTTGCACAAAATTATCTCCATCCCTGTCTCTGACACATAGTCCCTCATTTCTTTTGCCTATCACTCTAAATCTATGTCCTTTCGTTCCTGACCCTTCTGGCACTGCTCACAATTTTTCCCTATTTCATCAGTAAAAGACATTATAACCAAATGTGGTAAGGCTCATGCAGAAGGTACTGGGTAGTGTACAAAAGGCAGAAGCCTGGGGCCAAGCACAGAGCTGTATCCTCTCACTGTTATTTATGTTTCTTATTTTCTAAATTAAAACCTAACTGCTGTGCGAGATATTAATTTTGATATATGATGCCTTAAGTGAGAGCGACTTACAATGCATAGTACATGATTATATCATTCTAAAATATCCCGTTGTGCTTCACAGTTGGATAATTTTTGAAATGTTGTCCACTCCTTAAGAAAGATACATTCAATTTGTGGGATGAGGGGGGAGCAGTGTTGGTGTGGGGTGGGTGCAGTGCAAAAAATTGAAAAAATGAGTCGGTTTGCACATATTAGGCTTGTATTCACCAAGTAAAAAAGATCAAGGGATTGGGGTCTTGTGATGCAGTGGGCATGTCCCTACCTCTAGACCAGAAGGTCCAGTTGAAGTCCTACCTGCTCCAGAGGTGTGTCACAATATCTTTGAACAGACTGATTAAAAATATCTGAAAGATTAAGGAATGATCTAATTGAAATGTTTAAGGTTATTGAAGGAATTGTTAGGGTAGAGTAAGTGAAATTTTTACCTCACATGGTATACATAATTTTAAAACCAGAGTGGGCTGTTCAGGGATGATATCTGGGAGCCTTCATACACACAAATTCAGAGGAAATCTAGAACTCTGTCTCATGAAATGCTGTTGAAACTGAGAGTCACTTGAAAATTTTAAAACTGAGATTGTTAGATTTTTGTTTGACAAGAGCATGAACAAAGGTGGGAAAATGGAGTTAAAGTTCATGTCAGTTGTGATCAAATTAAATAGCCGCACATATTGAAGGAATTGAATGACTTGCTGTTGGATAAACAAATGTGGTAGTTATTTTACACACAGCAAGATTCCCTAGAAGGCAATAAGGTGACTGACCAGATAATTTATTTCTGCTGGTTCTCACAAATGAAAAATTCCCACACACCCGAAAAACGTCTTGCCTTTTTAAAAAATAAATTTCAACCTGTCCAATAGACGTATAAAATCACTGAAATGAATTTTTGGAAAATCCTTTGCATTTATAGAGCTCTATTATTTTAAAATGTTTTTAAGCAATAGTCATGACAACTGCATAAGTGGCCATGTCTGGGAGATACATGTCAGAACCTTCAACAGCTGAAAGAGAAAAGGCAGGTTCATGGTTGAGGTGCATGTGAAACTGACAGACAGGATGAGACCAGCTTGTCCATCAAACCTGCAACATGCTCCATCATGACAACCAATGGTTATGATGCTCATGATCATCCATCTCCCAGCTTTGTTTGCCACATAATTTCCTGGATGATATAGAAAACAGCAATGGAAAAACAATCGGCCAACTCAGGAGTGTTTTAACATTCATCAATGTTGAAACGAGAGGTCTGATTTGGCAACATTTTGCCAGCTTTTCCTCTCTCAAGTAATTAGAGATCTGCTCTGTATTTCCAACACTTTCTACCCTTATGTACAGGTCAAGGACTTGTTTGATAAAGTACTATCTGAAGGTGGATGCAATTTCAGTTCCTGTCCACGATTATGTGATTATTCAGATGATTCAGAAGTAAGACTGTGCCTCTTAAACAGTTTGGTCAGCACTGATCCCTGCCTGGTCTTCTCGGCCTTTTTTTTCTCATTGCGTTTGCAAATATTTCCTAAGTAACAGTTAGGTGCTTGTTTAATGTGAGATTTGACAAGCTTTTACATGCTTAAAGTTTGAAGCAATGGCATGACACGATCCGTGTGACTCTATCTTTACTTTGCTCTGCAAGTGATTTGTTCAGCAATTTTTGAGAAACTCAGTCAAACAGCACAAGATTTTTCCCATTGTTTCTCACTTTTGTTTGTAGCCCAATAACAGAACAAAGCTATTTTTCCACTTTCCCATCAAACTCTCCTATGGCAAATACAGCATGGGTTAGATACAGAGTAAAGACCCCTCCAGTATGCCTTAGTCATTAACCATTTAGACCTGTTTGAGTGAAACTGCTAATCAGTTACTGATGGTTGTGCTGCAACCTGTGGCCACTATCCTATGTTCATTTCACAAAGGACCTTGCAATCACTAGGCAAAGGAGAGTGTTAATTAGTAATTTGGAAGGAAAGATACTTTATGGTAAATTATATTAGAATGATACTCTGTGAAAGGAGACCATTCAGACCATTGTGCTGCTCCTGTTAGAAAATAGGAGCAGCACAATTTGTTCCACTTTATTGTGGTGCATTCATTATATTGTTAAGATATACAGGTGAAGGGCTGTGTTTTTTAAGTACCACAAAAACTGATGGGCCATATGGGTAGTAGGCACGAAGCAGGCATACAGAATGCTTAATCTTGTAAATAAGCCAAGTATCAAAAAAGAATTAGTGTTTTGTTTCATACCTTCGCCAACTGGTGTGGGATCAATTTAACAACATTTGCTCTGTTCTTTCTTGATTGCATAGCAGATTTTTCCACGATTAATCCAATTTTCTTTTGGAAGTTAGAATATGTTAAAAATCTTAGATCTGCCCCACATCCTATTAATGTTTCAATGGTAAATTGTTATGTTTGCACTTCTAATGGAAAGTACCTACGGTAATTTTATCAAAACAATTATCTCCAATAATAGTAAGCAATAAGATCATTGGCTGGAAGGAGTAATTATAGCATGACATGTTTACATAGGCAATGTCTTTTGTGAATGTGGACAGAATGAAAATATATATTTAAAAATAGTGTGAAGTTACTTTAAAATGTTTATAGCATTCAATTACATCCTTTTGTCCCAATCTATTTAGCCCTAACCCTGTAACTGTATTTCACCTGAAAGACATAATCTTTTTGTGCAGTGCAAAGGAGGATTAGCTGGTAGCACTGATTCTGAGCATTCTGAAACATTTTATTGAATTTGTTGGCCTGTCAGAGATTCCTACATACAGCAAGACACCTTTTCCCATAGTAGAGAAAACCCTGTAATACATTGTGTCAGAAGAGATGCTGTAGAATCACTTGAGATGATTAAAAGGCTCTTGAATTTGTCATTTGTTTTCTACACTGTTGACTGTTCCCAGCCTTTGAGTGTTTTCAGGTACTGAAAATTTGATTTGTAATGAAGAAAAGGAGAATCATCGTCAAGGATGAGTTGCTAGAGAGTTAGCTGTCACAAGATTTAAGACTACATAGCCCAATAATAATAGCATAATTAAGTTACTGCTTAGACATGTAGGATGCAGGAACTATTGGATTCAGGTTGTGTTGTGTGCAATGTCAAGTCTTGAGTCTAGTCTGAGATGATGAATCTGACAGATTTAATTTTTGTACCCTCAATAGCTTGTTGCCTTAAAGTGAATTTCCCGAAAAGTTATTAAATCAGGAAGGGTCACAGATATGACACCCTATCAATGCTGAGTAAGCTGACCTCCATTTTGGTTACAGAAGGATCACTATATTAAGGAGAAGGATGGCAGCCTGTGATCACCATTCTGTGACCCCCTCCATAATGCCTTTGTAGATGTTTGGTTGAGGACAGAATTGATACTGCTTGACTCAGCCTTAAGTGAGTAAATGGTCTGTCAGTGTTCACAGGATAACCACATATATGAGGAACAAGTACTGGACAGAACTATATCTAAAGAGGCAGAAAGCAATAAAATTAGATGGAAAATAGTAAATATGATCTGTTTCAGTATAAACCTAATCAGCCTGTAAAAATTAAAAAGGCACAAAATACTGTGGCAAAGGTTTGATGGTGCCCCGAATCAGTCATATAAGGTCTTCTCTTCAAGCGTTTGGCCACTTGTGATAATATGTTTGACGTGTCAATTTGTTTAATAACATTTATGTGAAGCACCTTATACACCTTGCTGTCGAAAAAGCATTGTTACATATCAAATGACCAGGAATATCATCATGATATGTCCAGTCAGATTATTTCATTCTTAGAGGTTGTTGCTTTATAATGTTTGCCATGACCGCATTTGCAGGAGGAGGAAGGAGAATCTTCTGTACAAAATCAGCACAGTTTGGTTGAAAAGGCATGTTGTAAGTAAAAACAAAATCTTCTGAACTTACAGAGTAGTTCACTTAATACCGGAAAGGGTAGAATGTCTGGTTAACTTTCAAGGCAGAGCTATCAGTCTAGCTCAGAGTCATTCCTTGATTCATTTATCAGAGTCCAGTTACTGCTTGCTCTTAACATCAACTGATTTTTTCTGTTGAAGACGTTTGGCAGAGTTCTTCACAGTTGCTCAAAATTTCATGGAATCGCAACAGGAGATGTGTACACTGTTGGAAAAACATGAGTTGTAATATATTTATGATATATTATCATATTATCAGCATATCATATGTGTGTTGATTCATGGATTAAATCAGGGAAATGGTACAAGTGAGGATCATGATTTAATTTTAGAGAGAATGTCTTTTGGAACTCTCACAATAAAATGTTAAGATCGTTATTGTAGACTTAAGTGGAATCCAGTGACACCAGATATTTCATTTTTAATAGGCCTATCTAAGAGACTTGCTGCTCAATAATTTCACTGGGGTCATTGTTCAAATGCATATCAATCTATCTTTATGGATGTTCTGTTATTAATTTATTTATTTTGTGGGATGTGGGCATCACTGGCTGGCCAGCATCTATTGCCCATCTCTAGTTGCCCCTTGAGAAGATGGTGGTGATCTGCCTTCTTGAACTGCTGCAGTCCACCTGCTGTGGGTTGTCCATTAGGGAGGAAATTCCAGGATTTTGACCCAGTGAAGGAACGGAGATGTACTTCCAAGTCAGGATGGTGAGTGGCTTGGAGGGGATCTTGGAGCTGGTGATGTTCCCATATATCTGTGGCCCTTGTCCTTCTAGATGGAAGAGGTTGTGGGTTTGGAAGGTGCTGTGTGAGAATATTTGGTGATGTTCTGCAGTGCATCTTGTAGATAGCACACACCGCTGCTATTGTGGGTTGGTGGTGGAGGGTGTGGTTGCTTGTGGATGTAGTGCCAGTCAAGGGCACTGCTTTGACCTGGATGGTGTCAAGTTTCCTGAATGTTGTTGGGGCTGCCCTCATCCAGGCAAGTGCGAAATATTCCATCACACTCCTGACTTGTGCCTTGTAGATGGTGGGCAGGCTTTAGGGAATCAGGAGGTGAGTTACTCGCTGCAGTATTCCTCGCTTCTGACCTGCTCTTGTAGCTGCTGCATTTATGTGGTGAGTCCAGTTGAGTTCCTGGCCAATGAAAACCCCCAGGATGTTGATAGTGGGGGAGTCAGTGATAGTAACACCATTGAATGTCAAGGGATGGTGGTTAGGTTGTCTCTTAATGGTGATGGTCATAGCCTGGCATTTGTGTGGCATGAATGTTACTTGCCATTTGTCTGCCCAAACCTGGATATTGTCCAGATCTTGTTGCATTTAGACTTGAACTTCTTCAGTATCTGAGGAGTTGCAAATGGTGCTGAACGTTGTGCAGTCATTGGGGAACATCCACACTTTTGATTTATGCTGGAGGGAACGTCATTGATGAAGCAGCTGAAGATAGGTTGGGCATATGACACTACCCTGAGGAACTCCTGCAGAGATGTCCTGGAGCTGAGATGACTGACCTCCAATAGCCACGACCATCTTCCTATGTGTCAGGTATGACTCTAAACACTAGAGAATTTGCCCCCTGATACCGATTGATTCCAGTTTTGCTAGGGATTTTTGATGCCACACTCAATCAAATGCAGCCTTGATGAGAAGGCTATCACTCTCACCTCACCTCTGGGATTCAGCTGTTTTGTCCCTAGCGAGAAGATTTGAGAAGATTTGTAGCTCACGTTGAGATTTTGGATGTAGGTTTGCTCGTTGAGCTTGAAGGTTCATTTCCAGACATTTTGTCACCCTGGTAGGTAACATTTTCAGTAGCTCTCAGGTGAAGCACTGCTGAAAATTCCTGCTTTTTATTTATATGTTTGTGTTTCTTTGGGTTGGCGATGTCATTTCCAGTGGTTATGTTATTTCCTGTGGTGAAGTCACTTCCTGTTCCTTTTCTCAGAGGGTGGTCCCTGTTTGAACCAAGGCTTTAATGAAGTCAGGAGCTGAATGGCCCTGATGGATCCAAACTTGGCGTCACTAAGCAAGTTATTGCTGAGCAGGTGCTGCTTGATAACACTGCTGATGACACCTTCCATCGCTTCACTGATGATCAACAGTAGACTGATGAGGTGGTATTGGGCGTGTTGGGTTTGTCCTGCTTTTTATGTACAGGACATACTTGGGCAATTTTCCATTTTGATGGATAGATGCCAGTGTTGTATTGTACTGGATACAGCTTGGCTGGGGAGTGGCAAGTTCTGTTGTTGGAATGTTGTCAGGGTTTGTGGCCTTGGCAGTATCCACTGCTTGCAACTGTTTCTTGGTATCATGTGGAGTGAATTGAATTGGCTGAAGACTGGTATCTGTAATGCTGGTGACTACTGGGGAGGCTGAGGTAGATCATCCACTTGGCACTACTGGCTGAAGATTGCTGCGAAAGCTTCAGCCCTATCTTTTGCACTGATGTGCTGCGCTCTTCCGCTGTTGAGAATGGGGATATCTTTGTGGAGCTTCCTCCTCAGTGAGTTGTTTAATCATCCACCACCATTCATGACTGGATGTGGCAGGACTACAGAGCTTAGATTTATTTCATAGGTTGTGGGTATGCTTAGCACTGTCTATCACTTGTTGCTTAAGCTGTTTAGCATGCAAGTCCTATTTGGTGGCTTCACCAGGTCGACATTTCATCTTCAGGCATGTCTGGTGCTGTTCCTGGCATGTCCTCCTGCACTCTTCAGTGAACTAGGGTTGATCCCTGTGGCTTGATGGTAATGGTTGAGTGAAGGGATATGTCAGCCATGAGGTTACAGATTGTGTTGAAGTACAATTCTGCTGCTTTTGATGGCCCACAGTGCCTCATGGATGCCTAGTCTTGAGTTGTTAGATCTGTTCGAAATCTTCCCCATTTAGCACTGTGATAGTGCCACTCAACAAGATGGAGGTTATTCTGAAAGTGAAGATGGGACTTCATCTCCAAGAGGACTATGAGGTGATCACTCTTATCAATACTGTCATGGACAGATGCAAATGCAACTGGCAGATTCGTAAAGCTGAGGTTGAGTATGATTTTTCCCCATGTTGGTTCCCTCACCACATGCTCCAGACCCAATTTAGCAGCTATGTTCTTTAGGACCCAACCAGCTTGCTCTGAAATACCACTGCCGAGCCACTCTTGGTGGTAGACATTGAATCCCCCACCCAGAGTACATTTTGTGCCCCAGCCATCCTCAGTGATTCCTCTAAGTTATTGAACATGGAGGAGTGCCAATTCATCAGCTGAGGGAGGATGGTATGTGGTAAGCAGCAGGAGGTTTTCTTGCCTATGTTTAACCTGAAACCACTAGTACTTCAAGAGGTGCAAAGTCAATGTTGAGGACTCCCAGGGCAATCCTCTCCCAACTGTAAACCACTGTGCCGCTACCTCTGCTGGTGGGTCAGGACATATCCAGGGATGATGATGGTGGTTTCTGGGACATTGTCTGTAAGGTACGATTCTGTAAGTATGATGATATCAGGCTGTTCCATGACTAGTCTGTGAGACAGCTCTCCCAATTTTGGCACTAGCCCCCAGATGTTACTGAGGAGGATTTTGCAG
Source organism: Chiloscyllium plagiosum (assembly GCF_037043375.1). NCBI lineage: Eukaryota > Metazoa > Chordata > Chondrichthyes > Orectolobiformes > Hemiscylliidae > Chiloscyllium > Chiloscyllium plagiosum. Next base: position 17,972,693 of record NW_028270175.1, on the reverse strand, counting down.
CATCGACAGGGCTGTTTCTGCCATTGTCTTTTCCACTGGCTAGGTTGATAGCAGGTGATCCGTCCAGTTTCATTTTTTTGAGACTGTAGTAATTGATGCAACTGAATGGCTTGCTACGCGAGTTCAGAGGGCAATTGAGAGTCAACCATGTAGGCCAGATCAAATGAGGATGGCAGATTTCCTTCTCTGAAGGGCCAATTGGGATTTTTCAACAATCAACATGGTTATTAGTAGATTCTTATATCCAGACTTTTTTTTATTGAGTTCAAATTCCACCATCTGCTGTGGCGGGATTCGAATCTGGGTATCCAGAACATTAGCTGGGTCTCTGGATTAATAATCTATCGATAATACCATTGTGCCATCACCTTTCTTTGCCATGTCCCATGACTCCAATGGTATTCCTGGCAATGAGAAATGGCCATAATTATATCCCTTTTTCTCATAGGCAACCCCAACTCCAACTTTTTTGCCAGTCGAAAAGCTAATTTTATCAAGTTCTTCCCTCATAAATTAGTTAATTTGTTGCTGAGATATAGAATTTCAGAGAGTCTTTGGTATCTAATAATTGTACCTTCATATTCTTCAAATAGAGTCATAGAGATGTACAGCACGGAAACAGACTCTTTTGTCCAACTCGTCCATGCCGACCAGATATTCCAACCCAATCTAGTCCCATTTTCCAGCACCTGGCCCATATCCCTCCAAACCCTTCCTATTCATATACCCATCCAGATGCCTTTTAAATGTTGCAATTGTACTAGTCTTGACTACTTCCTCTGGCAGCTCATTCCATACACATTCTCCCCTCTGCGTGACAAAGTTGCCCCTTAGGTCTCTTTTTTATCTTTCCCCTCTCACCCCAAACCTATGCCCTCGATTTCTGGATTCCGCCACCCCAAGGAAATGACTTTATCTATTTATCCTATCCATGCTCCTCATGATTTTATAAACTTCTATAAGGTGACCCCTCAGCCTCCAACACTCCAGGGAAAACAGTCCCAGCCTATTCAACTTCTCCCTATAGTTCAAATCCTTCAACCCTGGCAACATCCTTGTAAATCCTTTCAGAACCCTTTCAAGTTTCACAACATCCTTCCATTAGGAAGGAGACCAGAATTGCACGCAATATTCCAACAGTGGCCTAACCATAGGGTCACAATGTCATAGAGATGTACAGGACGGAAACAGACCCTTTGGTCCAACACATCCATGTTGACCACATATCCCAACCCAATCTAGTCCCACCTGCCAGCACCTGGCCATATCCCTCCAAATCCTTCCTATTCATATACCCATCCAGATGCCTTTTAATTGTTGCAATTGTACCAGCCTCCACCATTTCCTCTGGCAGCTCATTCCACACATGCACTACTCTCTGCATGAAAAAGTTGCCCCTTAGGTCTCTTTTATATCTTTCCCCTCTCACCCAAAACCAATGCCCTCTAGTTCTGGACTCACCCACCCCAGGGAAAATACCTTGTCTATTTACTCTATCCATGCGCCTCATGATTTTATAAACCTCTATAAGGTCACCTCTCAGCCTTCGACATTCCAGGGAAAACAGCACTAGCCTATCCAACCTCTCCCTATAGCTCAAATCCTCCAACCCTGGCAACATCCTTGTAATTCTTTTCTGAACCCTTTCAAGTTTCACAACATCCTTCCATTCGGAAGGAGACCAGAATTGCACGCAATATTCCAAAAGTGGCCTAATCAATGTCCTGTACAGCCGCAACATGATCTCCCAACTCCTGTACTCAATACTCTGACCAATAAAGGAAAGCATACTAAACGCCTTCTTCACTATCCAATCTACCTGCGACTCTACTTTCAAGGAGCTATGAACATGCAGTCCAAGGTCTCCGTGTTCAGCAACACTCCCTAGGACCATGAAGTGTATAAGTCCTGCTGAGATTTGCTTTCTCAAAATGCAGCACCTCGCATTTATATGAATTAAACTCCATTTGCCACTTCTCAGCTCCTTGGCCCATTGGCCCATCTGATTAAGATCCCGTTGTAATCTGAGGTAACTTTCTTCGCTGTCCATTACACCTTCAATTTTGGTGTCATTGCAAACTTACTAACTATATTTCTTATGCTCACATTAAAATTATTTATATAAATGCTGAAAATTAGTGGACCCAACACTGATCCTTATGGAGAAAGTGAGGACTGCAGATGCTGGAGATCAGAGCTGAAAATGTGTTGCTGGAAAAGCGCAGCAGGTCAGGCAGCATCCAGGGAACAGGAGAATCGACGTTTCGGGCATAAGCCCTTCTTCAGGAGGGCTGAAGAAGGCACTCCACTGGTTACAGGCCTCCAATCTGAAAAAGAACCCTCCACCATCACCCTCTGTCTTCTACCTTTGAGCCAGTTCTGATCCAATTGGCTAATTCTCCCTGTATTCCATGTGATCTAATCTTGCTTACCAGTCTCCCATGGACAATCTTTTTTTTATAATATATTTTTATTCAGAAAAAATAGATTTTTAAATATTACAACAAATACAAAACAATGCAATTCAAAACAGTACAAAAATAGTACAAAACTAAACCCAAATAATAAAAAAAATTCCCCAACCCACCCTCCGAAACGAATGTATAAACATATATAGAGAAGTATAAAATTTAAAAAAACCTAAACTAGCTATTTAACTAAATAAATAAATACCTAACAACAAACAAATAAATAGTAATAACTCAGCCCAGCCAAACAAAACACTCATACATTCACAGTTCCTCCTCCCTGGATATTGGACTCATGAAACACAATCATTACAGCTATATAAAAGCCCTTGTTAGTGTGGCAGATAAATCTGTGTCCAGGTATTTCAAAAAGGGTTGCCATGTCTTGTAAAAATTCTCAGTTTTGTGGTGTACCATATTTGTGAGAAAATCCAGGGGAATATGCTCCATAACAATCTTCCGCCAACCTGACAGGCCTGGAGGGTTTTTGGATATCCAACCTAGCAAGATATTCTTCCTTGCACAGAACGTAAGAATATTGAAAAGTTTTTTCTTATGCGCAACTGCAGGAAATACAATGGGTAGGCCCAAAAGGAGAGAAATAGGGTCCTTCTCCACCCCTACCTAAAATCCTCTCCATTGCACCCACCACAGCGCTCCAATATGTTTGAAGATTTGTCAAGAAAATGTCTTACCCAAAGACAATGGGTAAGAGTGCCCGTGCAGACCTTGCACTTGGGACATGCTGAAGATACCCCTGGTTTAAATTTTGACAAACGGTCTGGGGCTAAATGGACCCTGTGGAGAATCTTCAACTGTAAAGCATGGGTCCTATTGCAAATTGATATCTTCCTTGCATTCTCCCAAATATCCTCCAATGCCTCTGAAGAAACTTCAATACCCAGCTCTCTTTCCCACATCTTGCAGAGTCGATCAGACTCATCTGAGGTGGCACCCCCCAATTGGTGATATAGAGTACTGACAGAGAGTGTACTCTTAGCCCTTAGTACCCCTCTTTCTATGTCATATTTGTAGGGATCAGTCAAAAGTGTGGTCTTTTTTTGAATAAAATCCCTAACTTGAAAAAAACAAAAGAGGTCTCTATTAGATAACTCGTACTTCCATACTAACTGATCGAAGGACATCATTACATCTCCCACAAATAAATCACCCAGGCAAGATATACCCCTAGCTGCCCAACGTTTAAATCCTGAATCTATCATACCTGGTTGAAAACTCGGCATACCCACTAAAGGTGTAAACAAAGATGTTTTGCCAATATTACCTTCCCTCTGCCGAATTGCCCTCCATGCTTTAACAGTATTGATGACTATTGGGTTATGGCAATATTCCCTAACTGTCCTCACCTTGTCCAAAAACAGCAAACTGGTAAGGGGGCACCTTGCCTGGGAGGCTTCGATACCTAGCCATATTGAAAGAGGGTCTCCATAAACCCAATCACTCATGTAGGTAAAAGTGAGCTTAATTGGTAATTTTTAATGTCCGGAAGGTCTACTCCCCCCAATCTGTGAGGCAACTGCAGTTTGGCTAATTTAATGAGGGGCCATTTACGGTGCCAGATGAAGGAGCTGAACCAACCATTCAGTCTCCTGAGTGTTTGTTTATTGAAAATCAGGGGGAGCATCCGTATAGGGTATAGCAAACGAGGGAGAATATTCATCTTAATAAGCGCTATCCGACCCAACCATGAGACTGGAAGTGCCTCACATCTTTGGAGATCTTGTTTAATTTTTTCAAATAATTGAGTAAAATTGGCTTTGAATAGCCAGTCCAGAACTGGAGTAATGAATATGCCCAAATACACAAAACCCCTGTTACCACCTAAATGGGAATCTATAGTCACTCTCAAGAGCGAACTCTTTCGTAAGACCACCCATAGGCACAGCCTCTCATTTAGCAAAATTAACTTTATAACCTGAAAAAGCGCCAAACGCGTGAATGCATTGTATCAGGCAAGGCACTGAAACTGCTGGATTTGTCAAGAAAATTAGAACATCATCTGCATACAGCGAGATCTTATGTACTTTTGACCCCACTTCTGGAGCAGATATATTGAGATCCCCACGAATGGCCTCCACCAACGGTTCAATCACCAACGTAAAAAATAATGGTGAAAGGGGACAGCCCTGCCAGCTGCCCCTAGAAATATTAAAATTGCTTGATCGTACCCCATTGGTAATGACTGCAGCGAGAGGTACACTGTAGAGAACCTTTACCCATCTTATGAAAACTTCGCCCAGACCAAACCGGTCTAGAGTATAGAAAATGTACGGCCACTCAACTCGGTCAAATGCCTTCTCTGCATCTAAAGAGATCATCAATCCCTGTATTGACTGCAGTTGGCATGCTTGAATTACATTAAGCAGCCTCCTAACATTATTGGAGGATCTGCGACCCTTTATGAAGCCCGTCTGATCCTTTTTAATAATAGAGGGTAACACAGTCTCCAGCCTTAACGTGAGAGCCTTAGAGAGGATCTTGAAAGTGCACATTTAAGAGCGAGCTGGACCTGTATGAAGCACAGTCTTCCGGATCCTTCCCTTTTTTGAGGATAAGTGAAATATTGGCCTCTCTCAGAGATGGTGGGAGACACTCATGACTGTATGAATCATTAAACATATTCAGCTACGGGCCTGACAGTATACTTATAGAATTCACTGGGAAGTCCGTCAGGACTGGGCGCCTTTCCACTCTGGGAAGCTTCGGATCTCTAAAAAAGGATTCCATTTTGGCCTGCCCCTTCTCACAATTTTCAGACTGATATAACTTAGAGTAGAATCTCTGGAACGCCACATTAATCTTTTTAGAATCACATGTTAAGTTCCCAGACCCTTCCCTAATCATTGTAATGGTTTGTGGGGCACTTCTCTTTCTGGCAAGGTATGCTAAGTATGTGCCTGGCTTGTCACCATGCTTGTATAACCTTTGCTCTGCAAAAACCAGCTCCTTCTTTGTCGTCTGTGTGAGCATAGAATTTAGTGTAGACCGCAGTGCCGTAATCCTCTGTAGTTTGACCAACGAGGGTCTGTCAAAATAGGCCTTCTCGGCTGCCTTCAATCGTGCTTCAAGGAGACGTTGCTGCTCACCCTTCTGCCGCTTCCTACTGGTGGAATATGAAATAACTAACCCCCTGGCATAAGCTTTGGCAGTTTCCCAGAGAACAGATGTGCTATCACCGAGCCTATGTTGATGTCTAGGAATGCCTGAAATTCCCTAGAGAAATACTCCACAAACTTGCTGTCCATGAGAATAAAGGGATCCATTCGCCAGTACCTTGAATCCACTGTAACATCCTTAATCTTAACCATGAGGTACACTGGAGCATGATCAGAGATGGCAATATTACCATCGCACAGGATGCCACCAGATCCAGGGTTACCGCAGGGGTCAGAAAAAAAATCAATCCTCGTGTGACATCTGTGCAGATTGGAGAAAAACGTGAAATCCCTACCTATAGGGTGGAGACACCTCCAGACGTCCACCAACTCTAATTCCCCACACAAACCCAATAACCGTTTAGTTTGTGCAGAGGGTATCGAGGGACCTATTGGCAGCCTGTCTACTGTGGGGTCCATGAGGCAGTTAAAATCTCCCCCTATAATATAAGAATAAACACCCCATAGAATATCAATATGAATAAAACAACATTCTTTTATATAAAAAATGGGAATAAATACCCCACCCATCCTTTGATATGTCCTAACTTAGAAATTTAAAATGTACATCTTAACCACCGCCAGACATAGTTTGAACCAAATTATTATCAATAGAGAAAAAAAAGGGGGGAAAAACAAAGCTCCAACTGGATTTCCTCCATTTCTTTTACAGAATGATAAACGCATACCCAAGTCACAATATTCATACATACTGCAATTGTTTAAATTAGGTTAGTTTGTCCACAAAGTCTCTTGCCTTCTCCGATGTGTCAAAGAGATGCATGGATCCATCTAAGGTGATCCGAAGCACTGCCGGATATCTCAGGTAGTACTGAATCCCAAGCTCCTTCAATCTTCTCTTGACACAATCATACGATTTTCGTTTCTGGATCACCGCCGCTGAAAAGTCCTGAAAAAGCATGATCTTAGACCCCTCGTAAATTAGGGCCTTTGGATCCTTCCCCTGGAGTCTGGACCATGACTCTCTCTCCTTATCCCGGTAATGATGGAACCGCACCAGGAAAGGATGAGTGCGTTGACCCAGACCCGACCTCCGCGCTGCGACCTGGTGAGCCCTCTCTATCTTCAATCCTCTCATGCCAGTCTCCAAGTCAAGGAATTTCGGAAGCCAATCTTCAACAATTCCATAGGCCGCTCACCTTCCTTACCCTCAGGCAGACCGATGATCTGAATGTTTTTTCTCTTGCCCCTGTTTTTAAGATCATCCACTTGGTCACGCAAATTACGAACCTGCGTCTTCAGGGCTTGGATCTCATCCTTGAATGAACTGGCACCAGCTTCCACCGCTGTGACCCTGTGCTCCACCTCATCCGTCCTCTTCTCCAGGTCTCCCAGCTGCTGCTCATGCTTCTGCAGCATGAGAGAGACTGGAGCCAGTTTCTCTTCAATCTGTTTCCCCAGCATCTCGCGAGATTTCAAGAGCTGGTTCACCAGGTCTTGAGCTGCAGACCCGGCCTCGGATGCTCCTCCCCCATTTTTAGGCATTTCTGGACAGCTGAAAATACAGGTAAGTCAAGTTTTAAATGTTTCTTGGGGCTCCACAATCTTTCCAACGCCCCAAGAAATCCTGATGACCTAGATTGGGCGGGTTAAAGGATCGTCCTGCTCCTGCTGTGATGCGAAGCTCTGCAGTGTGATCTTCTCAGATCGCTGCCATCTTAGATCCACCCCCCCCCCCCCCCCCCCCCCCATGGACAATCTTGTCGAACATTTTACTGAAGTCCATACAGATCACGTCTACCACTCTGCCCTCATCAATCTTTTTTGTTACTTCTTCAAAAAACTCAATCAAGTTCATGAGATATGATTTCCCATGCACAAAGCCATTCTGACTATCTCTAATCAGTCCTTGCCTTTCCAAATATGTGTACATCCTGTACCTCAGGATTCCCTCCAACAACTTGCCCATTACCGACGTCAGGCTCACCAGTCTATAGTTCCCTGGCTAGACCTTATCACTTTTCTTAAATAATGACACTACATAGGCCAACCTCCAGTCTTCCGGCATCTCACCTGTGACTTTCAATGTGAGGATGCGCACAATATCGATAGGATATTCATTGGTGGGTGGAAAGGAGAATCATAATGGATAAATGTACACAAACACCCACACATCCCCCCAACCACTACAAATGTATCCATGCACATATGTTCAATATTTGGCACTGATGAGAAACACCTTGGTTATTTCATCTTTCCATGGCTCATAGGTACTAATTGGTCGGACTGATTGTTAGCCTCACTGTCCGAGCTCAGAGCAGCTTACTCCGCATAGATTGACAATTGAATATTGATCTATTTCAAACCTACTACTGTTCTGACACCATTCAGAATGCAGATAATGCGAAGATATTGGATTTTTCTCATGTTGTTGAGGGAAACAGGTACTGAGAGCCATCTGAGGGCAAACGAGGAGTATGATCAACACTTTTGTCATAGTAATTGAAGTTAAATTAAGATCCTAAACTAGTGAACAGTTAAGATCCTACAGTAGACTTCACCAGTTTCCTCATTTCCCCTTCCCCACCTTAGCCCAGTTCCAACTTTCCAGCTCAGCACCATCCTCATGACCTGTCATATCTGCCAAACTTCCTTCCCACCTTTCTGCTCCCCCCTCGACTCTGACCTATCACCTTCATCCCCACTTCCATCTACCTATTGTACTCTTGGCTACCTTCTCCCCAGCCCCAGCCCCCCTCCCATTTATCTCTCCACGCTGGAGGCTCCCTGCCTGCATTCCTGATGAAGGGCTTTTGCCCAAAACGTCGATTTTCCTGCTCCTCGGATGCTGCCTGACCTGCTGTGCTTTTCGAGCACCACTCTAATCTAGACTCTGATCTTCAGCATCTGCAGTCCTCACTTTTGCCTAGTTAAGACCCTACAGCATTCCTTCCAATAATGAAACTTAGAAGCCTTCAGCAGGTCTAGGATAATGTTTTGGCCTGAATGGCAAATGGAAGGTAATGTTCGTACCAAATAGATGGTAAACAATGGCCATCTTGTTCTTTCTGGCAATACCAGTGGTCACTTCTGGCAATACCAGCAATTTTATGATCCATTCGAAATGGTCGGAAGAACGTTGTGATGAGTTTTCATATAACTATATGTTTTGTTAGGCTATTTAAATATTTTATAGTCAGTGACATGTGGGGTCTGGTAAGGATGGTAGATTTTTTTCTTTAAAACATATCAGTGAACCATTTGGGTTTTTAAAATACTCCAGTAACTTTATGGTAATTTTTATGTATATCAGCTATTCACTTCCAGACTTTTTAAACTGAATTCAAATTGCCAAACTACCATGCTGGGATTTGAATCTACCTTTGCTGGATTATTGGTTCAGTAATATGATCACTGCGGACAGAGGAAAGTCTCATTTTCAGAAGATTCATGCAGATAGAACAGTTGTTGAGCACAATGGCTTGTTTCTGTTCTAAAAATTTTGCAGTCCTTATGATCTTAGTTGTTAGGATGCCTCGGATATGCTGAAAGAACACAGCAGTTTATTAATATTACATTAGAGAAATGATTTATTCTGTAATGAAATGCTAAATTATTCAGATTACATGTAGAAATGGATAATTTATTATGCAAAACTTATACTTATTAATAGAATTCCAATTTATTCTATCGTTAGAAGTAATTAGACTTAGGATGCATTTAAATTGCTTTGCTAGAAAAGTTGCATTTAACAGTGTAATAAATTATTTTATAATCTCTTCAGAAGCTGCACTGTTTCAATTTACAATGAACTGAAACTTTGGAATTACCTTTCTTGAGCTCTCACAGTGGCACTGACACTCATTGTATTGCACTGTGCAGATCAAGAAGGTCCCAGCTTTAATTCCCAGTCTCTGCTGTGTTAGCTTGCTTCACTTCAGTGGCAGTGAGAATATAAGTGTCTTTTCTGCATCTCTTGGGTTGGAAGGGGGTGAGAGTCAGCCAGACTGCTCACTCTGCACTATACCAAATGTGTGTATGGAGGTCAGGCACCAGTCGTGTTAGGGTGTGATGCCCTCTGTGACTGGATACACTGCTGACAATTAGTATCAGCTTACACAACTAAAAGCATATCAGTGATACTCGAGGATATTTAGCAATCAACAAACTCAGGCAGTGTCAGCACATTTATGTGATGAAGAAACAAAAGAACATAATCTAAATGAAGAAAACAAGTAATTCAGATAGCTCTTATTGTCAGCCCTTGAGTGCACTTTTTTTCAGAAATTTAGTCAAGAGCTAAGGCTCTTAGTGCAAAGTACTAATGAAGCTGGAGTGTGGAGCAGAAAAGATGGAGATTAGGGATCGTCAAAATTGATTATTGGATGTGGAAAGTTGTGCCATTTAGGAATCTTGAAGAATTAAGTCTTGAAGTCAACATAGTGAAGATTTGTGGCATATGATTACTGTGGAAACAAATGCGTTGATAGATGAGGGAGAACCAGGCTGTTCAAAGGAACAGTATGCATAGAATCTATGAAATTAGAAGAGATAAGAAAGTTTGACGCATGGAAATTATAGAAAGGTTATAGATTCCAGAAATGAAAGAGAGGTTGCTTATCTGATTTGAGAGGGAGCTGTTTTAAAAAAATTGGAATGAGATGAGATAGTATTGAGACCTGGACAGAACATAATTCACTATTATGAATTTCTTCAGTCAGGCTCATGCTTTCACCTATTAACAGCTTCCTGTAAAGATGTGATTGTCTTTAATGAACTATTTCATTAAGATCCAGTTGTAACTGGAGTGATTAAATAGACCCAGGATACAAATGTTACAAGTTGGTTCTTTATTTTTTAATAAGCAGTTGATAGCATTCCTGTTCCAAGTATAGGATTTTGTTGCCAGCAGATTTATCAGGATTAATTCAATTAAATAATTATGAACAGTCAGATAGAGTTGTTTGGATCAGGATGTATACATTGGTTAAAAGTGTTTTGTGATATTAATAAGAACCATATCTATACGCTTGCATGAGATTTCTATGTCCAGTGTGTTTATGTAAGGACATCTATGAGATTCACGAATGTAGTGGAGTGGAGAACTACATGTGATTCTCCTATGATTCTCCCTAACTTTACTAGGCTGACTGAATGTATGTCAGATTGGAAACCAACAGGAAATTAATTTCTTAAAACAACAGGCCATTTATTTCTAGGAATATGGAACTCAAAAGTGCCGCCGTCACTGCTTGTAGTCTTGACTACTGCTTTTACTGAATACAAACCCGTCGATCAAGAGTTGCACTCTTATTTCTGAGGCAGAACACAATATATTCAGGCTCCACTCTGATCACAATCAAGATTGACACTTGAATGTAGAGCAAACCAAAACAGAAACATAAAAACAGAAATGGACACACTGATTGTACTGGTCCTCCATTTAGAAGTATACAAACAGAGTCAGGTCAGTAGGCCTCATTTAGCAGTTTTGCTGTACTTTCCTTCTGGGAAAGGAGCCCTTCATTGGAGATACTATGTTTTCAAGGAAAGAAAATATATATTCACAGATGCTGTTTCCTGCTGTTCACTCCATCAGCTGTGTTTTCCATTCTCCACCTCTTTGGAGAAGCAAAATAAAGAAACCCCATTGATAGTTGATGACATTGTGAAAGGTTCCTAAAAGATGGACAAGCAATCCAGAGAAGTTCCAAAGCTTTAGTAATTGGTCCAAAATACCTTGTCTTCTGCTATAGATTTGTACTTTTCCAAATTGTGGCTAACACCTTTTAGAAAATGTTCTTAACATGAAGTGTAACCCTTATACAAAGAATTATTGTTTCCTCGATCAGCAGGTTATCTATCTTCTGTGAAAAAATAAAGCTTCCACATATCCAACCTTACTCCCTGTTTTCTCAGTTGAAGTTTTGCTGTCATAATGGTCAGCTGGAATATTAAACTGAGGTCCTGCTCGTCTTCTGAACTGAATATGAAAGGTCCCTTGGTACTATTTGAAGAATAGGATTCTGGTATCCTTGTCAATATTTCTTCCTCAGTAACCTCACTACAAATGGATTTTTAAAAAACCAAGAAGGTCAGTCAGGCAGAATCAGTCCATTCAGAAACCCCTGTTGTCTGCTCTTGCTGAGGTTATTGCTATCTAAATGCTTTTCAGTGGTTTATGATTTATGTTTCCAATTACTGATGTACAACTCATGCTCTGTAGTTTGCTGGGTTTGCTTTGTCACTTTTCTCGAAAATAAGTACATTGTTAGCTCATTCTGAATCCAAAGAGATCTCTTGTGTGCTCTGTGGCTCCCACCCAGTGACTGTTGATATTGTCCAAAGTGTCTTCTAACAACTTTATGGTCTTAAGCTTTTTGAACTTGAGTCCAAGTCAATGACATTCAGCTATTGCTATTTAATCACAAAAGCATCAATGATGGCAGTCAGTTTCTTTGTGAAACCCCCAAGAAGTAATCATTTAGTATATTAACTATTTTTAATTCATCCTCTATTTCAATCCAGTTGTCATCTTTGTTACCATTTGATGATGTCCTCATTGTTAAATTGTTAGATGATTTAGAATCGTAGAGTCATAGAGGGGTAAGCACGGAAACAGACCTTTCAGTCCAACTTGTCCATGCTGACCAGATATCCTAAATTAATCTAGTCCCATTTGCTACCATTTGTCCTATATCCCTCTAAATCCTTTCTAGAAGGGTACAAGTTTTTTTCTGTCTGCAAAGATCAGAGTGTGCTATTAGATGTACCTTGGAGTACATGTAAATGTGTCACATTGTGAGCCTGACTGACAATCCTAAATTAATTATCCAGATTATCCAGCGTGTGTTGTTCAACTGCAGCATCACATCTAATGTTAGACAGTTTTGAGAGTTTTGCCAGCACACACGAGTTGGGTATGGTCATTTCCTTCCTTGATCGAAACAGCCAAAGGCATGTGCTGGCTTGATATGATCTGTTAGCCTTTGGGACATATGACCAACATGCATCTCACCAGCACTGAAATTCATATACTCATTGCTCATTTGTGTGATTGGCAGAATGTCTTTTTGGCTTGACAACAGCTGCAGTTTGCCATCTCCTCTGAAAGGCAAGATCTTCAAGGGTGTTGCATTCTCACGGTACATTACTGAATATTTAAACTCCATAATACTTGCTCAAGAGGTTAGAGTGGACTGCCAACTGAGCCAAACTTCTGCAGAGTTATGGTTAATAGTTTCCAAATGGGTGATTGTGTTTCTTGAGAACTTCATAAATTTAATTTTGAATCATAGTTTTGTTGGCAGAGAACCTACTGGGCAATTATATTCGTGTGTGGGTCCCAGGTGAACATATAAGTTACACAATGCCATAAGGATCACAGTATAACTCTGATCTGTGTTATTTATAGTAGATTAGATTAGATTATTTACAGTGTGAAAACAGGCCCTTCGGTCCAACAAGTCCATACCGACCCACTGAAGCGCAACCCACCCAGACCCGTTCCCCTACATTTACCCTTTCACCTAACACTACGGGCAATTTAGCATGGCCAATTCACCTAACCTGCACATTTTTGGACTGTGGGGGGAAACCGGAACACCCGGAGGAAACCCACGCAGACACGGGGAGAATGTGCAAACTCCACACAGTCAGTCACCTGAAGTGGGAATTGATCCCGGATCTCTGGCGCTGTGAGGCAGCTGTGCTAACCACTGTGCTGCCCACTAGTTATGTCCTGAGAACGGAAAGGATAAATTCATTTTGTTCAGGAAGACAACTCAAAATTTGAGAATGAGAGAGTCCTTATTAAAAGCATGGCTGCAGTAGACATGATTATACATTTACAGTTTTGTGTAGCTAAAGGATCTATCACCACTCCGAGCAGAAATGCAGAGATAAAGCATGCTCTTATTTACACATTGTGTGGTTAAAATGGGAGACATCACCCATATAGAGTAATCAAGGTGAATTATGTACAGTAGGGAGAAATTAGTAGAGGATATGTGGATGAGGTGAGATAGAAGTAGTGTTCGAGGGAAGCTAATGTAGAGCAACAACACTAGCATATGCCAGTTGGGCTGAATGGTCTGTTTGTGTGCTGTAAATTTTATGTAAACTTTGGGTCATGTTGTAATCTCCAAGAGGCCATTGAAAGTGGGGAATGATTTCAGAAATTAGAGTTTCATAGCATGGAACATTTGACCGGAATTGGATGGGATTGACGCAAAAATAATGAATCCTTTCACTGGAGGCATGGTTTGGACTTTGCTTGGCTCTGATTGTCCTTGTCAGATAATGGGCTAGAACTGTTTCCATCTAAGTGGTGCTGAGTTATAAGTTTGTTGAAAAAGCTCTAGCATTGCTCTAACCCTTGGTTCAGTTTTTGCATTTCTCTTTATATGTATTTGTCATTTTATGAAATCAATAAAAGTTCTTAGCTGTATGACGTTCTGCAAGTGAAGTATATCTAGAATACAGACAACTCAATCAAAGCTTCAACAGCAATACTCTCAAAAATAGAACAGATGACGGCAGCATTTCCTCTCTGCACAGCTAGAACCTGGCATCATATTAAGTATATTTATGACCCACACTGAGGCATGGAGCATGCATCTGAGCTATACATTACACCTCTGTGTGCACACGCAGGCCTATCTTTCTATTTTTCAACTTACTTCCCTTGAAACCCATGGACCTGTTCTGTCATATCTCTGATGTTTTTCTTTCATTTGTCATGTGTGGGTAGCACTCTTCTCCTCCATCAGAAGATTGTGGGCTGTGCTCTTCTACACTGATGGAGGCAGTGGCTTTGGATGAGATATTAAACAGAGGCTCAGCTACCCTCTTACTGGATTCAAGAAAACCCAAGATGCTATTTTGAAGAAAAACAGGGAGTTCTGCTGATATCTTGACTAATACTTTCCACTTAACCAAAGCTCTTAATTCTGTTTATGGGGTTTTTATGTCTGAAAATTGGCTGTTCCATTTCCCTGTATTACACAACTATGCTTAAAAAATATAGAGTTCATTTTAAAATGCTTTGGAATATCCAAAGTTGTGAAAAGTGCTATTCTTTATTAAGGCTTCAAATGTGAGCTTTTACAGTATGTCAGGGCATTTGTGGAGGTTGGTAGGGGATGGTGGTTAATAATAGGCAAGAGTATAATAACGAAAAGAACTCAGGAGTCAATGAAAAGTGATCAGGTGGAGAGCCATTGACCCAGGGTTGCTGAGACCAACAGCACCTCAGTGATATGTACCAACTTCACACAGATCAGGAACCTCCAGTAATACACAACCACAAAATGTATATATTCAATCTGCATTAATAATATGGACTTGGGTTTGCTTTTAAAGTTTGTAGATGTCACAAAACTCAGAAATGTATTAATAATTATATGTATAATAACAAACTTAAGGAGGATATATGCATATGGATGAAATTAATAGCCAGATAGTGATTAATTTTGGAAGGAACGATGAGAAGAGGTAATATAAACTAAAAGATACAATTTTAAAGGGATTGAACAAAAGCAGAAGGACGTGGGGGTGTATGTACAAAAATTCTAAGATGGCAGGACAAGTTGATAGGGTTATTAAAAAGGCATATGAGACCCTTGGCTGTTTAAATAGGGGCATCGAGCTCAAATATTATGATAGTATTAGATCCAAAGAGGACTCATATGAAGTTACTAGAAAATAAGGTAAAACTGCTTCTGATGGTGGAAGAGTTGGTGAGAAAAAGACAGGGGTTTACAATGATTGCAGAGGGAGTTTGGAGAAAAGGTATTCATATAAAGAATTGTTATGATCTAGAATGCAGTGTCTAAACAGTTGGTAGAAGCTTCTCTAATAAAAACTTTCAGCAGAAAATAAGACAAATGTTCAAAGGGGAGACATTTGTAGTAGTATGGGAAAAGAGCGGGGCAATAGAAATAACTGGATAGCCATTTTATAGAGCTGACATGGGCACAATTGGTGGAATGGTCTCCCTTTGTGCTGTGTTATTCTGTGATTCTGAGAATTAAAATGTGGCATTGATTGGAAAATATGGTTCAGTTCCAGTGAGGTGATGCATTGAGTGAGCCTAATTTGTGCATCTCAAATCCAATTAGTCTGAATCCTGTTTGTCTCTCTACAGTGTCAATGTTTAAGAACAAGCTTCAGAAAAAAAAATCAAAAATTTTCATTACAAAATTAAGTGCGAGCTTTGATCTCCCTCTTCCACCTGTGCTTATTGCATCTCTTAATATGGAAGAAAGAAGAAAACAGAATAAATATTTTATCAACTGATCATGGTGTTGTGGAACTTTCACTGTCTGGCACCCTACAGAGATCAAAATGTCAGCCACAGGATGGACACTCTGTCCCCTGCCAGCTCTCTCCTACAGGTAGCTGGTGAATTATTCTAAATTACAGCAGGTGAATGTAGCTGACACACCAGGTCTTTAAGTTATTTATGAATCAATGACTAATTTTCAGTGAAGCATCATACTTAAAACAATACTTCTGGAATCTCCCCTCGTGTCCCTTTATGATGTACCCAGTTTGAGTTGATGTTCCATAATAATCTGACATATTTCATTTCTTTCTCATATGTTCTCTCCATATCTCTCTTGATGCCACTTACTCTGGCTGGGGTACAATTGCCCTCAGGCACCTTGCCTATGTGAATCCAACAGGTGAAGTTTTGGAAAGTTGTTTAACTGGCTCAACTCTAAAATTCTCATCCTTGTATTCTTTCACCCTAACCTTGAGTGATTTAACCAGCTATAATGATCCAATTCATCCTTCCACTGAGATCAGATTACACAGGAATTGAATCTGGAACTATCCTGACTTTTTACTGTATTGAATTGTACCCTCAATCGAACCATTGGGATTAACCATGATTAGAAAGAAAGCAGAGTCTCCATTGATAGTAAACCCAAGAAACATTTCGAGTGTGTAAGAAATTTATCAATAGTAAATTATTTCCTAACTTGAAAGAAATGATTGCGATTATAAATCCAAAGGCCCACAGTATTGAAGCAAGTATGATACAAGATGAGCCATTAATGAAGAATAGTTAAGGAAAAAAGATCAGAGTGGGACAAAACCTCAGTGGGGGTGATGGTGGGGGTAGATAGTGGGACCTTGATGACACTGTGTGATTCAGGCCAGATTGGGAGAAACCTTAAGTTATGAGCAACAATGTTTGTCTGTTAGTCCTTATCCATGCAGCAGAGTGGTCCTGGATATCCTTGCAAATGGACAAAATTTTTGCTCTGTTAGGTTTGCAGTGATGACTTCTCTATGTTAAAAAAAACTGAAGCAGAGGCATCTTTCATCCCCTCAGAATGAAGTTTGGAACCTGGAACATCAGCAACAGAATCATCTCTGGACCGACAACACCATCCTTGCTCTGGAGGGACTATCTCTAACAAGGGGAAGATAAAGTTAAAAATCACACAACACCAGGTTATAGTCCAACAGGTTTAATTGGAAGCACACTAGCTTTCGGAGCGACGCTCCTTCATCAGGGGATTGTCACACAGTGTCATCAATCACCTGATGAAGGAGCGTCGCTCTGAAAGCTAGTGTGCTTCCAATTAAACCTGTTGGACTATAACCTGGTGTTGTGTGATTTTTAACTTTGTACACCCCAGTCCAACACCGGCATCTCCGAAAGGGGAAGATAGATACAGAAGTAAATAGTGCCCATAAGGACATTTTGATGGAATTAGATGAAAGGGGGTGTGAGAAGGCTTGTGTTGGCATTGACTTGGGCTGAATGGCTGTGTTTGTAAATACATTGTAATGATTTGTAAATGCAAGTATAATGACTAAGTGATGATAAAATTGGGTTCTGGGAAACCTCTGTGATTGTTAGAGAGAACAAACACTGAGGTAGGGCAGGGGTTTCAAGATTTAGGAGTCCTGAAAAGAATGAGCTGTATGAGACTTGATTTTTACTCAGTGAGGGTGGAATGAAGAAGACATATTGATGGGCTATATGATTTCAGCCTGTTCTCTTGCTCACCTATTTGATGCTTTTGTGTTTGCTTGAGGATTTTTACAGCAAGGCTCCAATGCCTTCTATGAATCTGTACTGATCTATGAGTTCAGCTGTTGCCTGGGTTGCCTGTGCCTTCTCTTTCCATCTTTGCTTGAGGCTATTAGTTCTGACCCCAGTAGACCTTTATTCTCCATAGGTCTGTCTCAGTCATGAAATTTCATCAGCTTCCTTCAAAACGACTTGTTCAGCATGTTATAAAGCAATGAAGAAAAAAAACAGAACTATCATTGTTTTGTTTGTAATATGCTGTGAATTTATAGAACAAAGTAAATCTTTTTAGTTTTAATTGTCATGTTGCATTGCTTTTTTTTCCCCAAACAATCACCCTGTTCTAAGGAAAGAAAGGCAACTTTCTCCCCTTCCTCTCCCAGGAGATGTGACTCTTGCAGTATAATTTCATGGATTTGTAATGCCTTCTCTTTTGTCTAGGATCTCACAATGCAGTAATCCCAACGCCAACATAGAAGGCATCACAATTGATCCCAATCCTGTCTTCACTCAGGTATTCATGTACAGGAGAGACTGGTTCATGGTCAAGAACCCTGGCTTATTAATGTCTCAGCTCAAATTGTCTAACTTAGCTTGAGGTGTGAACCTGAGATACTAGATTATGTGGAAATTAGAACTCCAAAACAGGCCATTTTGCCCAGCCCGTCCATATTGTGTGGTGTTTATCTTCTACATAATCAGTACTCCAATGCCATATTCTTGCTGTCTTGGCCCATTTCTTTATCACCTTCAACCATCTGTTTAGTGTACCTCTCATCATTACCTGCTTCATTCACGAACTGCAATCCATAGGCATACAACTGTGTAAAGATTTGTTCTCATTCCTTCATAAATTTCTTATATTTGGTTTTATATTACTCAGTGGGCCAAATTGTCCTTGTTTACATTTCTTGATTCTGTGTTATGACCAGAGATTGAATTCACTTTCTTAACTTACTAGGTTATTGACTGCATTTTGTAATTAAATAAATTCAGCCAGAAGTTTTCAAAGATGCCTGTATGATGGTTATGAAGGGATGAGGAATCAGGATCCTTTTACAGATATTGGCAGATTGGAGTCCACGAAAATATCAATTGTGATCTTGTTGAATGGCGGAGTAGGCTTGACAAGCCAGATGTCTACTGCTGCTGCTATTTCTTATGTTCTTATTCCTGAGGCTCCCCTGGAGACCTTAACTTCTGCAAAATACAAAGGAAAACTGTACTATTGGTGAATCAGAGATTGTTCTGTTGCAAGAGGTGGGTGTGCTGGAAGAAGTAAGTATTTTTCAACTGATAGAATTTGGAAAGATTATTCTTAAAGATGAGCTCAGGAAACAAGGCGTGTTGTTTTCACTAGTTTCTGAGAAATAATTCAGTATTTTTCTTATCGTTTATGAGATAATTAAAGAAATATTTTCTCATACCATATTTCATTTGTTCATTCATATGTGCTTTGCTCAAGGGCAGATCCTCGGGTGATTGTTGATGCTTCAACCTGAGCCATTTTCTTGGCAGCTTTATCTCTGTCCATGTAAATGATGCAGCAACCCTTCACTGTTTATCTGTTAGGGGTATGTGGGTGTTTTATATTGAAAGCCAAAATACAAATGAAACATGAAGAAAAGGTCACTGCACCTTTCCTCCTGTACTACATATCTCTACAGTAATGCTTTGCTAAATCAACATAAACCAATGTTCACATTCAAGCTTTCCCTCTGAATTTGAATGATGACATATTACAGAATATATACTCATTACAATTGAAATTTGACATTTATTTAAATGTTTAATTTGTCATATATAACTGCATGGCGTAGTAACATTTTCTTAGGGGAATTGACTGGTGGAAAAAAAAATTAACTTCCTGGCTTATAGTCACTCTCTGAAAAATGACTTCTGTGATATTCTTAGTTATTTTAGATTGGCGTGGGTGAGTCTTGCAAACAGTAAGCCCTTAGGTACATTGGAATTGTCAGACAAGAATTGAAGCTTGCCTTCTATCTATCTAGTAGAGGCTCAATGCAATGGTAATGGAGTTGTTGAATAATCATAGGAATCAATCTCTATCACTAGACATGTCACAAGAAAATTAGAAATGTTCCAGTATTGGAAAGGTTTGGCAATTACAGGATCAAAGTCACCTGTTCCTCCCAAGCATCCTTTATTCACCACATGGTAAATTTTATTTAGATTCCCTTCTATGTGGAAACTGAATCCCAAAATATTGTTTCATGAAACAAATGCATGTAATTTATCTTTGATTGAATCAATACTAGCTGCTTCCATAGATTGACAATGTGTTCAGTGAAATAATATTCTGCAGATTTGATTTAAATTTATTCTTTCACTCACAGGTCATGTCCTCTGGTTTCATTGTCCTAGATAGAGTGAACCAACTGGCTGTGGTCTGTTCTGTGGATTTACTTTCAAATTTTGAAAACACAAATCATACCACCTCTCAACCTTTGCTGATGTGGACATGCCCAAGTTACAGAATCATCTCTTATAGTCCAATCCTTCCATTCCCTCAATTGTGTTCCCCTTTTGTAAATGACCAGTCTTGTTCTGTGTCATAACATATATTTTCCACAAACATACAAGTCTGTATAATAGGAACTTTTCAATTAGAGCCAGTTGACTCCTAGCCCAAATGTGATTCTGCATTAGTTTCATACTTGGGCTTTTCACATTGGTACAAGTCTCATGTGAGAAGCATTGCGAGGCGATACAAAATGCTTTTTTTAAAAATAATTTTCTTATAAACACCTACTTTTGTCTTTTTAATGTTGCAAACCTCAGTACAACAGCAAATGATCCAGCAGCAGAGAGTGAAAGATATTTGTCGATTCTTTTAAGTGTAATATTTTCTATATTTGGTTGCTCTTTTCAATAGTCCTTTGTAGTTCCTCATTTATCCATGCACTGACCCTGTATTTGATTTGTACCTCAGGTATCTGCTCAATTCTAATGTTTGCTTTTTTACAAATGCAAAGGTTTGAGCTGATTTGATATAAATGAGACATTTATAAATTAGTGATCCAGACATCAATGAGACATGATCATACAGAGGAGGAAAGAATGTGTTAATAAGTCAACAAAGGGTTAATTCAGAAATCTGATCATCTTAGTTCACTGCTGGTCCGGGGACCTTGGCATGGAAACCATTAAATTAGTTGAAGTATTGCCTGTGTGTTTTATATTGAACTCTTTGCCTGTATTTGTGTAATTCCAACAGACTCTGGTGTGACTTCTGAAATACATTCAAATAACTCCATGGACAAAAAGCAATAATGGAACCTACTGCCATGCAAAATGAATATATGAAAATTTCTGTTTCATAAAGTATCAAGTAACAAGGGAGCGAGTTAGAGGGTGTCATTTAATTTTGGAGTTGCCGACATTCATAAATTCCATGTGCTTTGTTTTTTCAGTTCAGTGAATCCTGGATCTCTGATTGAATTGCAGCTTCTGGTAACTGCCAGTAATTTTACAATCTGCACACACAAAGAGAGAATACTGTCATGGTGTGTAGCGAATTACAAGCAGGCAATCCAGACTCAGCTCGACATTTGGAATGATTTGGAGATGCCGGTGTTGGACTGGGGTATAAAAGTTAAAAATCACACAACACCATTATTCCATTGGGGTGGCATGGTGGTTAGCACTGCTGCCTCACAGCGCCAGAGACCTGGGTTCAATTCCTGACTCAGGTGACTGACTGTGTGGAGTTTGCACATTCTCCCCATGTCTGCGTGGGTTTCCTCTGGGTGCTCCGGTTTCCTCCCACAGTCCAAGGATGTGCAGGTTAGGTGAATTGGCCATGCTAAATTGCCCGTAGTGTTAGGTAAAGGGGTAAATGTAGGGGAATGGGTGGGTTGTGCTTCGGCGGGTCGGTGTGGACTTGTTGGGCCGAAGGGCCTGTTTTCACACTGTAAGTAATCTAATCTAACCAGGTTATAGTCCAACAGGTTTAATTGGAAGCACACTAGCTTTCGGAGCGACATTCCTTCATCAGGTGATTGATGAAGGAGCGGTGCTCCGAAAGCTAGTGTGCTTCCAATTATACCTGTTGGACTCTAACCTGGGGTTGTGTGATTTTTAACTTTAGACATTTGGAAGGCAACCATGGGGTTGCAACAGAAACTTTTCTGGGCTGTGAGTGAAGGTTACTGGCTAAATCACTGGCACCTCTTATTTTAGACTAGATAGCTGGGGTCTATGGAGCAGAATATCACTGAAAGCGAAGGAGATGAGGCTTCAATTCATTCTCATCAATTGCAAAGGACACATTAGAACTCAAAGCTAAGATACAGCCATCCTGTCTTCCACAGCCACATTGTTCAAATCAGTCCATATAGTAGGAATTGTTGACAGAGTCCCAGATTGTGTAACAGAGCTGTTTATTTAAATAATCATTTTTGTTTGGGCTATTGCTGCCTTTCTTGGTTAATCCCACCCGCTTTTCATTTTTTTGTTTAAGCATATTGACTAACATCTAGGTGCTATTCTAGAGAACTTAGTCAGTGCCTTTCTCAGTTGTTCTTCATGCCTTTGTCTGTTGCATAAAGGTTAAAAATACTGAGGAGTGTATTAAGTACCACACACAATGAGATATAGTTTAGACCTAGTTGGAGAACAGCTTGGGATTTTAAAGGACTAAGTCCTACCATCCAGGTCCTTTTCATAGTCTCTGTAACAGTGTCTTTAACATCCGTGTAGCTTGTACTTTGTTGCTAACATGGCTTAAACAAGAAATATTTTAGTGTAAGAGCATCTCCTCATTGACTAGCAAATGGTCTCCCTCTACCATACCGCAGTAAACATCCTTGTGAATCCCTACCCTAGGCAGCAAACCTAATCCAACTAAGGTGCAGACAGACTCATTCATCTTGGTTGTCTGTGGTGAGGATTGCTTATGCAGCATGGTGAGTAGTAGTATGCATTATATGCGCATAAACATGAGGAGCAGCAGAGAATGGAAACACTGATTTCATTAGTCACTTCTTGGTCAAGTGCAGCAACCTTCACTGCTGGGAGCTTTGTCTACAACGTGCACTTCAACTCCAACCTAACACCAGAAGAATGCTCCTGTTTCCATTGTCCCTACTGTCTCTTGTCCCCTTTTCTCTGCTGCTGTTTGCTCCATTAGTGACAGTCAGAATTCAGTTCGAGGACAGTATTTCTTGAGGGTGCCTGTGTCAACTCAAATCAACCACTTTGATCAGAAACAAAACAGGACCAGCTGTTTGACGGGTTGGCATTTCCACCTGGACAGTTGGCTCAGCTGGAAGCTTTAAAGTTGTAGTTTCATCAGCACATCAGTTTCAAAGAGAGTTGGATGAAGAGGCTCTATTCCATTTCTCGTTTCTTTTATTGTGCGAGTGTTCATTAAGAACTGCTTCTCTTGTCTATCTATTTCCTATTCTAAAAGCCTTGTCCCTTCCTGAGATAAACAGCAGACATTATGAATAGTGATCCCTGGCTGATTTTCCTTCTTTTTTCAAGCCCGGTTGTGGCATCTGTACTAATACCCTGGTGGAGTTAACCTGAAATTCACCTTGGGATCTTCATTTTTACCCTCAGTATTACTTAGGGTAATCTTTAAGTCCGTTTAGTCAATGGAGAACTCATTGATGAAATTTGGAGGTACAGTTAGTATGGTAGCCCGACTAATTCTGGAATAGGATGTCACAGATTTGTATTTGGTATTCCACACATGGGCAGGAAAGTATGCATTTCAAAAATTCAACAAAGTTACTGCAGTATTATGATAAATATGAGAGCAGCAATATTTACCGCAATATTAATAGCTTAAAAATAGCTGCATAATGTGTTGGTGTAATGCAATTCCTTCATATATATTCTGACAGAAGTGAAACTGTCTTTGACTGAAGTAATTACTGTGAAACACACTGAAGTTTCACAGTAAAGAAAAGGAAAGAAAAACATTTGCTGCCAACCAGTTTGCAATTCCCCTGATGTTTTATGGGTATTCACTGATTGGCGTGGTACAGTTTCATGTAAGTCAGAATGTTGTAAAGACTCTTTTCTGTGGCTGATTTAGCTGATCTCAGCTAAAACAGCAGGTGGAATGTTACAATTTACCTTTATTCCTTGTGCTGAGGAGGAGGGAGCTCGACCATTGATACCCCTTGTTGAAAAGCTTGTGCATTTGCTTGCAGATTGGATGATAACATGACAGGGTCAATTATGATGCCTCTCACCCCCACCTACTGTTAAATCCTTGCCATCACAGTTGGACCTTTTGGCTGACCTTGTTCTGGCACCTACTGAGCTCATCCTAACTAAAATAAGTATCTTCCAGGCATGAATGGTTAAAAAAAGGAGAAAAAGTAGTGTGTAGTCAGATCAATACTTGAAGAACCAGAGACTCTCACTGCACAGCATTCCATGACACTCAGGACTTCACATATATCAGAAAGGAATCTGTCTCTCTGTTCTTCTTTAAATCCCTTTGAGTTTCTCTTTCACATCACCTACAGCTTTGTATGGGTAGGATAAAAATAGATTTCAGCAAACATCTTAACACAGATATTGTACATGATAAGAATCCCAACTGAAAAGCAATCTCAATTGTTAATTGTGGGCTTGGATATACTTTGTCACATTTTCATATTTTATTTCACTTGTCACACTAAATTACAGATATTGTTTAATCAATCTTTTCAGAGATGTTGTAACACACTTCGAGAATAGGTGGTACTTGAATCCAGGCCTCCTGGCTCAGAGATAGGGACATTATCACTTTTGCTGAGATGGTGGTATAAGCCCTTCTCCCTGAATGACTGTAATTATTGTGCTTTTTAGCTACTTCTGGCATTAGGAGTCCCATCAACGCATTGTGGACTACAGTCCTTTATAGGTAAGACAACATGAATTACAGATAAACATAAGTTAAGCAGTCAGGTTTTACGTTCCAAATGGTCCAAGGTCAAGTTTCTGATGCCAGTCCAAAATTTCAGATTTATTTTCACATTGTGATTTGAGTCCACAGCTTCCAGGGATGCTAGTCCAGTCGTGTAACCACTATGCTTTGATATTTTGTGCAAGAATGACTTCATTAATGTGTTAACACATATTGCTGTTTTTACTTATGGGCAGATGATAGACAATCACATCCAAGACAGTTGGAGAAATTAGTGAATTTATTCATCTTGTGATTACTATGTTCACTCCTGCATACATGAAAGACTGTCAGCTAAGGTACTCCTCAATCATTAGAACTGTAAATAGCTGAATAAACTAGAGACCAGGAAACTTACCTAAGAGGGCCACCAAAGCTGAACTCTGCTGCAAGCTATGGAAGAGAAAGAGTTAACCACTTCACATCTACTTTGTATGAAACAAGATTGAGTTCAGCTTCAAAAGCCAATTGTAGTCATTGTGCTACTTCAGCTGAAGTCAGATACCTCAGCACAGATGGGAACCTGGAATGCACTGGAACCATTTTCCATTTGAACAATCAGTTACAAATGTTGACCTTGATGTGATTGGATGTAATTTTTGAAAGTATATTTAATTTATTCCCTTCAGAAAGAAAGGACTTTAATTTACTTCCCATTGTATCACATTCCTAGAGCATTCTCTTTCAAGGTACTATTGATATGCATTGATAGCTTCAATGTTAAGTAAATTTGCCACAGTCTCAGAGTAGCAGAAGGTTGCTCTCTCATCAGAGAGAGAAAGAGACAACTGGTGGTGGTTTAACCTGAGGCTCATTACACCTCAGGCAAGAGGCAAGGTTGAGAATGCAGGACTTTCATGGTAACCTCAGCCAGTGCATGAACTGAACCCATATTGTTTGCATCATTCTGCATCACAAACTAGCTGTCCAACAAACTGAGCTAACCAACATCCGTAGTAGCCAGTATGCACAAAGCCTTGCCCCACAAATACTCAGTGAAGTGAATTACCAGTTATGTTTTTCTGACAGTGGTGTTGAAAGACGAACTCCTAATTGGATCTTTTCTGTATTCAAGATGTGTTAATTAGGCTAAGGATTAAAATTCCATCCAAAAATACACATTGAAATGTACAAGATCCTAAATGGTTTTGAAAAGGTGGAAGTGAAATGGATATTTCCTCTTTTGGGTCAATCCTGATTGAGTGTCAGTGTTTTAAAACCAAAGGTCACCCTTTCAGGACTGGGATGGGGAGAATATTTCTCTCTCAGAGTGTTGTGTCACTTTGAAAATCTCTACGTGAGAAGGCTAGATTCTTGTTGGGTAAGGGACTCGTGGATCATCGAGGTAAAGTGGAATGTGGGAATCAAAATACAAACAGATTGGCCATGAACTCATTAAATGGTGGAGTAAGACCAGGGTGCCAAATCATCCAATTTTGCTTCTCTTTTGTATTTGTATATTCATAACATTAAAGAGTGATCTGGTTTTAAAAACAATGGTAAAAGAGTACTGTTTCAACTGCATTAAAATGTCTGTCGGTGCATATTCATTCAGGATGTGGACATTTTGCAACCATTGGTGCAGGCTTAGCCATGATTTTGTGCTTTAGCAAAACCTAACATCCCTCCAGTAGGCAGCACAGTCATATGACAAATATACACAAGTTCAGGTACTCTGGACTTACTGATTTGGAGCTTCAGCCTATCCTACTGTTGGATCTCCTATTCTGCTGGCAGGAATGGCTGACAGTGTCACCACAATTTGAATTTCAGCTTATCTAACTTTGACTCATCAGAATTTCCCTGTATTTCACAGATAACAAAAGAAAACAAAACTGGGGGACTAAGTTCATTGCCTGAAAATTTTGAACTCATTGAGTGCCTCTAGTAGAAGATACGGTACGGAAATCTATTATTAAGGAGGTTGTAGTGAAGCACTTTGAAATTTTAATGAAATCAGGCAGAAACGATATGGTTTTGAGGAAGAAAGCCATGTTTCACTGATATAATCAAGTTCTTTTAGGGAGTAACAAGCATTCTAGTTAAAGGGGATCAGTGAATATACTGTAGATAGATTTCCAGAAAGTTGGCAGGATGCGATAATGTGTGCACAGAAGACCAGTGTTGGGTTCTCAATTATTTACAATCTAAATAAATGACTTGGATGAAGGGACTAAATGTAAGGTTGTTAAATTCGATAATGATACGCAGATAGGCAGGAAAGTAAATTATCAGGAGGACATAAAGAACATAAAGGGATTTGGACAATATAAATGAACATGCAAAATTTTGACAGATGGAATATAATGTGGAAAAATATGAACTTTAGACTTTCAGTATGGAAGGAAAAATTGAAAAGCAGCATGCTATTTAAGTAGAGAGACGTTTCAGAACTCTGTGGTGTGGAGGGATCTGGGTGTCCTAGTGCAACAGTCATAAAAATTTAGTATCCAGGTACAGCAAGTGATTAAAAAGGCAAGTAGAATGTTTTTGTTTATTGGAATGGAATATCAGAGTGGGAATAGCTTGCTACAGTTGTATAGAATATTGCTGAGACCATATCTAGAGTACTATCTGCAGTTTTGGTTTACTTATTTAAGAAAAAATATAAAAGTGAACTTAACTAATTGTTAGAATGGGAGGATTACTTTATGAGGAAAGTTTTGGTGTGATGGATTTTTATTGCTTGTGAAGGAGAATGAGAGATGATCTTATTGAAAGATGTAAGATCATGAAGGAACTTGACAGGGTCAGTGCTGAAAGGGTAGTTCTCTTGTGGGAGATCCTAGAACCAAGGAATGCAATTTAAAAATAAGGGGTCTCCAATTTAGAGCAGAGACAAGGACTTCTTTCTTTCAGGGGTTGAGTCTGTGGAACTCCCATCACCAGAGAGCCATTGAGGCAAGCTGATTGAATACTTTTTAACGTAGAGGTAGATAAATTCTTGACTAACAATGGAAATCAAAGATCAGATCCGTCATGATCTTATTAAACGGTTGGGTAGGCTCAAAGAAGTGGAATAGCCTACTCCTGCTCCTAACATATATATTCCTTGAGTTTACATTGAACTCCACTGGACACAGCAACAAACTGAGGAAACGTGATCATGAGTGCAATATGGTCAATTAAAATGTCAAGCAACTGGAAGCTTGCAGACTGAGGATAGTTATTATGCAAAGTGTTTACCAATGCTGCATTTGGTCTCCACAATGTGGAGAAGACTGCATTGTGAGTAACAAATGTGGTATACCAAATGAAAGATGTATAACTAAATAGCTGTTTCTGGGAGGAATCTTTGGGGCCTTAGATATTGAGGGGAGAGGAGATAAAAGGAAATATTACATCTCCTGTGATTGCACATTTTTGCTGTCAATTTTGACCACAAGAATCCAAAGCTTTTGGGGGGGAAGAGAGTTCAAGATTTTCACTCTAAAAAACTAAGCCGCCTTGTCTGGACTCACCCACCAGTGGGAGCAGTTTATCTCTATGCTCTATCAAATCCTATAATCATCTTAAATATTTCAATTAAATCTCCCCTTAATTTTCTATGCTGACATGAATACAGATTTTGTCTGTCTAAACAGTCCTCATAATTTAACCTCTTTCATTGTTTTGAGTCCTATGATTGGTGTTATGGACCAGGCCAGACCCCGTCAAAGTATTTCAAGAAGATAGCCGAGACCCAACATTTTTCTTACTTTAAAGGCAAATATGAAGTGGATATTCCAGCTGTGAGGCAGCTGGTCAAACCACTTGGCTTTAAGAAAAATAGAATTTATTTAAACACTACAATTGAAACACAAACAAAAGAAAACAGAATTTAGAACAACTTAATTATTTGAAAACTCAACTGACTTGATAGCACAACTAAACGAAGGAGCTGATCCAATTCCTGTAACATCCCATAAACACACCCCTTGGCAAAAGAGAAATTCAAATACAGGTACTTACAGGTAGCAGGAAACAACTTTCAAAGAGATTTTAGAGAGAAAGCCAGTCTGGAACCACCTGCTGAAGCTTGGAATCTTTTTGTACTGCAGCAGCTTCTGAATGTTATGACTAAACCAAACTAGAAAAACCCTGAACTGTGAGAACTGGCCACTCCCCTGCCATTGTTAAACTCATTGTCCCCCACTCAGACATTTCGGCACCTCTGTCTTTACCGCCTCGTTTTTAAAAAAAGGGCAAAATAACCTTGTTAAAGGGGCAGAATTGTCACATTGGTTAAGAATGGAAATTCATCAAACCTGCGTCGGGTGAATATGTCAGTTTATAAAATGGTGGGGGCAAGGTGGGGAGGACTTTATTGTAAATAGAAATATATTAAAATCCGAATACATTATAGAAATTGCTGTAAGCACATTTAAGAAAGGACTGTAGATTAAACCAGACAAGTGGCATCTGCATGAAAGGTGAGAGTGGGGCAGCCAGTCACCTCAGTGCCTGAGAATTAGCTGTCAGTTATTGACTCTCAGTAATATTTTCATGCTTCCACTTTTCCTCAGTTCCTATATTTGCAAAAGTTCTGTTTAACACTGCAAATCCATTTGTGCTCTAAACTGCCTCATCAGATTCTACACATCATCTAACATTAATCCTCAGAACCTGTAGATGTGGGCTAGGAGCTCCATCACAGCTGGAACCTGAAACAGTATCAGAAAGCACCATATGTATTTCAAAAAGCACAGTAACACAATCACGTCCTGAATACAGGAAACCATAAAACTCCTGTTGGACTTCATTGTTTAAACTGAGTGAAAATAACATTCATCTTAGGAAATAAAGCTTTCAATGGTTTGTCCATATAGCTAGCTTTTAAAACTTGCCTTTCTCAAAAGAAAATGATTACCTTGCATGTATAAATGTTGGCCATTAAAATGTTAGACGATAGAATATTTTCAACTGTAGCAACTCTTTTTAAAAATGCATGTCACAAACACGATTTATACTGACTGAAATCCTAACTTGGGATAATTTTTATTCAATCCAACACGATCAAATTTTCTGCTTTTCTTTCCATTTTGCAGGAGCAGCATATACTAGTAGGAATTGTGATTAGGTGCTGTCTGATCATTCTTCTTCTTAGCCCACAACATTGTATCTGGCTTTCTTAATACATCTCAGCTATGGTAGCATTCTAGACACGTAGCTGGACACCTCACTTCCAAGTCAGGTGGTTGTGAGTTTACGTCACACTCCAGAGACTTGAGTGCATTATCAGGATGCATTCAGGATGATACAGTACAGTTCTAAGCGAGAGCTGCACAGTTGGAGGAGCCTTCTTTCAGATGAGGCTTTAAAAAGAGGTTCTGTTTACCCTCTCAGGTGGATGTAAAAAAATCTTCATTATTTTGAAGAAGAGCAGGGGAGTGCTACCTGGAGTGATGGTTAATACATGTCCGTCCACAAAAATCACTAAAACAAATCATTGTGTCAATTATCACATTGCTACTTGTGGGAATTTACAGTTCACAAATTGCCTGTTGTGTTTCTTACATTACAAAGCTTCAAAAGTACTTGATTAGTAAAGTGTTTTGGGATGTTTTGAGGTAATAAGACATTACAATATCTTAAAATGAATGTAGAGGCTGAGATTGTGTCCATCCAGAGTGCATGACAGTGCCAATCATGCAGTTAGTCTGTCGAGCCATTTCAAGAGCCCCTCCTGTGTATTCCAGATCTTTTCTTCACTCTGTATCTGAGTGAGCAACCTATGACTCTGTGCTAATTATGTGCTAACTTACTCCCATTTCTCTTGGTCTCTCTGAGGAAGTGACAAAGAGGATTGTGACAGGGCTGCTGACCCTGAGACCACTGAACAGACTGTCTGGTTGCTTGCACATGTCTAAATTGTGAACAAAATGGTAGTAACTCTGATTTTCAAACAATGATTTATCCCTCCCCATGTACTTCGGTGTCATTATGATAGGGTGAATGGAATTGGTGATTAAGGTTTCCAATAAAATAGATTGTAGAGATCATTAAAATAACGGCAAATGCTAATGTTATTCCAGGTATGAGTAACTTAAGTTATGAGAGAAGATTAAGGTTACCTAATTAAACTTTCAAGCCCAGTGAATGAAGCCAACTGAATCGATTCAGGCAATTTGCAAGCTGTAGAGAAAGATAGGGGTCACTAGGCCATGGGCTTAAAGTTAGGAGTAAGAAGAGCCCTCAATCACAGCCTTAATCCAGCCCGACCCACTCAGAGAGAACAATGTGCTTTTGGTCATAACTTTCCTCTTTCCTCACCACCTCACAGCTGGGAATTAAGTAATGGAATACAATATCTGAGAAGGACAGGATTGCAAACAGGTAATTGGAGTCAGGAGACAATTAGGGATATTTCTGGAGCAAAGTGCTTCACGGATAGGATGAGAAATCTGGTAGGAGGACTGGAAGAAAGGAGGAGATTGAGATATATGGTAGATGGTGTGGAGGAGGGGTACAACAGGGTCATAAGGGATACAGTGGGATGGTGGTAGGAGGAGACAATGAATTGTTAGTCACAATTACATTTTTTTTTGTACTTGAAATGATCTTTTATTCCTGAATCTGTACCAACACTGAATTCCTTTGTTAAAATATATCGAAATGAGTCAGACTGTATGTAAATAGGAGGCAGGTTTCATTGTGAAATTAATGTAACAAGTCAATAGGTAGAAATGCTGATATGACATTGTGAAGTGATTGCAGTTCATTCACAAGAGGGAGAGAGCAGATGGACTGTTTGGGATGGTTTGCCATGGTGTGACCTCGACCACAGTTATTTTTGGCCAACTACCAAATTGCATGAATAGGCAGCAAGTCACTAATAAAGATGCATGGTTTCTTTCTCCAACTTCTTCCCCTCTGCTCCTGAAGATATGTTCTCAGTGGGGCTATGCAATTGGCTTCACTCAAGTGGATTTCCCCAAGTTCAGTCGGACTGGCGAGGGTATCCATTTCCTTGGAATACCCTGCAACTCCTCTGTTCCAAAAGCTGCATTTTCTGATGATAAAGCCAGTTTTAGTGCCAGTTTGAAGTTCAGTTGGGTTTCAGCTAGTAGGCTCTTTTGCATGGTTACTTCATTAATCCCACATACTCATGGTCTCCCAGCATCTTATTAAGGATTAAACTAAAGTCACATGCTTCTGCCAGTAGTCTTAATCTAGTCAAAAATCCTGATATGGATTCCCCTGGTTCTCGAAATGCTAAGTAGAACTGATAGTGTCTCAGAATTAAAGAAGACTGGGGAGGGTGGGTCACAATATTTCTTAACCAAATCTGCCAACATTTGAAGGATTTTGGTATCTGTGCCTTCAGGGAAAGTTGGACTCCTAATTATTGAAAATCTGTGGGTCTGCAAGCTTTCAGGACAATCACTCATTGCTTTTCATCTGCCCCAGTGTTATCTCTCTGGAAAAAGTAACATTCTTTCTGCATACTGGGTCCGGTCTTCGATTGAATGATCGACGAGCCAGACTTCTCAAATAATGGCATGATGCCAGAAATGCTTACCCCGTGGGGCGGCATGGTGGCTCAGTGGTTAACACTGTTGCCTCACAGTGCCAGGGACCCGTGTTTGATTCCAGCCTCGGGCAACTGTCTGTGTGGAGTTTGCACATTCTCCCTGTGTCTGCGTGGGTTTCCTCCGGGTGCTCCGGTTTCCTCCCACAGTCCAAAGATGTGCAGGTCAGGTGAATTGGCCATGGTAAATTGCCCATAGTGTTCACTCATTAGTCAGAGGTAAATGTAGAGTAATGGTCGAATGGGCCTGTGTGGAATACTCTTCGGGGGGGGGGGGGGGGGGGTCAAAGAGTCATGAGATGTACAGCACGAAACTTCGGTCCATCTTGCCCATGCCGACCAGATATCCCAACCCAATCTAGTCCCACCTGCCAGCACCTGGTCCATATCCCTCCAAACCCTTCCTATTCATATACCCATCCAAATGACTTTTAAATGTTGCAATTGTCCTAGCCTCCACCACTTCCTCTGGCAGCTCATTCCATACATGTATTACCCTCTGCATGAAAAAGTTGCCCCTTAGGTCTCTTTTATATCTTTCCCCTCTCACCCTAAACCTGTGCCATCTAGCTCTGGAATCCCCCACCGCAGGGAAAAGACTTTGTCTATTTATCCTATCCTGCACCTCATGATTTTATAAACCTCTATAAGGTCACCCCTCAGTCTCCGACACTTCAGGGAAAACAGCCCAGCCTGTTCAACCTCTCCCTATAGCTCAAATCCTCCAATCCTGGCAAACATCCTTGTAAATCTTTTCTGAACCCTTTCAAGTTTCACAACATCTTTCTGATAAGACAGAGACCAGACTTGCATGCAATATTCCAACAGTGGCCTAACCAATGTCCTGTACAGCCGCAATATGACCTCCCAACTCCTGTACTCAATACTCTGGCCAATAAAGGAAAGCATACCAAACACCTTCTTCACTATCCTATCTACCTGCGACTGAGGTAACCTTCTTTGTAGCCCACTACACCTCCAATTTTGGTGTCATCTGCAAACTTACTAACTATATCTCTTATTTTCACATCGAAATCATTTACATAAATGCTGAAAATTAGTGGACCGAGCACTGACCCTTGTGGCACACCACTGGTAACAGACCTCCAGTTTGAAAAACAGACCCTCCACCACCACCCTCTGTCTTCCACCTTTGAACCAGTTCTGTATCCAAATGGCTAGTTCTCCCTGTATTCCACGAGATCTAACCTTGCTAACCAGTCTCCCACGAGGAACCTTGTCGAACGCCTTATTGAAGTCCATATAGTTCACATCTACCATTCTACCCTCGTCAATCCTCTTTGTTACTTTTTCAAAATACTCAATCAAGTTTGTGATTCATGATTTCCCACGCACAAAGCCATGTTGACTATCCCTAATCAGTCCTTGCCTTTCCAAATGCATGTACATCCTGTCCCTCAGGATTCCCTCCAACAATTTGCTCACCACCGAGGTCAGGCTCACTAGTCTATAGTTCCCTGGCTTGTTCTTACCACCTTTCTTAAACAGTGGCACCACGTTAGCCAACTTCCAGTCTTCCAGACCTCACCTGTGACTATCGATGATTCAAATATCTCAGTAAGAGGCCCAGCAATCACTTCCCTAGCTTCCCACAGGGTTCTAGGGTACACCTGATCAGGTCCTGGGGATTTATCCTCTTTTATGCGTTTCAAGACATCCAGCAACTCGTCCTCTGTAATATGGACATTTTTCAAGCTGTCACCATCTATTTCCCTGGATTCTATATCTTCTGTGTCCTTTTCCACAATAAATACTGATGGAAAGTACTAATTTAGTATCTTCCCCATCTTCTGCGGCTCCACACAAAGGCCACTTTGCTGATCTTTGAGGGGCCCTATTCTCTCCCAAGTTACCTTAATGTATTTGTAAAAAACCCTTTGGATTCTCCTTAACCCAATTGCCAAAGCTATCCCATATCCCCTTTTTTCCTTCCTGATTTCTCGCTTAATGATACTCCTACTGCCTTTGTACTCTTCTAAGGATTCAATCGATCTATCCGGTCTATATCTGGCATATGCTTCCTTTTTTTTCTTAACCAACCCCTCTATTTCTTTAGTCATCCAGCATTCCCTATACCTACCAGCCTTTCCTTTCACCCTAACAAGAATACACTTTCTCTGGACTCTCGTTGTCTCATTTCTGAAGGCTTCCCATTTCCCAGCCGTCCCTTTACCTGCGAACATCTGCCCCCAATCAGCTTTTGAAAGTTCTTACCTAATACTGTCAAAATTGGCCTTTTTCCAATTTAGGACTTCAACTTTTAGATCTGGTCTATCCTTTTCCATCACTATTTTAAAACTAATAGAACTATGGTCACTGACCCCAAAGTGCTCCCCCACTGACACCTCAGTCACCTGCCCTGCCTTATTTCCCAAGAATAGGTCAAGCTTTGTGCCTTCTCTAGTAGGTACATCCATATACTGAATCAGAAAATTTTCTTGTACACACTTAACAAATTCCTCTCCATCTAAACCCTTAACACTATGGCAGTCCCGGTCTATGTTTGGAAAGTTAAAATCCCCTACATAACCACCTGATTATTCTTACAGATGACTGAGATCACCTTACAAATTTGTTTCTCAATTTCCCTCTGACTATTAGGGGGTCTATCAGTGTAGATTTGTTGGGCCGAAGGGCTGTTTCCACATTGTAGGGTTTCTGTGAATCCCACTCAAAGACAACTGTTGCGAATGAATTTCTTCGGGAGTGTGCTTTTCTCTCATTGCCACTGAAATAACTCAGTTGAGGCCAGTATCCCATCATCAAGTCACCCTTTATATACACGTACATAGTACTTGACACTGGTCTGCTTTCCTCAGAGCCAGCTCTCAGAGAGGATAGAACCTCAGATTTTATTTGCAGACACAGAGAAAGCAATATCTGTGCACTGGTTCCACAAATGAACTATGAACTACTATAAACCCCTTCCAGTTGTGGGGGGGTGGGGTGATTCGATATTCAGATGCCATTTGACTATTTGGCACTCACTTCTTGCCGAAGTTCTAACAATGTTTTGATGTGCTGTTACTGTCCAGCCCTAGATTGCACCCAACTTGACACATTGACAAATTTAGACCTCACTAAGATTGGAAAGGTTACTTAGCCAAGGAAGACATCTCACTTGGGGCGTATCATCTTCTGCTGTTGCCTGGACGCCAGGAAACCAGGCTAATTTCCTCCAAGGGCACTAAGGGAAGATATATGATGCAACTGAGTCCATAAGTCAAGTTCCAAACCTTAGCCATTTGGTTCATGACCATATTTGACTCCAACAGAAACTTACAGAAGACCCAGAACAGCTGTAATCTTATTGAAAGTCCATGCAGTTTTGAGGTGCAGAGGCTCCTTCTGCTCCTAATTCATATATTCATAGGGTTCTGAATTGGATTGATGTTGCTTGATAAGAAAGATCAATGTTGCATTTGTATCGAGCTTTGGCACGTCTTCAAGGTCTACAGAAGCACTTTACGTTTAATTACTTTGAAATTGTGACAACAAGACTGCACAGACCAAAGTCTGATAAGCTGCAAACAAAATAATGATTAGCAATGCAGTTTGAGGGAGAGATATTGGCCTTTGCCCTAAGGGAACTCATCTGCTTCTTTTCAATGGAACCTATGACATCCAAATGAGAGGGCAAAAACTTTTGGTTTATGTCTCAGCTCAACAGCGGCACCTCCTGCAGTACAGCACTACTGATCTCTTCTTTCCCTTTTCTCTCCATCCCCTTCTACTGCCCTTCTCTGTCTGGGTTATGAGTTCAAGTCTCTGGAGTAGTACTCGAGTCCATGATCTTTCTGACTCAGAGGTAGGAATGCTGTCTCTTAGCCAAGGCTACGTCTGGAAAGCAACAAATTTTAACCAAAGGAGTTGATGCCAAACCAACCTTGGCAGAGAATGAAGGCTACACCAATAACACAGGTTCACAGTCTTTTCGATACACTCACCTTCCAGGTTGTTACTGGCAAAAAATAAATCACAATGTGACCCTAGGACACTATTGAATTGAGATCATTTGAGCTCCTTGTCTGGATAATTGGATCAGCAGCCACCCAATTGTTTATAATGCCAACTTGCAATGGTATGCAATTAAGCAGGAGGCACTGTGCACGACAAATAAAGTAATCATGGGTTTGAATTTTCTTTCCCAGTGTGGGACTGAGGTTAAAGACATAAGTGACTGCCACAGCCCTGTACAATCGGGTCCAAGTGTATTGTAAAAGAAAATCACCAGCTGTGGTTAAAGAAAAATAACCATTAATCCTCAGCCTTCATACAGCCATCTAATGAAGCCCCTGACTGTGGCACTCTGCAAATTGGTACAAATTTGCCAACCATTATGGCAGCTATTTTAGGTGTGAGAGTTACTATGCCAGAAAGAATATTGTCAGATTGTTGCCTGATTGATGTCAAGCAGCTATGATCCTTCCCTGCAAAATCCAACCCAAAATCCAATTATTTCTAGAATGATAAAGTTCCATTAATGGAACGACTTTCTGCCTGCATGTGAGCAGTTATTCCCAGCTAATCAGCCCTTTAATACCCCAGTCCTACAACCATCCAAGATCACAACCTCCCTCACATCTTCAATTTCCATACCTGAGCTGGAGCCCTAAGCTCTAGAATTCCCTCCCTTAACATATTCAACTCTTTCTTTTTCTTTTAAGGTGCTCCTTCAATAACCCTTTGACTATGCTTTTGTTACCTGTCTTAATATCTCTCAGTGTGTCTGATAACTACTCCTAGGAAGCAGATTGAGAAATATTATGGCATTGAAGG
Source organism: Chiloscyllium plagiosum (assembly GCF_037043375.1). Lineage (NCBI taxonomy): Eukaryota > Metazoa > Chordata > Chondrichthyes > Orectolobiformes > Hemiscylliidae > Chiloscyllium > Chiloscyllium plagiosum. Next base: position 17,935,798 of record NW_028270175.1, on the reverse strand, counting down.
AGCATGTAAATGCAAGTCGCTGCGGTTCTGCACTATTAATCAGACCCAGAGTGAATCCACAGGATATTTTTTAATGATTCTGAAAGCTGAGAGTGAGATCCTTTTGTGGCACAGAATCAGTTTCTGAGTACTCAGGTTTCAAATCTGCACTTTCTCCTCAGCAAGGAGAGTTTGCAAACTGAGGAATGACAAAGTTTATGACCCTGCTGCGGTCACTATTAGGGAGATGACTTCTATGTCACAAACAGCTTGGTTCATAAGAGATAAAGGTAAAGCTGCCATGCTCTTACCAGAGCATAGGGCTGGTCTTTGATAAGATAGAGACCACTGGAGGTGGATTGATATTAGGGTCACTATGCCTCAGGCAAGAGAAGAGGTTGAAAAGGAGAATCCTTCATGGTAACCTCAGCCAATGCAGAAATTGAGCCCAAGCTGTTGATGCCATTCTGCACAGCAAACCAGCCATCCAGCCAAATCACCTAAACTGACCAATGTAATGCCGCTGAAATGCTCCCACTTGCACCACCAGTATAACATGGCAGCTTAAACATCAGTCATTGTGCCATTGTTCACACTTTTCTGTGGAGGCATACCCATTGCCTTGGATAGGGCTTATTGTATAAACCAATAATTGTAAAAGAGTTAATGTTGACGTTGCATTAACTCCACCCAGTCTGATGATGTAGCATAATCTTTCAGTGAAAAAACAGTTATTCTTGCACTGAGGTCTTGATAGAGATTGATATGACACACTGGTTCCTGATAGCTGTAATTATGCATAACTGGTTAATATCTCATTGTACTGATTGCTATCATACAATGGACTATACCTTGTAATGCAAGACAAGTACCTCGTACTGATAAGGCTGTCCATTGGTTTATCCTTTAACACTGTATTGTTACTATGGTTAAAAATCATGCAACACCAGGTTATAGTCCAACCGGTTTAATTGGAAGCACTAGCTTTCAGAGCGTCGCTCCTTCATCAGGTGATTATGGAAATCATTGTTACTATGGGGTCAGTCATTGAACACATTCACACATGGCTGTCAGTATTCTTTTGACAAAAGAATAAAAGCTTATTACACAAAAACAAACAAGAAGCTCTGACCAAATTTTATGACTAATCAGGAATTTTTTAAAGAGTAAAAAGAAAAATGCAGTCCTTTTCCTAGTATCCTCCATAGACATTAAACATCAGTAAGGCATCATTCCTATCATTCATAACTGATGAATGTCTTCCTTAATTAATGAAGTTATATGCATCTCCTTTCAGTAACTGCAGAGAGCTTCTTCAAACACAATCAGCTCAGTCACTAAATGTTTTATTTACTTTAATTTTTTCAGAAAATTGAAGTTTTATAATTTTCTTTCAAAATTCAACAACAGATTTATACAAGCATCCTCCTCACTGCTGTTGTCTGGAAAGTACTCAGAGGGATTGGTAATGTAAATATAACGTGGAATTTGATTGGTGATGTGATTTAGATTGTGAGTACAGAGATTTTGAAATGAAGATGCTTCAAGCAATGTTGGAGATTGAGTTCTTTCCCCACAGAATAATGAAGGGATGTGTTTGATTCCATTTTGATGAATTCCTTCAAATCTGAGCTTCTATGTCACAAATGGCTTGTTTAATGAGAGATAAAGGTAAAGTTGCCACACTCTTACCAGATCATAGGGCTGCTGTCTGATTAGAGAGACTACTGTTGGTGGTTTAATCTGAGGGTCACTCTGCCTTAGGCAAGGAAAGATGTTGAGAAGGAAAATCCTTCAAGGTAACCTCAGCGAATGTAAAAATTGAACCCAAGTTGTTGATACCATTCTGCATCGCAAACCAGCCAGCCAGCCAAATCACTTAAAAATGTGTGTTGCCTTTTAAAGCAGGTTTCAGTGTCTAAATTACATGATACCAGCAGGCATTTGGCCATGCATCTAATTCTGGTGGTTATTCAAATTTGTGGAGTGCATTTGTATTGGAATCTAAATTATTTTCATTGTCAGAAAGGTCACACCAGTAATGAGAAAAAGAGCCAATTCTCTGGGTTTTTTGCATGCAATTTTCCCTACAGACCAGTGAACTCTGTCATCAGACTAAAATGGAGTTAGAAGCCTTGATAGTGGAGAAAATAGTCACACAATGTGATTTTCCCTGGAATGGCCAGAGGTGGGCCAGTCAGCCAATTAAGTATGGTGGGCAAACTCTCAAAGCTGGAGGATCAGCACTCTTCCAGCTTGGAAAGTAACAACAAGCTGCAGTGAAAGGAAGGTACTGGAAAGAATGTTTCAAAATGAAAGAGCTCTCTTTCCAATTTCTTTTTTAAATTTAAGTTAATAGCTTTTGCGTACAGGCCACCAATGTATCTCTGTATTGTATTATTGTTTAGTTGCATCTGTCAGGGATTCCTGAGACCAAATGGAACTAAGGAGCAGATGGCTGAATGTTATTGAAGGGAAAATTGAGTGAGAACTCTGTGTGTATGTATAGGGGAACAAGTAAGGGATCTTATGGTGCAACGGAAGTGTCCCTACCTCAAGGTACAAGTCCTACCAACTGCAGACGTATGTCATAACAAGTCTAAACAGGTTAATTCAAAATATCTATGGGAAACAAGTCATCATTGTGCTGAAGTTTTGTGATGTGCCAGTTGGAATAAAACACTGACTAGAAAAGTATATGCCTGAATTCTTTCTAAACTACCTTTAACGTTTGATGGTCATCATATTGGGAGAGTGGTGAAGGGTTCCTCTTCAAGGGAGCTAGTGGCTGCTGCAATGGCTGCCCACATGGACAGGTTATGTAAACAAAGCACAGTCACTGCATGGCCTCCTTCCTCCCTCCTGAACACCTGCTACTGAGAGGTAATCTCTGGGTAGCTAAACTGGCGCTGCCAGCTCTGAGAACCTGGAGGTCAACTGAAAAGTCAGTCAGGCGACACTGAGGACTGCAGATGCTGGAGATTAGAGTCAAGATTAGAGTGGTGCTGGAAATGCACAGCAGGTCAGGCAGCATCCAAAGAGCAGGAAAAAAATCAATGTTTCGAATTCCTGATGAAGGGCTCCTGCCTGAAACATCGATTTTCCTGCTCCTCAGATGCTGCCTGACCTGCTGTGCATTTCCAGCACCACTCTAATCTTGACTGAAAAATCAATCTGGTATTAGTTGGACTGCTTTTCTCCTTTTTGAATGCAGGTGGGTAACCTTGACCCCATCCCACTTCCCTGAAAAAGAACAGGAACGAAGCCATGAAGTGCCCTGCTGGCAGGTGGTGATATGTTTGGTGCCTGCTTGCTCGTGCTGCTTGTTTCAATGGAGCTAAACATCAAGCCTCCAGTCACTGCTGTGATGACAAACCAGCCAGAAAATCATTGGACTATTACTGTTGTTTTTCCCCACATCTTTTCTGACATCTATCTACTTGGAGCATTCTGTTGATTTCTGGTATTTTTTATTGGAGAAAAGCCATCTCGACAGGCCTACATTCTACATTAAGAAGTTGAAGTGCAAGGGGACAACCAGAGCCTGGATTTCAGTGTCTCATTGCAGCAATCTTAGTATCAGGGTTGCGTGAGGAAGAGTCAGGAAACAAAATGCTTCAATTTTCCAGAGATGCGTCCAGTTTGGAAAAAACAAATTTTACAACTCTTTTGGTCTTGATTTCTTCCCATGGTTCAGTGATGTAGTAAGACTATTTAACATATTTATCATTATATCAATAACGATACTGGTCTTCCATCCATAAAGGGGTATTGTACTTACAGGGGAAGGAAAAGTTACAAACTAACACTTGTAAATTTGATATCCCCATGCCATCTGTCTGATCACTCAACACAATATACACAACCTTATTGTGAAGAAGAATCGTTGAACTTGAAACATTAATTCTGTTTCTCTCTCCAAACATGCAGCCAGACCTGATAAATTTTCTCCAGCACTTTCTATTTTTATTTTGTATTTTCAGCATTCACAGAATTTTGCTTTTATATGAACATTCGGTGCCTTTAATTTAAAGAAAATCTGCAAAAGAAAGAACTTGTATTTATTTCTGGAGATCCAATTGTTCTGTAAGGTTAACCTACCCTTGATCCTACCTTCATGTCTCAGTAATACATTTTCTCTTTGAAACCAGGTTGTTAATTTAATTAAAGGTGAATTGCCACAGTATTCAGCAGTCACATGTTAACATGGTCACAGATAATAATTAAAACCTCAGGTAGAACGCAAAACAAAGTCTCCAAAGAATTAAACAGCAATGATTCAATCCCGAGTTGCAATTGAACCATCTGGTGAACAAAGAACCTTTTACAGCTTGAGCCCAGTTGCAGAGCACCACAATTTTTATTTTAACAGTGTCTCTTTTGGGGAACTGTCTATTTGTCTTCTAATGTTATACAACTTTGTTACTATAAAAAGGAAGAATCTTTTACAAGGTTTATTTCTGTGAGAATCCCTTTTTATTCTTGTGGCAGTTTTAAGTAAAACATAACTATTCAGACTTCCATCAGTCATCCTGGATGCTGTTTATGTCTGTACCATTTTTCTAAAATTGTCAGAAAGTTTGTTGGCTGCCACCACTCTCGTGAATTTTAATGTATGGACTGACAAGAGAGTGGACAAAATTAGTCTCTTTGATTTTTGAACTATTAAACATTGTTTTTTGCAGACAGACCACCCTGGTCCATTGATATTATGGCCCTAATCCTAACCACATGGCACAAGGACACAGCCTGACTTCAAAGATCTGGTTCGAAAAGTGTGGCTCTGGAAAAGCACTGCAGGTCAGGCAGCATCCAAGAAGCAAGAGAGTCAATGTTTCTGGCATAAGACCTTCATCAGGAATGTGAAGGGCTTATGCCCGAAACATCGACTCTCCTGCTCCTCGCGTGCTGCCTGACCTGCTGTGCTTTTCCAGCACCACACTTTTCAACTCTGAATCTCCAGCACCTGTAGTCTTCATTTCCTCCTCGTTGCTTCAAAGATCTGGTCATATGTGAAAGAATTCCAATAGTCTAATCACAACAGACTGCTGATTTCTTTAGTTCTGACGGGAGATCTGGATTCAAAGGAATATATGTCATACACTTTAAGCATTGTGAGAGCCTGCTGAAGTTGTGTTCTGTTGTTTAGTAAACTGTGTAAGAAATGTGTTTTAAGAAAGATATTCTAAATGACCCAGGAATCTTGTTTTTTTGTGCATATTGAGACCCTTGTGACTTGTTTCTGTGTTAATTCTCTAGTAAATGGAAACATAGGAACAGGTGTAAGCCATGCAGATCTTTGAGCCTCAATTTGAAATGTTTATCCTTATTTTCTATCTCTCGTTGATCCTATTCTCCCCACAGCCTCTCACAACCTCCAGACAATTAGGTCATGGGTAACCTGTGAATATTAATTGTCATTATTTTGCCACTGCAGTATTTTTCAGTAGCACTAAACTAAATATTGGGAGAACATCTGAGTTATAAAATGCAGAGAATTTATGATTTGACAGTTAGAAGCTCCTAAATTTGTTGCACGAGTTACTAATCCAAACATAACTCTCATTAGGATGTTGCACTGCTGGACTTCATATTGGGTACCGAGATCGACAGTGATTCTGATCAGGTGTCAGAAGCTAAGTTGTCTATTGCCAATCCACTAAGTGTATGGAAAGATTTACAATAAAGCAGTTTTCATTTATATGTCTTTAATGCAATGAATGTCTCAAGAAATTTTGTAGGAGTGTTACTATACAATTTAAAGAGATATTCGGACAGATGACCAAAAGTTTGGATAAAGAGGTAAATTTAAAAACAACAAATCGCATTTATATCGTGCCTTTGATATTGTGAAATGTGCCACGACATTGCACATGAATAATTATCAAAACAAATTGACGTTTGAGCCACATAAGCAGGTGTTAGGGCAGCTAATCAAGAGCTTGGTCATAGTAGGTTTTAATGAATGTGTAAAAGGTGATCAAAGCATTACAAAGAAAGAGGGTTTTCAGGAAGGAATTCTGCAGCTTAGCAACTGAAGTCATGGCCCATCAATTGTGAAGTGGTGAAAAAAAATGAGCAAGGTGTATGCCGCAGGAATTAGGTAAATTGGATGTCATAAGGCTGTAAGAGGTTGTGGGGAAGGATAGGATCAAGGTGAGATAGAAAATAAGGATAAAAATTTCAAATTAAGTCTCAAATTGAGGAGGAAATTACAACTGCTGCATGAGGTAGATGAAACTAACAACGTAAAATTATGAAAGTGGTATCTTGGCAAGTAACCAATGAAAAGTAAGAGCTACGGTTTAATCCCTCAGACTATGCTCAATTAGCTTGTCGCAATCTATAATGTTATAAGGTTGTTACAATTGGCCTCAATATTGTTGAATTCAGCATTGACCAAATTTGGTCCCAATTACCATTCAAAAATTTCTATTCTCAAAACCTATGTAGATGTTGGGCACTGACAGGACACATCTTAATTGTTAATGGTTTCGATAGTCAGATAAGATAAAAATGGGTCAGACACGAAGAGAACTTTTCTGCCTTTTAACTAGGATGATTGATAATGGTAAAACAATATAAGTTGGCAACGATGCAAGTAATAGGAATGGCGGCATTTTGAAAAGGTCTCTTTGTTCACAGGACATGCGCATCATTGGCAACGCCAACATGTATTGCCTAGTTGTAATTTCCCAAGAGAACCAGCTTCTTAAACACCTGCAGATCATATGGTATTAGTGCTCTCATTATGCTATTATGTTAGATTGGGAGTGCCAGGATTTTGACACAATGCTGATGAAAGAATGTGATTTAATTTCACTTTGGAATGGATGTTGAATTGATGATATTTCCATGCCCTTGTTGCTCTTGTCCTTTTAAAGTGGTAGAGGCCATGCAATTCAGGAGCGTGGGTGTTGTCAATAAGTCTATCCAGCAGAATAGATGGCACACTCTGTAATGCTTTGAAAAAATGTAATTTTGGTGGATTGAAGATTGAGAAATTGTGCAGAAAGTTGGAAGTTAACAATAAACTGGTTGAGGAATTTGGTGGCAGTTAGGGGTGAGGTGGGTATCACTACAAACATTAAAAATTAGCATTTACATAATACTTGTATTGAAGTGAAATGTCCCAAGGGGGCTGGAATACAAGTGTTAGGAGAGGAGGTGGAGGATGTAATTAAAAGAGTAATCAAAGGTAATGATTTTGAAATGACCTGAGAAAGTCAAGAATTTACACCAGACAAAAGGATTAAGAAAGAGAATTCAGGGTGCATGGTCTGATGGTTTCAGACTATACTACTAATGGCACACTCAAAAGAGGGAAAGTGTCACTTGGAAAGGCAGAGCATGTGATCTGGGATGGAGGCTGCCGAGGTCAGAGAGCGAAAGTAGTCCAATAGAAATCCTTATTCACGTTGATGCTGGGCACAATTCTGATGTCACCATAATTTGATGTCTTTTGAGAGTCAACAGTCATATCCACAGTTTGTTTTATTTCAGACAATATTGTGTCACCAGTTAAGTCATTGTGAACTCCTTGAATGTTTTTCTATATTGAGGGGCGCTATACAATTGCAAGTTGTTGTAAGAAAATCTCACGATGATAGAAATCATCTCAGTAGCGTCATCAAGGGTTACCAACCCTGGCACGAGAAACAGTAATTTCTGCTGCATCAGTATCTCCCTGTCTTGAGACAAAAGGTCTTAAGATGAGAGGAAATTTATATCGGAGTGTCCTTGTTCCACACAGTTTTCTTTGTCTTTTAACACTCAGGTGCCTTGTGCAGTGTTGGAATCTGATACCAAGTGTTGTGAGAGGTTCTGTCAGTCCTTTAAGAATTGTAGAAGTTCACATGTTAAATATATTTAAGACTGAGGTGGACAAAGTGTTGGTCTCAGAATCAAGGAGTACAGGGTAGAGGTGTTAAAACAAAGTTGAGATGGAAGATCAGCCGTGCTCATATTGAATAATGAAATAGTCTCAAGGGGATATATGGTCTACTCCTGCTGTTTGTTATGTCAAGAATCTGCTTCTGGTAGTTACATGGCTAACTCTGGCTCCCAGTGTTTGTCCTGCAGGCTCAGTTTTTCTTTGATATGTCAGTCATAAATGCAAGGGCATTGAATTTAGCCACGTAAAAACCGAGAGCTGACATATGGGCAGTGGTCTGCTGGGCTCGGTGATATAATGTCTGTGTTACTGAGTTAGGAAATCATTGGGCCTGTCCTACTAATCTGAAGAATGAGAATTCAAATTCCTACCTGATAGTTTGAGAATTTGAATTCAGTTTAAAAAGAAATCTGGAGATAAATAGCTGGCATCAGTGAAAAAAAAACCAGATTGGAAGTTATGATAAAAACCCAAGCGGTTCATTAATGTCCCCAAGGGAAGACCTGTGTGTGCCTTCGGTCCCACATCAACATGGCTGACTCTTAACTGCCTTCCGAAGTGGCCTAGCAAGCCACTTGATTGATTAAAAGAACTAAGGATGAGTAATAAATGTTAGCAATCCCTACATCCCAAGAATGAATTTTAAAAATCTCAATTAAAACATGGGCAATATAGATTAGTTAAAGAAGCAAAACACCACATGCACACACAAATTAATAACCTCGCTGGGTAATAATCTGAGGAAAAGGTGAATCAGCATTCAGTTTATTATCTAACTGATGGCTGTTGGCTGGAACACTCTTAGCAGAAAGCAAATACAAGGAAAACAAAAATTAGCCAGGAAAAACTTATACCAAAGCTTCAGGGTTTATAAGGTTTGACTAAAATTTTGTTTCTTGAACACACATTATACCAGGAGCATCCTTGCAATGACTCAATGAGCAATCGTAGTGCTTGGATTCAGTTGAGTCATTAAGGTCAGAAAGTCCGGGGTTCAATCCTTGACTTCTGATTAAAAAAAATCACCTCAACCAGCCAGAGTTAGTATGCAAATATCAGGAGAATAATTGTCAACCCTGTCTTCAAGAATCTAATTTAAACCCTTGCCAACTCCGCTTGAATCTGATCAGATTGAAATCTTCAAAATATTAACAGGAAAACACAGTTTTTCATTGGTTGGAGATTTTAGAACTACCGGGCATAGTCTAAAATTAGGGCCAGAATAATCACAAGAGATGTTAGGAAATACTACTACACACAAAGGGGCGGCAAGGTGGCACGGGGCGGCACGGTGGCACAGTGGTTAGCACTGCTGCCTCACAGCACCAGAGACCCGGGTTCAATTCCCGTCTCAGGCGACTCTCTGTGTGGTGTTTGCACATTCTCCCCGTGTCTACGTGGGTTTCCTCCGGGTACCCCGGTTTCCTCCCACAATCCAAACAAAAATGTGCAGGTTAGGTGAATTGGCCATGCTAAATTGCCCATAGTGTTAGGTGAAAAGGTAAATGTAGGGTCTGGGTGGGTTGTGCTTCGGCGGGTCGGTGTGGACTTGTTGGGCCCAAGGGCCTGTTTCCACACTGTAAGTAATCTAATCTAAACAAAGGGTAGTAGATGGTTGAAACTCTCTTCCATAAATGAAAGTGGATGATAGATCAGTTGTTAATTTTACATCTAAGAGAAGTATTGTTTTGTTAAACAAAGGAGTCCTGGCCAAATGCAGGCACATGGTGTTAGGCCACAAATCAGTTATTGAATGGTGGAACATGTTTGAGGGGCTGAATGACCTCCTCCTCTTTCAATGCTCCTTATTCTGGAGGTTTCATAACATGGCTTTCTTCCTCCAATTGCTGCTTCTTTCATTTGTACCTTCATCTCCTCCTTTGGGTCACTCCTTAAAGTTCACCTGTTTAAGCAAGCTTTTAGTCATTTGTCCTGTGTAAAATAACTTATATGGTTTGCTGTCAAATTTTGTTTGATATCCATCCTGCAGAGCACCTTGTTACGTGAAAGAAACTTTAAAACTGCATTTGTGTTATTGTCAGGGCAGTGCAGGTACTCCCCAGAGTTCCTACATTACAGAAAGTATGCCTCCAACCTGGGTTCTTGATCACCATCCACAGAGGTCTGCTTACAATGTATGCATTTGTATGTATGTCTGTGTGCATGCGCATGTTCATGACTGAGTTTGCATGTTTGTATTTGTACAAGTGTGAATGGACATTGGGTAAAGATTTAACTAGCCTTAGTTAGGATGCCCTCTATGGTGGAGTTAAATTTGCACAGTGCCGATTACTTTCAGGAAAAGTAATCAGTTGGGTAAGTTAGCAGTGGTGCTGTGTCTCAGCAACACACAGTATCTTCAATAGAGACAATATAAGGAGAAATATTTTTTATCTTGCAAGTGGTAATAATCTGAAATATATTGTCTGAAAGGCCAATGGAAACAATTTCAGTAGTAACTTTTGAAAGACAATTAGATAGATATTTGAAGGAGAATACTTGCTAGGCTGTTGGGGAATGGTGTGGGTCTGGGCTGAATTGGATACCTGTTTAAAGATCTAGCATGATGGGCTGAATTGTCTCCTTCTGTCCTCTATCATTCTGTAATTCAAGAGAGGAGGAAGGGAAAGTGAAAAGATTGCTTTGAATATAAAAGGAAAGATAAGTGACAAAATTTATAATTATTCTGCAGCCTGGAGCAGTTCTCCTGGCATTTTTAATTAACACTTTGCAAGTGTGTAAAGATGCTTAAGTAAGCAAAATGCTTTTGCAATGTGTTTATGATGGTTATAAAATGAGGCTGAGGGAAAAGACTGGTGCAACTTTAAAGCTCCAGCGGTGACAATAATGTCAATTAAAAGCACAATGTTGACTGATATATTTACAGCAGTGCGTTGCAATAATCAAGTTTGAAATATGGTGACTTTTTTCATTCTGACATGACAGTGTATTAAATCTTCTACTGCTGCAAACATTAACTCCTTACCAGCTTTCTGAGCTAGGCATTTCTTTGAAATAATGCCCCACCTTTTCTAATGACCTCTCACTCTTTAAAAATCACTTTAAGTTTCAGTGTTGGAGATAACATTCAATGCCTTTAAAATCACTGAATCCCCTACTATCAATATCATGGGGGGTATCATTGACTGGAAACTGAACTGGACCACCCATTTAAATATTCTGGCTACATGAACAATTAATGGGGTCAGAATTCTGCAATGAATAACTCACCCCCAATTCCTCAAAGCCTGTCCACCATTTACAGAGCACAAGTCAGGAATGTGATAGAATACTCCCCATTTGCCTGGATGTGGGCAGTTCCAGCAACACCATCCGATGTAAAGCGGACCGCTTGATTGCCACTACATCCACAAACCTTCACTCCCTCCACAACCGATACGCAGTAGCAGCAGTGTGTAATATCAATAAAATGCACTGCAGAGGTTTGCCAACGTGTTCAGACAGCATCTTACATGACTACTGTTATCTAGAAGGACAAGGGCAGCAGATACCCAAGAACACTACCACCTGGTAATTCCCCTCCAAGTCACACATTATTCTTGACTTGGAACTTTCTCACTATTCATTTAATGTTATTGGGTCAAAATCACGGAACTCCCCTCCTAGCATTGTTGTCAGTGTACCGATAGCAAATAGACTGTAGCAATTAGAAGAGTATAAAGAAAGTAGGAGTATACTTAAGAGGGAAATCAGGAGGGCAAAACGGGGACATGAGATAGCTTTGGCAAATAGAATTAAGGAGAATCCAAAGGGTTTTAACAAATATATTACGGACAAAAGGGTAACTAGGGAGAGAATAGAGCCTCTCAAAGATCAGCAAGGTGGCCTTTGTGTGGAGCCACAAAAAATGGGGGAGATATTAAATGAATATTTTGCATCAGTACTTACTGTGGAAAAGGATATGGAAGATATAGACTGTTGGGAAATAGATGGTGACATCTTGCAAAATATCCAAATTACAGAGGAGGAAGCGCTGGACGACTTGAAATGGTTAAAGGTGGATACATCCCCAGGCCCTGATCAGGTGTACCCGAGAACTCTGTGGGAAGCTAGAGAAGTGATTGCTGGGCCTCTTGTTGAGATATTTGTATCATCGATAGTCAAAGGTGAGGTGCCGGAAGACTGGAGGTTGGCAAACGTGGTGCCACTGTTTAAGAAGGGCAGTAAAGACAATCCAGGGAACTATAGACCGGTGAGCCTGACCTCGGTGGTGGGCAAGTTGTTGGAGGGAAACCTGAGGGACAGGATGTACATGTCTTTGGAAAGGGAAGGACTGATTCGGGATAGTCAACATGGCTTTGTGCGTGGGAAATCATGTCTCACAAACTTGATTGTGTTTTTTGAGGAAGTAACAAAGAAGATTGATGAGGGCAGAGCAGTAGATGTGATCTATATGGACTTCAGTAAGGCGTTCGACAAGGTTCCCCATGGGAGACTGAATAGAAAGGTTAGATCTCATGGAATACAGGGAGAACTAGCCATTTGGAGACAGAACTGGCTCAAAGGTAGAAGACAGAGGGTGGTGGTGGAGGGTTGTTTTTCAGACTGGAGGCCTGTGACCAGTGGAGTGCCACAAGGATCAGTGCTGGGCCCTCTACTTTTTGTCATTTACATAAATGATTTGGATGCGAGCATAAGAGGTACAGTTAGTAAGTTTGCAGATGACACCAAAATTGGAGGTGTAGTGGACAGCGAAGAAGGTTACCTCAGATTACAACAGGATCTTGACCAGATGGGCCAATGAGCTGAGAAGTGGCAGGTGGAGTTTAATTCAGATAAATGCGAGGTGCTGCATTTTGGGAAAGCAAATTTTAGCAGGACTTATACACTTAATGGTAAGGTCCTAGGGAGTGTTGCTGAACAAAAAGACATTGGAGTGCAGGCTCATAGCTCCTTGAAAATGGAGTCGCAGGTAGATAGGATAGTGAAGAAGGCGTTTGGTATGCTTTCCTTTATTGGTCAGAGTATTGAGTACAGGAGTTGGGAGGTCATGTTGTGGCTGTACAGGACATTGGTTAGGCCACTGTTGGAATATTGCGTGCAGTTCTAGTCTCTTTCCTATCGGAAAGCTGTTGTGAAACTTGAAAGGGTTCAGAAAAGATTTACAAGGATGTTGCCAGGGTTGGAGGATCTGAGCTACAGGGAGACGCTGAACAGGCTGGGCTGTTTTCCCTGGAGCGTCGGAAGCTAAGGGGTGACCTTATAGAAGTTTACAAAATTATGAGGGACATGGATAGGAGAAATAGACAAAGTCTTTTCTCTGGGGTCGGGGAGTCCAGAACTAGAGGGCATAGGTTAGGGTGAGAGGGGAAACATATAAAACAGTCCTAAGGGGCAACCTTTTCACACAGGGGTTGGTACGTGTATGGAATGAGCTGCCAGAGGAAGTGGTGGAGGCTGGTACAATTGCAACATTTAAGAGGCATTTGGATGTGTATATGAATATGAAGGGTTTGGAGGGATATGGGCCGGGTGCTGGCAAGTGGGAAAAGATTGGGATGGGATATGTGGTCAGCATGGACGGGTTGGACCGAAGGGTCTGTTTCCATGCTGTACATCTCTCTGACTCTATGATGAATTCAAGAAAGCAGCTTACCACTGATTGACACCACCTTCTTTAACTGTCCTACCTGCCCATCTTCCTTTCCAAGTATCCACTCCACCCTCTGCTGCAAACTATCGCCATTACCCCCCACCTTCTTCTACCTATTGCCTTCCCAGCTTCCGCTCTCCCAGCTATCGCCTTCCCAGCTACCTTGCCACCAGCCCCAGCCCCTCCCATTTATCTCTCAGCCCCTTTGGGCCCCTTCCATACCAGATTCCTGATGAAGGGTTATGCCCGAAATGTTGACTGTCCTGCTCCTCGGATGCTGCCTGTCAGTGAAGCCCAGCCAGTGAAGCCCACCTCTCATGAATAGACTGAAAAAACTATTTATTTCATTCCCCCCACACAATCTTGTCCATCAACTACCTTACATCCTTCTCTGTAGGCTTCTTTAAAATGTGCCATCACATGGCTTCATCACAGAGATGTTGCATAACATTTTACATTTACTGTATATGGCAGTTTGAATGGAGTGCAACATTCCAGGGCAATTCACAATAGAATTATTCAACAAAGATCTAAGTCTCGGCTTTTGTTGAGATTTGAAATTCAAAGTGTGACTCACCCTTTGCCTGTCTCAGCACAGTATCATCTACTCACTCTGTCTCACTCATTCTTTCAGACACTCTTTTTCTGTATCTCTATTTTTCACTCTTTCCCTGTCCCTGAAGTACAGGTTAAATCATCCATTCAAGGCATTAAGCTGTTCATCACAAGATGACCGTCATGTTTGGGCAGGCTGTCCCCAGGAATGCTAATGTGAAAAGATACCAGATATTGGGCAAAGATGGCAAATTCAAATTAGCTTCAAATTACTATTCTCCCAAGGAAAGAAATCCAGGTACTTGCCAATTCCAGTTTCACTCAGGCTGGGAACTGCCACAGGCAACCTGTATTTGGAATGGAGGGTGATTGGGACCTGGTTTGTTTAAACTCCTGGCTACAAGCAGAGACAAATGTATGAGTCTGTCAATAACTGGCAATGTTAGTATCTGTAGGCCTTAATGTAATGGCCCTTAGCTATCAGCAGGATCTTCTCCCATTACTCCCTCAACTATTCAGCCAAGCTTGACAAGCCAAAGCATCTGGAGAAACATATATGTGGCAATTTCCATGCTTTCTCCAACACAGCTAAATGTCCAACTGCTTGCTGCTCACATCAAATAACTAAGTACCCAAAACTCCAAATACCTGCCAATATAAGCACAATTTTGTATAGTTGCCAAGTGCTATGTAGCTGTGGAAACATCTTTATTATAAAGTAATAGAATAGTACAGCTCAAAAAGAGTATTCTGTTTAGTCCCATTTCCCTTCCTATTCCCAGCATCTGCAGAAGACTTTGCTTTCTTCACTGTCAGAAACTCATGACCAGATTCCCATCTCAGATGCAACTCTTGTTAGCACAATGCCATCTTCATTATGACTTTTCCTTTGATCTCCTGATATCACAGTCCATCAACAGAGAAGCAGTTGTCCTGTAACGTTGGGTGTAGTGACAGTTTCACATAGAACTCTTAGTGTTTCATTGAGGACACTTTGTATGTTTTTTAAACATCACCAACTTGGCTTCTGTATTCACTGTTATAAACATACAGAATAGACTTAAATTGAGATTTGTGACTGCAGAGAAACTGCATTTTTTTCTAATTGATATCATAGTTGACAGAGACTTCATTTGGTGTAGTAATAGCAGGGAACAATTTGTAATGGGCCTGATACCTGCTGTTAATACTCTGCATTGTCTGCTACCTATCTGTGTCACCCTTAGGCACCCCGTGTCTCACTACGTGCCAACTTTTTGCACTTCTTTGATGTGTGCTAGGATGTTAAATAAACAGTACCCCTTCAAATTCCATGGTTTATTGACAAATCATGTCTTTCTTAACTCATAGGCTGCTGGCAGATTCTGTCATTTCTGGCTGAATGAATTCGTAAATATTTCGGTCTTCTTTACTGAAATAAATGCATTTTCCAGTCAGAACACTATTGAACTGTCTTTGGTAAAACTGCAACCAGAAATAAACCAGAAATAAGATGAATATTAAATTTTTATTCCTTAATAAATGTAATAATCTAATGTAGTTTTAATCAAGCATCCTTTCTTGAAAAGCTTGTCAGTTCAAGCCCCACAACATAACACTTGAGCACATAATCTCGGTTTACATTCCAGCATTTCCCAGGAGGCCAATATTTATCCCTCAACCAAGATCAGTTTTAAAAAAAAACTGATTTTCTGGCCATGATCACAATTATGTTTTGCAGGATTGCACAAATTGGTCACGGTTATGGAAGATGCTATATCTATTTAAAGGTAGAATAAGACAAAATAATTGATTACTCGTGAATTGTTACAGCGACGTTAACAGTCAGGACTCAGAATCTATCTTATACCCAGTCAATGATCGGGGTGGATTTTTTAAAAAGCATGTATTTATTAAGTCGAATGTTGATTATTCTAAAAGCATGGCAACTTATATGGGTCGACAAAGAGACACATTTTAAATTTTAGTTTGAATTGGGTAGAGCAGTGATGTGTTTATGATGTTAATACAAAGATACGCTCTTGGGAATTGTTCACACGTTCGGGGCGATTGGTCAGCTTAGTCAAGGTGAATATGAAGGAATATTACAGCCAACAAAAAAAACCTGCAATGAAAAGCAGAAAAGCTTCTTGTTGGAGGCAGTTATTAATGAAATCCACAGTACAGACAGCATCTGCAGTCACACTATCTATGCAAAATATATGAAAAACCTTAATTCCGCTTGCACTTTCAGTGACCTTTTTACTGTTGTTAATTCCGATGACCAAATTTAGAATTAAAAACTATGTAAACGTGTCACATTGTAATTATATTTGCTTGCCAGTAAAGGAGCTGTAACACAACAGTTATGAGTGTTATAATTGCAATGTGATATATCTATATAGGCATGCTTCATTATAAACGTATTGCAAACATTTACTTGGAAAACTGAAAATAAAGACAGAATATATCTGTACAAAAATGAGCACTATTATATGTACTTGGATCCTTGGAACATCCGAAGGTGCTTTACAGCCAATAAGGCACTTCTGAAGAGCGGTCCCTGTTGAAATATCGGAAACTCAGTAGCCAGGTCTGTCTAACAAAGTGAAATAAATGACCAAGTAAACTGTTTCATGTGTCAGTTGAGATTTACATATTGGTCCAGAGACTCCCTGTTTTCCTTCAAATCGTTTCAGGAAAAATACAAATAACTGCTCCATTTTCTTGTTGACTCTCCCACAGGCACAGAAAGTTTTTGTTTTAACTGTGTTCAATACCACAAGTTACGAGTTCTGCACAACTAATAGCAACACCAAAACAAACTTAACAGTTACCTGTCGCGGGTGGTGGTGCAGGAGTCCTTGAGGTTTAGAGTAGTATGTTCAGTTTTTAGCACTCTCCTTCAGGAAGGATATCTTGACCTTGAAGGTGATATTGCAGCTGCAAGTGTTAAATTATGAGGACAGATTGCCGAGCCAGGTTTAAATATTTCCAGGCAACCTGTTGGGACATGTTATGACCTGTTTCTGAAACAGATGGAGCTTGACCAGAAGCAGGGATACTACCACTATGCCACAAGAGCCCAACTCCACTAGGTTTGTACTAACTTGACGATAAAGATTGAGGTTCAACACAATAATGTATTTGATCAAGTGGAATGAGATAACTATTTCCTTCTTGTGCAAGCCTTGAAGATGGGACAAAAGCAACAAATTAGATTTATATAGTGCCCTTAGTGTAATGAGACATGTCAAGTGTGATATAAACTGTGTTACTTACATAAATAAAAAACTGAAAGAACTGCAGATGCTGGAAATCAGAAACAAAAACAGAAATTGTTGGAAATGCTCAACATGTGTGGCAGCATCTGTGAAGCAAAATCAGAGAGAATGTTTCAGGTTCAGTGACTCTTCCTCAGAATGGGTGTTATCTACATAAGTATTTAATATCATGGATTGTAAATTTGGATTTTTTTTGGTGTTGAGTTTTTGAGTGGATTTCCTGTGCCTCTGAAGTTAATAATTTGTAAGTTAGTCTGTAGCCATGGTGATTTATTTTGAAACAGTTTTTGAGGCCTAGCTTTAGAATTAAGGGACTTTTTTGTGCACCATTAATAGATTTTTGTTTACCTTACATTGTTTTGTGACCCTGCAATTTAAATAGTGGGATCTCAAGGATCTTTTTAGAGATTGCTGGAACCTGTACTTTTAAGTTTAAAGGGCACCCATAGTTTAGAGAGGGTTTTTTTTTTACAGTTTTAGTTTCAATTTGGATCAAAATGGCTGCATAGTCCAATGTTCCTGAGAAGGAAAGGAGATTGTGAACTAGGTTACCTTACAGTGAATAGTAGTGGCAGACCCTGGCCAGAAGTGTTAGGATAAAACCAGAAAGTAGGTTTCTTAAAATGGAGTACATTTAAACTTAGGTACATAATAGTTCCAGAAACAAGCTGTCTGTAATTCCAGGCAATAAGTTAAAGACACAAATGTCTTAAATCTACTGAGGTGTGAGTACTGTTTGAATTTTTTTTACTATACAAAAGATGTTTTTCTTTTCAATTTGTGAAGTCGTGTGTTTGAATTATTTTGATTGTATGTTTATTGTGTATTTTAAAACTCTCTGAATTTATATTATAAGTAGATGGTTTGATTTATTATAGTTTATATGAATTTATGTTGTTAATTAGCTTCTGTCATACTGTTAAAGCAAAATCTGTACCATTGTGTACTTATGTTTGAGCAATAGACCACTTTATTAAAACAGAAGTAAATCAAAGTATGATTTGTCAAACCACGTTTCAGGCAAGGATCTGACCTGTCCAACAATACCATCAGCTAGGATCATAACACAATGTATTTTACAGGAGTGTTATAAAATAAACTATGACTCTGATCTATTTAAGGAGATATTAGCGTAGATGACCCAAAGCTTGGTCAAAGAAGTTATTTTCAAGAAATATCTGAGAGAAGTAAAAATGAGGCAGAAAGGTATAAGGAGGGAATTCCAGAGCTCGGGCAGCTGAAGGCACAGCTCACAATGTGGAGATTGGGAATACACAAGAGGCATTAAAGGCATGCAGTTATCTTGGAGGATTTGAGGTTGGAGAGATTACAGCGAGAGGTAGTGACAAGGTCACAGAGGAATATGAATGAGAATTTTAAGATCAAGACATTGCTCAATCAGACGTTAATGTAAATTAGAGAGCACAGGAGTGATGGGGAATATGATCTACTGCAATTTTAAGACATAGTCATGAGTTTAATATGACCTCACGCTTATAAAGAGTAGAATATGGGAGATTGACCAGAAGTGCTTCAGAATAATTGAGACAAAGGAGTGGATAAGGTTTCAAACAGATGCTTCTTGCAGAGTGCTTTAGGGAACATCTCCGGGACACCTGCACTAATCAACCCCACTGCCCCGTGGCCGAACATGTCAACTCCCCCTCCCACTCTGCCGAGGACATGCAGGTCCTGGGTCTCTCCACCGCCACTCCATCACCACCCAACACCAAGAGGAAGAACGCCTCGTCAGAAGAATGCCTCGTCTTCTGCCTCGGAACACTTCAACCCTAGGGCATCAATGTGGACTTCACCAATTTCCTCATTTCCCCTCCCCCCACCTTATCCCACTTCCAACCTGCCAGCTCAGCACCATCCTCATGACTAGTCCTACCTGCCAATCTTCCTTCCCACCTATCCACTCCACCCTATCACCTTTACCCACACCTCCATCCACCTATTGCACTCTTAGCTACCTGCTCCATAGCCCCACCCCACTCCCATTTATCTCTCCGCCCCAGGGGCTCTCTGCCTCCTTCCTGATGAAGGGCTTTTGCCTGAAATGTCGATTTTCCTGCTCCTCGGATGCTGCCTGATCTGCTGTGTTTTTCCAGCTCCACTCTAATTTGACTTTCAAACAGATACATTGTGTTGAGATTAAGGTTGAATGATGTGACAGAAGTGACAGTTTTAAATAAATGAGATTGACAGATTTTGTTTTTCAGAGATTATTAAAGGTTACCGAAGCAATGCTGTCGATTAATTTAAACTGTGGATCAGCTATGATCCACCATGAATATTTTTAATTTCTGTTTCTTTATTGCTGTCTTTTTGCATTTTTTTCTTTTTCTACAATTGAGAAGTACATTAAAAAGATATTTGGACGTTGGAAGAATCTTAAGTGGCTGGCATTGTACTTGTCTGTGGCTCTGCTTCCTAAGAGACCTTGCTCATTCTGCATTGAGCTTCTCAGTGTGGGGAAGGGGAGGGTTTGATGATGAGTCATTGTTGTGAATAGTTTTAATGAAGTGCTAATTCAGGCTGCTTTAGCAAGGTTATTCAATGAAGTTGGCCTAAGGGGATAGCATAGTGTGAAGTTGCATTCAATTTCTGAAGTAACTGATGTCCTTTTTTGATGTAAAGTAGAGTTGGTGCTACTGCTGTTTAATCTCTGGATGTGGCAGATTGGGTGCTGTCCTATTCTGTTAGTGCTTTGGGTTCTCTGAGCTCTGGCTGAGTTCAGCTGTTCATAGCGGGTTTTGGCAAAAAACGTATTTAACGTGGAGGTGGCTGTGCAAAAAAAGACATACTAGTGGAAGCCTGAGAACACTTTCAGTGATGCTAAGTTAATGTTCCAACTCTCACTGAAGCTGAATATCTGTTGCCCTCTTCAATTTTATGCTGAAGTTACTTTTGTTTTTCAGGTGAGTACCAGACAACAGATCTACCCATTGGATTAAACATCCTTCTGTCCCAAATTGCTGCCTCCTCTGCTTGAGAGCACTGATGCATCAAGTTATGGTTTAAGAATCTTACCCAGGACTGTTCTTCATTGGTCAGTCTAAACACTGAGTGTTGAAAAGTGAGTGAGGTATGGAGGGCATTATAACCAGGGACAGAGGCAGCAGTGTATGTCATCTACAAGACACATGGCGGCAATTCTCCAAACCTCCTTTGACAAAACATTCCAAACCAAAACAGTAGATCAATGGGAACACCATCACCTGCAATTTCCGCTCTAAAGTGCTGCACTGTCTTGGAACAATATCACCATTCATTCATTGCCATGGGGCCAGAGTGCTGGAACATCACAGCTAACAGCACCAGGAGAATACTTTTCCTTTTTGGACAGCAGCAGTTCAAGAAAGTTGCTCACTCGCAGTTTCTTGTTGGCAACTTAGGTAGGACAGTAAATTTTGATCTAGCCAGTGGTAAACATATCCCAAGTAGGTTAAAGAAAACTATTAATAGCCACTTATCAGTCTAATCTAAGGTGATGCTTCATGTTGGCATGGATTGATATTATTGAGAAATTGCAAGTAGAACTGAAAACTACCCAGTTGTCATTGAACGTCTTCACTTCTGATCTTGTAATGGAGGTAACTGGCTGAAGAAGGTTGGGACTAGTACTTTACCTTTGAGAGTCTCTAGTCGCAATGTCCACTTGCCCTTCAATAAATACAGCTATCTCCCTTTCTGGTCAGTATGATTGCAACCAACAGAGAGTTCTTCTGTCGGTTTCCCATTGACTTTATTTTGCTGGGGTTTCTTAATGTCCCATTCAGTTAAATGCTTCCTTGATGTCAAGGCAATGACTCTCACCTCACTTCTGGAATTCAACTTTGTAGTTCACTTTGGACAAATAACGACTTGATAGCAATATTAGCAATATTCTACAAGCAGGAGAAAGTGAGGACTGCAGATGCTGGAGATCAGAGACAAAATGTGTGTTGCTGGAAAACCACAGCTGATCGAGCAGCATCCGAGGAGCAAGAGAGTCAATGTCAAACAGATGTACAGCATGGAAACAGACGCTTCGGTCCAACTTGTCCATGCCGACCAGATATCCCAACCCAATCTAGTCCCACCTGCTAGCACCTGACCCATATCCCTCCAAAACCTTCCCATTCATATACCCATCCGGATGCCTTTTAAATGTAGCAATTGTACTAGCCTCCACCACTTCCTCTGGCAGCTCATTCCATACATGCACCACTGTCTGCGTGAAAAACTTGCTCCTTAGGTCTCTTTCATATCTTTCCCCTCTCCCCCTAAATCTATGCCTTCGAGTTCTGGACTCCCCCACCTCAGGGAAGAGACTTTGTCTATTTATCCTATCCATGCCCTCATGATTTTATAAACCTTTATGAGGTCACCCCTCAACCTCTGATGGTCCAGGGAAAACAGCCCCATCCTATTCAACCTCTCCCTATAGCTCAAATCCTCCAACGCTGGCAACATCCTTGTAAATCTTTTCTGAATCCTTTCACATTTCAAAACATCCTTCTGATAGGAATGAGACCAGAATTGCACGCAATATTTCAAAAGTGGCCTAACCAATGTCCTGTACTGCCACAACATGACCTCCCAGCTCCTGTAGTCAGTACTCAGTACTCTGACCAATAAAGGAAAGCATACCAAACACCTTCTTTACTATCCTATCTACCTGTGACTCCACTTTCAAGGAGCTATGAACCTGCACTCCAAGGTCTCCCTTGTTCAGCAACAGTCCCTAGGACCTTACCATGAAGTGTAAGGTCCTTTCCCAAAATGCAGCACCTCGCATTTATCTAAATTAAACTCTATCTGCCACTTCTCAGCCCATTGGCCCATCTGATCATGATCCTGTTGTAATCTGAGGAAACCTTCTTCGTTGTCCACTGTACCTTTAATTTTGGTGTTATCTGCAAACTTCCTAACTGTACCTCTTATGCTCGCATCCAAATCATTAAATGACGAAAAGTAGTGTACCCAGCACCGATCATTGTGACACTCCACTGGTCATAGGCCTCTAGTCTGAAAAACAATCCTCCACCACCATCCTCTGTCTTCTACTTTGAGCCAGTTCTGTATCCAAAAGACTAGTTCTCCCTGTATTCCATGAGATCCAACCTTGCTAACCAGTCTACGTTTTGAGCATAAGCTCTTCATCAGGAATGTATTTCTTATTAGAGCTTATGCTCAAAATGTTGACTGTCCTGCTCCTCGGAAGCTGCCTGACCGCCTGTGCTTTTCCAGCACCACACATATTCTACAAACAGGGCATTATAAACATATTTGTTGGTGTCCTTGTCCAACATCATTCCAACACCATGCACGGTGACTCAGTGGTTAGCACTGCTGCCTCACACTGCCAGGGACCCAGGTTTGATTCCAACCTCGGTGACTGTATGTGTGGTGTTTGCACATGCTCCCTGTGTCTGCGTGGGTTTCCTCCAGGTGCTCTGGTTTCCTCCCATAATCCAAAGATGAGCAGGCTGGGTGAATTGGCTATGCTAAATTGCCCATAGTGTTCAGGGATGTGTAGGTTAGGTGCAGGGGTAAATATAGGATAATAGGGTTGGGGAATGGGTCAGTGTGGACTTGTTGGGCCAAAGGGCCTGTTTTCATATTGTAGGGTTTTTATAAATTCTATAGATAGCAGTCAGGGCCTAGCACAATTCCCAATTTTGTCAAACCTAATTCTGCTTTCATCTGACATGTACATATACGCCCATTCCTGATGAAGAGCTTATGCCTGAAATGTCGACTCTCCTGCTCCTTGGATGTTGCCTGACTGGCTGTGCTTTTCCAGCACCATTACTTTTGACTCTGATCTCCAGCATCTGCAGTCCTCCCTTTCTCCTCCATGTATATATACTGCCTACCAGGTGTTTGAATTAGGAGCAAAGAGTAGGAATCTGGCTGATGTTTTGGGCTTTGCCTTGGGATATTTCAGCCAATTTAATGCATGCTATCATTGCTGCATAAACCAAGACCAAGCTCTTTACCATGGTACAACCAATAAATGTCTCAACGCCTGAAAATGTGGAGGACTTGCATTTATGTACCACCTTTCATGACCTCATCATGTATTAAAGTGTTTTATAACAAATGAAGTACTTTTGAAATATAATCATAGCTGAAAGCTTGTAATCATGAGAGAGCACAGCTAGCTCCCAGAAACAAAAAAGTGCTAATGCCCATTTTATTTGCAATGATATTGGTTGAGGAATGAATACTGCCTTGGTTATTCCATTGAGGAGAATTCCTCTACTGTGCTTCATGTGGGTTTATTGTCCATGTGGGTCAGCCTGCTGTAACCTGCTTGCCCTTCAATGCACCATATACAACTTCTCAAAACTGGCAGCAAAGTGAACCAAAAGCAGGGTCAACTTCTGGAGGCAATTACTGCTCATTAATAAATATTTAAAATCTTAATTATAAATGTTTATGGGCATAAAATATTCAAACCTGATGGACGCAGTTTTCATAGAGAATGCATATTGGAAGCTGATGATGTTTTTCAATATATAGCTATAACCTATGTAATAGAAGGAGGGAAACTAGTAACCCCTGTCCGCATTGCCAGGTGTATTAGTCAGATTATGCTCCTTGTTCTGTACTGTTCCAAATTATATCCTAACTACATGTGTGAGACATTAATTTCTTCTTTTTTCAAGTTTGCCTATTAATTGCAAATATATTTGAAGATGGTTTTTCTTCTTCAGTTGGTGCTACTGTTATGATCCCAACTGATGCTGATCCAGGTCAAGTCAGATCCCAGTGCGAAACTTGGTTTAATAGACTGGAAGTTTTACTTGTTTTTGCAATTTGTTTACTGTGGTGGTCAGTTACTGAGTTTATTGATAGTAGGTTACAAATGCACTTTTAACAAAAGAACATCAACGTTTATTACACACAAAAGGAAAAGACATAAACTATTTTAGACTATATACAAATTATTTACATTGGTCTTATTATTAATTTCAGAAGTAAAGATTCCGTGCAATCTTACAGATCCTCAAACCTCAGTAAGAATCACCTTGTTAACACTTTAAAATTCCTTGTATACTGGCATAACGTATGCGGTTTCTTACCAGAAGACTTCTGACTGAATGCTGTCTTCTTTAGTTAATATATTCATAAGATCTTTAAACAGTTAACTAAGCTCACTTACACCTTCACGTGTTCCTTAATTTTTGCATTCTTTCTCTCTGACATCTTTTATTTCTGGAGCTTTTCTGTTATTATTCAAAACTACTCAGGATTCCTTACTTTTGCCCTGTTTTGGAGACTCCAAATTGCACTGCTAATATTATAGACCTGCTTTCTCTGAGGAATCACCTTTTCTCTGAAAGAAACCTTCACATTCACTGACTTTCTGTATTATTCTCCTTTTGAAAGGAAACTTCTTTCTGTCTGTGTCTCACTGTGTCTTAGGACACTTTGATGCTGGGTGACAGCCCAATTTGCTGTCTTCTGTATCCTTGTTTTCTAAAGCATTCATCTCAAAGGATTTCTTTTAAACAAATTCCCAAACAACTGGTACCATTTCCAGAAACCAGTCTACAGTTAAACTGAAACTATGTTGTTCCTTTCTTAAAACACACTACAGAGAAATACAAATCTAACGTAAAACTGTACATGTTTCTGTTCACTCTTGAAGCCAGGTTTCAAAATATAAATAATATAACATGAATCTTCATCACATTTAATATAGGGATAACTCTCCTTTGCTTTTCCTCCTTCCCCCAAAGCTGAAGACTTCTGCTGGGGTACATAGCAGTCATCCAAATAATCATTTTTCATATATGAGTTTGGGTTGGGAATTTCAAACTAGCTGTTCCACCAGAAAGGGCTGTGCAGCACACTAACTGGATCATTGCTCACAGGTTGAACTTAAATCTGTCCTCACTTTCTATTTGCTATAACTTATTGAACGTTTGGGTAGGGTTTTGATCACTGTAGTGATTTCCCACTCCTCCCTTCGCCTGGCTGGTAGAGTTAATTATGATCTAACTCCTGCCTCTTGCCTGTGTCAATTAATTCAGTACAGATTAGAACAAAACTTTGGATTTGTTTGCTTTATATGCTGTATGTCCACATTGTGTTCAACTCAGTTTATTATCAAGTAAGTTGGACACTAGAAGTGTTAAGAAATGTTCCTGTCAGTGGTTCTATCAAAAGTCTTAATCTGGTTCCTAACTATCACTGTACAAACCTCTGTTAGAAAATGTGTTTGCCAAATGTGGGAATATTTTCAAAAGAGATATTTATTGCATGTTTTCTTTTGCCTTGAGAAGTTGAGAATGGACCTTCATTTTAAACTGTTGCTTTGTTGTGAAATTGACTCCTAAAACTATGTTAAATCGAAGATTCCAGATTCTGGTTCAATATTACTGAATGAAAATCTTTTTTTCCAAGTCAGGATGGTGAATGACTTGGATAGAAACTCTGAGGGATAGACATTCCCATGGTAGTTTACCTTTGACATTCTCAGTGCTGGGGACAGGTAATGTCCTTGTAACCATAGTGAGTTGTTGCCCAGAACTTAATATCAATTTGGCAATTTCAAGCCAACAAAATGCTTTTGCATATGAAATGCAACTAGGAAGCTTTGAGATTAATGGATGTGATTAAGCAATATTCCTGATGTTTTGTGGAGGAAACTACTCAGTATTTCACTTGTGCAGTACATGACTTTAGGTGCAGATGGTTGAAAATGTTCAGATATCCAAAATCTGGTTCCTTACTCTAAATAGCTGAGGTATACATGCCATTGCCACATGCAAGTATTTTTCTTCACCAGTCTGTCCACCAGAAGTCCATTGTCAGTTGGAGAGGAACCTTTGAATTTCAGTTAATATTAGATCATTTCGAGAGCAATGTCAAAATAAAGCCAGCATTGGTTCAGTGAGTCAGTCGCATTAAAAAAAAGTGAGCCATACAGATCCAGATGCCTTCCTCAGCCAGAGGTGAATTAGCTAATCCGAGCTACTGAATTTTGATTTCGGTAAGCAAGATCTCAAAACCTCTGCTGCTTGAATTCCAGCTCTCTCAAGGCCCTTCTAACCATTATCCACTGAATTGGCAACTATGTTGGCTGTGGTCAGAAAATGACTCAATTTAAAATTTGCGTATTTGTTTCCATGTTGAAGTAGTAGCTGTAGTCCAGCATTAAGAATTCTAAGTAATCTGCTGCTTTGATATGTGTGTAACCTCAGATCAAATCCAAAAAATTACTTTTGTTTTTTGCTTAATAATGGTCTCCTTCCTCCCTATCTTTGTAACCACCTCCAGCCATATAATGCTTTGAGATATTTGAACTCCTTCACTGTCTCTTTGTATCCCATTTTAATTGCTCTACAATTTGTAGCCATATAATTATTTGTTTAGGTCCTAATGTCTGGAATTCCCTCCCTAAACTCTCTGACTGTTTGGCTACCTCTCCTACTTTGAGCTATTTATTATTTTTGGGTCCAAGTTTACATATCTCCATCAGTCTTGTGGGTGGTAGTGGGGGTGGGGTGTATCAAATTTAGCTTGATAACACAACTGTGAAGCTTTTTTTTTATGGTATTACAAGTGCTATGCAAATGTTGCTGCTTGTCACCTCTGGATCACAATTATCCTCTGTGGGGGATGTTGGATAAGGACATTGTTGGATTTAGCTGAGATGTCCTCCACCACCAAGATAAAATAGCATTCACTCTGTGCGATAACACATTACAGCCAGAAGGCAAAAAAGGTAGCACCCAAGGAGGAATTTCAGAAAAGAAATGTGGAACTGGTGAAACTCACAGTTAAACTGGAATACCACATAATACATTCAATGTACAACTCTGTATTCAGAGCTAAACTGCATGCGGGAACTGATTATTCAGCCCCTTAAGAACATCATAATCGTTGTAAGCAGATATTTCTAGAACATATTTTTGTGACTTCTGTTTAAAAGCGTGGGCCAGAATTTAGAGCACCTAGTTTCACCTCGGTGCTCATTGAACTACTCCAGCTCCTTGTCAGGCAACACCTCAGTTTTAAAATTCTCATCCATTTTATTCAGATCCTCCTTGGCCTTTCTTTCCCTATCTCTGTAACATTGTTCAAACTAAAAACTCCAAGATCTCTATCCCCAAATTTAATTGTTCTGGAATCCCCTCCCTAAACTTCCCACATCTTCACCTCACTCTCCTTCTTTAAAAGTCTCCTTTAAACCTCACATTTTGACCAATGTTTCATTTTCCTGTTCTGATATTTCCTTATATTGCTCATGTTAAATTTTGTTTCACAATGGTGCCAATGTCTTGAACATTTGATTGCATTAAAAGTCCTCTATAAATTCACTTTATTATTTTAAGTTTCTGTTTGGTATTCACAAGGATTTGAGAACAGACAATAACCACTTAATAAGTTATTGGTATTGAGACATCCATGCTTGACTTTGTTCAATAGCAGTTAAGAACTTGAAGTCTATAACTTCTGCAGTGAGGATCATTGAACAGGCACCTTATTCAAGTCAAAGTCATTCTTATTCTATTGATATTATTCTAAGATGCAAAGCCAACAGCCATTCCATGGATTTCAGATCAGATAAATGTGCAGCGCTGTGAATCGGTTTCTGTGAGTGTTCACATTCTGTGAATGTGAAAGAAACAGTGCTTGCTTTTATGGTATATAATGCCTGTCAAAACCTTATTACTGCCCAAAGCATTTCACAGCCAATCAATTACCTTTGAAGTGTAGTCACCATCGTAATATAGGATACCAGTCCCAATTTGCAAATGGCGAGCTCTCACAAACAACATCAGTAGCTGAGGCTATGTTTTATTTATTTTGTTTGAGTGTTGTTAACTAGTTATTACATTTCACTGGGGAAGCACAGTGAATCAAGTCCTATTCCCAGAATCCTCACGAAAGTTAAGATTTAATCAAAGTATGCTTAATTCCTCAATTTACTTGTCTTTTTAGATCCTAGTTAACAAAATACCAACCAAAAATTACTACTTAATACAAAGAAATAGATTCTATCTACAGTTAGAAAATATGAATTACTGACATATAACTCTACTAGTTAAAACTCTAGCCATCTTATAAAACTACCCTGCACAAACAGTCATGGTCAGAAAAAATACATTGCTGTTATGGGTGCAGGTAAAAGCTGGGAAGACAGTTCAATGACCCCTGTAAACAGGGTTTGCTGAGATGATCCTTTTACTTGTCAAAACTCGCTGTTCTTCAGTCTGTCTTCTACAAATACTTTTTACATTTTTGCAGGACGCATGAGATGACTGATTCCCATATTAAAGTCTCTGACTTATTGATGGAAAAACACAGTTGCAATAACTGGTGAGGGAAAATAAACTGACTTGCTTCAGGCATTTTATATTGCAAACAGGCACACCACATCCTATTTCAGAGATCTGAAGGCTTCTGGCCAATTGTTCACACCCACCAGCTGTTCAGCTACATAGCAGCCAATCATGCAGTTGCTGGCAGGCAGATGACCTTTATCATCCACAGCTAGTCACAACTCAACAAACTAATCAGCTACATGTTGCAGGTTGAATATCAATTTGTACACACTGCTGGTGCCAAGCTGTCTGCAACCAACCTCCCCCACTGGTTACGTAAAGTGAATACCACTTCGAATGAGTTTGGTAACGAGCTTTTAAAATGCAACAAGCCCTTCCACTATTCTTGGTTTTTAAAAGTCAATTTCCCTTTTCAGTCCACATTATTTGAGAAACTCAAAACGTTAGGGAGAATGTCCTTCTCTTCTTCAAATAGTGTCATTGAATCTTTTACATCCACCTGAGAAGGCAAATGGGAATTAGATTTAATGTTTCCTTTGTTAAGTATGGCATCACTAGTTCAGTGATGTGTCAGCCTAATTCAGGTACACAGGTCCTAAAGCAAGATTTGGACTTTTGATTTAAATTTCAAAGATAACAAAATTAAGGCTAACACTCAGCTCCATGCTGTTGATATTAAGGAGATGTAACTCCCAGGGTCAGTGTAATGTGTGTGAAAGCAAATGCCAGCATTTGCAGTGAGACTGTTGGGAAATAGTGGAAATAAGATGTGAATCAGAAGCTCATTTACCCAGATATCACACGACAAATTAGGGACTGACTTATTCTTCCTTAGCTTTACCAACCAGACTAATAAACAATTAAATCAATTAAATTAACTACTAAATCAATAGCAAGAAACAAAGTAGGGTCAGATGATGTAGAATCTGTTGGGTAGAGTTGAGGAACTGCAAAGGTAAGAAAACCATAATGAGAGTTATATATGGGCCTCCAAACAGTAGTCAGGATTTGGGGCACAAGATACACCAAAAGATAGAAAAAAAGCGTGTAAAAAAGGCATGGGGAGGATTTCAATATGCAGGTGGACTGGGAAAATCAGGTTGGTAGTGGACTGCAAGAAAAGGGATTTGTGGAATATCTACAAGATGGCTTTTTGGAGCAGCTTGTGGTGGGGCCCACGAGGGAACAGGCAATACTGGATTTAATGTTGTGCAATGAGGCAGACTTGATAAGGAAGCTTAAGGTGAAGGAACTTTTAGGAGGCAGTGATCATAATATGATTAAATTTACTCTGCAATTCGACATGGAGAAGGTGGAATCAGATATAATGGTATTACAGCTGAATAAAGGCAGCTACAGAGGCATGAGGGAGGAGCTGACCAGAATTGACCTGGAGGGGAGGCTAGCAGGAAAGACAGTGGAATAGCAATCGCAGGTGTTTCTAGGAGTAATTCAGGAGACACAACAAAAATTCATCCCTTAGATGAGGCAACCATGGCTGACAAGATGAGTCAGGGACAGCATAAACGCAAAAGGGAAAGCATATAATGTGGCGAAGGGCAGTGGGACACCAGAGGACTGGGAAACCTACAAGCACCAACTGAAGACAATGAAAAAAATAAGTAAGGAGGGTGAAGAGTGCTGTCATTCATCTCTAGAGGACTAGAATATAAACGCAGGGATGTACTTCTGAGGCTTTACAAAACTCTGGTCAGACCACATTTAGAGTATTGTGAATAATTCTGGGTCCCATACCTCAGGAAAGATGTACTGGCCCTGGAGGGGGTCCAGAGGAAGTTCACGAGAATGATCTCAGGAATGAAAGGCTTAACATATGAGGAACGTTTGAGGATTCTGGGACCATACTTTATGGAGTTTAGAAGAATGATGGGGAAATCTAATTGAAACTTTAAGAATACTGAATAGCCTGGACAGAGTGGATGTTGGGTAGATGTTTCCATTGGTAGGAGAGACTAGGACCCGAGGGCACAGCCTTAGAGTAAAGGGTTAAGAAGAAATGCCTTCAGCCTGAGAGTGGTGCATCTATGGAATTCACTGCCACAGAAGGCCAAGTCATTAGGTTCTTGATTGTCAAGGAGATCAAAGGTTACAGGGAGAAAGCAAGAGAATGACGTTGAAAAATCTTATCAATCATGATTGAATGGCAGAGCAGACTTGATGGGCCGAATGACCTATTTTCTGCTCCTATGTTTTATGGTCTTATGGAAAATGTCAGCAATGTTGCACAAACTGATATTTGATCTACCTTTCCAGATGTCTGGGATAAAGAAAAAAACATTAAGTACAAGTGAATTAAATCTTTCAAAGTTGTTAGCAAGGACCAATGGCATAATCTTACAATAGTGTCATCTAATGGTGTGCTACAACAGTTGTTAATTTTTTCATCATGTCAAACAGACAAAGGAATTAAGAGTAGAAATATGTTGCTTGGCCCCTCAAGCCATTCAATTAGATCATGGATTATCTGATTGCTCCACCCTCCTACCACAATAATCTTTTACACTTGCTTATCAATAATCTATCAATATATCGGCTTTAAAAATAAAAATCAATGAAACTGCTTGCACCAACTTTTGAGGGAGAGAGTTTCAAAGACACTTAACCCTATGTAAGTAAAACATTCTCCTCGTTTCTGACTTCAATGTCCCTTATGTTAAAACAGTGATCCCTAGTTCTAAATTCTCCCAGAAGAAGAAATATCCTTTCCATATGCACCCAGTCACGATCTGTCGGAATGTTGTATGTTTCAGTCAAGTCATCCCTCACTCATCTGAACTGCAATGGATCTGAGCCTCGCCTTTCCAACCTTTCCTCATAAAACAATCAGCCGTTCCATGTGTTAGTTCAGTAAACCTCAGTTAACTGCTTGCAATGCATTTACATCCTTCCTTAAGTAAGGAAACTAATACTGTATAAAATACACTAGATGTGGGCCAGATAAGACTACATCTAAGGAATAGTTGTACAGTATTAGTTTCCTTACTTAAAGAAGGATGTAAATGCATAACTGAATCATAACCTCCCTATCTTGTATTCAGTTTACCTCCAATAAATGGTTGCATTCTGTTCTAATTCTATTCACATTTCCAAATTACTCAATCTGGCTGCATAAGAACTTTTCTGTGATTCATGAATTAGAAAACCCAGATACCTCTGTGTCTTGGAAGTATGTAATCTTACACCAAGAAGGTATTGCACATTTTTAAAAGAATTTCTGCCACAGTAATTAGTTTCTCATTATATTCCATTTGCCAGATTTTTGTTTACGTACTTAAACTATCTAGATCTCTTCATAGCCTCCTACTGTTTTCTTCATAACTTAGTTTTCCGACCTAGCTTTATGTCAGCAGCAAATATAACAAGCACCTCCAGCACCTTCAAACAAAACGTTAATATAAATTTTAAAAATGTCCCTGGCACACTACATGTTACATCTTGTAGTCCGGAGACCCTGCAGGATCAGTCGGTTCCATAGACAGGCGCTGAGGAAGGAGTTGTGGCTGTGGTAGTGAGTCTGTTTCAGGACATGGCTGCAGAGCTTCAGGACCAAGGAAATGACCTGCGGGGTGCAGTGAGAGAGAGAGAGAGAGATACTCACCGAGATCCTTGTAGAAAGAGGAGGAGAACTTCTTCAAGTTAGGCATCCTTAGAAGAGGCTTTGCAATAAGGTTATAATCAACTAGGGGAAAGTGAGGACTGCAGATGCTGGAGATCAGTCAAAGAGTGTGGTGCTGGAAAAGCACAGTCGGTCAGGCAGCATCTGAGAAGCAGGAGAATTGACGTTTTGGGCATAAGCCCTTCATCAGGAAGGTATGCCCAAATCGTTGATTGTCCTGCTCCTCAGATGCTGCCTGACCAACTGTTCTTTTCCAGCACCACACTCTTCGACTCTGATCTCCAGCATCTGCAGTCCTTACTTTCTCCTACATGCTACATCTTGCCAATCTGAAAATGACCGACATGTGATCTCTCCTTTTCCTGTTTGCTAGCTAATCTTCTATCCTTGTTAGTATTTTACCCCTACACTAATTTTCCACAATAATCTTTGATGTGGCACATTATCAAATGTCTTCTGGAAGTCTAAGCACAGCACGTACACCAGCTTCCCTTTTTCCACAGCATTACTTCCTCATATTCATACAGAGGATGTGGCTTTGCTGCCTGGGCCAGCATTTATTTCCTATCTGCAATTTCCCATAAGAAAGTGGTGTTCAATAGTCTTTGTTAACTGCTGGAGTCCATCTGATGTCAGTCAATGTACAATGCTGTTCGGGTTGGAGTTCCATGATTTTGGCCCAGTGACAGTGAAAAGGCAGCCATATAGTTCCAAGTCAGGATAGTAAGTGGCTTGGAGGGGAACTTTTAGGCGGTGGTGTTCTTGTGTATCTATTGCACTTGTCCTTCTATTTCACAGTGGTCCTGTGTTTGGAAACTGTGAAACATAATTTCCCTTTCACAAACATGTTGACTCTACCTGATTACTTTGAATATTTCTAAGTGCTCTGCTCCAACATCTTTAATAATAGCTTCTTTCCCATGATCAATGTTAAGTGAACAGACCTCAGGTTTCCTGTTTTCTGTCTTGCTCTGTTTTCAAAGAATGTAGTTGCATTTGCTATTTTCCAGTATATCTACTATCTCCCTAGTGACTTCTTTTAAGATTCTAGTCTGAAGAACAATTGCATTTCTGTATGTCCAAACTGATCACTTTGATATGGTGCACTTGGCAGATCAGGGGGAACTTATGGATCAGGATGATAAGATCATAAGTCATAGGAGCAGAAGTATGCTGTTCAGTGCATCGCAACTGCTCTGCCATTCAATGAGATCATGGCTAATCTGATAATCCTCAACTTCACCTTCCTGCCTTTCCCCCATAACTATTGATTCTCTAACTGATTAAAAATGAGTATCTTAGCCTTGAATATACAGGCTCAATCTACTTAACCTCTCCTCATAAGCCTGCCTCCGTAACCAAATCATCCCACACGAACTCCGGACCACCTTTAAACCAGCATAGTTCGGACCCGAACAGGACAAACAGTACAGACTACAGATTCAAAAACACTAGCAACAGTTCTCCTTCAAGATCCTCCGCTCCACGCTTGCAGCAATGCGCCAGCACCTAACCTCTCTTCAGTCAGCCCTGCCTCAGCTAAGGGCCACACTCTCTCAGAATTGCAAAGGACCCACTCTGTACTACATCCTCAGGAGAATTCATTCTCTCAACAAACAGTATTTCAATTCCATCTCAAACATCAAAAACTGTGAGTACAACAAACTTTTATCTACCCACCTCCATAACCAGCGCTCCTCAAACATTCCAGAAGATTCCCCTGGCCTCAGAATCTACTCAGACGCCATTAGCCATGCGGCTGATGCAGCTGCCACCCCCATGCTGATCGATGATGTCACTTCCGCCCCCATCATGGCCACTCCCACAACCACTTCCACCCCTCACAATTCCTCATGCATCACACGTGACATCACTTCCGCCCTTCACATCATCGCTGATGTCACATGCTCAGTGACTTCCGCCACCCCTACTGCCGTGGTCACCACCGCTTCCACCCCCACCAGCGCCACTCAGCTGCATTCTGCTAACATGCCCCCCACAGACCCCACTGTCACTATCCCCACACCCCAGAACCCCGAGGGGAACACTACCCCTGCTCCACCCCCATTCCCTCCCTCCATCACACCCACTTCAGTTACAGGTTCCGCCCCCACTCCCAGCTCTACACCCACACCAGATCCAAGCTCCCAGCCCTGCCGAGTTTTCACCATCCCCCCAGACCTCCCCCTCACTGAGGACGAACGATCAGTCCTCAGCAAAAGACTCACCTTCATCCCCCTCCATCCACGCATCAATGAATTTAATACACGCCGTGACGTCGAACAATTCTTCCGTCGCCTCCGCCTCCGAGCTTACTTTCACAATCAGGATTCCCGCCCACCTTCCGAGGACCCCTTCGCCCACCTCCAACACACTGCATCCACCTGGAGACCCCGCGCTGGCCTATTACCTGCCCTCGACCTCTTCATTTCCAACTGCCGCCGGGACATTAACCGCCTCAACCTGTCTACCCCCCTCCCCCACTCCAGCCTCTCACCCTCACAACGCGCAGCCCTCCAATCCCTCTGCTCCAATCCCAACCTCACCATCAAGCCAGTGGATAAAGGGGGCGCAGTGGTAGTCTGGCGCACTGACCTCAACACCGCTGAAGCCAAACGCCAACTCGAGGACACCTCTTCCTACTGCCCCTTCGACCATGACCCCACCCCCCCATCACCAAACCATCATCTCCCAGACCATACAGAACCTCATCACCTCAGGCGATCTCCCACCCAAAGCTTCCAACCTCATAGTCCGGGAACCCCGCACTGCCCGGTTCTACCTCCTTCCCAAGATCCACCAGCCTGACCACCCTGGCCGACCCATTGTCTCAGCATGCTCCTGCCCCACTGAACTCATCTCTACCTACCTTCACACTGTCCTATCCCCCCTAGTCCAGGAACTCCCCACATACGTTCGAGACACCACCCACGCCCTCCACCTCCTCCAAGACTTCCGTTTCCCTGGCCCCCAACGCCTCATCTTCACTATGGATATTCAATCCCTCTGCACCTCCATCCGCCATGACCAGGGCCTCCAAGCCCTCCGTTTTTTCCTCTCCAGACGTCCCCAACAGTACCCTTCCACCGACACTCTCATTCGTTTGACCAAACTGGTCCTCACCCTTAACAATTTCTCCTTTTGAATCCTCCCACTTCCTCCAGGCCAAAGGGGTAGTCATGGGCACACGTATGGGCCCCAGCTATGCCTGTCTCTTTGTTGGCTACGTAGAGCAGTTGATCTTCCGTAATTACACTGGCACCACTCCCCACCTCTTCCTCCGCTACATTGATGACTGCATTGACGCCACCTCGTGCTCCCGCGAGGAGGTTGAGCAATTCATCAACTTCACCAACACATTCCACCCTGACCTTAAATTTACCTGGACCATCTCTGACACCTCCCTCCCCTTCCTGGACCTCTTCATCTCCATTAATGACGACCAACTTGACACTGACATTTTTTACAAACCCACCGACTCCCACAGCTACCTGGATTACACCTCTTCCCACCCTACCTCTTGCAAAAATGCCATCCCATATTCCCAATTCCTCCGCCTCCGCCGTATCTGCTCCCAGGAGGACCAGTTCCACCATAGAACACACCAGATGGCCTCCTTCTTTAGAGACCGCAATTTCCCTTCCCGCGTGGTTAAAGATGCCCTCAAACGCATCTCGTCCACATCCCGTACCTCTGCCCTCAGACCCCACCCCTCCAACCGTAACAAGGACATAACGACCCTGGTGCTCACCTTCCACCCTACCAACCTTCGCATACACCAAATCATCCGCCGACATTTCCGCCACCTCCAAACAGACCCCACCACCAGGAATATAGTTCCCTTCCCACCCCTTTCCACCTTCCGCAAAGACCGTTCCCTCCGTGACTACCTGATCAGGTCCACGCCCCCCTACAACCCACCCTCCCATCCTGGCACTTTCCCCTGCCACCACAGGCACTGTAAAACCTGCGCCCACAACTCCTCCCTCACCTCTATCCAAGGCCCTAAAGGAGCCTTCCACATCCATCAAAGTTTTACTTGCACATCCATTAATATCATCTATTGTATCCGTTGCTCCCGATGCGGTCTCCTCTACATTGAGGAGACTGGGCGCCTCCTAGTAGAGCGCTTTAGGGAACATCTCCAGGACACCCGCACCAATCAACCACATCGCCCCGTGGCCCAACATTTCAACTCCCCCTCCCACTCTGCTGAGGACATGAAGGTCCTGGGCCTCCTTCACCGCCGCTCCCTCACCACCAGACGCCTGGAGGAAGAACACCTCATCTTCCGCCTCGGAACACTTCAACCCCAGGGCATCAATGTGGACTTCAACAGTTTCCTCATTTCCCCTTCCCCCACCTCACCCCAGCTCCAAACTTCCAGCTCAGCACTGTCCCCATGACTTGTCCTACCTGCCTATCTCCTTTTCCACCTATCCACTCCACCCTCTCCTCCCTGACCTATCACCTTCATCCCCTCCCCCACTCACCCATTGTACTCTATGCTACTTTCTCCCCACCCCCACCCTCCTCTAGCTTATCTCTCCACGCTTCAGGCTCACTGCCTTTATTCCTGATGAAGGGCTTTTGCCCGAAATGTCGATTTCGAAGCTCCTTGGATGCTGCCTGAACTGCTGTGCTCTTCCAGCAGCACTAATCCAGAATCTGGTTTCCAGCATCTGCAGTCATTGTTTTTACCTACGTGATATCAGTTGAATGAACCTTCTCTGGACCGCCTTCAATGCCACTGTGTTTTTCCTTAGAATAAGGACTCAAAACTGCTCATAGCATTCTAACTGTGGTCTGATGAAGGCTTTGTATAATTTTAGTTAAACCTCACTACTTTTATGCACCATTCACTTTCTGTGGATAGCTCTGCTGGTGACTTAGAAGTTTTGTATCTCCGTTATCAACATCACCTTGTCAAGTGAAAGTCACAATTGGAATTGAACGATCAGTTAAGTAGCAGGATTCATGCAGTGAAGATGATTTAGAAAAAGGGTCTATCAGAAATTGGCTTGCCATAGTCAATATAAAAAAAGTCTTCACACAGCTCCAAGGTCTATGCCAAGTCAGCTGATTTCAGTGAAGGACAGTGATGGAGTATTTCAAGTAACACCTTCAAGTACATACAAAAACACAGTGAGGATTTCCGCTCCTAATACTATTCAGTGATCTCTGCAGCAAATTGTGTAATGATGGATGTCCAATTAGGGCAAGAATTAGGTGCCATGTGCTTACCTCCATGGTAAACTAATCTGTTCTCTGGATAGCCTTTCATCTGGCATCCTCCATAAACCTGAGCTTATCCAAAACTCTGCTGCGTGTTTTCTAACTCATATTGAGTTTTCTTCACCCCTCAGGAGAAAATAAGGACTGCAAATGCTGGAGATCAGAATTGAAAGCTGGAAAAGCACAGCCGGTCAGGCAGCATCCAAGGAGCAGGAGAATCAACGTTTCGGGCATAAGCCCTTCATTGTTCATCCCTTAGCCTGTTGATTTTCATAGGCTGTCAGTCTAGCTAACTTAAACTTAAATCTCTTGGCATGGTGTACAGTATCTTTTGTTGCTAAAGCTGAGATAGAAATACAAGAAGTGGTTTCTGGCCAATACTGTGAAAGGTTAGGGATAAACAAAGACCATCTGGCAGGATATCTTAAGATTCTGAGTACCTGTAGAACCCTAGTGTCAGCACCATCAGTAGAGAAGGGACTGGAGTGGAACAAATAGAAAATCAGCCCAGTATTGGACTCTAGTTCTCTACAATGAACACCTTTGAACCTAAGTTTCATAGATGTAGATTTGGGTTGAATTCCTGTTGCGTTTCCCTACTTGCCCAAGTAATACAATCAGAAGAATTCGAAAATCACTTTCATTGTAATACTGAAAGTTAATTTGAATCAGGAGAAATCCTACACAACTCCACTCATCTCTTGTACAAATAAACTTTTATTCAACACCTCTCAACTTATCTTCAACTTTTATCGTTCCATGGCTCATTAAAAAAAGAGTGAATTATGTAGTGATTGTAACAGGGTCAGCCAGGTGGACCTTGTGGAATATGAGTTCCCTGAATGGAGCTATTAATCTGACCCAATCAGGGAGCTCTGGCTGGTAGATATAAATAGGAGTGTCAGAAGTTCTGTTCACTCTGAGAAAGTGAGATCATTGTCAAGGAGTTTTCACATGTAAATAAAGGCTGATTTAGTGATGGGCCAATGGCCTCTCTGGAGTTATTTCCATGGCAATGAGAGAAAAACATGCTCCTAAAGAAATCCACTTACAACAGTTGTCTTTGAATTGGGTAAGTATTTCTGACATCATGCAGTTATTTGAAAAGCGTGACTCGTTCGATCCTGCCATCAAAGACTGGGCCCAGTATATGTGTTATTTTTTACCAGGCAGTTGACACTGGGGCAGATGAAAAGCAATGAGTAATTCTCTTGACAGCTTGCACACCCACAGCTTTTTCAGTTATTGGGAGCCTAACTTTCCCTGAGGCACCAGATAATAAAACCTTTCAAGAGTTGATGGATTTAGTGAAGGAATATTATGACCCCAAACCTCCTTTAATTCTGAAACACTATTAGTTTTACTCAGCAATTTGAGAACCAGGGAATCTGTATTGGGATTTTTGACTCGGTTAAGAGGACTGGAAGAGGCGTGTTACTTTGGTTTAACCCCGAATGAGATGCTGAGAGACTGTTTGGTATGTGGGATTAATGATGTAACCATGCAACAGCGCCTTCTAGCTGAAGCACAACTGCACTTCAAACAAGCACTACAACTGACTTTATCATCAGAAAATGTAGCAAGAGAAGCATATGAATTGCAGGGTATCCCAGAGAAGTGGACACCTTCATCAGTCCAGCTGACATGGGGAACCCCATTTGGGTGCAGGCAATTGTATAACCTCACTCAGGTCATATCCTGAACAGAGGGGCTCTAGGTCAGCTCACAGCAAAGCCCAAAACAAATCCAAGCCTTGGCCAAATGGTTAAAATTTTCTCCAGGACCTGGGCGGGCAAGCTGTTGTTGTTACTGCCAGTATGTGGGCTTGAGACATTAAGAGTCCCACTGGATCTAAATTGAGTAAGAGAACTCATAGACTTATATCCAGGAGAGTGCACACCTGAGAAAATCCACCTGTATGTGGTTTGGTACAGTTAACTTGCTTAGCAACATCCAATCAGACCCAATCAAAATTAACATCTATTAAAATGGTCACCTGGTTTGAATGGAGATCAACGCTCACGTGGCTGTATCAGTGAAAGCAGAATCAGTCTTTAACAAAATTTGGTCTGGATTCCAACCCTTCATTTTGTGCGACACCTTGGCTGGACTGAGAACCTGTACC
This sequence comes from Chiloscyllium plagiosum, assembly GCF_037043375.1. Lineage (NCBI taxonomy): Eukaryota > Metazoa > Chordata > Chondrichthyes > Orectolobiformes > Hemiscylliidae > Chiloscyllium > Chiloscyllium plagiosum. Next base: position 17,896,202 of record NW_028270175.1, on the reverse strand, counting down.
GGGTTACCTTTACAGATTACGGATGCAACTTTGGTTCCGGTCTCTGAGAAGCTGCTGTTTCAATTCCCGCTGATTGTGGTAAAAAGCTTGGGCCCAAGCTTGATGGGGCAAAAATGTTTGAGAAAGATTCACCTAGATTGGCTCAATATTATTCAATCAGAAACTGGCTTCCTAAGTGAAGTCCTAATTAAAATACCTGGAAATTTTTCAAGAAGATTTACGGATTTTCAATGGAGCCAAGGCCACCTTGCCTGTTGATTAGGAAGCAGTTCCACAATTCTGGAAGGTACAATTTGCCTTACTGCAAAAGTAGAGGCAGAAATCAGAGGTCTGGAAAGTGAAGAAATTATCAAAACAGTCCAGTCTGGGTCGGTTTGTGTACATTTTAAACAACGGTAAACCACTTTCTGCAGCTGGCTAAATACCCAATTCCTCATTTTATGCAAGGGCAGCCAACATCATCGAAAACCCTTTCCACCCCAGTTACAATCTCTTCCAACTTCTTCCGTCAGGCAAAAGATATAAAAGCTTAAACACATATACCAATAGTTTCAAGAACAGCTTTTTGTCTGCTGTTACTAGACTTCTGACTGGCCCTCTCAAATCTCAAACCTAATGTTAATCTTATTTTGTGCGCATCTTCTTTGCAACTGCAACTTTGTATTGCTCGCTGTGTTGATCTTTGTATCTTACAATCTGCCTGTACTGCATGCAACACAAAACTTCTCACTGTAGTTAGATACATGTGACAACAATAAATTAAATTATTCACAAAGGTGTCAGGGGAGCTGTTGTTAACAAAGCTGGATATCATCCATGCATACTTGCAATTGTGGTTAGTTGAGGATTCCCAGAAGTATGCTACAATTAATATCCATAAGTGTTTGTACCAATAGATAAGACTGCCATTTGGGGTATCATCAGCCTGTGCAGTTTTTCAGTGAATGATGGAGAAAAAGTTCGCTATTTATCTAGATGACGTGCTAATAACAAGGAAGACCAGTAAGGAGTACTTAGAGAACTTGGACATAGTCCTTAGACATTTCTCCCAGGCAGGCATATGCCTGGGCACCCCAAGTGACCTACTTGAACTGCAGAGGTGATAACAGCGCGTACACCTGCTATAAGATAAAGTGAGGGCGATCAAAGGTGCCCTAGCTCCTAAGTCAGTACTGGAGCATATGTATTTCCTTGAGCTGGTGAATTATTATGGAAAGGTCATACATAACCTGGTCTCCATCCTGGCACCTTTGCATCAACTCCTAAAAAAGGGTCAGCCTTGAAAACCCTTGCCTTCAGGGAAGTGAGAAACAGCTACCATCCTCAAAGGTGTTGGCACACTATAATCCCAAGCAAGATCTGCATTGACATGTGATGGATTGGAGTAGTATTAACTCATAGGTGGCCAAGTGGAGAGGAATGTCTCATAAGGTATGCATGCAAAACTTTGGCTAATGCAGAGCGTAAATGTCTAGACAGAGAAGGAAGCTTTGGCTGTCATTTTTGGAGTCAGGAAGTTCAGTTGGTACTTTTTAGGTAAATTTATAATAATAATGGACCACAAACCCCTGCTAGGTCGACTTAAAGAGGAAAAGGCAGTGCTGCTCATAGCTTCAGGCCGAATTCGGTGGTGGGCTGTAGTACTAAGTGCGTATATTTACAAGTTGGAACACCATCTGGAAGATCTGGACACCCAGTTATACGAAAAATATTATCAAGCAGGAAACGTTTCAGAAGAGATTTGCCAGGATGTTGCCAGTTATAGAAGGTTTGATTTATAAAGAAGGGCTGAATAGGCTGGGATATTTTTCAATGGAATGTAGGAGGTTGAGAGGTGACCTGATAGAAGTTCATGAAATAATGAGGGGTATAGTTAGAGTTGATGCTAGTTATCATTTCCCTAAGATGGAGAATTTCAAGACAAGTAAGCACATTGTTAAGGTCAGAGGAAAGACTTAAAAAAGGCATAAGAGACAAATCTTTTACTTACAGGGTAGTTTACATGTGGAATGAACTTCCTGAGAAAGTGGTGAATGCAGGTATAATCACAATGTTTAAAAGATGTTTGGATGGATAAGTGAAAAGGAAAGGTTTGGAGCTACACAGACCAGGAGCAGGCAGGAGGGGTTAGTTTAGTTTGGGATTATGTTCAGCATGGACTGGTTGGACCGAAGGGTCTGTTTCTGTGCTGTATGACTCTATGACTCTATTTATCAAGTAGCAAACATGGATGTATTGAGCCATCTCCTGCTGGCAGATACATCACTGGTGGTACCACCATTGGAACAGTCTGTAATGGTTTGAAATTTTCTGGACACACTTCCAGTCACAGCTGGCTTTGGACTCAGAAAGACCCAGTACTGGCCAAACTGAAACAGCTGATGGTGTCGGGGAAAACCAAAGGTCTGTCACAACTGGAATTGAAACCTTCTTGGACCTGGAGACACCAGACCACAGTAGAGGTTGGCGTGTTATTATGGGACCAAGTAATTATCCTGAGCAAGGTTCACTGCCAGACACTGGCTGACCTCCACCAGGGTCCTCCAGGTGTTTCCAAAATGAAGATGTTGGCAAGAAGTTACTTTTGGAGGCCAGGTTTGAATGCTGTGTTGGTGGGGTAGAGCCCAGAGTGCCAACAAGGACAAACATTATCTCCAGCAGCACCCCCACGTTCATGAGAATGGCTGGGCTAATCCTGTACTTGGTTATACATTGACTATGTAGGTCATTTCATGGACTTAATGTTCTTAGTCATCGTGGATGCCCACTCAAAATGACTAGATGTGCGTAGAGTTCATTCGTCAAACACTGGGATGATGATAGTGCAATACATAGATTGCTGGAAGTGTTGGTCATATATAATGGGCCATTGTTTACTGGCAGGAAATTTGAGTATTTGCTAAAGTTGAATGGCATTCAGCATGTAAGGACAGCTGCATACCATCCATCGTCCAATGATCTGGCAGAAAAAGGGATCCAAACTTTGAAGGCAGGCCTAAAGGCTTCAATAGATACCAAATGGTCCCAGTTCCTATTTGATTGTAGGACCATCTCTCATTCACCTACAGGGATAGCTCCAGCATGTTGCTTATCAGGAAAAGACTCCCACCAGGTTAACTCTGATCTTCTCGGATCTGGAGGGAAGCTGAAAAGGCATCAGGAATGCCAGTGTCAGACACAAGACTCCGCTAAGCAAGAAATATAGTTTACTTCAGGAGATGAGTTTTGTGTAGGAACCACAGGAATGTCCTTGTGTGTGTAAGTGGCAAGATTGATGTGAGGTCATAGCCAATGGCATATAAAGTTCAGATAGGTGCAATGGTCCTGAACAAACACATGGACTATATGAAAGCTGCAAACTATCAAACAGTGCAGGAACAAAACGTGCCTGGCTCCTCAACTGCCTTTCTGATTGTTCTGGAACCTGTGGGTACTCCTCTCTGTCAAGCATAAAGATACCTCAGTACCTAAGATAGAGACAGTAGATGTTGCTGCCTCGATGCCTTTGCTCCCTGAAGAGGAGAATGAATTTTTTCCAAGTTGCTGCAGGCGCAAGAGGCGAGCGACTGTGTGTTTCACACGGACTGTATCAGAGGCAGAGTTGGAGGAACCTGACCTAGTGCTGAACCTCCCCAGGAGAATCTACAACAAAAGAACCGGCCTACGTCTTCAGACTCAGACCGGGAGGGATGTAGTGTTTACAACAGGGTTAGCCAAGTGGACTCATGAGTTCCCTGATTAGAGATGTTAATCTGATCCAATCAGGGAGTCTTGGCTGACAGCTATAATTAGGAATGTCAGAAGTTCTAAATAAAAACCGAAAGAACCGCAGATGCTGTAAATCAAACAAAACAGAAATTGGTGGAAATGCTCAGCAGGCCTGGCAGCATCTGTGAAGAGAAATCAAAGTTAATGATTCAGGACTGGTGACCCTTTCTCCGAACATTCTGAGGAAGGGTCTCCAGACCCAAAACATTAACTTTGATTTCCTTTCACTGATGCTGCCAGGCCTGCTGAGTGTTTTCAGCAGCTTCTGTTTTTATGTCAGAAGTTCTGTTCACTCTAAGAGCTCGCTCTGAGAAAGCTGAATCAATCTTAAGTACTCTCCACATAAAAATAAAAGATGGCTTGGTGACGGACTACCAGTCTCTGTGGAGTTATTTCAAATTGCATTTTGTACCTTGCAAAATCTCAGCACCAAATTACTTTATAACTAATTCAGTATTTCTATAGTGTAATTACTGTTGTAATATAGGAAATGCTAATTTAAACATGGCAATGTACCATAAGCAATTTATGATGATCAGATGATCTGTTTTTAGTGATGTTGATTGAATGTAAATTTGAACCAAGAGATTAAGGGAAGCTTTTCGAAGTAGTGCTATGGAATCTTTTTCATCTACCTGAGAGAATAGACAGAGCCCTGGGTATAATGTCTCACTCAAAAGTTGGAACATTGACAGTGTAGCAGACCCTCAGTACTGCACTGGGAGTGTCAGTCCAGATTTTTTGCTCATGTTTTAGGAGTAACAACTTGAACTTACAATATCCTTGACTGAGAGACAAAAAGTATTCCCTATTGAGCTTTGCTACACTGGGACCTGGGTCAGCTTTTCATTTCCAGAATGCAAGTCTGTTTTGACTACCTGTCTCCACTGTTCCCCGAAATGAGAAGGGCTGATTCAGCATAGTCCAGTATTGAAACTTGAGATTGTGTTGGCCATTAGTGGTTAATTTTCACATTGGAGCAGTGAACAGGTTGTTAGTTCTGTACTTCTTGTTGGGTGATAAATGCAGAGATACTGGTGATGGAAAGGTCACTCATATTACACCGGTGGGAAATGTAATAATATTACTTCCAATCACTGCAATAAATTTTACTTAGCTCTCTGCAGGAACCCCTGAAGTATTTAGATATGCAGACATACAGGAGGTGGGCGGTTGGTGTACCTAAGGGAAATTACTGCATTACCTGACTGTCAGTAATTACTACATAATGTAATATTTAACTAAAGGTAGTCACGTTTAAGGAAGCTGTGGCATTATATTTCAGGGCCAGAGTATCGGAAAGATTAATAAACAGATGAGGTTTTGTTACAGCTCTGTGTCATTTAATTGCATTGATGGAAGACTGAGTTTCGAACTGTTTCATTGCAACCACAGAGTCACTGATTTTTTATTTCTAGACAATAATGAGCGATGTTGTCCTTTGAGTTCTTGCTTCTACAGTTCCACCTTTTGCTTATGATAGATTCCACAGACAGAAACAATATTTGACCCCTCACCCCAGTGTGAACCTCGATAATACACTGGTCAAGGTTCTCCAAACGATAAAAGGATCTGACATGAGGTAAAAATAAACTATTTTCTGGAGTTAGAAAATCAGGAAGAAAGGGATATAAAATTGGAGGGAAGGCCTTTCAGAAGTGAAATCAGGAAGCACCTTTTCACACAATGGGGAGTGAAAATGTGAGTCTTCCTTTTCCCAAAGAGCTGGGGTGGTGGGAGTCAATTATAGCTATCAAGACTGAGATTGATAAATATTTGTTTATATGACTATCATAAGACATGGAGCAATGACTTGTAAATGGAGTTGCGGTGTAGCTCAGCCTTGATCTAATTATATTCCAGAGTGTGGTGCTGGTAAAGCATAGCAGCATCCGCGGAGCAGGAGGATCGACGTTTCAGGAATGAGGTTGTGAGCCGAGGGGGTGGTGACATAAATGGGAGGGGGGTGGGGCTGGGGGGGAAGGTAGCTGAGAGTGTGATAGCAAGGTTTCCTCCTAGCCCTGAACTGACTTTTGACGTATTACTTTCTGGAGGGGCAAGATGCCACAAATGATTCTGAGTTGATCTTCACCCAAAAAGAAAGAGCTTTCACATCTTACACTTCTTCAAAATGCCTAAAAATGCTTTACCGACAATGAAGTGCAATTGAAGTTAAACTGCTAAAGTCCATTTTAGAGATGTTGATTGAAGGAAAATATTAGCCAGAACACTGGGAAAAACTTCCCTGCTTTAATTTGTAAAACGATAGTGGAACCTTTGCATCCACTTGAGAGGACAGAGGAATGCCTTTCTTTAATGTTTTAACTGAAGGCAATCGTCACTGACAATGAAGCACTTCCTCAGTACTGTATAGGAGCATCAGCCTTGATTCTGTGCTCTAATCCAGGGCTTAAATCCTTGATTTCTGAGCATCAGAGACACAAATACTACCAGTAAGCCAAGGGTTATTATCAAGCGTTCACAAGTGGGCATTTCTGAGCTGAGGTAATTGAATTGCTGTTAGGAGCAGAATCCCTGGCTGATTTAGGTTAACCTCACCAATTAAGTGGTGGCACACTTACATCTGTCACTTCAAAGTTGTGGTCAAACTGCATTCCTGGACTTGATCAACATAGTCCTCAGGGAGTGCTACAACGTTGGACTTGCATTTCCTATCCTGTCTCTGTTGTCATAGACATTAAAGACTACACTATTTGAAGTCAACCCGAAAGTTCCCCTTGTCCCTAGTCAATGTGTTCCCTCACCTATAATTCCTGATTCTTTTGCTGGTGTGCTTAGAAATGGCTGCTACATTTACCTACAAATAACTAGCTCTCAAAATAATTTATTGTGCATGAAATGTTTTGGCATTATAGTATTATATATGATATCATAACATAACTTGATGCCCACATGTCTGTGGGCAGAGACAAGTAATTCTGTTCTAGATTTTAGAGGGAGCAGATGTATCTGTACCAGCTGCCTCAGATCCTAGTAACTATGCCTGACCAAATGTAATTGTACTTCTAAAGTATAATATAGAAAAAGAGAGTGAGAAGAAACTCTCCAGTTCTGGCAGGATCTGTGGACTGTTGGACCAAAACCTGGTGTTGTGTGATTTTTAACTTGGAGGGGAAAACAGAGTCAACATTTCAAGTCCAAAGGACTCAACTTTGAGCTTGAAGATGGCTAGAAAATAGTAATTTTTATGTTGGTAGAAAAGGTTAGGAGGAGAAAGTGGAACAAATGATGAAGATGCCCAGAACAAAAGATAACAGTGATAAAGGAGCGATTGAGATGTAAGATACATGTGTGAATGGTGAGTTTGAAAAGAAGAAAATATGTCAGCTTTGCTGAGAGCAAAGTTAACAAGACACAAACAATATGTGAAAAGGTAATTAAAATGGAGGATGTCGTTCACGCTCTGAAGTTGTTTAAGTTGGTGACGAGTTCTGGAAGTTGTAAAGTATCGAGACAAAAAAATGTGCTATTCCTCCAGCTTCTGTTAAACTTCAATGGAATACTGCAACAGACCAAGAACAGTAATGTTGGCATGACAACAAAAAGATTTATTGGAATTGCAAGCAACTGGAAGGTGACAGAGTAGAGATGTTCCTCAAAATGGTCACCCAATCCTTGTTTAGTTTTGACAATGTGCAAACAGCTGCTTTGTCAGCAGCAAACACTAGATTGAAAGAAGTACAAATGAATCACTATTTCAAATGGAAGATATGTTTGCGGTCTGAGTAAGTGAGGAGGTAAGAGGGCAAGTGGTACACCTTCTGCGATTACATGAGGATGTGGCATGGGAGGGTGAAAGAAGGGTGGACTAGGATTTCATAGAGGGAAATCTCTGAGGAATATTGACAGTAGATAGGAAGGAAAATATGTTTGGTAGTGGCACCTTGTGAGAATTGGCAGAAAAGGGAGTGGATGATAATTTGAATAGGTAGATTGCTGGGGTGGAAAATATCTGCACTATTTGAGGATTGTCAACACCACCCATTTGCTGCTTTAACCCTCATTTTTACCTAGGTTTGACGATTCCAATCCAGCCCTGACCAGTCTCTCATATTTAATACTCTTTAAATGTGTGGCCTGCTTATCTACATTAATTTCATATATCCTTATTATCTCTATATCCAAAATCCCTATACCCACCACCCCATGTTGATTGCTTAACCAGGAGCCAATGTAGGTCTACATTTTACATTTTAAAATTTTAATCTTTTTTTCAAATCTCTCTCAGGTGTCTCTGGAATTTTAGATCTTGTGTGTCCACAATTTCAATTACTCCATGATTGCTAGTCATGCCTTCAGCTGCCTAGACCTTAAACTTTGGAATTTTTACCGTGAACCTCTCTGCTTCTCTACCTCTCTTTCCTCCTATAAGATCCTCCTTAAAACTACTTCTTTGATCAAGAGTTTGGTTATTGCCCTCTTAAGGCTTTATCTGGTTCCGTCCCAAATTTTGCCTCATAATACTTTTGTTTTGTTAAGTTATGTGTGTTATATAAAAATTGGCTGTGTCTAAAATGGAGGAATTATCATCCAATTTTTCCTGCTCCTGATTTCTACAATCTTTAGTTGCCATGTGGATTTTTGTGAGAACAGAGTTGGATTTGCTTGTGATATTTCCCCTTTACAGTCAGATTATTATTTGATATTCTCCATGAGAAATTAGAATTCTGCTGGGCTGGGTTAACACCCAGAGATAAAGACATGTAGGAGATAATTTTAAAAAAACTTTTGGGTATGTGAGATGCTGCATTTTGGAAAGGCAAATCAGGGCAGGACTTATACACTGAACAATGAGACCTTGGAGTACAGGTTCATAGTTCCTTGAAAGTAGAGTTCCAGGCAGACAGGATCATGAAGAAGGCGTTTGGTATGTTTGCTTTATTAGTCAGTATATTGAGTATAGGAGTTGGGAGCTCATATTGTGACTATACAGGACAGTGGTTAGGCCACATTAGGAATACTGCATGTGATTCTGGTCTCCCTGCTTTAGAAAGGATGTTGTGAAACTTGAAAGGGTTCAGAAAAGATTTACAAGGATGTTTCTAAAGTTAGGGGGGGGGTTGAGCTACAGGGAGAGGCTGAATAGACTGGGATGGCACAGTGGCTTAGTGGTTAACACTACTGCCTCACAGCACCAGGGACCCGGATTTGATTCCAGCTTCGGCTGACTGCCTGTGTGGAGTTTGCACATTCTCTCCTTGTCTGCGTGGGTTTCCTCTGGTGCTTGGGTTTCCTCCCACATCCAAAGATGTGCAGGTCAGGTGAATTGGCCATGCTAAATTGCCCATAGTATTCAGGGATATGTAGGTTAGCTGCAATAGTCAAGGGTAAATGTAGAGGAATGAGTTTGGATGAGATACTTTTCAGAGGATCCGTGTAGATTTGTTGGGCCATAGGGCCTGTTTCCACACTGCAGGGATTCTAAGTTCTTCTATTTTCCCTGGAGCTTCGGAGGCTGAGGGGTGACCTTATAAAGGTTTATAAAATCATGGGGTCATGGATAGCTAAGGTCTTTTTCCCAGGGTAGGGTAGTTCAAAACTAGAGGGCATAGGTTTAAGGTGAGGAGGGAAAGATTTAAAGGGACCTCAGAGGCAACTTTTTCATGAAGAGGGTGGTGTGTGTATGGAATGAGTTCCCAGTGGAAATGGGAACAATATTTAAAAGGCATCTGGATGGGTATATGAATAGGAAGGGTTTAGACGGATATGGACCAAATGCCTGCAAATGGCTCTAGATTAATTTAGGATATCTGGTCAGCATGGGTGAGTTGGATTGATGGGTTTGTGTCCATGCTCTATGACTATGGTGGAGAGATAGGGACTGAACAAAGACTTGAACTAGAACAGCACCCCGGTTATGTCAGGGTTTTGAGCTTGAATGGAATCCAGAATTGTGGAAGCTCTTTGATTCTTGGCCCTCAGCTGCTCATTCCCACAATGAATAATCCATTGGTGAGCAATTCTTAGATTAAAACAGATTTCCAAAATGGTTTCATGAGATCATCTTAGTTTTGTATGCTAATTGTTGGATATCTGCATTTCTTCTATATATATTAGTTTATTCATAATTTCTACACAAAATAATAATTTTGCAATTATATTATTTTCATCAATTAATACTGTGTTTCAGATGTTAACACTGAGGGTTTCAGGAGTGTTGAATATTTCAGGAAGGTCTGCAATACATTTAAAATAAACCACTACCTGTAATAGAAGAAAATTAACTTAACTAAGGATTTTGAGCAGATCGAAAACAAGTGAAAACAAAAATTAACCTTTCTATACAGTGTTTCATGCAGCGAGACTTAACCTGAGGGCTACCACACCTCAGTCAACAGGAGAGGTTGGGAAGGTAACCTTAGCCAGTGTGGGAATTGAACCCATGCTGTTAGCATCATCCTGCATTGTAAACTGCCATTTGAACCAACTAACCTTTTGACTTCACCAGAAGTAGGGACAGTATGAGCAGAAATTAGGAACATTGTTTGCAGAGTTGACTGCGGTAGATTTAAATATGTCGTGCTTAGGAGGCTTTTGAAGGTAGTAATAATGGAAGTTTAAGGGAGAGAGTTCCAGGGTGCAGTACTGAAGAAACAGAGGGAGCTAGGGTACGTAGCCATCCAGACTGAGGAGAGCAAAAGCACAAAGTGGGATATCAGGCCGAAGGCAGTTGTGGTCAAGGAATTAGCAAACGAGTACATTCAATTGCGCTAAGTAATGGTTGGCAGATTTCAACATAGAAACAAATAATTAGCAAACCAAACAACAAGCAAAAGCTTTCTGATTTGAGAAATTACTCAAGCTTATTTTAACCCTATTCTTAGAGCACTATTATTCACAAAAAAAATGTGCAGATGTCAGTGCTGTTGCTTGAGAAACTTGGAGGTTCCATCAACATGTGTGATTTAGGAAATGGAAAGGTTGTTGAGGTTGAGGATTGGTTGAGTTTTTGTAAGTATAGAATGGGTTTTACTCTACATTGAATTCATTATATTTCTGACTCAAAAGCAAGAGGAGCTTCACTTTGTCCATCTCTTTCTGTATGTGCTCTGTGAATATTTAGTGGAACTCCTAATTTGTCTGGCTACCTTTCTGGATTCCAAGATCATTGACTCTAATATGTAATAGATGTGCAAAGGCTTCAGACCTTATCTATTAGTTTGGTAGAAGGTTAAATGAAATTGTGACCAACAGATGTTTTCTGTTTGTCTGTCCTGCATAGTATTATGTATTCCTAAAATGGGACAGGTAATAGCTGTAGTTTTCATAGACTGACTGACAGGGTTTGTTGCAGAAATGAGATATAACAAAGGTAACTGGCTCAAAGGGCCTTTAAAAAAATTATCCTGTTATCTTTATCACATCTAAAAGAAAAATGATAAACATACTATATATACATAAATATGGCTTCATCCATAGGATTAAAAAATGAGAAATATTTGAATTCTATTATTGTTTCATATCAGGTGGAATTTACAATTACAGATACATCTTTTTGGATACTGTTGTATCTTAATCAAAGTGGAATGTAGTGAGACATAGTAAGAGCTTTGACTATAAACTGGCAATTTCTCCCTTGTCAGAGACGAGTTAGATTTTTGTGCAATAGTGTGAAATGGGTGATACTGTGTTGGCATTAGACATATTGGCCAGTGCAGTGATGTATCACAAGAAAATTATATGCTGAGTGTCATCAGTGTATTAGATGCAAATTGACTCACAAATCTTTGACTAACTCCATATCACATGCCTTGTATTTCCTTAAGTATAAGAACATGACAGCTCCCATGTTAAATATTTATCTTAAAATTTACTTGAAATATTAATTTATCTAATTTAGAGTTAAATTCCTATTTCATTTCTGCACCCACTGGAACTGTAAATTGTCCTTGCTTGTGATGTTTTGTGCTCTACTGTTCAATTCATGATGTTTAGTAGCTGCTGGAATCCAATGTAATGGAGAGAACAAAGTATTTGACGTATTTATGAATCAAATAAACTAAAACTGCCTTACAGTTTATCACACAGCTGTTTCTCTGGGTGTCATCTCCTTACTCCTTAATAAGAAAATGTCTACTTCAAAACAAACTCTTTTGTTTTTTTGTGTGTGCCTCTTGGCTGTGTATTCCTTAGATCACCCAGTATGAATAAAAAGTGAGAATGAAAATTTTGACTCCTGGAAACTTGAATAAAAAGCTGAAAATGCTGGCAATACATCAACATCTGAGGAAAAACAGGTGTTTGAGAGAACTGAATCTGAGGAAGGGATATGCACCCCAAATATTAATCCTTTACCATTTATAGATACCAGTAGGAGAAAGTGAGGTCTGCAGATGCTGGAGATCAGAGCTGAAAATGTGTTGCTGGAAAAGCGCAGCAGGTCAGGCAGCATCCAGGGAACAGGAGAATCGACGTTTCGGGCATAAGCCCTTCTCGTCGATTCTCCTGTTCCCTGGATGCTGCCTGACCTGCTGCGCTTTTCCAGCAACACATTTTCAGCATAGATACCAGTAGGCCAACCTTCTATTTCCAGCATTTTTGTTCTGATCACCATGCCTCTGATCTCCTCCATATTTTTCATCCTTCCTCTAATTGCCCACTTCTACCCTCTAATACCTTCATCAGTAGCTTATATTGTGTGCCTCCCATAAATACAGAACAATGTCTCAACGGAGAAAACAGTACAAAAGACAAAGAAAGCATACTGAAGGTAAAGTAGGTGGAGGGAAAGCTGTAAGGGAAAAAGCTGAGTAAGCAAGGAGAAAAGTTAAAGTATTAGGAGATCTTTGAAGGCAAAGAGGGAGGTGACTAGGCAGATGTGCTGGAAATAGAGTTTCAGAAATTGGGTAGCAGATTGTATGGGTGAAGGAAATCATGGAATAAGGATCAGGTGAGGGTTCAAAGTTGAGTTTAAGGATCTTAAGGTGGAAAATAGCCAAGATGCATAGTCTTGATACATGTACAGAGAGAGGTTACAATTCTCTAAGACTGCTAAGAAAAAGACTCAAATTTCAAGCATGTGATAAATGTATTTATTTCCAGATTCATAAATAAGGAATTTATTTGTTCCTCCTGTTTTAAAAATATAAGAAAAGTCCAATTAAGACCATAAGAAATAGGAGCAGGAGTAGGCTATTCAGTCTTTCAAGCCTGCTTTGCCATTCAATGGGATCATGGCTGATTGAACATTCCTCACATCCACTTTACTTTCCATTCCCAATAACTCTTGATTTCCCATACTGATCAAGAACATCAGCCTTAAATATTTGCACCGACTCTTCCCACTCAGCTCTCATTGTTAGGGAGTTCCAAATACTCTCAACCCTTTGAGAGAAGAACTTTGTTCTCATCTCAGTTTTAAATTGGCATTCCTTTATGCCTCCTGGTCCTAGACTCTCCCATGAAGAGAAACATCCTCTCATCATTTACCCTGTCAAGCGCCTTAAGAATCCTATATGTTTCAATGAGATCCTTTCTCATTCTTTTAAAGTATGTAGAGTCCCAGCCTGCTTAGCCTTTGGTCATGAGACAGTCCCTCATACGAGGGATTATCTCAGTGAACCTTCTCTGAATTGCCTTCAATGAAATGAAATCTTTCCTTAAATAAAAAGACTAAAACTGCTCACAGTCCTGCAGATGTGGTCTCACCAGCACCTTATATAGTTGCAGTAAGACTTTCCTACTGTCAGACTCTAACCCCCTTGAAATAATAGCTAACATTCCATTAGCCTTCCTGATTATATGCGGCACCTGTATGCTAGCTTTCTGTGTTTTATGCACAAGTACCCATAAGTCACTTTATGTTACAGCTTTCTGCAGTTTTCCTCCATTTAAAGAAAATTCTGTTCTTTAGTATCCCCTTCCAAAATAAACATCTTCACATTTTCCCACATTCTACTCTGTTAGCCAACTTTTAGTCCACCTGGTTAATCTATCAATATCTGTCAGTAAACTGTTTCTATCCCTCTAACAACCTGCCTTTCTACCTGTTTTGAAGCGAAGGCCTTTGGATATTTGAAACTTCTCCATTTGCAATGCCATCAACTTGTATTCATGTTGCACCCTTAAAAGGATCACATCTGAAGGTGCTCTACGGGAAGGTTAACAAATGAAATTTAATATTGAACCATGAGATATGAGGAGAGGTAAAAAGATTAGACTTAATGAACATTTTTAAACACACATAAGGTGCAACAGGTTAGGGACCGAATTGTAGAGCTAGGACCCAGGCCTGCTAATCTAACTCTTCCAGTCTGGTATCCAATTGCATGAAGTATATTTCTAAAGATATGTTCAACTACAAGTTGAACAAACCACAGTGTAGTTGCGTTTTTGGAGGAGTATTCATCTAACACATCGATAAGTGACTAATAAATCTCCGGGTTAGGATTGAAAACAGAAGTTGAATATTTGAACAAACCACAGTGTATATACATTTTTGAAGAAGTATTCATCAAACACTTATCGATAAGTGACTAATAAATCTCCAGGTTAGGATTGAAAACAAAAATTGAATATTTGTTTCATTGATGTGCTTGTCAGGCAGAAGCTGTGGCTAATTCTAATCAGTGCCCTGCTGCACTGAAGTGACTGTTAAATCTGAATGAAATGCATCAATGTTATTGTAGCTGTACATTACTTCTGGTCAAACTGATAAAATTTTCTGCAAGACAAGAAATGTACAATTACCATTTAAGAAAAGAAGTCAGACAGAAAACAAGCAACTATAAGCCTTGATAACAGCCATCAGAAATTTGCTATAATCCATTAATAAGGAATTGGTGACAGCGCCTTTAGAAAATCATAATATGATTAGACAGAGTCAACCCAATTTAGTGAAATAAGTTGCCTTTGACAAATCCATTTCAGTCTTTCAGAATAATAGCTAGTAGGATAGATAAGGGGGTGTACCAATAGATGTGGATTTTCAAAACCTGTTCAATAAGGTAACACACAAAGGTTGCTGCATAGTGTGAGGATACATTCGATTAGCCCAGATCAAAGGTCAGTAAATGGACAGAAAACAGAGAGTAAGAAGAAGCAACTAATTTTCAGTTGGTAGGTACCATAAAAATCAGTGCTAAGACTTCAGCCATTTACAATCGATATCAATCAGTTAAAAGAAAGAACTGCATTAATTAATTCAAGTTGGCTGATGATGCAAAGCTAGGTGGGAACATAAAATATGAGGACCTTACAAAAAGTCTGTAAAGGGATATAGCTATGTTACGTGAATCGACAAGAATTGACAGATGGAGCATGGAGTTGGAAATCTGAGGATATGCACTATGGTAGGGAAAGTAGAAGAAAATGCTGGGAAACTATTAAATATTGGTGCTAAGAGAAATTTGGATCTCTTTACTACAAAAACAAATGTTAACATGCAAACACAATTAGTAATTAGGAAGAAAAATACTGCATGAGCCTTCATTGCAAGGGGAATGGACTACAAGAATAAGGAAATCTTAATGCAAACAGGGTTTTGACATACTCTGTACAGCTTTGATGTCTGTACCTAAAGAAAGAAATATGCATTTTAGTGGACATGCAGGTTCAATAAATTATTTCTTGTATGGTATGAGAAGTAATTGACCAGAATCGGCAAATCGTCTCAAGTTCAGGAGAAAGAGATCTAACCTCATTGAAACATAAATGATTCTGTGGGGCCCTTGACAGATACTTGGTCTCGATTTTGTATTTGAGTATTTGGAGCGATGCTTGAACCCACAACCTTTTGTCTTATGGGTGTATGTGCTATTCTGTAAGCTTAATTGATGACCTTAAGGCGTGGATCAGTACTTGGGACTACGATGTTGTGGCCATCACGGAAACGTGGATAGAAGAGGGACAGGAATGGTTGTTGGAGGTTCCTGGTTACAAATGTTTCAGTAAGATTAGGGGGGTGGTAAAAAAGGAGGGGGGTTGGCGTTGCTAATTAGAAATGGTATAACGGCTGCAAAAAGGCAGTTCGAGGGGGATCTGCCTTTGGAGGTAGTATGGGCTGAAGTCAGAAATAGGAAAGGAGCAGTCACCTTGGGTGTTTACTATAGACCCCCCAATAGCAGCAGAGATGTGGAGAAACAGATTGGGAAACAGATTTTGGAAAGGTGCAGAAGCCACAGGGTAGTAGTCATGGGCGATTTCAACTTCCCAAATATTGATTGGAAGCTCTTTAGATCAAGTAGATTGGACGGGGCGGTGTTTATGCAGTGTGTCCAGGAAGCTTTTCTAACTCAGTATGTAGATTGTCCGACCAGAGGGGAGGCCATATTGGATTTGGTACTTGGTAACGAACCGGGACAAGTGATGGGCTTGTTAGTGGGTGAGCATTTTGGTGATGGTGACCACAATTCTGTGACTTTCACCTTGGTTATGGAGAGAGATAGGTGCGTGCAACAGGGCAGGTTTTACAATTGGGGGAAGGGTAAATACGATGCTGCAAGACAGGATCTGAGGAGCATAAATTGGGAGCATAGGCTGTCAGGGAAGGATGTCGTTGAAATGTGGAACTTTTTCAAGGAACAGATACAACATGTCCTTAATATGTATGTACCTGTCAGGCAGGAAAGAGATGGTTGTGTGAGGTTGACGAGGGAGGTTGAATGTCTTGTAAGGAGGAAGAAGGAGGCCTACATAAGGTTGAGGAAACAAGGTTCAGACAGAGCGCTGGAGGGATATAGGATAGCCAGGAGGGAGCTGAAGAAAGGGATTAGGAGAGCTAAGAGAGGGCATGAAAAATCTTTGGCGGGTAGGATCAAGGGTAACCCCAAGACCTTTTATGTGTATGTGAGAACAATGAGAATGACGAGAACGAGGGTAGGTCCGATCAAGGAGACTGATGGGAGACTGTGTATTGAGTCGGAAGAGATAGGAGAGGTCTTGATTGAGTACTTTTCTTCAGTATTTACAAATGAGAGGGACCGTATTGTTGAAGAGGAGAGTATGAAACGGACTGGTAAGCTAGAGAAGATACTTGTTAGGAAGGAAGATGTGTTCGGCATTTTGAAAAACTTGAGGATAGACAAGTCCCCCGGGCCTGACGGGATATATCCTAGGATTATGTGGGAAGTAAGAGAGGAAATTGCAGAAATGTTGGCAATGATCTTTTCATCTTCACTGTCAATGGGGGTGATACCAGGGGACTGGAGAGTGGCGAATGTTGTGCCCCTGTTCAAAAAAGGGAATAGGGATAACCCCGGGAATTACAGGCCGGTTAGTCTTACTTTGGTGGTAGGCAAAGTAATGGAAAGGGTACTGAGGGATAGGATTTATGAGTATCTGGAAAGACACTGCTTGATTAGGGACAGCCAGCACGGATTTGTGAGGGGTAGGTCTTGCCTTACAAGTCTTATTGAATTCTTTGAGGAGGTGACCACGCATGTGGATGAGGGTAGAGCAGTGGATGTAGTGTACATGGATTTTAGTAAGGCATTTGATAAGGTTCCCCATAGTAGGCTTATGCGGAAAGTCAGGAGGCATGGGATAGTGGGAAGTTTTGCCAGTTGGATAGAGAACTGGCTAACCAGTCGAAGTCAGAGAGTGGTGGGAGATGGTAAATGTTCAGCCTGGAGCCCAGTTACAAGTGGAGTTCTGCAGGGATCAGTTCTGGGTCCTCTGCTGTTTGTAATTTTTATTAATGACTTGGAAGAGGGAGTTGAAGGGTGGGTCAGTAAATTTGCAGACGATCCGAAGATTGGTGGAGTTGTGGATAGTGAGGAGGGCTGTTGTCGGCTGCAAAGGGACTTAGATATGATGCAGAGCTGGGCTGAGGAGTGGCAAATGGAGTTCAACCCTGCCAAGTGTGAGGTTGTCCATTTTGGAAGGACAAATAAGAATGTGGAATACAGGGTTAACGGTTAGGGTTCTTAGTAAGGTGGAGGAGCAGAGGGATCTTGGGGTCTATGTGCATAGATCTTTGAAAGTTGCCACTCAGGTGGATAGAGCTTGTAAGAAGGCCTATGGTGTATTAGTGTTCATTACCAGAGGGATTGAATTCAAGAGTCGTGAGGTGATGTTGCAGCTGTATAGGACCTTGGTAAGGCCACATTTGGAGTACTGTGTGCAGTTCTGGTCACCTCATTTTAGGAAAGATGTGGAAGCTTTGGAGAGGGTGCAAAGGAGATTTACCAGGATGTTGCCTGGAATGGAGAATAGGTCGTACGAGGATAGAATCAACGAGGTAAAAACAATGACTGTAGATGCTGGAAACCAGATTCTGGATTAGTGGTGCTGGAAGAGCACAGTGAAGCTCCTTGGATGCTGCCTGAACTGCTGTGCTCTTCCAGCACCACTAATCCAGAATCCGTACGAGGATAGGTTGAGAGTTCTTGGCCTTTTCTCATTGGAACGGAGAAGGATGAGGGGTGACTTGATAGAGATTTTTAAGATGATCAGGGGAATAGGTAGAGTAGACAGTCAGAGACTTTTTCCCCGGGTACAACAGAGTGTTACAAGGGGACATAAATTTAAGGTGAAGTGTGGAAGGTATAGGGGAAATGTCAGGGGTAGATTCTTTACCCAGAGAGTGGTGGGGGCATGGAATGTGCTGTCTGTGGGAGTGGCAGAGTCAGAATCATTGGTGACCTTTAAGCAGCAATTGGATAGGTACATGGATAGGTGCTTAAGCTAGGACAAATGTTCAGCACAACATCGTGGGCCGATGGGCCTGTTCTGTGCTGTATTGTTCTATGTTCTATGTTCATGCCATAAAGTGAGAAGTGACAATGTTTACTGAAGATTGAAAAATGTTCAGAACCTTTCGTGACTTCTAGGTTACTGAAGTATATGTATCCATCGGCAAGAGAAAAAATGCATTTGTGCATCACCTCCTGCAATTTCACCTTCAAGTCACACACCATCCTGACTTAGAACCATGTTGCAGTTACTTCACTGGTACTGGGTCTCAATCCTGAAACTCCCTTCCTAACAACACTGTCGGTGTATCTACCTCTTTTGGACTGAGGCAGTTCCAGGAGGTACCTCACTACCACCTTCTCAAAGGTTATTAAGCATGGGTTATAAATGCTGGCCTGCAGAGCTGATGTCATATCCTGTGAACAAATTTAATAAAGCCTCCGCAATGGGAAGTTTCAGCATCTCAGAGTTTAGCATCCCTTTGGTTTAAAATTTGAATGTTTTTTCAGCATGATTCAGTGAAGAGTGCATTTATTCACTGAGCCACTAATAGTGCACTGTGAATTCCTTATTAGTGAATATTCTGGCTCATGCCCGAAACGTCGATTCTCCTGTTCCCTGGATGCTGCCTGACCTGCTGCGCTTTTCCAGCAACACGTTTTCAGCTCTGATCTCCAGCATCTGCAGACCTCACTTTCTCCTCAATATCCTGGATACCTCAACCCTCTGGTGACACACAAGAATTATCTGTGTAGAGTGCTTTGAAGAACTACTGCAGTCAACAGTCTTCAGTATTTGTGATTGTTTTGGATCTTCATGCAATAAACTTAATATACAAAAATAAGTTATTTACATAGCATTGAAAAACCTGTCAATTCCAAAACCATGTGTACAGTAGTCTTGTCACAATTAGCTTTATCAGCATGTCTGAGCATAATGTTGGCTGGATTTGCGAAAGAATAGCAATTCTCCCACAAGAGAGGTTAATCTCCTCAGTAATTCCCGATGTTCATAAACAAAAGCGCTCACTATGATTCAAAAAGACTGCCCAAAATTCTATCAAAAGAATCCACTTTAGTCCCTGCCATTACTTCAAGAGCAATGGTTACAAAATCAATTCGGCTTAGAACACAGGGATGCATCCAATTCTATAGATGCTGGCGAGAACTGATGCTCCTTAATTCTGTGAGCAATCACGCAGCAGGTGCTATCAAACAAAGGACTTTTGCACTCCACCTCCACATGGCATTCCCAATTCTTAATGGCTGTCTATGTTTTTGCTTTCCAACAAGGGGGAACTAACTGAGGAGATAGAATAAGGCAAAGTAATAATTTGCAATTATATAACACTTTAGGACATCTTAAAATGCTTTATAGCCACCATTTTTAAAAAAGAAAATGTAGGCATTTGGCTTTCACATTTCAATATATTGGAACAACCTGAAGATTACACTCAAGAAAAGTACATTTCTGTCAATGGTAGAATGAGTATCTGGCTTATGTGTGATGCCCCGAAAGTTAAATGCAGGGTGGTGATTGCTGTCCAGGCTCACACATGGAGAACAGCAACATGGATAAGATATTGGAGGATAGCTGGTTCTTGTGGAACCTCACCTCAACAATAAATGAAGAAAATTAGTTCAAAGAACAGGTGAGAAGCTCATCTTGTTCCCTTTCACAGCATATCACAGCACTTTCCTAATAACTTGGCTACATTGTTGATCCTCTATTCTGTGGCCAAGAGAAGGCACATAAATCAAAGCTCAAATGAAAAGAAATTAAGTTTCTCTCAACAAGATCCTCAAGGCCAGGGAGCATGAACAGATTTAGATTAACTGGTCTTGCAATTTCTCCTGCAACTTTGTTGTCTGGAACTATTGCATACTGTTGTATAGAAATATTTTAGTTTACATGGCTTTGTGGGAGGGAAATCATGTCTCACAAACTTGATTGAGTTTTTTGAAGAAGTAACAAAGAAGATTGATGAGGGCAGAGCAGTAGATGTGATCTATATGGACTTCAGTAAGGCGTTTGACATGGTTCCCCATGGGAGACTGATTAGCAAGGTTCGATCTCATGGAATACAGGGAGAACTAGCCATTTGGATACAGAACTGTCTCAAAGGTAGAAGACAGAGGGTGGTGGTGGAGGGTTGTTTTTCAAACTGGAGGCCTGTGACCAGTGGAGTGCCACAAGGATCGGTGCTGGTGGGAAAGCAAATCTTAGTAGGACTCATACACTTAATGGTAAGGTCCTAGGGAGTGTTGCTGAACAAAGAGACCTTGGAGTGCAGGTTCATAGCTCCTTGAAAGTGGAGTCGCAGGTAGATAGGATAGTGAAGAAGGCGTTTGGTATGCTTTCCTTTATTGGTCAGAGTATTGAGTACAGGAGTTGGGAGATCATGTTGCGGCTGTACAGGACATTAGTTAGGCCACTTTTGGAATATTGCGTGCAATTCTGGTCTCCTTCCTATCGGAAAGATGTTGTGAAACTTGAAAGGTTTCAGAAAAGATTTACAAGGATATTGCCAGGGTTGGAGGATCTGAGCTACAGGGAGAGGCTGAACAGGCTGGGGCTGTTTTCCCCTGGAGCTTTGGAGGCTGAGGGGGTGACTTTATAGAGGTTTACAAAATTATGAGGGACATGGATAGGATAAATAGACAAAGTCTTTTCCTTGGGGTCGGGGAGTCCAGAACTAGAGGGCATAGGTTTAGGGTGAGAGGGGAAAGATATAAAAGAGACCTAAGGGGCAACTTTTTCACACAGAGGGTGGTAAGTGTATGGAATGAGCTGCCAGAGGATCTGGTGGAGGCTGGTACAATTGCAACATTTAAGAGGCATTTGGATGGATATATGAATAGGAAGGGTTTGGAGGGATATGGGCCGGGTGCTAGCAGGTGGGTCTAGATTGGGTTGGGACATCTGATTGGCATGGACGAGTTGGACCGAAGGGTCTGTTTCCATGCTGTACATCTCTATGACTCTAAGATTGAATTAAATTAAACATCCAGCTGTGTTGCAGTTCAACATGGTGTTTCTGCAGCTGTGCATTTGTTGCACCACCTAAATGTGTCATTGCCTGTACTCACAGCCTAAGACTAAATGTAAATGTCATGTGTAGGTGAATTATGATTAGAGGTAGGGACTAATTAGAAGGAATGTGTGATTCTAATTCAGTTTCTGATTTAAAGTCACCCTTTCAATCCCTATTTTTGCAACTTGATCAATGAAGATCTATGAAATTTCACTCATGTCAGGGAAGATGCACAGATTTTAGAAAGAGTGTAAGGAGCTTTATAAGGTGTAAGTGACTTCAGCTTTGAGGAAATCAGTCATAGTGTCAGTGCATCATGGAAACAGACCCTTTGGTCCAACAAATCCACACTGGCCATGTTCTCAAACTAAAGTAAAGGTTGGAAAGGTTAATACACCTGTGCTTGAGAAAGAGGTCAAGAGATGATCATATAGAAATGTTCAAACTGATAAGAGGTTTTGTAGATCAAGAAGAGAAAAGCTGTTCCATCCAGAGTAAGTCGATAACTCTGGATGCATTTCATTGGCAAAAGAATAGACAAAGAAAATAGTTTTTCCAAAGTCTTGTTTGGGGTCTGAAATGTTGGAAGAAGCTGATTCTATAAATAATTTTGAAGAGAGTTGGACAGGTACTTGAGGAACTTACAGAGTTAGGTGTAAAAAACAGAAGTGTGAGTCTAAATATGACAATACTTCCAAAGCAGGGGAGATGATTTTAAGAATCATTGTCGATTATTAGAAGAACCCATCTGGTTCTCATCTGGCCCTTCAGGGAAGGAAATCTGTCATCCTTACCTAGAGTGGCATGCATGTGATTCTCGACCCACAGCAATGTGGTTGACTCTCAATTACCCTCTGAAATGGCCAAGCAAGTCATTCAGTTGTACTAATCTCTACAAAGTCTCAAAGAAACGAAACCGCACAGATCACTTGGCGTCAACCTAGGCACTGGAAAAGACAACAACAGAAACAGCCCTGTCAATGCTGCATAATCCTCCTCAGTAACATCTGGGGGTGAGTGCCAAAATTGGGAGATCTGTCTCACAAACCTGTCAAGCAACAGCCTGACATAGTCATACTCACAGAATCATATCTTACAGACAATGTCCCAGACACCACTATCACCGTCCCTGGATATGTCCTGTCCCACCAGCAGGACAGACCCAGCACACATGGCACCACAGTGGTACACAGTCGGGAGGGAGTTGCTCTGGGAATCCTTACCATTGACTCTGGACCCCATGAAGTCTCATGGCTTCAGGTTAAACACGGACAAGGAAACCTCCTGCCGATTACCACGTACCATCCTCCATGTTGAACAACATTTAGAAGAAGCACTGAGGATGGCAAGAATGCAAAACGTGTGCTGGGTGGGGGATTTCAGTGTTCACCACCAAGAGTGGCTATGGATTGAGCTGGTTGGGTCCTAAAGGACATCGCTGCTAGACTGGGTTTGCAGCAGGTGGTGAAGGAACCAACAAGAGGAAAATACATATTAGACATCATCCTTACCAGATGCATCTGTCCATGACAATATCAGTAAGAGCTACCATTATACAGTCCTTGTGCAGATGAAGTTCCACCTTCACATTGAGAATAACCTCTATCGTGCTGTGTGGCATTATCACTATGCTAAATGGGACAGACTTTGAACAGATCTAGCAGCTGGGTATCCATGAGGTGCTGTGTCAACAACAGCAGAATTGTCCTCCAGCACAATCTGTAACCTCATAACCCTGCATATCCTCCACTCAACTATTACCATCAAGCCAGGGGATCAAACCTGATTCAATGGAGAGTGCAGGAAGGCATGCCAGGAGCAGCATCAGGCATACCTGAAGATGAGGTGTCAACCTAATGAAGCCAGGACAGGACTACTTGCATGCTGAACAACAGAAGCAGCAAGTGATAGAGAAAGTTAAGTGATCCCACAGCCAACTGATCAGATCTAAGCTCTGCGGTCCTGCCACATCCAGTCATGAATGGTGGTGGACAACTCACTAGAGGAGGAGGCTGCACAAGTATCCCCATCCTCAGTGATGAAAGAGCCCAAAACATCAGTGCAAAACATAACGCTGAAGCTTTTGCAGTAATCTTCAGCCAGAAGTGCCCAGTGGATGATTCTTCTTGGCCTCCTCCAGTCGTCCCCAGCATCACAGATACCAGTCTGCAGCCAAATCAGTTTGCTTCATGTGATATCAATAAATGGTTGGAGACACTGGATATTGCAAAGGCTATGGGCCCTGACAACATTCTGACAATGGAACTGAAGACTTGAGCTCCAGAACTTGCCGCTCCCCTAGCCAAGCTGTGTCAGTGCAGTTAGAACATTGGGATCTACCTGACACAGGAAAAATTGCCAAGTATGTCCTGTACATAAAAAGGAGGACAAATTCAAACTGGCCAGTTACTGCCCCATCAGTTGACTGTTGATCATCACTAATGAGATGGAAGGTGTCATCAAGTGTTATCAAGCAGCACCTGCTCAGCAATAATCTGCAGGTAATGCCCAGTTTGGGCTCCGCCATGTTCAGCTCCCAACCCCATTACAGCCTTGTTTCAAACATGGACAATAGAGCAGAATTTCAGAGGTGAGGTTAGAGTGATAGCCTTTGACATCAAGGCTGCATTTAACCGAGTCTGACATCAAAGAGCCCTAGCAAAACTGGAATCAATGGATATCGGGGGCAAACTCTCTGCAGGTTAGAGTCATACCTGACACTAAGGAAAATGGTCTTGGTTGTTGGATGTCAGACATCTCAGCTCCAGGACATCTCTGCAGGAGTTGTTTAGGGTAGTGTCCTAGACCCAACCATCTTCAGCTGTTTCATTAATGACCTTCCTTCCATCATAATGTCAGACATGGGACTGTTCGCCAATGAAAGCATGATGTTCAGCACCATTTGCAACTCCCCAGACACTGAAGCAGTTCATGTCCAAATGCAACAAGATCTGGACAATATCCAGGCTTGGGCAGACAAGTGGCAAGTAACATTCACGCCACCCAAATGCCAGGCTATGACCATCACTAATGAGAAACCATCTAACCAACACTCCTTGACATTCAATGGTGTTACAAGCACTGATTACCCCACTGTCAACATCCTGGGAGTTATCATTGACAGAAACTAAACTGGACTCACCACTTAAACACAATGACTATGAAAGCAGGTCAGAGGCTAGGAATACTGTGGCGAGTAACACACCTTCTGACTTCCCAAAACCTGTCCACTATCTACAAGGCACAAGTCAGGATTTTGAAGGAATATTCCCCACTTGCCTGGACGAGTGCAGCCCCAACAACACTCAAGAAGCTTGACACCATCCAGGACAAAACAGCATGCTCAATTAGGACTACATCCACAAGCATTCACTCTCTCGATCACTGACGATCAGTAGCAGCAGTGTGTACTATTTACAAGATGCATTGCAGAAATTTGCCAAAGATCCATCTTCCAAACCTACAGCCACTTCCATCTAGAAGGACAAGGGCAGCAGATATATGGGAACACCACCACCTCCAAGATCCCCTCCAAGATCCCCTCTGAGCCACTCACCATCCTGACTTAGAAATACATCTCCACTGTCACTGAGTCAGAATCCTGGAATTCCCTCCCTAATGGCATTGTGGGTCAACCCACAGAAGATGGACTGCAGCAGTTCAAGAAGGTAACTCACCACCAACTTCTAAAGGGTAATTAGGGATGGGCAATACATGCTGGCCGGCCAACGATACCCACATCCCACAAATGAATACATTTTGTTTTAAAAAGAGCCAGAACGGGTGTGATAGACTAAATGGCCATGTCCTGAATAATCGAAACAGCCAATGTAAAAACATGGTTGGGGAATGGTATATTTACAAGATAACATGTTCACGTAGCTAGATTCCATTTAACTAGGAGTATAGATGTCAGCATTGATATAGTTTTCAGGTGAGATACAATTTGAAAGTAGGAGATAATTGAGTCAGGGCATGCATTTATAATGCATTTTTTTAGATTATGGACACACATTTTGTCCGAAACTTTTGATTTCTATTATAAATTTTTAGCACAAAAATGTCAGCCATGACACAGTGGGTAGCGTCCAAAATCACAGGAAGGACAGAACACTATATCCTTGCTCAGTTGAATATCCTGGCTGCCTCCTACTGAACTAGTTTCTCTGACTTTGTCTACACCAACCTATGTTTCCACCCTCCACAGTTGCTTTTCACATCAGTCTGTTCCTCTGCATTTTCCCCCCACCTAACCTCATTCTCAAATTCCCTACCAGTTTCCACACTATTCTTTCTTCGAAGAGTAACTCACACCAATTCCTCATAATACTGATCCATATAAATCAAAAGGATGCGTGGGAAATTTGACCCTAAAACATAAGTATGTGCATCTTTGTACATGCTTATACATATATTTATTGGTTTGCCGAAAGAAGTAGTTTCGTAATCACACTTTAGTGGTCCTTGCTGCAACTTGCATGTGTATGGGTATGAGTCAAAGGCAAGATCAGCCGCACTGTGCTGTGCTGCATCACATACTCAAATGAGTTGACATTGTATGCATTAATTGGGTTCAGATACGTAGAACGGCCAATTGAATAAATTAATAAACTATAGTCATTAGCCCTATGACAGTTCATCAGATGAAAGAAGGAAATAGCAAAGCTTAAAATTAGCATTTCTTATTTTGATATTAACATGAAGTATTGTAATGAAAGGATTTTAACCATTTGCAACACTAATGGATACATTTGATGATATTCATTACATATCATATTTAGGAGCAGAATTATTCTCAGTTGCATTGATCCCAGTTCTGTGTAAGCCCCAGAATTACAGAGGTAGCACCAAATCTTGTATTTATTGGAATCAAATTCTTGATTCATATTAGCAAAAAATTAAATTGGATTAAATGGGGATCAGTCTCTGAATTGAAGGCCCCATGAACAGATGAAGCAGCATCGAACCTTGGTGTTAGGCTTTCCTCTTGTCAATGACCCAATTAGGGGAACACACACATTGTATAAATTGCTTGTTCAGTGAACCAAACAAATTGAGTTCATGGAATGGCATTGGGTATGTGCAAACTGGAGGAGTTTAGCTTAGCAATGGCATTTGTAACCCAGTAAAGGTCCTGATGAATTTCAGGTTGTGATTGAGATCAGCCAGTTGCAAACGTGATCTCTGAACCACTGAAGCAGATGATGCCCTTTGCTTCTTGCAGATTACTCATTTTCCGACTAAGGTTTTTTTAATATAACGTTTACCCAGAGTATGAGGTCAGTGGTTGCTGTCAAGTTGTAAAAGTACCCAAGAAATGGAAGATACATTCCATCACTTTGATTGTGCCATATTCCACTGTGCAAGCAGGACACTGTTCCCAGTGTTTTGCTAAAACATTTTAAAGATCTAAGATGAACAAGGTCAGTGGTAGGTTGTGAGGGTAGGTCATAGAGTCATAGAGATGCACAGCATGGAAACAGACCCTTCGGTCCAACCCGTCTATTCCAACCAGATATTCCAACCCAATCTCGTCCCACCTGCCAGAACCTGGCCCATATCCTTCCAAACCCTTCCTATTGATATACCCATCCAAATGCCTCTTAAATGTTGCAATTGTACCAGCCTCCACCACTTCGTCTGGTAGCTCATTCCATACACGTACCACCCTTTGCATGAAAAAGTTGCCCCTTAGGTCTCTTTTATATCTTTCTCCTCTCACCCTAAACCTATGCCCTCCAGTTCTGGACTCCCTGACCTCAGCAAAAAGACTTTATTTATCCTATCCATCCCCCTCATAATTTTGTAAACCTCGATAAGGTCACCCCTCAGCCACCGATGCTCCAGGGAAAACAGCCCCAGCATGTTCAGCCTCACCCCCAAAGTGCTTCCCCACCTCAGTCACCTGCCCTGCCTTATTTCCCAAGAGTAGGTCAAGTTTTGCACCATATCTAGTCGGTACAACCACATACTGAATCAGAAAATTTTCTTGTGCACACTTAACAAATTCCTCTCCATCTAAACCTTTAACACTATGGCAGTCCCAGTCTATGTTTGGAAACTTAAAATCCCCTACCATAACAACCCTATTATTCTTACGGATAGCTGAGATCTCCTTACAAGTTTGTTTCTCAATTTCCCTCTGACTATTAGGAGGTCTATAATACAATCCCAATAAGGTGATCATCCCTTTCTTATTTCTCAGTTCCACCCAAATAACTTCCCTGGATGTATTTCCAGGAATATCCTCCCTCATTATAGCTATAATGCTATCCCTTATCAAAAATGCCACTCCCCCTCCTCTCTTGCCTCCCTTTCTATCCTTCTTGTAGCATTTGTATCCTGGAACATTAAGCTGCCAGTCCTGCCCATCCCTGAGTCATGTTTCTGTAATTGCTATGATATCCCAATCCCATCTTCCTAAACATGCCCTGAGTTCATCTGTCTTCCCTGTTAGGTTCCTTGCATTGGAATAAATGCATTTAATTTATTAGTCCTACCTTGTCCCTGCCTGCCCTGACTGTTTGACTCGTTTCTGTTCTCAACTGTACCAGTCTCATATTGATCACTTTCCTTACTATCTCCCTGGGTCCCCCCCCCCCCCTCCCCCACCTTACTAGTTTAAATCCTCCTGAGCAACTCTAGCAAATCTCTCTGCCAGTGTATTAGTCCCCTTCCAATTTAGGTGCAATCCGTCCTCCTTGTACAGGTCACTTCTACTCCAAAAGAGATTCCAATTATCCAAAAATGTGAATCCTTCTCCCATACATCAGCTCCTCAGCCATGCATTTATCTGCTCTATCCTCCTATTCCTGCCCTCACTAGCTCGTAGCACCGGGAGTAATCCAGATATTACTACTCTCGAGGACCTCCTTTTTAAATTCCTGCCTAACTCTCTGTAATCTCCCTTCAGAATCTCAACCTTTCCCCTTCCTATGTTGTTGGTTCCAATGTGGACAATGACCTCCTGCTGGCCCCTCTCCCCCGTGAGAACATTCTGCACCCTCTCTGAGATATCCTTGATCCTGGCACCAGGGAAGCAACACACCATTCTGCTTTTTTGCTGCTGGCCACAGAAACGTCTATCTGTACCTCGGACTAGAGAATCCCCTCACAGAATTGATCTCTTGGAACCCGACATATCCCTTGTTGCATTAGAGCCAGTCTCAATACCAGAAACTTGGCTGTTCATGCTGTGTTCCCCTGAGAATCCATCACCCCCTACATTTTCCAAAACCTGTCTGAAATGGGTATATCCACAGCATACTCCTACACTAGCTAGCTACCTCTCTCACCTTTCTTGGAGTTAACCCATCTATGTGACTGTATCTGAGACTTTCCCCCTTCCTATAACTGCCATCCATCACATACTGTTGCTGTTGCAAATTCCTCATTGCTTCTAACTGTGTCTCCAACCGATCCAATTGATCTGGTAAGATTCGCAACCAACAGCATTTATGGCAGATATAATCCGCAGTAACCCTTAAACTCTGACAAGCGCATATCACTCTACTAAAGCCCATTTTTGCTCCTTCACAATCGACAGACCCAGAAAATAACACCGTCTTATTCCTCTACAAACACTGCCCCAGGTTAAATTAATAGTTATGGTTTATATTTTAAGTTTAATCAAGAGAGATATCTCCAAAAACATATAATCAAGAAAGAACCCACACTACTCACTACTGCAGACTTTCTGTATGCCACACTTACAAACAACAATTTACTTACCTGATTCTGTGCTGTGAACTTTGCCCAACAGTTCCTCTAAGATCAGTTGTGAATTTCACTGTTTGTTAATTTTCCCAGACACACTCCGATGTCCAGCAATGCATGAACTTAAACAGCAAAGGCAGTAACTGTGCAGGTGGACTGTGGTGTGAGTTTCTTTCTCTCTCTCTCACCTGCACTGACCTCACCATGTGCTTCCTTTGTCTGTTCTTCTCCCTTTTAAAACTGCTGTTGTTTTGACTTTTTTTTTCCAAAGTTCTAAAACAATATAACAGCATATAAAACAATAATTGCTGCTCCTGGTATTCAAGGAAATCACCTCCAGTACCTAAAATAACCCAAAAAAAGGAGCAGCTGTTACAGCCAGAAATGTTTCCGCGTGAGGTTACTCTAGCTAACTCAGCTTGGTTGGAAGCACCACTTGTCTGTGCTTGGCTGGCCATGAAGAGGAATTATAATACAGTTGATGCCTTCTACCACTACTGAACATTGCAGAATACAGAGGCAATAATCAACAGTTACAATCATATTGATGTGTAATTATGATTTGCATAGTTTCACAATATCGTACACAACTACCAATTATTTGGTTATTTTCTTCAGGTATCTGTCTTAATACTTCCTATTTTGGTCACCCAACCAGCTCCTTTGGATAAGGAACAATTGTTAGAAGGGTGAGTCAGTCATATAGGTAGGGAATGTTGGTGCATAAATTGGATTTTTTACTTTTCCAGCCAATGTAGAGGGGCATGCTGCTGAGAGAGCAAAATGTAAATTGAATTGGTATAACAAAGCACACATCTTTGAACCCTTGGCTAATTTTTGCCCTCAGTAGTCAAGGGAAATAAGTTCGTATTAACATTCTGACTGGCTGGACCATAATATTATTTTCTCCACAGGATTGTCAAAAGGCCATCTTCCATAAGTGGTGATGATGGGGAATGGGCCAGTGTTAATGAAAGATAGATAGAATGGTAGTATGATCACTGGCTAGCAGAGTGAGAGGTTTGGAATGACTGATTAACAGATGCAGCAGATAGCTTGACAAACAGGCAAGGGGCAAGTAATTAGAAATGTGGGAAGTTGAGGGTTTAGTGACTACAATAGAGGTGTAACAGCAGTGTTAGTGATTTAAAATATCCATTATCATTCCATTCAGTGAAATGTATTAGTGGAATTATACACAAAATCAAAAATGTATTTATATATGCGGATTAACTCCAGCCTCATTACTCAAGAAGAGTAATTAATCTTCTTTAAAAAATGGAAGCATGAAAAAAAACTGTTCATGTTGGGTAAGAAAAATTGCAAATCAGAATAAAACAAATAAGGTGGAAGAGATGGATGAACAATCCTTTTGAATAGTAGCCTGTTCTAAGCAAAATTTGCCCACAGTGCCCCTTCTTGAACTGTTTTTTCAGTCAAGAATTGACCTTCATTCTGTCATTAGGAAATAAGCTCCAGAGACTAACTTTGGAGTTGAAGTTCTTACAATTGAGGGATCTCACAGCCTTTGAAAATCCAAAGTCCAAAAACGAGCTGCATTTCAACTCTATGAAACATTCGTATAGTTCACAGGCTGAGAGAAATTAGACAGGACAAAGTCAACTTGACGTTACTTTAACATTTGATTACTGAATTCAGTGGAATTTTAAACACTTTAGCAATCTTGCCCTAACCATTGTTCCATGCTGAGAAATCCACTTGAAAATGAGAGTAAGGCATGGGCTGAGAGGAATCTAGCAGCACTGTGTGCAGTCAGACATGTTATAATTGTTATATTGTTGAATTGGGAAAGCCTCTGACCTTGGGCTGTGTCAGCTGTAGTGCATCTCCTGCCCTGTGCTGTGATTTTAATCAGAAGTGACTATCTTTTCAATTAGAGTAACATATAGGATGAACCAAATTTACATCACAAAGCTGATAAAGTATCAAGTAGATAGTTTTAGCCCTTTAAGTGTTATTGTTTTAGCTGTGAATTAGTTGAAGCTCCATTCACACTTTCAATGTACATTATTGCCTCACAGTATTGCTACTAGAGATGCTAAGTGCCCCTAAAGAAAAACATTAGTGGAGAAATTGTACTTTAGCAAATACATTTAAATGTTGCAGGATATACTAATAATGTAATCATAAATTCTCACTGACACCACGAGTAAGAGGAACAGGTACTATGTCCCAGACGCTATGCCCTCCAGTACTATACCTCAGTGTTAAATAGTGACAGATGTGTGCCCACCAGAACTGTACCCCTCATGTACATAGTGACAGGCCTTAACCCACTAATACAGCACCCCAATAAGGTAGAAGAGTTGGATGAGATTGGAGAATTATAGATCTCTACCCACCTGTACTATACCCTAGTTTTATACAATGATAGGCCTGTCCCCAACAATTCTGTAGTCAAGAGTGTGTTGCTGGAAAAGCACAGCAGGTCAGGCAGCATCCGAGGAGCAAGAAAATCAATGTTTTGGGCATAAGCCTTTGGGCTTATGCCTAAAACGTCGACTCTCCTGCTCCTCGGATGCTGCCTGACCTGCTGTGTTTTTCCAGCACCACACTCTTGACTCTGAACTCCAGCATCTGCAGTCCTCAGTTTCTCCAACAACTCTGTACCCAAGTTATCCATTGACAGACATGTCCATCCATTCTGTATGCCTATATTCTATACTGACTGATCTGCATTTACTAATATTGCACCCCAGTGGTTTGCAGTGTGAAATCAGCACCTAGCAGTACTGCACTCCGAATTATACAGAGTTGCACCTGGACCTACCAATATGGCATAACCCTGAGGAGTGGAGGTAGGGAATGATATTTGGAGGTTCAATGGGTTTGGGAGTATTGCCACTCATGTATTACAATGAGTATCCTTATCTCTTAGCTTAAAAAAAATTCCCAGGAATGTTGGCAAAATTGTCACACCTAATTATTAGCCAGACTATTGAGTACAGGAGTAGGGAGGTCATATTGCGGCTGTACAGGACATTGGTTAGGCCACTGTTGGAATATTGCGTGCAATTCTGGTCTCCTTCCTATCGGAAAGATGTTGTGAAACTTGAAAGGTTTCAGAAAAGATTTACAAGGATGTTGCCAGGGTTGGAGGATTTGAGCTACAGGGAGAGGCTGAACAGGCTGGGGCTGTTTTCCCTGGAGCGTCGGAGGCTGATGGGTGACCTTATAGAGGTTTACAAAATTATGAGGGGCATAGATAGGATAAATAGACAAAGTCTTTTCCCTGGGGTCGGGGAGTCCAGAACTAGAGGGCGTAGGTTTAGGGTAAGAAGGGAAAGATATAAAAGAGACCTAAGGGGCAACTTTTTCACACAGAGGGTGGTAAGTGTATGGAATGAGCTGCCAGAGGATGTGGTGGAGGCTGGTACAATTGCAACATTTAAGAGACATTTGAATGTGTATATGAATAGAAAGGGTTTGGAGAGATATGGGCCGGGTGCTGGCAGGTGGGACGAGATTGGGTTGGGATATCTGGTCGGCATGGACGGGTTGAACCGAAGGGTCTGTTTCCATGCTGTACATCTCTATGACTCTAGGCATGTTAAAATACTATCCAATGTCTGTGACAGACAGGTAAAACAATTGATATATGGATCATTGGAGGACGAATTTCACTAAGTTATGTGTAGCAATATTATACATGTATTTTTAATTTTTTTTTCATGAGTTGTATTGACCAGAGCAACCCTGCCTTCTATATATGTGATTGTTGAATACGTTTCATATTCATTTTTCATCCTGATTTTGCAAGAATTACAACATTAATGATTGTAGTATTAATAAAAGCTGCTGCAGGCAATATCACTTTTTCAGTGAATAAATGATGCATAACTTGAGGCCATCCAAAGATGAATTTTGCTAAATGCGCAATGAGAATTATGGCACTAAATGCCAGCTTAAGGAAATAAGATAATACATGCCATATTTTGAGACATCCAGTACCAGTTGCTTCAGCCAATATTCCTGAAGGGGTTTGCTCAGAGTTTTATCTCTGCTCCAGGCTCTGTAAACATTTGGAAGCAAGCAGATGTACAACTGACAATGGTAAGGTCGAGACGTCATCTGTAATTCAGTTTTGGCTCTCAGGAGAGGCTGAAACTTTGGATTGAAATTGATTGTCGAAAAGTTACCTGCAGTGAAGGAAGATCCCATTTTTGACCCTGCCTCTGTGCTGAGTTTGTTGTTTTTGCAGCAGATGTTCTAAAATTGGACTCAAATCTCTTGGGCTAGAAGTAGGAAAGGGAATAAATTAGCTGGAGTTCTCTGTCTCTTGATCAATCATTTTTCAGCAAGGTTCATAGGATAGTCTTCCAGGCAAGCTGTCTTTTACTGTCCATGATCAATGACACCACTTTGACTGAGAAAAGCTAACTGCACAGATTGGAGACCAAATCAGGGATCTTTTTGTTTTAATTTGTTCATGTCATTAACTAGACTAGCATTAAATGTGCATCCCTATTGCCCATGGAGTCTGCAACAACTCTCCAAAGAGCCTCTCCACCTCCCCCACCCTATCTCCATAAATCTGCATTTATAATGGATAATCCAACTAGCCGGCACATCTTTGACTGTGGAAAGAAACCAGAACACCTGGTGGAGATCCATGCTGAGAACTGGCTCAAAGGTAGAAGACAGAGGGTGGTAGTGGAGGGTTGTTTTTCAGACTGGAGGCCTGTGACCAGTGGAGTGCCACAAGGATCGGTGCTGGGTCCACTACTTTTTGTCATTTACATAAATGAGTTGGATGCGAGCATAAGAAGTACAGTTAGTAAGTTTGCAGATGATACCAAAATTGGAGGTGTAGTGGACAGCAAAGAGGGTTACCTCAGATTACAACAGGATCTGGACCAGATGGGCCAATGGGCTGAGAAGTGGCAGATGGAGTTTAATTCAGATAAATGTGAGGTGCTGCATTTTGGGAAAGCAAATCTTAGCAGGACTTATACACTTAATGGTAAGGTCCTAGGGACTGTGGCTGAACAAAGAGACCTTGCAGTGCAGGTTCATAGCTCCTTGAAAGTGGAGTCAAAGGTAGATAGGACAGTGAAGAAGGCGTTTGGTATGCTTTCCTTTATTGGTCAGAGTATTGAGTACAGGAGTTGGGAGGTCATGTTGCAGCTGTACAGGATATTGGTCAGGCCACTGTTGGAATATTGCGTGCAATTCTGGTCTCCTTCCTATCGGAAAGATGTTGTGAAACTTGAAAGGTTTCAGAAAAGATTTACAAGCATGTTGCCAGGGTTGGAGGATCTGAGCTACAGGGAGAGGCTGAACAGGCTAGGACTGTTTTCCCTGGAGTGTCGGAGGCTGAGGAGTGACCTTATAGAGGTTTACAAAATTATGAGGGGCATGGATAGGATAAATAGACAAAATCTTTTCCCTGGGATTGGGGAGTCCAGAACTAGAGGGCAGAGGTTTAGGATGAGAGGGGAAAGATATAAAAGAGACCTAAGGGGCAACTTTTTCACGCAGAGGGTGGTACGTGTATGGAATGAGCTGCCAGAGGATGTGGTGGAGGCTGGTACAATTGCAACATTTAAGAGGCATTTGGATGAGTATATGAATAGGAAGGGTTTGGAGGGATATGGGCCAGGTGCTGGCAGGTGGGACTAGATTGGATTGGGATATCTGGTCAGCATGGACAGGTTGGACCAAAGGGTCTGTTTCCATGCTGTACATCTCTATGACTCTATGACATGGGAGAGCATGCAAACTCCACACAATCGCCCAAGGCTCGAATCGAATCCAGATCCCTGGCACTGTGAGGCAGCTGAGCTAACTACTGTGCCTCTATACCGACCAGAGACATCTGAAAATTTCAAAGGCTATATCTTCTGGATTTGGAAAATACTCAGCAATTGAAATTATTTTCATGCTTCAACAATGGTTGCAGCAGCATCACATTTCCTGGGGTAATTTTACAGGAGGAACCTCCAACTGAAAGGATCAACATCCAATGAAAGGCAGTGAGCAGGGCTACTCAGTGTGGTGGGACAGCAAGACAGGCAGGAAGGCAACCTTGAATGTCTATGCAATAAGAGTGTTCATGTAATGTATGACATGTTAGAGGGTAGAGGGAATGGCCAATAACATATTCATCTTCAGAAGATTTTGAGGAAATTGCAATCCTCCACCTGGAGGGGAACTGCAGGCTTGCCAGTTTGTATCTTAACGTGGGAGATTTAATCTGCTGTTCTTGTCTGCATGTGCCTCCTTTCACCTGATGAATGACAGGCGCAGCATGGGCCCCGTCACTTGTGATGCTACTAGAATCTAACTGCACCAGAAATTTACTGGGTTTTGATTGATAAACTTTAATTAGCCCACCATCAACCCTCGGCAGATTGCCATCTCCTCATTGAAGCCATTTCCAGGATGTGGGGATTCAGCTCAGCCTTTCTTTTTGTGATTGCCAACCAGCTCTCCCTTCTCAAACACATCTTTAACTCCAGACAAAATGCTGTCCCCTTTTATTTACTGCCCAGAAGCAGGTCATTCACCCTGATTGATCCTTGCCTGTGTCTATGCTGTAGACTCCCACTCTACTTCAGCTCACCCAAACGTCATATCCTTCATTCTTTTCTGTCATGTGCTGATCTGATTTTTCTTTAAAAGCACCTCTGCTTCTCACTTTCACTATCCTTTGTGGTAGTTACAAACACAGGAGAATATACAATGAGAAAAGTTTAATATCACAGGACATTTAAAAGTTTGACTTTTTCCTGGTTTAGAATTTGATTTTGACTATTTTGTGGATAGGAGATATTTATTTTCACATTGTCTTCTGAGCTATGCTCCCATTGTCCTTGAGCAGAGCTTGCCTTGACAAGCTTCAATTGAATGTTATGTGCAACTATTAAGACCAAGGTGATTTTGTAAAAATGATCTGAACATAGCCATCAAATATCAGAAGGATAACATAAGTTAGTGGCATTGTGCTATGTCATTGAATGAGCAATCCATAGATCCAAACATTTGCTTTGTGGACTTTAGACCATGGTTTCACCTTACACCATGATAATCCTATCAAGCAGCATTTGCACAGTGTTAATCAGCTTGCCCTCGCTCAGTTTGGGTTCTGCCTTAGTTCAAAAATGGTCAAAAGAGCCAAACTCGAGGTGAGGATGACTAGTGGTCAAGATAGCATTTGATTGAGTGTGCTATAAAGAGCCTTAGCAAAACTGAACTCAGTGAGATTTGGGGAAAGCTCTCCACTGGTTGGTGTCATTCCCAGTTAGTAAAGAAGATAGTTGTGATTATTGGAAGTCTATCATCTCAGTCTCAGGATGTTGCTACAAATGTTTCTCAAGACCTAGACCCGACCATCTTCAATTGTTTTTTGATCATTTACATCTACATCTCCAAGGCACAAGTTAGGAGTGTGGTGGAATACTGTTCACATGCCTTCCACTCAAAAAAGTCGATATCATCCAAATCAAAACAGCCCACTTGAATGTACTCCATCCTCCACATTAAACATTCACTCCTTCCAACACTAATACAGAATGGCAGCTTGTACTACAAGTTGGAATGACAAAGGCTGCTGATGCATGGGAATACCACCATCTAGAAGTTCCCATCCAAGCCATTTACCATACTGACATTGAACTTTATTGCCATTGCTTCATTGTCACTGACTCAAAATCCTGGAATTCCCTTCTCAACAGCACTGTACACCAAATGAACTGCAGCAATTCAATAAGGTGCCCCACAATTTGAAATGGGTGACAAATGCTGACATTGCCAACGATGGCCACGATATCTTACAAAAACTGATCTGAAGAGCAATGGTAATTATATTCTGCTGTGCATTCAAAGAAAATCTCACTTTGTTTCCATTTAGCTTTTGCAAATTTGTTTAATCTGCTCAGTGATGCGAGTAACCACAGGGAAAACTGTAGAGAGAAATCTCACTGCAATTTCTCCCTGAGTTTGAATTTAATGTGAAAAGGTTGAATGCACGTTGCCTTTTATCCCTCCATTTAATGTCAAGGCCTTGAATTTTTTTCCATCCCAGAGAAGCGAAATGCCCTTGAAATTAAATTTGCCCATAGTAACATCTGAATCGTGAGGATTTTTCAGAATTCAGTTGTATGCTACTTTAACAGAGACCTAAATCTGTTGTTCTGAAAGGGTTAACTTCTCTAACAGAACACAAAGGAACCTCGTAGAAATACGCTAAAGGCTCAGGTATTAATGTGGCCCAATGTACTGGAATGCTTTTGTCCTTCAATGTACTTGCCAGTGGCTCAGGTGAATATCACCAGAGGGTCTCCATTTTCCTTAAATCACTACGTGCCTAAAGTGCATCAGTAACTACCCAGTAATTACTGATGTTTAATTAGTTAAAAAAAATCCTATTAATCAATGGAATGATATTGACACACCCCAATCTCAGGGTAAAGGATCTAAGGGCCTTAGTGCATGGCAACAACAATGTGGAAAAGAATAGGAGAAAAGGTAAAGTAAATCAGGAAATAGTGATTAGTGGATGCCAAGCTTATGGCCTCTCAGTTATTCCTATTGGCTTTTGAAATACATTAAGAAGCAAGGATTATTCATTTTGCGATCTGCCTGAAGAGCCAAGCAATAATTTATGATTCATATAGCTTTGGAACAGCACAGAAATGTTTCTTGAACATGTAATATATAATCCTGCGATTTAGGCTCTTTTTGTTGTGCATGGTAAACTCCCTTTATAAACACTGTGGAGTGTAAGACACATTCAGAAATCCTGTGGGTTTTGGATAGCTCATGGTTTACAGAAAAGAAAACTCAAAACAGTTGTTATTCTTCTGTACTTGAACATTGGTAGTGACAGGGGATTGTTCCATCATCAGGGGCTGGCTTTTCATGCTACTGCTAGGGTGAAAACCCATAAAATGCAAGGTGTATGACCATAGGGAGAGAACAGGTCATAACACAGGCTGAACATAAGCTATCTAGGCTCACCATCTCCACACATGCACATAGCATGTGTTCACACTTTTCAGCAACAATCACTCGTCAAGTAAACAAGTCCCTGCTTCAATCTTCTCCTATCATAGCCTGGGTAATAATTATTACCCAGGCTATGATCTGTTAACACAATACAGAGCCAGAATTAAAACTGATTTGCTGTCCCCAACAAATAATGAACTCATTTTAATTTTCACAGCTAGGTTTGTTACTAGCTAGTTATTTAATTCCCAGCCTGAGTCATGCTATTTTTTTAATTGAGAAGGAGGGCTGTTGGCCTACTCCAGGGCTCCACCAATTTGGTTGAAGAACAAATCATCAGGCAAAATGGTCTCTTTTGTTCTGCTCTTTATTTAAACTATCTTGTTACTTCATGAAATATTGTCTGTTATTGGGGATGCATTATTTGAGGAACTGTAGGTAACAGTTTTAATTCTTTTTCAATTTTCAGCCTAGCAGTGGCACAAAAAGTTCATTTTCAAAGCAGTGTGTGTGGTGGTTTTAAAAGAAGCTCTGCTGTCCTATGCTAGTCTGACAGCCAACATCAATCCTACCTTTGGAAAGTGTTACAACCCCTTTGCTACACCCACACACTTACCTTTCAGTCTCTGAAGACTAAGGCTGCTGATTTTAA
Source organism: Chiloscyllium plagiosum (assembly GCF_037043375.1). Classification (NCBI taxonomy): domain Eukaryota; kingdom Metazoa; phylum Chordata; class Chondrichthyes; order Orectolobiformes; family Hemiscylliidae; genus Chiloscyllium; species Chiloscyllium plagiosum. The sequence goes on along the minus strand of NW_028270175.1, from coordinate 17,857,407 downwards.
TTGCTGAATGTAGGCCATGCTTGTTCTGTGGGCTGTTGTCCGTTGAGGATTTCAGCAGATTTGAGATTTCTGAAGTATGTTATACTCAGATTGCCTACAGATATGAAACATCATCCAGTTTACATGAAACAAAACATTACATGTGAGTACAAAATAAATGCAACACCAAGTTGGGCTTCTGCACATATTTGCATCTCACTTTGACCAAGTTCAGTTTGTTAATAGTATTCTTTTAATGGTGTAATGCATAACAAAGCTAATAGATATATCCGGGGAATAAAGAACGTGCTTTGCTTTTGTGTCTTGGGATGGCATTTAAGTGACCCATTTAATTACTAATTTGTAACAATGCTTAGTCATACATGTTCAACTTCAATTTTTGTTTGGGGATAGTGATTGGAGAGTTTAATCATTGAATTATATTTGACTTGTAAGAAAAAGAAAGAGTTGCGTTTATATGATCGCCAGACATTTCCACATGCTTTACAACCAAGGAAGTGGAATTGTTGTCGTAATGTAGGAAGCAGGGCAGCCAATTTGTGTATATCAAGCTCCCACACAGAGCAACCTGAAAATGACCACATATTCTATTTTGGTGATATTAATTAAGATATAAATATTGACCAGGACACTGAGCACACCCTCTTCCCCCCAGTCTTAAAGTACAGTCATGCTGCTTTAACATGACAGCTGTAACCTCTCACTATAGAGAATCGTGCTATGGAAAAGTGTAGTAGAAAATCGTGTTGTAGAAGATTGCTATAGGCAATCACTGGACCCACTCAATAGAAACAGTGCCCACAATTCGCCAATTGTGTTAGAGCCAATTTGCATTGACGAAATGCATGTTATACCAGAAAGAACTGTCATACTTTTTTTTGTCTAATGGAGGGGCCAGACAAGCTAACATCTTAAATGACACTTCTGATAGGACAGCCTTCCCCCAGAATTGTGTTGGAGCACAGCCTTGACTTTTGTACTTATGTCATGAGTAGTTCTTGAATCCATAACCTTCTGACTTAGAGGTGTGAATGCTACAAACTGAGCCATATTTGAACCTGAAAGCAAGAATTTCCCTCTCATCCTAAATTTCTTCAGCTGGCCTGAAGATGGGAAGGACTTCTCAAATATCTTATCTGAAAAGCCTTTACTTATATTTAGGCTTCAGCTTTGAGGAGCTGGGAGCGCTTTTCCTGTGGGATATATCACAGATAAGCTTGTCGTATCTCCTCTGAATGTTCACACTTTCAGCAGGAGTCGTCAGATAGCAATCAGGAGTGAGAAATCTAAGCTAAAGGAAGAAAATATTGGGGAACACTAGTCATCCTTAGAGAGGAGAAACAGCATTAATGTTTTAGGTTTTTCTTCAGGACTGGAGGATATGAGAGATTAAACACCTTAATTGGTACTGGACCATGGTGGAGGAAAGTCATAACACCCTGAGAAAAAGCAAAGGCATTTCAGAAACCCTGCTGTAAAAGGCCAGGGCATATGTGACAAAGACAGAAGTTATAGTTCTTTACAGGAGATGGATTGGAGCAAGTGTAATCTTAGTGTCTGTGGTAATAGAGATTAACTTCAGAATTGGAGACAGAGAAGATGAGCAAAGGAGGGGTCACTTCCTCAAGATTAGATTAGATAGATTAGATTCTCTACAGCGTGGAAACAGGCCCTTCAGCCCAACAAGTCCACACCGACCCTCCGAAGAGTAACCCACCCAACCCATTTCCCTCTGACTAATGCACCTAACACTATGGGAAATTTATCATGGCCAAATCGCCTAACCTGCGCATCTTTGGATTGTGGGAGAAAACCAGACCACCCGGAGAAACCCACGCAGACAGGGGGAGAATGTGCAAACTCCACACAGACAGTCGCCTGAGGCTGGAATCGAACCTGGGACCCTTGTGCTTTGAGGCAGCAGTGCTAACCACTGAGCCACTGAAAGAAAAGGAGGGGTGGAAATTAGGAATAGGAAATCTGTGATTTTTCTTTGTATTTTGGTAGTCAGTATTTGGCAGGCATGGTGATGGAAACAGATTCAAAAGTAGCTTTAAACAGGAATTGGATAAACACTGGAAGGAAATAAATGCAGGCACATAGTGAAAGATCGGGGAAAGTGGGACTAACTAGATTATTCTTCAAAGGAGCCAATACAGACCTAATAGGTTGAATGGCTTCCTTCTGTGCTGCACTGTTCTGCTGGTGCTTAGAAGTCAGTTAAAGAGGCCTCACAGGCATTGAGAAAGAATCAGCTAACACAACCTAGAACAGAATTGATCATTGCATCTACTAAGCTTTACCAACTGAGCCAACAGCAGAGCTGAGTCAGCAAGCCCTGTGGAAACTGAAGTGCAATATTGTAGAGTATGCAGTCTTTTCGTTAGCCGAAATAAAGCAATAACTTAGAATGGGGCTTGTATTGAAACCAAGGCATTTGGATATTGGATGTAATCAAGGACAGATTACCCACAGTAAACTTGCAATAATGAAGTTACAGCAACTAATTTTTGTGGATGATGCCCAACACGCTTGCCAGTGTTGTCTGTTGGAGCTTACATAGTTTTCACTGCAGTAAAAGCTGATCATAAAAATAAGAAATCCATCTCATCTACCCCACATATAGTAAATAATAGATACAGCCTGGTGGTTGGATCAGCATAACTGGAGACTGTTCTAGTCGGACTGAAGGGCTTCAGTTCTACTTTTATCACATCTCGGAGACAGAAGCACTAGATCAAGTGTTAAAGAGAATGAAAGAATAGTACCAGAATTAAAATAAACTGTTCTCAAAAAAGATTGAGCAGGCTGGATCTTATTCTTTAGAAAAGAGAAGACAAACCTAAATGCGTCCTGATGGAGATTGTCAGAATTTTGAATGAATGGATTTGAAAAGAATATTTCCTCTTGTGAGAGAATTCAAAAGCAGGGGCCATGAATACAAGCTCAGTATGAATAAATTCAACAGGGAAATAAGCTAAGATTTCTTCAACTATAGATTGATTAGAGCGTGGAATTCATTTTCACATAATGTAGTTGAGACAAAAACCTTAAATGTTTTCAAACCCAAAATGAACCAAATATGTAAGAGAAACTAGAATAGAATGTTCCACCAAAAAGTTGAGATGACACAGTTGGAATATAAGGTGAACTGTGCAGAGCTGCATGGTATCAAATTTAAAATAAAAACAGAAAATGCTGGAAATATTCAGCAAGTCAGGCAGCATCTGTAGAGAGAAATGGAGTTGACATTTTGTGTCTATGAAAAGATATGGACCTGAAACAGTAACTCTTGTTAATTTCCCACATTCTTCTAGATCTGCTGGATATTTCCAGTATTTTCTGTCTTAATTGCAATTTGCCACATGTGTATTTGCTTTAGCATTGCTGTCAAATGTGCCTGTTGATGCTAATGTGAAGTGCCACATTTTACTACGTCAAAGATGCTATATAATGTGGCCTCCAACGGCTTTATCATCTGGTTTATCAATTCTGAAGAAGGTCAGGGATGCTTTTTTTGTTACTCAAAAAGATGAACTTGTTAGCCCATTATCTCCACCTAATGCTGAACTCCTGCATCCATTTTGTAATTTTGTCAACAATTCCATGGCACTTTCTGAAGAAGTTCTGGGAGATCCTTGGGTGTCCTGACCAATATTTATCCTTCAAAGCAATATCAACAAAAACAGTGCAATACACTGCTCACCTCACTGAACTTTGTGTGGGAATTTGTGTTGCCAAACTCTCACCTTTCACCCAAAATACAATGTGGCTGTACTTCACATTGATTGAATCTTGTGTGAATATGCCTTCAAATATACTGGAAAAATGGGAAATGTTCTTTATTTAAATACAACACTTTGATGGCATGCTTCAGAATTTACTACCCAGCAGCAGTGTAGATGCTCAGTCATTGCATTTATTCAATACAAACAGTAATAAATATTTGGTCAATTAGGGAATCAAGGATTGGGTTAGAAATGGAATTAAGCTAAGGTGCCATGAACTTCTTGAAAGATGCAGTGGGATTAAATAGCTTTATGGTTCCTCCCCTGCTCCTATTTCTTATATTCTTGTGTTTTTGCAATTGGAGTTGAGAGAAGTACTGGGCCAGGTTGTGTGAAAGGAGGTTGGGTATCTGTTATGCAGCTGCCTCGAAGTAAGGGATGACTCAGTATTTATCCTTGGATTTGTTTGGGAGCACACCGAAAAAGTGTTGTAATGTCTTTTCTCAACATCTGCTTCAAGTTCAAGCAACCCTGCAATGTTAGGAACAAGATGGTTCTCAGTGGTGTGTTGCTAAAAATGTTTGTAGCAAAAAAAGAATGGTAGCAGAGAGGTGCTGCTGCAGTTGACAGCTGTTCACCTTATGAACGATTCTGTCCTCAAGGAAATGACTGAAGACCACGGGTGTGGTTGGAAAGTGTTTTGTGTGCACAGCGGGCAAGTCAAAGAAAAATTATTTCTTTGCTCCTTGCCTCACTCTCCATCCTGTTTCTTTATGCTTCTCTCCTGAAGGTATTGACTCTTGCTGGAACACTTAGAGTACTTCAATCTCTCGTTGAGTTGGCCATCTTTCATAAGAGCAAGGAATGTGACTGTCAGTAGCTTGTTCAGTTTATCTACACAGAGCTCATTGCCCCACCATTGGGGAGCACTGTGAATCATGTTTATATAAAATTTCTAATGGACATTTCAGCTTTGCCTTATTGGTCTGATTGGCCTCTGAACTACTGCCAATCTGTGTGCAGTTGGGAACAAGGTTGCTGGACCACCCAGTCAAGGAAAATCATTTCTACCCCTTCTGTGGGGAAATAGTGCTATTTCTGTCTTCCAGTACCAGCACCTCATTCTCACAAATGCTCAACAAATCACTCAACGACAACCCGTTCTGATGGTCTCACTCATTCCCCATGAGGGTGTGACTGTGCTTGAGTTTGCTCTGTAAAATGTTACAATAGCGTTCGTGAGACAAGAGGACTCCCTTCCACACAGTCTGTTCTGGTACTTCTCTCAATTGCAAGAACACAGGAATATAAAAAATAGGAGCAGCTGTTGATCAGGAAAGTCCAATTGGTCATTAGACTGTCTGTTCTCATGCTCCAAGGCACCCCTTAGCTTCCCACGGAATTTAACGGAATACCTGATCAGGTCCTGGGGAATTGTCCACCTTTATGCATTTTAAGACATCCAGGAATTCCTCCTCTGTAATACGGACATTTTTCAAGTTGCCATCATCTATTTCCCCACATTCTGTATCTTCCATGTCCGTCTCCACAGTAAATACTGAGGCAAAATACTCATTTAGTATCTCCCCCATCTGCTGCAGTTCCACACATTGGCTGCCTTGCTGATCTTTGAGGGGTTCTATTCTCTCTCTGGTTACCCTTTTGTCCTTGGTGTATTTATAACATTCCTTTAGATTCTCCTTAACCTTATTTGCTAAAGCTATCTCATGGCCTCTTATTGACCTCCTGATTCCCCTCTTAAGTATACTTCTACTGCCTTCCTACTCTTATAAGGATTCACTCAATCACTGCTGTCTATACCTGACATATGTTTCCTTCTTTTTCTTGACCAAAACCTCAATTTCTCTTGTCATTCAGCATTCACTACAGCTACCAGCCTTGCCTTTCACTCTAACAGGAACATACTGTCCCTGGACTTTAGTTATCTCATTTTTTGAAACTTCCCATTTTCCAATTGTCCCTTTACCTGCGAACATCCGCACCCAATCTACTTTTGCAAGTTTTTTTTATAGAGTCATAGAGATGTACAACATGGAAACAGACCCTTCGATCCAACCTGTCCATGCCGACCAGATATCCCAACCCAATTTAGTCCCACCTGCCAGCACCTGGCCCATATCCCTCCAAACCCTTCCTATTCATATACCCATCCAAATACCTCTTAAATGTTACAATTCTTGCCTAATACTGTCAAAATTGGCCTTCATCCTGTTGGGAAAATAGGCTTACTCAATTGCTGATAGAGAACACAATTGGATCTGTTCTGAAGAAAGATTGGTGAAGCTGGAATTATTATATGGTGTTTAAGGCAACAGCTACCAGAGATTTTCAAAATCATGAGTGGTTTTGATAAAGCAAATAGGGAAAAGCTGTTCCTCTGGCAAATAAGTCTGCGAACAGAGGTTGTAGACTTAAAATAATTGACAGAGGAGATTTGAGGAGACTTTTTTTTTCACACATTAAAATATGTAAAGAACTGCCTGAATAGGTAATGGGAGCAGATTACTTGGAAAAGGACAAATTTGCAGGGCAGTGAGGAGAAAGCCAAGGTATGGAACTGATTTGACAATTCTTCCAAAAACCTAGTGTCGGCATAATAGGCTGAATGGCTTTCTCTGTGCTATCATTCTATTATTCTATGTGCCTACCATTCCAATTCAACCATCTATAAATACCCTGTTGTTTCCCATTTCAACGTTTAGTTGTTTCTCAGTATTTATTAACCTTGTGAAATATTTGGGAATCCAATCAATATATTGATTACTCTTACTTGCAGAACTTCCTAACATTAGTCTAATCTTGCCCTTAATGTGTTTGAACCTGTAGCCCCTTGTCCTGTTCAGTATTTCCCTTTTCTATGCCACTTGCTATGCCATTTACCTCCATTTCTCAGCTACCACCTGTCAAAGCTAAAAAAGCAATATTTCTCCAGTCTTATATCTTGCTGTTTTGTTCTGTTTATTTTCTCCGAACTGGCTTGAACTGGATAAAGGCATCAATTCAACCAGCACTCTAGACATTTAAGCATGACGGCTTCCAACTTGTACTGCACTTTTAGCTTAGAAAATTCATCATTCTGTTTACATTACTGATTGATACTGTACATTGGACACTGTTACCTAGTGGGGTTTTAACAATTCACTGAAAGGGTTAATCAAAAATATCTGTACAGGCCTTATGGGGATGAAAGTGATCCTTCCATCAACAGACAGTGAAGCTCACTTTAGTCTTGGTTGTTTCTTTTATTGTCTGGACAAGTGTAATTACTGGTCATTTCTAATATTGAGTGTGTAATCCATGGTCACCATGTTGACTCTTGCACTGTCAAATGACACTTTGTAATCCCCAACTGACCCTGATGAATTTGCTGAAGGCTTTCAAGTCTAAGTGCACTTGATGTTACTGACCTCTAATTGAAGACTAACAAGTCATTGATGACAATGAGATGTCTACCCACTCAAAATATTGGTGTAGCATGGAATTAATAGGTTTCTAGTCTCACCTGCCTTCCATACAATTTTTCATTTTCTGTATACCTCTTCACTTTGTACATGTGCTTCTCAATTCTTTTGCAGTGACCTTTCTGCAGCTGGTAAATGCTTGTGACTTCAGGTGTACAGTCTACACTCTCCCCTATTGAAGTCTAACACTGCTTTCACTGCTGCACCCAGTGGTATTCTGAACACTGTCCTAACTGTTTTTGGTTACTGAGACATGCCTCATTAACCTCAGCCTGGGCAGCATCTTACTATTCTGTATGTAGAAGAGTTACCATTGGTTTTTGGTTATATTTTAGTTTACACTGTTAGACCAGTAAATAATCTGAAAATGTTTTGCATGCCCACATGACTGCCAAAGCCTAATTTTCAATCATGTAATACTGCTGTCTATGTTGGTAAGTGATCTAGAAATAGAGTAGTCAGGTCTACATTTTCCATCTTTGTGCAGCTGAAAGGGTACTGCTCCCAAACCTGTTGAAGATGTATCAGATGGTGTTATGATTGGTGGCTGCAGGTTATAGTGCGCTATGATTTTGAATGTGATCAGGATTTGCTTGATTTTGTCAAACTTTTTTTTCTGGTTGACGCCCTTGGAATGGGAGCTGTCTCAAAGAATCATTTATTTCTGCTGAGTTTGATTTTAGAAATTCACAATTCAGCATCCAAGTAATCATTGGAGCTTTGTGATATTCCTTGGATGTAGAAATGTTCTAATAGCCTTAGCTTTCATGGTGTCTACAATGATTCTGGGATTATGTGCCCAACAAACTTATTCAACTTTTACAAACTCATAACTTCTGATGCAGTGTTAAACCTACATTCTGAAGTACTTTCATTACTATTTAATTCTTGGCCACACTTTTCTTTTATGGCTCCTTGTATTCATATGTCATCCAAGTGATATATTATTCCATCGATGCCTTCCAATGCATTGACTTTTTTTTTAAATAGCGTGGATGTTATTGCAAAGGTAACCTGTTAAAGCAATAACATCAGAAAGGTCTCATAAATGTAGCCAGCTTTCTGCAGTTTTCATTCAGAGGTAACTGCCAGAATCTACTGTTAGTATGATAATAATAAAACCAAAATACTGCGGGTGTTGGAAACTTGAAGTAAAAACAGAAAGTGCAGGAGAAACTCAGCAGATCTGTCAGTATTCATGGAGAGAGAAACAGAGTTGGTGTTTTGACTCTTGTATGACTCTTCTGGAAGTTTCCTCAAACTTGCGAATACTTTTGGAACTACTTTTGTAATTCACTTCCTTGGTCTGTGTCTGTCATCTCATTGACTTTGTGGATTAATTTCAGCTTTAGGCATGCAAGCCTGCTTAGTAGAGAATATTCTTGATCCTGAATGACATAAAAAGCGCCGTGACTTCTCTTACCCGGTGTCTGAGCTCTGCTGTGCTAAGAGTTGGCCTTTTACTTTTAGTTCCTTCAGGTATCTATAATTTCATCAAGGATGGTTGTAATTTAGTCTTTTTAAGCTGTTTAAACTGATCTGACTCCTCTGAGATAGTTGATCTGGTATCAAGTTTAAACTGTGTGGTATATCTGCTTAGTTCCAGTTTGATATCCCATTGTTTATTTTCAGAAACAAAGGTTTCTTTGCAGTATTCCCACCTCTTAAATCTGTTTTGCTTTTACAAGGTTTCCATTTTACATATTGAGTGTGTAATCCATGGTCAATATTAGAAATGACCAGTAATTACACTTGTCCAGACAATAAAAGTAGTGGAAGTGTATGTACTTTCTTAAAATATTCCACTTTTTCACGATTATGACACTTGGCTCTTTTTGCTGGATATTTTGTGGCTGGTTCACACCACTTCCTGGCCACTTTAAGGTACTGACTAGCATACCCTTCTCCATTTTGGTGGGCTATTCTTTTTGTATACTTTTTTCCCTAGGGCTTATGTGCTAAATCGTCTCACTCAATGTCATCCATTGCACCTCTTTTTATGCCTCAGAATGACTGCCTTGTTCTGTTTCCATATTTTGGTTTGCCTAGTGATCTGCACTCGTTTTTCTGTGGTATAATGTAGTGGTTCTGAAGGTGTCTTTAGTTGGAGACAGTTAAGTTCTGAGAGAGTACCCAAAGATAGCAGATATATTTTATACAGCTCCTGAGGGTTCTTAGTAATTATGCCGATTCTGCTGTTGTGCAAGAAGTTACCTTATTATGTAAGCAAAGTGCCTTTTCTGCTTAGACTGTCGATGGTTTGTCCTCTACCATTGATAATTAGAAAAGCCCTAGATCACCCTGAAGAAACCCAAACCAGAGTGCCATATGCTAATGACCCTGGCAACTGAAAATAAAGCATTCTCTGGCATCACATCCTCTCCTTCTTTTAAAAGATCTAACAAGATCTCATCTAAACCTACAACCATAATTCAGTTATGAATTAATTCTGCATTCAGCCAGGTAATAAAAATCATTTTGGAACAAATCTATGCTTTCTGTTTTCTTGTTTTAAATTTGCATGCACTATTATTAAATTTCTTCATGCACTGAAATATGTCTCAAGTGCCTTGAATAGTTCTTCATAAGACACTGTATTTTTATCATTGCCCTGTCCTGCAACTATCTCATTCATGATGATCTCCACCAGATAACTGGTCCTTTTGCCCTTTTCTGCCTAAGCCTGAAGCCATTCCATATCTTTTAAATATTTTCTTCCAAACCTCCCTTTTCTGAACTTGGTGCAATCCATCAATTACCTAGAATAGCTCTTGGAATGACCGATTAATCTCCATACCTCACCTGAATCTGGAGCTGTTCCATAGACTATGGCTGCTCTTTTCTGGCTGTCTGCTTCTTTGGATCAGTACTCACTGCTGTCCTGTCTCAGGGCCTTTTTTATCAGCCTTCTACTTTACCTGTGATGTTCCCCAAAGTCCAGGTTAATCTCTAAAAATGTTCTTTTTCTTCTTGACCATGAGGTTCACTTCACTTGTTGCACTTAACACCTGGTTTACTTGATTGCTTTTTCCACTAACACTCTATTTTGTCATGTGTAAGGAGTCAATGTCTAATTTGGTTTCCCAAAGTACTGCTTCTTGACTCCACAGAAAGGCACTTTCTGTAAGAAGAGAGAGTAGGAATAGAAGGATTCTCGATAGAAGCGCTTCACAGGAGGCTCCCAAGCACTGAGGATGTCACCTAGACAGGGGACGAAACGTGTGCAACGCAAATTCCCAGCTCGGCGAACAGAACCACAAGAAGCGAGAGTAACAGGGTAATTGTTATGGGGGACTTTAACTTCCCCAGTGTCGACTGTGAATACCATAGTTCAAGTAGTTTAGATGGGTCAGTTTTTGTTCAATGTGTGCAGGAGGGTTTTCTGACACACTATGTAGACAGGCCAACAAGGGGCGATGCCATATTGGATTTTGGTACTGGGTGTTTGATTTGGAGGTAGGTGAGCACCTCGGCGAGAGTGACCATAATTCGGTTATGTTTACAACAGCAATGGGCAGGGATAGGTAGATACTGCAGGGAAAGAGGTGTAACTGGGGGAAAGGCAATTATGATGCAATTAGGCAAGATTTAGGATGCATAGGATGGAGAAGAAACTGCAGGGGATGGACACTCTTGAAATGTGGAGTTCATTCGAGGAGCAGCTACTGCTGGTCCTTGATAAGCTATACCCATCAGGCAGGGAGGTAGTTGTGGAGAGATGGAGCCAAAGAAGTTGAAGCTTTTGTCACGAGGAAGAAGCAGGCTTATGTTAGGATAAGGCGTAAAGGCTCAGATAGGAGGCTGGAGAGTTATAAGTTAGCCAGAAAAGATCTAAAGAGAGGGCTAGGAAGGGCCAGCAGGGGACATTAGAAGTTGTTGGCGGATAGGATCAAGTAAAACCATAAGATCTTCTATCGATATATCAGGAATAAAAGAATGACTAGAGTAAGATTAGGGCCAATCAAAGATCATAGTGGAAAGTGGTGTGTGGAATCTGAGGATATAGAGGAAGCGCTTAATGAATACTTTTCGTTAGTATTCACATTGGTAAAGGGCAATGTTGGTGAGATTATGGAGATACAGGTTACAACATTAGATGGGATTGAATTTGACAAAGAGCAATTTTGGAAAATCTGAAAATAGATAAGACCCCGGGGCCGGATGGGATTTATCCTCAGATTCTCTGGGAAGCCAGGGAGGAGATTGCAGAGTTTTTGGCTTTGATCTTTGTGTCATCATTGTTGACAGGAGTAGTGCCAGAAGACTGGAGGATAGCAAATGTTGTTCCCTTGTTTAAGAAGGGGAGTCGGGACAACCCTGGTAATTATAGGCCAGTGAGCCTTACTTCAGTTGTGGGTAAAGTGTTGGAAAATGTTATAAGAGATAGAATTTATAATCATCTCGAGAGGAATACTTTGATTAGGGATAATCAACATGGTTTTGTGAAGGGTAGGTTGTGCCTCACTGACCTTATTGAGTTATTTGAGAAGGTGACAAAACAGGTGGATGAAGGTGAGGCAGTTGATGTGGTGTATATGGGCTTCAGTAAGGCGTTTGATAAGGTTCCTCATGGTAGGCGATTGCACAAAATAAGGAGTTTCAGGATTGAAGGTGATTTAGTGGTTTGGATCAGAAATTGGCTATCTGAATGAAAACAGAGGGTGGTGGTTGATGGGAAATGTTCATCCTGAAGCATAGTTATCAGTGGTGTGCTGCAAGAATCTGTTTTGGGGCCACTGCTATTTGTCATTTTTATAAATGATCTGGAGGTGAGCATAGAAGGATGGGTTAGTAAATTTGCAGATGACACTAAGGTAAGCAGATTTGTGGATAGTGCTGAAGGATGTTGTGGATTGCAGAGGGGCATAGCTAAGATGCAGAACTGGGTTGAGAAGTTGCAAATGGAGTTTAATGCAGAAAAATGTGAGGTTGTTCACTTCGGAAGAAATAACAGGAATGTAAAGTACTGGGTGAATGGTAAACTTGTTGGCAGTGTAGATTAGCAGGGAGATCTCGGTGTCCAGGTGCAAAAATCCCTGAAAGTTGCCACCCAGGTTGATAAGGTTGTTAAGGAGGCATATGGTGTGTTGGCGTTTATTAGTAGGGAGATTGAGTTTCGGAGCCATGAGGTCATGCTTGAGCTGTACGAGACACTGGTAAGATCACACCTGGAGTATTGTGTGCAGTTCTGGTCACTGCATTATAGGAAGGATGTGGAAGCTTTGGAAAGGATTCAGAGGAGATTTACTAGGATGATGCCTGCTATGGAAGGAAGGTCTTACAAGGAAAGGCTGAAGGAACTGAGGCTGTTTTCATTGGAGAGACGAAGGTTGACTGGTGACTCAATCGAGACGTATAAGATAATCAGAGGGTTAGATATGGTGAACAGTGAGAGCCTTTGTCATCGGATGGTGAAGGCTAACATGAGGGCACATAGCTTTAAATTGAGGAGTGATAAATTTAGGACAGATATTAGGGGTAGTTTTTTTATTCAGAGATTAGTAGGGGCGTGGAATTGCCTTCCTGCAACAGTAGTAGACTTGCCAACGTTAAGGACATTTAAATGGGCATTGGGCATACATATGGATAATAATGGAATGGTGTAGGTTAGATGGGCATCAGATTAATTTCACATGTCAGCGCAACATCGAGGGTTGAAGGGCCGAGACTGCGCTGTAACATTCTATGTTCTATGTTGTAAGGATGCAGAGCAGGGGGCAGAGATTTGCATTTTTGGATCATTGGAATCTCTTCTGGAGTAGAAGTTACTTGTATATGAAGGACCTGAACTCCACGTGAATTGGAAGGGGACCAACATCCTGGCAGGGAGATTTACTAGTGCTACTCAGGAGGCTTTAAAGTAATGGGGGGGCGGGAGGAGGAGACCCAAAGAAATAGTGAGAAAAGAGTTAAGTCTAAGGCTGGTACAGTTGAGAAGAGGAGCACATCAAATAGTAAAGGCAGGAAAGAACAAGGCGTGAACAAGGTAAGACTGATAAATTAAGCTTTTTTGTCAATGCAAGAGGTCTGACAAGTAAGGCAGATGAACTCAGGGCATGGTTGTGAACATGAGACTAGGATATCATAGCTATTATAGAAACATGGTTCAGGGAAGGGCAGGACTGGAAGCTTAATCCAGGATGTATATGCTATAGAAAGGATAGAAAGGGGGACAGGCGAGGAGGGGGAGAGACGTTTTGGTTAGGGATACAGCAGTACTTCAGGAGGATATTCCTGTGAGTTTGTCCAGTGATTATTTGGTTGGAGAAATAAGAAAGGGATGATCACCCTAATAGGATTGCAGTATAGAACCCCCAAAAGCCAGCAGAAAATTGAGAAGCAAATTTGTAAGGAGATCTCAGATATGTGTGAAACATCTGTAAGGAGCAACACTCCGAAAGCTAGTACTTCCACATAAACCTGATGGACAATAACCTGGTATTGTCTGATTTTTAACTTTGCCCACCTCAGTCCAACACTGACACCTCTTCATTATCTGTAAGAATGATAGGCTTGTAATAGTCGGGGATTTTAACTTGCCAGACCTGATTTAAAAGTTAAAGTTTTTGGAATAAGGCCAATTTTGACAGTATTAGGCAAGACTTTGAAAAAGTTAATTGGTAGAGGCTATTTGTAGGTAAAGGGATGGTTGGAAAGTGGGAGGCCTTCAAATATGAGATAATGAGAATCCAGAGGCAGTATATTCCTGTTCGTGTGAATGGCAAGGCTGATAGGTGTAGGGAATGACCAGAGAAATTGAGGTTCTGGTCAAGAAAAAGAAGGAGGTACATGGTAGGTATAGACAGCTGGGATTCAGTGAATCCCTTGAGGAGTATAAGGGCAGAAGGTATAATCGAGGGAAATCAGGAGGGCAAAAAAGGAACATGAGATAGCTTTGGCAAATCGGGTTCAGGAGAATCCAAAGAAATTCTACAAATACAGCAAGGGCAAGAGTGTAACTAGGGAGCGAATAGGGCCCCTTCAAGATCAAGAATACTGTCAATATGTGGAACCACTGGAGGTGGGTGAGATACTAAATGAGTATTTTGCATCAGCATTTACTGTGGAGAAGGATATGGAAGCTAGAGAACGTGGGGAAACAAATACTGATATCTTGAAAAAAGTCCATATTACAGTGGAAGATGTGCTAATCCACTTAAAATATTTAAACATGGATAAATCCCTGGGATTGCTCGGGTGTATCCTAGAATTTTGTAGGAAGCTAGCTGCAGCTGAGGTGCTGGAAGAACGGAAAGTGGCTAACATGGTCCCATGATTTAAGGAAGGTGGTAAAGAAAAGCCAGGGAACTATAAACCGGTGAACCTGATGTCAGTGGTGAATAAGTTATTTGTGGGAATTCTGAGGGACAGGATTTACGTATATTTAGAAAGGCAAGGACTGATTAGGGATAGCCATCATGGCCTTGTGTGTGAGAAATCGTGTCTCCCTAATTTGAGTTTTTTGAAGAAATGATGAAGAGGATTGATGAAGGCAGAGTGGTGGACATAATCCATATGGACTTCAGCAAGGTGTTCCAGAAGGTTCTGCATGGTAGACTGGTTAGCAAGGTTAGATCACATGGAATCCAGGGGGAACTAGCCATTTGGATACTAATTGACTTGAAGGTAGGCAACAGAGGGTGGTGGTGGAGAGTTGCTTTTCGGATTGGAGACCTGTGACCAGCAATGTACCACACAAAGGTCAGTGCTAGGTCCACTGCTTTTTGTCATTTATATAAGTGATTTGGGTGTGAATATAGGAGTAATGGTTAGTACAATTGCAGATGTCACCAAAAGTGGTGGTGTGGTGGACAGTCAAGAAGGTTATCTCAGAGTACAACAGAATCAGAATCGACTAATAGAGTGGCAGATGGAGTTTAATTTAGATAAATGTGAGGTGATGTGTTTTGGTAAGGCAAATCAGGGCAGGACTTACATACCAAATGGTAGGGTCTTTGGGAGTGTTGCGGAACAAAGAGATTTTGAGATAAAGCTTCATCGTGAAGAATATATTTGATGCGCTTGCCTTTATTGGTCAGTGCATTGAGTATAGGAGTTGGGATGACATGGTGTGGCTCTGCAGGACATTGGTTAGGCCACTTTTGGAATGCAGCATTCAATTCTGGTCTACGTGCTACAGGAAAGATGTTGTTAAACTTAAAAGGGTGCAGAAAAGATTTACAATGTATGTCGGAGTTGGAGGGGTAGAACTATACGGAGAGACTGAATAGGCTAGAGCTATTTTCCCCGGCATGTCGGAGGCTGAGGGGTGACATTATAGAGGTTTATAAAATCTAGAGAGGCATGGATAGGGTGAATAGCCAAGGTTGTTTCCCCAGGCTAGGGGAGTCCAAAATCAGAAAGCATAGGTTTAAGATTAGAGGGGAAAGATTTAAAAGGAACCTAAAGGGGAAACTTTTTAACATAGAGGGTGGTGCGTGTACGGAACAAACGGCCAGAGGACGTGGTGGAGGCTGATGCAATTACAATATTTAAAAGGCATCTGGATGGGTAAATGAATAGAAATGGCTTAGAGTAATACGAGTCCAATACTGGTAAATGGAACTAGATCAATTTAGAATATCTGATCGCCATGTATGAGTTGCACCAAAGGGTTTGTTTCTGTACAACTCTATAACTCTAAGTCTTTATTGCCAGTTTTATATATCATATGACACTGACACTACCATTTTAACCAGTTACTTTTCTTACTTAATATACAGTTGAAACTTTATTGCTGGAACAGCACAGCAGGTCAGGCAGCATCCAGGGAACAGGAGATTCGACGTTTCGGGCACAGGCCCTTCTTCTTCGGCCTGTGCCCGAAACGTCGAATCTCCTGTTCCCTGGATGCTGCCTGACCTGCTGTGCTGTTCCAGCAATAAAGTTTCAACTTTGATCTCCAGCATCTGCAGACCTCACTTTCTCCTCTTACTTAATATACAGCAAATAGCACCTAATGTAAAATACACAATCAGTTTGTTACAAGCCACTTTGTGCTGCAAATACCCAGGATCAGTTTCAATCCTTCTACCTCTTTATTTCCCTCCACCAGATTTAGCTGGTTATGCTGGTGGGACATCCTGCCATGAGCTTGTACAATTGCTGTTTCTTCCTGCTATGATTCAACACAGTATCCCTTCCATAAACATAACTAGCAGCACAGGAAAGCCACAGTATTATATAATATTGCTTTGAAAGTTCCCCAGAACACCAGAATTTATATTTGGATTTTTTTTTCTGTACATTGTTTTTCAGAGGATTTCCTTTGAGCAGGGGAATTCTGCTGATTGTGTCCTTCTGTGCTTCTCCATTCATTGATTAATGAAATAAGCCATCTGCTAATCTTAAATCTTTATCCCCATGCTGTTTCCCAGAGGCTGTGAAATGTTTTATGTTGGATAATGTATCACCAACAGATTTAGGTCACCTTCTTAGTTGGATTATGTACACTCCCAGAATTCTCAGTTCAGCGGGTCTTGCAACTGAAATAATGAAAATTATTTAGATTTCAGTAGGGTTGATAAGGACAATTCTTCCTCATGAAAGATGTCAGGATTAACTCCTATGTCTCTGTTGAATTATCTGATATTAGTCAGGAAAGCTAAATTGGGGTGCTAAATTGGGCCTTGGGCTAGGAAAGAAAATAATCCCTTGGTTCCTCTCCCCGCTCACTATTCAAATGACCTCTACTGGAATACAGAATGGGGATCAAGACAAATTCTGCCGTGATACCTCTGCAGTGACCTAACCACTTTACAATCAGACATGAGGAATAAGCTATCTGACAGGTACTGCATGGTTCTCATTGTCCAAGCAGGCATAAGAGAATCCAGGAGAAAATTGGATGTTACCTTGCAAAATATGAATACGGCTCCTAATAGACACTGTGAAACCACAAATAAAATGCTAAGTAAGATATAGAAGAGCCTTACGTACAGTACATTAATATTAATTTCTAGCTGTAGAGATTAACAATGTGGTAAATGAAAAATTGTGAGTCCTTTATAAAGAGCAGTCATTATGAATTTTGTGAATCGAGTAGCTCAGTGAAGTCTCCGTAATACTGTGCAATTCCTGATAATTGGTTTTGCTGGAAATTGTTTGAACAAAATATTAGAAAAATCTATTCTGGACATAAAATATCTGGCAAATGACTGATATATATTAATATATTAAACAGTACAGATGCTTAGCTGAGGTCCTAATATTTTTTCACTTTACAGTAGTTTCATCATGATTCATTTCTTATGCATACAACCACATACATTATCAAACTTCACTTCCAAAGCATGTAACAGTAGAGAAGAGGCCTTTCAATCTATCAGTTTGTTAATCTCCACATAAACTACCTAGACTTATTTCACTCTCTGATTCACACTACTCGCGTTTAATATTTCTATTTTTCAAAAAGCTATGGAATTCCCTTCCAAAAGAATTTGTCATCCAGTCTTCAACTCTACAAGCCCCTACCTAAACCTCTCCACTTCTCTCTCCTACATTAATGTTCTTCTTAAAACCAACCTCTGCAATTACTCTTTCAGTCACCTGCCATAATATCTCCTCCTGTGGCTCAATGTTAAATTTTGCGTGATAATGCAAAAGTAAAATGGCTATTTTTAAATTTTTCTTTATGTGATTTGGCTGTTGCTGCTAAGGCCAACAGCTGTTGTCCATCTCTAATTGCCCTTGATAGGACATTGGTGAGTCAGCTTGAAATGCTGTAGTTCAACTACAGGTAGGTACATCCACAGAGGTGCAAGGAAGACCTTCCACAATTTTGATCCAGTGAACATTAGAGCAATGGTAATATCATTCCAAGTCAGAATGATGTGTCGTTTGGAGAGGAATGCACAGGTGGAGGTGTTCCCATGCAACTGCTTCCTTACCCTTCCTTGCCCAGCTCTTGCTGCATTTAGAAACACAGCTTTAATACTGGAGGAGTCAAATAATACTGGATGTTGTGCAATTAATCATAAGGGAACATCCCCAGTCCTCACCATGTGGTGGAACAGCTGAAAAATAGTTGGGCCTAGGACCCTGAAGAACTCAGGGGTCTTGTGGGACAATGGTAGTGTCCTTATCTCTGGGCCAAGAAGCCTGGGCTCAAGTTTCACCTGTTCCAGAGGTTTGTAATAACATCTCTGAGCTGGTTGATTAGAAAATATCTGCCCTGAGGAACGCTGTAGTGATATTCTGTGGCTGAGAAGATTATCTTTAACACCACGATCTTTTTCATTCCAGGTATGATTCCAACCAGTGAAAAGCTTTCCCTTTGTTTACCATTTATTTCAGTTGGGCTAAGTCTTCTTGAAGACACACTCAATAAAACAAATGCTGTCTTAAGGTATTCGGCTGTCATAATGAGTTCAGCAGGCAAGTGGCTCCAGCAGAACCTGAACTGAGTGTCAGTGAGCTGATTACTATGCTTTATGATACTGTTAAGAGCACTTCTTATCATGTTGCTGGTGATCATGAGTTAACTGATGCACCAATCTTTGGCCAGATTGGATTTGTCCTACCTGTTGCTGGCCTGACATGTGTGGACAATTGTCCACATTACTGTTTCAGTGTTATTGCTGTAGCTATCCTGGAACAGCTGGGCTCAGGGTGGGGCGAGTTATGGAGCACAAGTCTTCAATACTATTTTTGGGATGTTGTCAGGGTCCATAGGCTACGTACCTTAACATAGTCTATGTTTTTAGGCTGTTTCTTAGCATCACATGTGGTAAACCAAATTGGCTGAAAATTGGCATCTATGATTATAGGGAACCTGAGGACATGGCTGAGATGGATTGTCCCCTTGGTACGTTGAGCTGAAGATGGGTGCAAATGCTTCAGTATTGTCATCTGGACGCTTGAATCATCCATCGTTGAGGATGAATATATTTGTGAAACCTTGTTCTCTCTCTTATTGTTTAATCATCAAGCATGACTGGATGTAGCAGGACTGCAACATTTCAGTCTGGTCCATTGCATGTGAGATCAGTTAGCTTTGCCTATTGCATGCTGTTTCTGTGTTGGCGTGCAAGTAGTTGAGTATTTTAGCTTCAGCAAGTTGACATTGCATTTTTCTGGATATGCCCTGGTTCTGCTTCTGAAATGCATTCCTGAGCTTGTCTTTAAACCAAATTTGTTCCCTTGGTTTTAGAATGTAGAATGGGGGATGAGCCATAAGATTACAGATTGTGGTTGAATGCAATTCTACTCCTGCTGATGGCCCACAGCATCTCATGAATGCCAGTTTTGAGCTGTTAGATCTGTTCTGAATCTACCCCATTTAGCACAGTAGTGCCATAGGACTTGATAGGTGTGTGTTTGGTATTAAAATGAATTCAAGAATCTTACGCTAGTCACTCCCACTCTACTGTTAAAGATGGATGCATTGGCAAAAGATAGATTGGGGGTGACTAGGACTAGGATTTTTCCCTTTGGTTGGTTCCCTCACCACCTCTTACAGGTGCAATCTGATAGAAGTTGGTAAGAAAGACTTTGAAAGTTGAGATAAGCCAATGCCAGGTAGTCCATCCAGTATGTTTTACTGCATTAAAGGTGCTAGATGAACTCATGTTGGTTGACTATGTATTTCAGCTTGTCATTTGTTGTTAACCCAATGCTAACATATTTAGATTTTAACATATCCGCCAAATGATCCTAGCTTTATGATATTTCTCTAAGCATTTGAGTTAGCAATATTAGCCCATGACTGATCATTGTTAATCGCATTTATTCCATTGGAAGTGTCTTAGATACCCCAGATATGTCCTTCCAGGCAGCCTTCGCATATGAGGGAGTAACCAGGCTCCACCACATCTCTGATCTTGTGAGGAACCTGATGCATTAGTTCACCAGACCTGTTTCCTGACACCCTGTACAATAGCTGCTATCTTTTGAAATAGGTTTATAAACTAAATGTCAATCTTCATTGCTTATGTTCTGGGCAAACTTGCATTTTTGTTTTTATACCCGTTTCTTTAGTTTTTTAAGAGTTTAGTGCTTGATTTATGGTACAGTGGGGTTGGCATGATTGGTAGCTTGACCCAAAATGAATGTTCACACTTGTTATATCTTGCAGGAAGCATTACTGTGTAAATAAGGTTTGATAATTAGCTGAAGCCTGACTTTACTACAAATGTTTATTTACATTAGAAAGATTTAGCTCAAATGTAACTATCAGCAGTAAAATCTGTGAAATTATTTGTGTGTATCTGTGTAAAGTCTAATGTGAAACATTTTTACAAGGGCATGGGGTCCTTTAAGGAAATAAATGAACAGATTGATTAATTGTTTTTTTATCTTACTGTCTTTGCAAGTGTTTCTATCAGAATGCAATCCACTGAATCTTGCTGTATTATCTGTTTGGGATTCAGGCAGTTTTGCTCTCAGGAGCTGGTGTGTAAAAGAAGAGATAAGGGAGAAGCCAACTTGCCTGAGTTTTAGCTGCAACAAAAGATTAACAAAAGCAGTAATGTGTGGTGTTTGTCTTTCCTTTGTTTATCAATCTATCATTGCAACAGAAATTCTGTGTTGGCAAAATTTAAGTTAAAAGAATAGTGTGTTGTATAGCAGCTCATCGTGTCCCTAACCCTTTGTTAGCCACTGTTTTGATTCTCTGCCTTTTTGAAGAATAAAAGGGAACACAAAGCTTTTTTGGAAAAATAACCCATTACATGTGGTTTGGGGTTGGGATGAAGTGCTCGTGGACATTACAATTTTGTGTTCTTCCATTTCATGTTCATCATAAAAGAGAGTCTCTATCCATAGTCTGTGCCAAAATTTGAATCCAAATCACAACCTAATACTGTATGTGAAATGTTTGGGTATATTGCATCTCTGTGTTAACAATTGCCTCTTATATACCAGGTATATGAACAATACAGTCCTTAATGTTCCAGTCATTAATAAAGATTCTTGCAAACAGACCATACTGTTCAGGCTAAGACGCCTAATCAATTTGATTATAAAGTGTAAATTATATCAATAAGTATAAATAATTTTATATTAATCAGATGATAAATTACAAATACAAAGTAGATGTTGAGTCCTGAACCCCAGATTAATATTCTAGGGGCATGAGTTAGAATTCCATAAAAACGATGGTGAAATTTGACATCAATAAAAACATCTGGAATGAAAATATATCTAAACGTGATGATGTCAATTGTCATAAAAACCATCTGATTCGGTAATGTCCTTTAGCAAAGTAAATCTGTCATCTTTACTTGGTCTGGCCTACAGATGATTTCAGATCCCCAGCCATCAATTTTTGACAGACAGTATTTTCTGATTCTTGCATATTTGCAAAGAAAAGCACTTCAGTGAAGGTTGGTTAATATATTGAGCATAATTTGTGTTTTCCAGACACCAAAGCATTAAGTGATTCATTAGTGTTATCTTGATAATTGGAAAGACATTGCATGTCCAATTGTGTTGGAAACTTCATCGATTTCACTCTGTCTGTGAATGGGATGCACATATTTGTCTACTTTTTGCAGCTGAAGCTGTTGAAAAGTTAGACGCAAAAAGACAGAATGAAGAGTAGTAAGTCTGTTTCACAGAAGTAATAACAATTTGCATTTATGTAGTGTTCTAATACATTAAAGTGTCCCAAGATGACACACAGATGTGATTAACAAGCCACACTTGACACCAAGACAGATATGCAGATACTGGGAAAAAGTGCTTGGTCAAAGAGGTTAGTTTCAAAGAGCATCATAAAGGCAGAGGGCGAGCTGAAGAAGTCTCAAAGAATTTTACAGCTTAATACCTGGGTAGCTGAAAGTTAAAAATCACACAACACCAGGTTATAGTCCAACAGGTTTAATTGGAAGCACACTAGCTTTTCAAGTTAGTCGCTCCTTCACCTAATGATCTAAGAAGCATTTAGATATAGTTGTGAGGACTAAAGGGATCAAAGAGTATGTCATTAAAGCAAGAACTGGGTACTGAGTTGGATGATCAGCCATGTTCAGGCTGGCACGATGGCTCAGTGATTAGCACTGCTGCCTCACAGCGCCATGGACCCAGATCTAATTCCAGCCCTGGGCAACTGTGTGGACTTTGTACATTCTCCTCATGTCAGTGTGGGTTCCCACCAGCTGCTCCAGTTTCCTCCCATAGTCCAAAGGTGTGCAGCTTAGGTAGACTGGCAATGCTAAATTGCCCATGGTGTGCAGGGATGTGCAGGTTAGATGGATGAGCCATGGGAAATGCAGGGTTACGGGGTTAGGGTGGGGGTGGGTCTGGGTGCTCTTTGGAGGGTTTGTATGGACTCGATAGGCTGAATGGCCTGCTTCCATACTGTAGGGATTCTTTGGAAACTATGATGAATGGTGGAGCAGGCTCGAATGGCTGAATGGCCTACTTCCGCCCCCACTTTTAATGTTTCTGTGAAGCACTTCTTTTATCTCATTCGGACTCAGAGGATAAAAGTAAGTCATCCAGTGCAAACAGATCTCATGTTAATTAACTTCACTCTAGGAAGCACTAGCAGAGCTACAGTTGGCATTAGTGTTCTTTGAGGGTTGTAGAGGAAAGGTCTTGCCAGCTGTCTATGAATTAAAACCAGGAATAGTGCATGCATCACCCAGGATCTCCTTGTTAGTAGGAAATGAGGGCATTAAGATTGAGAGACAGCGTAACATGCATAAAAATTCTCAAAGTGCAAAATCAGCATCAACCCTAAACATTAAAGCATGACAGGTTTGATATTGAATGGGGACAAGTATCTCTAAAACTGTTTTGTGTGGATCCTGAGTCCCTATTTCCAACCATGTGTCTTCCTTGAAATATTGCAGGCCCCAGAATGGTTCCATGATCCTATACAACAGGAAGAAGGTGAAATACAGAAAGGATGGTTACTGCTGGAAGAAACGGAAAGATGGGAAAACTACTCGGGAAGATCACATGAAGTTGAAGGTGCAAGGTGTAGAGGTAAGGGCTGCAGTAGCACTCTAAATTCTGTTTTGTACTTTTCCCATTTAATTCTCATTGAGGAAGACAACCTTGTGACTGATTTAAAAGAATATTGGAATAGTGCAGTGATTTTCTCCTCTTCAGTCTGATAATTGACAATTACACTTGGATCACCACAGATACACAAGAAGAACAATTTGAATAATTACTGAGTTGACAGAACATTCAAAACTCAAGCCTCCAGATATTGTTTCAAATTTAAGTCAGCTTACAATGTAAAAAACAGACTTTTTGCTGTTGCTTGTTTTTCTTCCCTTTCCTTCACTGAGATTTCTGTAATTCCCAGTATTCTGACCTGAAAGAACAATCTGGTCCCAGCCTTCCTACCAATCCCCAAAAGGAAAACAACAACTCCTATTTTTACCACACCTTTTCCAGGGAAGAGAGTGAGATTGCTAGCGATAGATGAGATATAATCAGAGCTGAAAAATGTGTTGCTGGAAAAGCGCAGCAGGTCAGGCAGCATCCAAGGAGCAGGAGAATCGACGTTTCGGGCATAAGCCCTTATTCAGGAATGAGGAGGGTGTGCCAAGCAAGCTAAGATAAAAGGTAGGGAGGAGGGACTTGGGGGAGGGGCATTGGGAATGCGATAGGTGGAAGGAGGTTAAGGTGAGGGGGGTGGGGGTGGAGAGGTCGGGAAGAAGATTGCAGGTCAAGAATGTGGTGCTGAGTCTGAGGGTAGAGACTGAGATATGGTGGGGGGAGGGGAAATGAGGAAGCTGGAGAAATCTGCATTCATCCCTTGTGGTTGGAGGGTTCCTAGGCGGAAGATGAGGCGCTCTTCCTCCAGGCATCGTGTTGCCACGGTTTGGCGATGGAAGAGGCCAAGGACCTGCATGTCATTGGCGGAGTGGGAGGGGGCGTTAAAGTGTTCAGCCACAGAGCGGTTGGGTTGGTTGGTCCGGGTGTTCCAGAGGTGTTCTCTGAAAAGTTCCGCAAGTAGGCGGCCTGTCTCCCCAATGTAAAGGAGGCCACACCGGGTGCAGCGGATGCAGTAAATGATGTGTGTGGAGGTGCAGGTGAATTTCTGATGGATATGGAAGGATCCCTTGGGGCCTTGGAGGGAAGTAAGGGGGGAGGTGTGGGCGCAAGTTTTGCATTTCTTGCGGTTGCAGGGGAAGGTGCCGGGAGTGGAGGTTGGGTTGTTGGGGGGTGTGGACCTGACGAGGGAGTCATGGAGGGAGTGGTCTTTCTGGAACGCTGATAGGGGAGGGGAGGGAAATATATCCTTGGGTGGTGGGGTCTGTTTGGAGGTGGCGGAAATGACGAAGGATGATACGATGTATCTGGAGGTTGGTGGGGTGGTAGGTGAGGACCAGTGAGGTTCTGTCCTGGTGGCGATTGGAGGGGCGGGGTTCAAGGGCGGAAGAGCGGGAAGTGGAGGAGATGCGGTGGAGAGTATCGTCAACCACGTCTGAGGGGAAATTGCGGTCTTTGAAGAAGGAGGCCATCTGGGTTGTTCGGTATTGGAATTGGCCCTCCTGGGATCAGATGCGGCAGAGGCGAAAGAATTGGGATTATAGGATGGCATTTTTATAGGGGGCAGGGCGGGAGGAGGTGTAATCTAGGTAGCTGTGGAAGTCGGTCGGTTTATAGTAAATGTCCGTGTTGAGTCGGTCGCCCGAGATAGAAATGGAGAGGTCTAGGAAGGGAAGGGAGGAGTCTGAGACGGTCCAGGTAAATTTGAGGTCAGGGTGGAAGATGTTAGTAAAGAGGATGAACTGTTCAACCTCCTCGTGAGAGCACGAGGTAGCGCCGATACAGTCATCGATGTAGCGGAGGAAAAGGTAGGGGGTGGTGCCAGTGTAGCTGCGGAAGATGGACTGTTCCACATATCCGACGAAGAGGCAGGCATAGCTGGGGCCCATCCAGATGCCCATGGCTACTCCTTTGGTTTGGAAGAAGTGGGAGGGTTGGTAAGAGAAGTTGTTCAGAGTGAGGACCAGTTCAGTCAGTCGAAGGAGGGTGTCAGTGAGGGGTACTGGTTGGGTCGGTGGGAAAGGAAGAAGCAGAGGGATTTGAGACCTTCGTGATGGGGGATGGAGGTGTTAAGGGACTGGATGTCCATGGTGAAGATAAGGCGTTGGGGGCTGGGGAAGCAAAAATCATGGAGGAGGTGGAGGGCGTGGGTGGTGTCCGAATGTAGGTGGGGAGCTCTTGGACTAAGGGGGACAGGACCGTGTCGAGGTATGCAGAGATGAGTTCGGTGGGGCAGGAGCAGGCTGAGACAATGGGTCGGCCGGGGCAGTCAGGTTTGTGGATTTTGGGCAGGAGGTAGAAACGGGCGGTGCGGGGTTGTGGGACGATGAGGTTGGAGATGGTGGATGGGAGCTCCTCTGAGGTGATGAGGTTATGGATGGTCTGGGAGATGATGGTTTGGTGGTGGAAGGTGGGGTCATAGTCAAGGGGGCAGTAGGAGGAGGTGTCCGCGAGCTGGCGTTTAGCCTCAGCAATATAAAGATCGGTGCACCAAACTACTACCGCGTCTCCCTTGTCTGCCGGTTTGATAGTAAGGTTGGGGTTGGAGTGGAGGGAGTGGAGGGCTGTACGTTGTGAGGGTGAGAGGTTGGAGTGGGTAAGAGAGGTGGACAGCTTGAGGCGGTTAATGTCGCGGCGGCAGTTGGCTATGAAGAGATCGAGGGCGGGTAAGAGGCCAGTATGGGGTGTCCAGGTTGATGGGGTGTGTTGGAGGCGGGAGAAGGGGTCGTCAGAGGGTGGGTGAGAATCCTGGTTGAAGAAGTAGGTGCGGAGGCAAAGGCAGTGGAAGAATTGTTCAATGTCTCGCCGTGTGTTGAATTCGTTAATCCGGGAGCGTAGGGGGATGAAAGTGAGGCTTCTGCTGAGACATAATCAGACCAAATATACATCCAAGTTACTTTTGACTTTATAAGAAATTCTTGAAGAGGAGTGTCAAGACGAGGTGATTTAGGGAGTTAATTCCAAATGCAGTCTATGCCAATGGTGGAGCAAGGATGCGCAGTGGTCCATAATGAGGGAAGATACAATTGATAGCTCATCTTCACTTCTCCCTGCACTTTCCTTGTAATTCTAGTGTGATCCTGGACTGGTGTTGTACAGTTTGTGAGTTCAAAGCCTATTGTGGCAAACTGTGAGATTTAATTCAATTAATCTGGCAATATGTGGGTTGGCATGGGAACAGTGATCATAACGCTGCTGAAATGTCCTAAAATTTCATCTAACTTGGAAAGGGAAATCTACCTAACCTAACAAGTCTGGTCCACACAATATGGTTGAAGAAAGTGAGGACTACAGATGCTGGAGAGCAGAGTCGAGTGTGGGGTGCTGGAAGAGCACAGGAGGTCAGGCAGCATCTGAGGAGCAGGAGAATCGATGTTTCGGGCAAAAGTCCTTCATCAGGAATGGTAATGAAATGTCAGAGTTATCTTGGTTTTCACAAATGGATATGCCCAATGCTTCTTTGTAACATCTCCCAAAGTCATGACCTCAACCACTTAGCTTGACAAGGGCAACAGATGAATGGGAGCAGCAGCATGTGCAAATTCCTCTCCAAGTTACACACAATCCTGACCCAGAATTTAAACGGTTTTCCTTCCCTGTCATTTAGTCAAAATCTTGGAGCTTCCTTCCTAACAGCACTGACAGCATACCTATACTAAATGAACTGCAGTTGTTCAAGAAGGCAACTCTCTCCTATCTTCTCAAGGATAGTTAAGGGTGGACAACAAATGCTCGTTTTTCAAGCAACAACCCTATCCTGCAAAATAATTTTTTTGAAAATCTCATGGTTCAAGTTAGAGCAGGACAGTATAAAGCACACACCATTAGCCTTTCACTGAAGTGCATTGATATTCAAGTACTGTGTTACTCAGTTCTACTGTGTCCACCTGCAAGATTTTCTACTGTAAAACTGAGGACAGAGCACCTACCAAGTCACTGAGCTATAGTTGGATTTTCTCTACATAGTGAAGCTTTTATACTACATGGAATCTGTTAGATTTTTATGAAGTGGTTCTCTTACTTAACTCTGACTCCAAGGATGAGGACCTTTTGGTGAATGGAAGCTCAAAGATCAGAAGAGGATTTCTCACTCCCCAGATGGCTCAGAACATAAATGCACCCAGCATTGTATTGTATTCAACCAAATGCAGTGTCTCAAGTGTGAACCCCAACTTATACTGAGCTTGTTATCTCACCCAGTGTATTAATTGTGTTATCCTTGCCTCCTTATGGACTAAAGGGGACAAATTCAGTCAGGATTCCATTGCCTATTCATGACCCAGTGTCCCCAGCTTTGACAGTGTCTGTCTGTTTGGGGTTGGCCCAGGAGTGATTATAATACTCCTCAATGTTGCAAACTGTAACCTGCTTACACAAATTCTAGACTCAGATATGGAGGTGCACCTGCTCATCAGAGTGCTCATGATTTGGAATGCCACTAAGAGACAACTCTTTCCATGCCATTTCCCAACTGAACTACTCATCGCCTGCTTTTGAGTGTATGATACGACAACTATTATTGATAGGGTAAGAAAACACCAATGCTGTATGCAGAATGGGCTTAGTTTATGAATACAGAATGTCAGTGGCAAGTGACACCCCAACACTTAAAAAAGAATAGCCACTGGCAACTTTAGTGTATGAAAAACACGAGAGTTTGAAGTTTATTCTGCCATCATGTTAATTAAATAATACCATAATAGAGAGAACTGCTTGTGGGAATGTATTCAAAAACAGTTTTGAAAAATGTAATGAAAAATCCTGTTACATGTCATTTTATTAATAATTGGTAATATGTTTATTAGGCTTGCTCTGGCAGTGAATGTACTGTGAGCTCGTTTACATGTGTGACATTTGAATAAAGAGCTAGTGAGTGCTCCCCTATTCTGGGGTCTGAAATGCATTGCTTGCTGCACAGCCCACAATCATGCTGTGCTAGATACTTCAAGCCAACATCAATTCCATCACTAAGGACACTTAATTTCACCTTCACATTTCATCTGACTATTGTTTTATTGCTGTGGACACTGTAGAAGCAGCAACTTAAGGAACACAGAGTAAAGTAGCCAGGTGAAGCAAGATTAAAGGAGTCATGGTTATGGGAATTGGCATTGCAGGAACGATAGCTATGGTAATAGACATTGCAAGAACCATGCATATGGGAACAGACATTGCTGGAGCAAATGTTAATGAGAACAGACAGAGCGGAGCCATTGTCGTGGGAAAAGGCAGCATCGGAGCCATGGTTAGGTGTTCAGGTGGCGTTAGAGCCATGTCAATGGGAGCAGGTAGAATCGGAGCCCTGACTTTGGGAACAGGCAGTGTTGGAGCCAAGTATGTGGAAATGGGCAGCATCAGAGCCACGTTTCTGGAAATGGGAAGTGCAGAGCCACGGTTATGGGAATCATTGTTGTGGGAACAGATAATGTAAGAGCCATTGTTGCGGGAAAGAGCAGTACAAGAACTATAATTATGGTAGCAAGCAGATCCATGGTTATGGGAACATACAATGTAGGAGCCACAGCTCTGGGAACAAGTATCCAGGAGCTATGACTAAGGGAACAGGCTATATATGAATTTCTAACAGCTCTGAATCTCTTTTGTTGACACAAATTTGTCTTGCTTCTTTCATGAAACCAATTCAATTTCTTATTCCACTGCCCATTGTTTCACACATTTATCGCCCTTCGAGGAAAAATAATCTTCCTTCATTTTCTTATCACTTTCATTTTCCTTAGGTTGTAAATATGGCCTTATTTTAAAAATTCTCTACACAGCAGAAAAAAATATACTGAATTCATTTTGTGTAAATGTGTACATGAATACAGTTTTGTGAAAGATGACCTTTCTCTATAGATCATTCCAGTGGACATCTTTTCATGAACAAGTCTAGGTAATGAGTGTTTATACACTATTCCACTTGAGAGGGCATCACAGTCAAGCCCAATCTTGTTCCCTGAACAAGATCCACAACGTACACTTTTCAACAACAGTCATTGGTTAACATTTCCTTTCACTAACTCAGAAACAACTGAAACCAATTGCAAAGGCCCATTTACACCCAGTCTCTGCGCAGGTAACCCAGAATGAAGGTGGAAATGAAAATTGGACTTTTCTGCACCTCAATTTTACACACATTAAAGCAGTTCTCAACTGGACCACTAAGGAAGCTTCAATTGATTTCCAAAACCTGCACCTGTCTCTGCAGAATAACATCATCAAAAAGTAAAATGGGTCACACTAAGCTTTACTTGGCAAGGCTGATGAGTTCCTTCAAAGGGTTATTTAAATTCTCTTTTGATGACTCTCTGCTGTGGAAATAACTCTTTTCAAATTTACTAAATGTGAAACCAGCCATATAGCAAACTCCTCCAGTGGAGAGACATTTTAGATGAGTAAAATCTTAAAATATTGGCATGTAATACATGGTGCTCAAGGGGTGGCTTTTAAGGTTTTTTTTTATCAAATTACATTTATATTTTGATGTGGCACAGCATGGGACCCTGTAAGATATCAGATTCTGAGCTTTTGCAGCTGGCTTTTTGGGGTCCGTGTGAATATTTAGCACTTTCAAATTTAGTGCAAAAAAATGAAGTCAATCTCTGGTGAGCAACATTCCTGCCTTAGGCTCTGTGAATCAAGCTGTGATTCTTAATCTGCCATTGAGAACCAGACTTAAAAGGCCATTCGTTCATCCATCTTTTGGATCAGACATTAAACCAATGGTCACGTTTGCCTCTCCAGTGGGTGTGGAGATCTCATGGCACTATTTTGAAGAAAAGTCAAGGGAGTTCTTCCTGCTGCCAGTCTCCCTGGTGTTACCCTCTGAATATCACCAAAATAGATGACCTGGTCATTTTTTTCATTGTTGTCTGATGGGCCTTCATAGCTATTGCAGTTCCCTGATATTACAACAATGCTTTGCTTCAAAAGCACATCATTAATTGCAGATTGTTTTGAAATGTCCTGAGATTGTGCAAGGTACTAAATACATAATTTTTCTTCTTTTAAATTACTGTGTATCTGATTTCTTTGCCTCCTTGTCTTTAGCCATATACTGTACTCCCTTTTCTCCACTTTTCAATTTATCCCTCTGCGTTTTTCTTTTCCTTAACTGAACTCATTTGCCTGCTTTGGTGTAAGAATCGCTGGTGGCATTCAGGAGTGGGAACGCTGGCTAATATTTTCACATCCTTAAACCCAGGGGCATTGAGGACTGTTGTACTCTCAGTTTTCCATCTGTGTTGAGATTAGCTAATTCAGCAGTAACTAGAACCTGCAACTTTCCCTGTCTGTCTGGTTTAGGGCAGTGAATTATGTGCTGTTACAGGAATCCTGCTGCTGTCCCACCCACCCAAAAACTAGCTCTTATCTATAGTCATGGAGATGTACAGCATGGAAACAGACCCTTCGGGCCAACTCATTCATGCCCCCCAGGTATCCTAAATAAATCTAGTTCTATTTGCTAGCATTTGGCCTATATCCGTCTAAACCCTTCCTATTCATAAACCCATTCAGACACCTTTGAAATGTTGTTATTGTACCAGCCTCCATCACTTCCTCTGGCAGCTGATTTCATGCACGCACCACCCTCCGCATGAAAAAGTTGCCCCTTAGGTACCTTTTAAATCTTTCCTCTCTCACCTTAAACCTCCAATTCTGGACTCCCCTAACCTCAGCAATTCACCCTATCCAATGCCCTTCATGATTTTGTAAACCTCAAAAGGTCACCTCTCAGCCTCCAACACTCCAGGGAAAATAACCTCAGTCTATTCAGACTCTCCCTAGAGCTCAAACCCTCCAACCCTGGCAATAATCTTGTAAATCTTTTCCAAACCCTTTCAAGTTTCGCAACATCTTTCCGATAGGAGGGAGACCAGAATTGCATACAATATTCCAAAAGTGGCCGAACCAATGTCCTGTACAACTGCAACATGACCTCTGAACCCCAATACTCAATAGTTTGACCAATACAAGAAAACATACCAAATGACTTTTCACTATCCTGTCTACAGCTGTAACTCTACTTTCAAGGAACTATGAACCTGCACTCCATGGTCTCTCTGTTCAGCACCACTCCTCAGGACCTTACAATTAAGTATATAAGTCCTGCCCTGATTTGTCTTTCCAAAATGCAGCACCCCGTTATCTAAATTAAACTGCCACTCCTTGGCTCATTGACCCATCTGATCAAGATCCTGTTGTACTCTGAGGTAACCTCCAACTTTGTTATCATCTGCAAATTTAGTAACTGTACCTCCTATATTCAAATCCAAATCATTTATATAAATAATGAAAAGCAGTGGACCCAGCACTGATCCTTGTGGCACACCATTGGTCACAAGCCTCTAGTCTGAAAAGCAACCCTACACCATCACCCTCTGTCTTCTATCTTTGAGTCAATTCTGTATCTGAATGGCTAGTTCTCCCTGTATTCCATGTTATCTAACCTTGTTAAATAGAAGAACAAGAGTCCACAAGAAGTTCACCAAATCAGAATGAGGGAGGACAGTGGGTGGTATGGGTAGTGAAAGGGAGGTGGAAAGAGGGGATGAGGATGAAACATTAGACGAGGCTTCAGTTATGTGGAAAGACTGGAGAAACTGTCCTTAGAAGAGAGAAAATTAAGGACAGATTGAATAGAGGTGCTGAAGATCATGAAGAGTTTGAGTAGTTTTTCCTGTGGCTGGACCTTCAATAACCAGAGGATAAGATTGTTTGAAGAACCAGGGACAATATATGGATAATTTTTATAGGCAGCACATTATGTGATCTGGAATACACAGTTTGAAAGGACAGTTGAGGCAAATTCAATATTAATTTTCAAAAGGGAATTGGATCAATACTTGGAAGGGAAAAGAAATCACAACTAAAAAGACGAGATTAGGACTAATGAGTTAACTTTTTCAAAGAGACAGCGCAGTAATAATGAACCAAATGGACTTCTTGATGTAATATTCAATTAAGTAGAGGGTGAAACAATTCATTTGCCCCATTGTGATTATTTTCTTTATTTTCCTACATAGTCCTACTGCTGCCGTATTTAATCTTCCAGTATGCTGGAAATTGAAATACTCCAAAAGAAATAATTAAAACAGAAGCCAGATTTTAATTCATTTTTACTCATGGCCTGTTTACATTTCTAACACAGTTACTCACAGAGCATATCCAATACAACACAAAAGAGTACAGATAGACGCAATGAGCTCTGAAGAAGCAAGGCTGTCAGTTTAAATTATATGCTATGTTGATGCTGCTCCCTAACAGACACTTAACATGGTTGTACTAAGTTGTCTTTGCCCTTTTATAGCAGATGTTAGATTGGTGCAGAAGAATTTGATAAGGTTTTTCTGAACAGTTATATGAGAACAATGTTATCTGGAAAGCTTCCTTCTTTCTCTTACCTTCTACGACTCTTACTCTGGTCATCTGTGGAAGAAAATGACTCTAAATGAGCTACATTAACGTTCACTTAATTCAAACCATTTAACCATTAATAATGGTCCATCACAATCTACACTATATGAACTGCAGCAGTTCAAGAAAGCAGCTTGCCAACATCTTCTCAGGGGCATTTGGGGAAAGGCAATTAATGTCCACCTTGCAAGTGTGTCCTAAGAACGAGTACAAAGAAAAATAACTTTATGTTGCTCAATTAAAAATGTTAATGCGAGGTGTTATCAAATTAAGTTAGGTTTATGGGAGTCAAGTGCAATTGGGTGATACAGAATATACTTCTATTCCATTTTGGTGATATATTCTCTATATGGTCTGGTTATTGCTTAATAAAATTTATTTCCTTGGTAAATGCTTCATTTCTGTTCATCTA
Organism: Chiloscyllium plagiosum; assembly: GCF_037043375.1. NCBI lineage: Eukaryota > Metazoa > Chordata > Chondrichthyes > Orectolobiformes > Hemiscylliidae > Chiloscyllium > Chiloscyllium plagiosum. The sequence continues at coordinate 17,824,414 of NW_028270175.1, read as the reverse complement.
TTCAGTAATCCATTTTCTCCAAAACAGTAATTAGAATAATTGAAACTGAATCCACTCTAATCCATTATAATCCATTTTAAAACTATGGAAAATTCTCATAGTTTTCCCTATCATAATCCAAAATGTAAGTGCTTTGTCTTTATAATATATTGTTTGCTTTCTCCTATCCCTTCTATCCTGTCTCTGGGTTTTTTTCTATGCTTGCCAGTCTGCAGTTTCCCTGTTAATCAGGTTATCTGGGTGGTGAATCATGGGCTGGTTTGTGCATAAGTAGGAAATTTATGTAGCAATTGAGTCACCTCTTTCAGTTGGACATATCCCTGCCAAGGACAGATAGCACTCATTATAAATGTAAGTACTACAGAGAAATCAGGGCCAAATCAGGGCCTGCAGTAGTTTTGATTATCAAGATGGGACAGAAAGGTATTTTACCACAAAATTCCCCTGGATTTTTATCTTGTTCTCATTTGTCCTAGGCAATCACATGGGTTTTGGAAGGCTGGATGGGCCAAAGGATCTTCACATTTCTATCATTGATACTTTGAAGTGATTGGAAAAACAATAAAAGACTTCAACATCCTGTGTTTGTAGTGCACTTTTAAATGTGCAGGTTCTGATAGCTGTTAGAGAAAAGGTTTCTACCAATGTTAAATACAATGCTGGAGCGATATAAACTTTTCAAAAGTTGGTTTGCATAATATCAGCAATTATGGATGTCCTTCCAATTAAACGTTGTAGTTAGTGTATTTCAACACAGTCTCTCCACATTGATAGTTTTGTAGAACTTCTTAAAGTTGAAATGCTGTGAAAGTGGTCGACTCATCATGGGACAGAGTGATTAATGTGTATCTATGTTGTTAAAATCTGTGAGGATTCTTTGTTGCTGAGGGACTCAAGGCATTTTTAAATTTGATACAAATCCTGTGAGAATCCACCTTCCTTGAGAAAGCCCTGTGCTGGAATAAGGAGGCCTTGTGTCAGTGCAGAGAACATTGTGGCACAGATCTAAATTGATATAATACCAGATACATCGACACATTGCAGTGCCCAAATTTCAATTGCTCTTTCTTTCCACTTAAAAACGTGTCAAATTCCTTAGGGGAAAGCAAAACAAAACTACTTCATGCAGGGCATCACCACACACCCCACTGTGCAGGAAATCACCACACACCCCACAATGCAGGATACCACCACATACCCCACAGTGCAGGACATCAGCACACACCCCACAATGCAGGAAATCACCACACACCCCACAATGCAGGATACCACCACATACCCCACAGTGCAGGACATCAGCACACACCCCACAATGCAGGAAATCACCACACACCCCACAATGCAGGATACCACCACATACCCCACAGTGCAGGACATCACCACACACCCCACAATGCAGGATACCACCACACACCCCACAATGCTGGATACTACCACACACTCCACAATGCAGGATACCACCACACACCCAACAGTGTAGGATACCACCACGCACCCCACAGTGTAGGATACCACCACACACTCCACAGTGCAGGATACCAATACACACTGCACAGTGCAGGACGTCACCACACGCCCCACAGTGCAGGGTATCAGCACACACTCCACAGTGCAGGATACCAATACACACTCCACAGTGCAGGACGTCACCACACACCCCACAGTGCAGGACATCACCACACACTCCACAGTGCAGGATACCAATACACACCCGACAGTGCAGGACGTCACCACACACCCTACAGTGCAGGACATCAACACACACTCCACAGTGTAGGACACCATCTCACACTCCACAGTGCAGGACATCATCACACACCCCACTGTGTCGGATACCCCGACAAACCTCACAGTGTAGGATACCACCACACATCCCAATGTGCAGGACATCACCATAACCCCACAGTGCAGGACATCACCATAACCCCACAGTGCAGGATATCACGACACAACCCACAGTGTAGGATACTACCACACAACCCAATGTGCAGCACATCATCGTGCACCCCACAATGCAGGATACCACGACACACCCCACAGAGTAGGATGCCACTACACATCCCAATGTGCAGGACATCACCGTGCACCCCACAGTGCAGGATACCACGACACACCCCACAGGGCAGGATATCATCACACACACCACAGTGCAGGACATCACCACACACCCCACAGTGTCGGATACCACCACACACCCCACAGTGTCGGATACCACCACACACACCACAGTGTAGGACATCACCACACACCCCACTGTGTCGGATACCATGGCAGACTGCACAGTGCAGGTCATCACAACACACCCCACAGTGCAGGACATCACCACACACCCCACAGTGCAGGATACCATCACACACCCCACAGTGCAGGACATCACCACACACCCCACAGTGCAGGATCCCACCACACACCCCACAGTGCAAGGTACCACCACACCCCCCACAGTGTCGGATACCACCACACACTCCACAGTGCAGGACATCACCACACACTCCACAGTGCAGGACATCACCACACACTCCACAGTGCAGGGCGTCACCACACATCCCGCAGTGCCGGACATCATCACACATCCCACAGTGCTGGTTACCACCACACACCCACAATGCAGGATACCACCACACAGTCCACAATGTCGGATACCACCACACACCCCACAGTGCCGGATACAACCACACACCCCACAGTGCAGGATACCATCACACACCCAACAGTGCAGGACATCACCACACACCCGCCACAGTGAAGGATACAACCAAACACCCCACAGTGTCGGAGACCACCACACACCCCACAGTGCAGGATACCAATACACACCCCACAGTGCAGGACGTCACCACACACCCCACAGTGCAGGACGTCAACACACACTCCACAGTGCAGGATACCAATACACACTCCACAGTACAGGATGTCACCACACACCCCACAGTGCAGGATACCAATACACACCCCACAGTGCAGGATGTCACCACACACCCCACAGTGTCGGATACCACCACACACCCCACAGTGTCGGATACCACCACACACACCACAGTGTAGGACATCACCACACACCCCACTGTGTCGGATACCATGGCAGACTGCACAGTGCAGGTCATCACAACACACCCCACAGTGCAGGACATCACCACACACCCCACAGTGCAGGATACCACCACACACCCCACAGTGCAGGACATCACCACACACCCCACAGTGCAGGATACCATCACACACCCTACAGTGCAGGACATCACCACACACCCCACAATGCAGGATACCATCACACACCCCACAGTGCAGGACATCACCACACACCCCACAGTGTCGGATACCACCACACCCCCCACAGTGTCGGATACCACCACACACACCACAGTGTAGGACATCACCACACACCCCACTGTGTAGGATACCATGGCAGACTGCACAGTGCAGGTCATCACCACACACCCTACAGTGCAGGACATCACCACACACCCCACAGTGCAGGATCCCACCACACACCCCACAGTGCAAGGTACCGCCACACCCCCCACAGTGTCGGATACCACCACACACAACACAGTGCAGGTCATCACCACACACCCGACAGTGCAGGACATCACCACACACTCCACAGTGCAGGACATCACCACACACTCCACAGTGCAGGACATCACCACACACTCCACAGTGCAGGATACCACCACACACTCCACAGTGCAGGACATCACCACACACTCCACAGTGCAGGACATCACCACACACTCCACAGTGCAGGACATCACCACACACTCCACAGTGCAGGATACCACCACACACTCCACAGTGCAGGACGTCACCACACATCCCACAGTGCCGGACATCACCACACATCCCACAGTGCTGGTTACCAGCACACACCCACAATGCAGGATACCGCCACACAGTCCACAATGTCGGATACCACCACCCACCCCACAGAGCCGGATACAACCACACAACCCACAGTGTAGGGTACCACCACACACCCAACAGTGCAGGACATCACCACACACCCGCCACAGTGAAGGATACAACCAAACACCCCACAGTGTTGGAGACCACCACACACCCCACAGTGCAGGATACCAATACACACCCCACAGTGCAGGACGTCACCACACACTCCACAGTGCAGGATACCAATACACACTCCACAGTGCAGGATACCAATACACACTCCACAGTACAGGATGTCGCCACACACCCCACAGTGCAGGATACCAATACACACCCCACAGTGCAGGATGTCACCACACACCCCACAGTGCAGGACGTCAACACACACTCCACAGTGCCGGATACCAATACACACTCCACAGTACAGGATGTCACCACACACCCCACAGTGCAGGATACCAATACACACCCCACAGTGCAGGATGTCACCACACACCCCACAGTGCAGGACGTCAACACACACTCCACAGTGCAGGATACCAATACACACTCCACAGTACAGGACATCACCACACACCCAACAGTGCAGTACATCGCTACACAACCCGCAGTGCGGGATACCAACATACAGCCCGCAATGCAGCATACCACCACACACCCCACAGTACAGGACCTCACCACACACCCCACAGTGTAGGATACCACCACATATCCCACAGTGCAGGACATCAATACACAACCCGCAGTGCGAGATACCAACACACAGCCCGCAGGTGCAGCACACCACGACACACCTCACAGTGCAGGATATCACCACACACCCCACTGTGAAGGATACCCCAACACACCCCACTGTGTAGGATACCCCCACACCCCCACAGTGAAGTATACCACCAAACACCCCACAGTGTCGGATACCACCACACACCCCACAGTGCAGGACGTCACCACACACGTCACAGTGCAGGAGACCACCACACACCCCACAGTGCAGGATACCACCACACACCCCACAGTGCAGGACATCACAACACATCCCACAGTGCAGGACTTCAGCACACATTCCACAGTGCAGGAAACCAATACACACTCCACAGTGCAGGACGTCACCACACACCCCACAGTGCAGGACGTCACCACACATCCCACAGTGCTGGTTACCACCACACACCCCACAGTGCAGGATACCACCACACAGTCCACAATGTCAGATACCACCACACACCCCACAGTGTAGGGTACCACCACACACCCAACAGTGCAGGACATCACCACACACCCGCCACAGTGAAGGATACAACCAAACACCCCACAGTGTCGGATACCACCACACACCCCACAGTGCAGGACGTCACCACACACACCACAGTGCAGGATACCACCACACACCCCACAGTGCAGGTCATCACCACACACCCCACAGTCCAGGTTACCACCACACACCCCACCGTGCAGGACATCACCACACACCCCACAATGCAGGACGTCACCACACACCCCGCAGACCAGGATTCGACCACACACCCCACAGTGCAGGATACCACCACACAGCCCACAGTGCAGGACATTACCACACAACCCACAGTGTAGGATACCAACACACACCCCCCATTGCAGGATATCACCACACACCCCACAATGCAGGATATCACTACACACCCCACAGTGTAGGATACCACCACATATCCCACAGTACAGGACATCACCACACACCCCACAGTGCAGCATACCACGACACACGCTACAGTGCAGGACATCAACACACACTCCACAGTGTAGGATACCACCACACATCCTGCAGTGTCGGATACCACCACGCACCCCACAGTGTAGGATACCACCACACACTCCACAGTGCAGGATACCAATACACACTGCACAGTGCAGGACGTCACCACACGCCCCACAGTGCAGGACATCAGCACACACTCCACAGTGCAGGATACCAATACACACTGCACAGTGCAGGACGTCACCACACACCCCACAGTGCAGGACATCACCACACACTCCACAGTGCAGGATACCAATACACACCCGACAGTGCAGGACGTCACCACACACCCCACAGTGCAGGATACCAATACACACTCCACAGTGCAGGACGTCACCACACACCCCACAGTGTATGGTACCACCATACACCCCACAGTGCAGGACATCATTACACACCCCACAGTGTAGGATACCACCACATATCCCACAGTGCAGGACATCACCACACACCCAACAGTGCAGTACATCACTACACAACCCGCAGTGCGGGATACCAACACACAGCCCGCAGTGCATCATACCACGACACACCCCACAGTGCAGGACATCACCACACACTCCACAGTGTATGGTACCACCACACACCCCACAGTACAGGACATCACCACACACCCCACAGTGTAGGATACCACCACATATCCCACAGTGCAGGACATCACCACACACCCCACAGTGCAGGACATCAATACACAACCCACAGGGCGGGATACCAACATATAGCCCGCAGTGCAGTACACCACGACACACCCCACAGTGCAGGACATCACCACACACCCCATAGTCCAGGTTACCACCACACACCACACCGTGCAGGACATCACCACACACCCCACAATGCAGGATGTCACCACACACCCAGCAGTCCTGGATTCGACCACACACCCACAGTGCAGGATACCACCACACAGCCCACAGTGCAGGACATTACCACACAACCCACAGTGTAGGATACCAACACACACCACCCATTGCAGGATATCACCACACACCCCACAATGCAGGATATCACCACACACCCCACAGCGTAGGATACCACCACATATCTCACAGTACAGGATATCACGACACACCCTACAGTGCAGGGCATCACCACACACCCCACAGTGTAGGATACCACCACACACCCCACAGTGTAGGTTACCACCACATACTCCACAGTAGAGGATACCGATACACACCCCACAGTGCAGGACGTCACCACACACCCGCCACAGTGCAGGACATCAACACACACTCCACAGTGCAGGATACCAATACACATTCCACAGTACAGGACATCACCACACACCCAACAGTGCAGTACATCGCTACACAACCCGCATTGCGGGATCCCAACATACAGCCCGCAATGCAGCATACCACGACACACCCCACAGTGCAGGACATCACCACACACCCCACAGTGTATGGTACCACCACACACCCCACAGTACAGGACATCACCACACACCCCACAGTGTAGGATACCACCACATATCTCACAGTGCAGGACATCAAGACACAACCCGCAGTGCGGGATACCAACACACAGCCCGCAGGTGCAGCACACCACGACACACCTCACAGTGCAGGATACCACCACACACCCCACTGTGAAGGATACCCCCACACACCACACTGTGTAGGATACCCCCACACCCCCACAGTGAAGTATACCACCAAACACCCCACAGTGTCGGATACCACCACACACCCCACAGTGCAGGACGTCACCACACACCTCACAGTGCAGGATACCACCACACCCCCCCCCCCCCCACAGTGAAGGATACCACCAAACACCCACAGTGTCGGATACCACCACACACCCCACAGTGCAGGACATCACAACACATCCCACAGTGCAGGACTTCAGCACACATTCCACAGTGCAGGAAACCAATACACACTCCACAGTGCAGGACGTCACCACACACCCCACAGTTCAGGACATCACCACACACTTCACAGTGCAGGATACCAATACACACTCAACAGTGCAGGACGTCACCACACACCCCACAGTTCAGGACATCACCACACACCCCACAGTGCAGGATACCAATACACACTCAACAGTGCAGGACGTCACCACACACCCCACAGTGCAGGACGTCACCACACATCCCACAGTGCTGGTTACCACCACACACCCCACAGTGCAGGATACCATCACACAGTCCACAATGTCAGATACCACCACACACCCCACAGTGCCGGATACAACCACACACTCCACAGTGTAGAGTACCACCACACACCCAACAGTGCAGGACATCACCACACACCCGCCACAGTGAAGGATACAACCAAACACCCCACAGTGTCGGATACCACCACACACCCCACAGTGCAGGACGTCACCACACACACCACAGTCCAGGTTACCACCACACACCCCACCGTGCAGGACATCACCACACACCCCACAATGCAGGATGTCACCACACACCCCGCAGACCAGGATTCGACCACACAACCCACAGTGCAGGATACCACCACACAGCCCACAGTGCAGGACATTACCACACAACCCATAGTGTAGGATACCAACACACCCCCCCCATTGCAGGATATCACCACACACCCCACAATGCAGGATATCACTACACACCCCACAGTGTAGGATACCACCACATATCCCACAGTGCAGGACATCACCACACACCCCACAGTGCAGCATACCACGACACACCCTACAGTGCAGGACATCAACACACACTCCACAGTGTAGGATACCACCACACATCCTGCAGTGTCGGATACCACCACGCACCCCACAGTGTAGGTTACCACCATACACTCCACAGTGCAGGATACCAATACACACTGCACAGTGCAGGACGTCACAACACGCCCCACAGTGCAGGACATCAGCACACACTCCACAGTGCAGGATACCAATACACACTCCACAGTGCAGGACGTCACCACACACCCCACAGTGCAGGACATCACCACACACTCCACAGTGCAGGATACCAATACACACCGGACAGTGCAGGACGTCACCACACACCCCACAGTGCAGGACTTCAACACACACTCCACAGTGCAGGACGTCACCACACACCCGACAGTGCAGGACGTCAGCACACACCCCACAGTGCAGGACGTCACCACACACCCCACAGTGCAGGACGTCAACACACACTCCACAGTGTAGGACACCACCTCACACTCCACAGTGCAGGACATCATCACACACCCCACTGTGTCGGATACCCCAACAAACCTCACAGTGTAGGATACCACCACACATCCCAATGTGCAGGACATCACCATAACCCCACAGTGCAGGATATCACGACACAACCCACAGTGTAGGATACTACCACACATCCCAATGTGCAGCACATCATCGTGCACCCCACAATGCAGGATACCACGACACACCCCACAGAGTAGGATGCCACTACACATCCCAATGTGCAGGACATCACCGTGCACCCCACAGTGCAGGATATCACCACACACACCACAGTGCAGGATATCACCACAGACCCCACAGTGTCGGATACCACCACACACCCCACAGTGTCGGATACCACCACACACACCACAGTGTAGGACATCACCACACACCCCACTGTGTCGGATACCATGGCAGACTGCACAGTGCAGGTCATCACAACACACCCCACAGTGCAGGACATCACCACACACCCCACAGTGCAGGATACCATCACACACCTCACAGTGCAGGACATCACCACACACCCCACAGTGTCGGATACCACCACACACACCACAGTGTAGGACATCACCACACACCCCACTGTGTAGGATACCATGGCAGACTGCACAGTGCAGGTCATCACCACACACCCTACAGTGCAGGACATCACCACACACCCCACAGTGCAGGATCCCACCACACACCCCACAGTGCAAGGTACCACCACACACCCCACAGTGTCGGATACCACCACACACAACACAGTGCAGTTCATCACCACACACCCGACAGTGCAGGACATCACCAAACACTCCACAGTGCAGGACATCACCACACACTCCACAGTGCAGGACATCACCACACACTCCACAGTGCAGGATACCACCACACACTCCACAGTGCAGGACGTCACCACACATCCCACAGTGCCGGACATCACCACACATCCCACAGTGCTGGTTACCAGCACACACCCACAATGCAGGATACCACCACACAGTCCACAATGTCGGATACCACCACATACCCCACAGTGCCGGATACAACCACACACCCCACAGTGTAGGGTACCACCACACACCCAACAGTGCAGGATATCACCACACACCCGCCACAGTGAAGGATACAACCAAACACCCTACAGTGTCGGATACCACCACACACCCCACAGTGCAGGATACCACCACACAGTCCACAATGTCGGATACCACCACATACCCCACAGTGCCGGATACAACCACACACCCCACAGTGTAGGGTACCACCACACACCCAACAGTGCAGGATATCACCACACACCCGCCACAGTGAAGGATACAACCAAACACCCTACAGTGTCGGAGACCACCACACACCCCACAGTGCAGGATACCAATACACACCCCACAGTGCAGGACGTCACCACACACCCCACAGTGCAGGACGTCAACACACACTCCACAGTGCAGGATACCAATACACACTCCACAGTACAGAACATCACCACACACCCAACAGTGCAGTACATCGCTACACAACCCGCAGTGCGGGATACCAACATACAGCCCGCAATGCAGCATACCACCACACACCCCACAGTACAGGACATCACCACACACCCCACAGTGTAGGATACCACCACATATCCCACAGTGCAGGACATCAATACACAACCCGCAGTGCGGGATACCAACACACAGCCCGCAGGTGCAGCACACCACGACACACCTCACAGTGCAGGATACCACCACACACCCCACTGTGAAGGATACCACCACACATCCCACTGTGTAGGATACCCCCACACCCCCACAGTGAAGTATACCACCAAACACCCCACAGTGTCGGATACCACCACACACCCCACAGTGCAGGACGTCACCACACACCTCACAGTGCAGGAGACCCCCACACACCCCACTGTGTAGGATTCCCCCACACCCCCACAGTGCAGGATACCACCACACCCCCCCCCCCCACAGTGAAGGATACCACCAAACACCCACAGTGTCGGATACCACCACACACCCCACAGTGCAGGACATCACAACACATCCCACAGTGCAGGACTTCAGCACACATTCCACAGTGCAGGAAACCAATACACACTCCACAGTGCAGGACGTCACCACACACCCCACAGTTCAGGACATCACCACACACTTCACAGTGCAGGATACCAATACACACTCAACAGTCCAGGACGTCACCACACACCCCACAGTGCAGGACGTCACCACACATCCCACAGTGCTGGTTACCACCACACACCCACAATGCAGGATACCACCACACAGTCCACAATGTCGGATACCACCACACACCCCACAGTGCCGGATACAACCACACACCCCACAGTGTAGGATACCACCACACACCCAACAGTGCAGGACATCACCACACACCCGCCACAGTGAAGGATACAACCAAACACCCCACAGTGTCGGATACCACCACACACCCCACAGTGCAGGACGTCACCACACACACCACAGTGCAGGACGTCACCACACACACCACAGTGCAGGACGTCACCACACACTCCACAGTGCAGGACGTCACCACACACTCCACCGTGCAGGACATCACCACACACCCCACAATGCAGGACATCACCACACACCCCGCAGACCAGGATTCGACCACACACACACAGTGCAGGACATCACCACACACCCCACAGTCCAGGTTACCACCACACACCCCACCGTGCAGGACATCACCACACACCCCACAATGCAGGACGTCACCACACACCCCGCAGACCAGGATTCGACCACACACCCCACAGTGCAGGACATCACCACACACCCCACAGTGCAGGACATTACCACACAACCCACAGTGTAGGATACCAACACACACCCCCCATTGCAGGATATCACCACACACCCCACAATGCAGGATATCACTACACACCCCACAGTGTAGGATACCACCACATATCCCACAGTACAGGACATCACCACACACCCCACAGTGCAGGACATCACCACACACCCCACAGTGCAGGATACCACCACACATCCTGCAGTGTCGGATACCACCACGCACCCCACACTGTAGGATACCACCACACACTCCACAGTGCAGGATACCGATACACACCCCACAGTGCAGGACGTCACCACACACCCCACAGTGCAGGACATCAGCACACACTCCACAGTGCAGGATACCAATACACACACCACAGTGCAGGACGTCACCACACACCCCACAGTGCAGGACATCACCACACACTCCACAGTGCAGGATACCAATACACACCCCACAGTGCAGGACGTCACCACACACCCCACAGTGCAGGACGTCAACATACACCCCACAGTGTATGGTACCACCACACACCCCACAGTGCAGGGAATCACCACACATCCCACAGTGTAGGATACCACCACATATCCCACAGTGCAGGACATTGCCGTTCACCCCACAGTGCAGGACACCACGACACACCCCACAGTGCTGGACATCACCACACAGCCAATAGTGCAGGATACTACCACACACCCCACAGTGAAGGATACCACCACACACCCCACAGTGAAGGACATCACCACACACCCCACAGTGCGGGACGTCACCACACACCCCACAGTGCAGGACGTCACCACACACCCCACAGTGCCGGATACAACCACACACCTCACAGTGCAGGACATTACCACACACCCCACAGTGCAGGATATCGCCACACACTTCACAGTGCAGGACATCACCACACACCCCACAGTGTAGGTAACCACCAGACACCCCACAGTGCAGGATATCAAAGCGCGACAAAGGGTCACTTAGACTCGAAACGTCAGCTCTTTTCTCTCTTTACAGATGCTGCCAGACCTGCTGAGATTTTCAAGCATTTTCTCTTTTGGTTTCAGATTCCAGCATCCGCAGTAATTTGCTTTTATTATTATAAAGAGCTGTTTGGAAAGGTTTGGTCAAAGAGAGATTTTGAGAAGCATTTTAAAGGAGGGAAGAGGAATAGCGAGGCTGAGGGTTTAAGGATGGGAAAGTTGTGGTTAGTGCCAAGGCCACTGAAAGTACTGCTTCATTTGTGAAATGATTAAATTAGGGGATATTCAAGTGGTCAGAATTGCAATAATCTTGCAATGATAGAGTGCTGAGAAAGGACATACAGATATGTAAATGGAGGGATTTGAAACAGAGATAAGAATTTTAAAATCAAGGTGTTGCTCGACCAGGAGCCTCTAAAGGTTCTGACCCATGCTGATGTGCAGTTTCCCTGGCATCCTTGTGGTACCTCGCTCAAATATCCATTCATTGTATGATCCCAGGCAGAGAGCATTAGAAAGCTTATTGAGAACAGATGCTTCAAGATGCTTCAATCCTGACCTGATCCTTCATTTATTTTCTACATTGGCACAAGGTAGAGATGAATTTCTCCCCTCCTTTGCCAACCCAGAAACAAGTGAGAGGAGTTGTAACATTCCTTCACTTCTATACTGGCTCTGATCACTTATGAAAGTGGCAATGCCCATATGAAATTGGCTGAGGGACAGAAAACAGACAGCAGTGGTATCTGGAAGATGCAATCACTAGTGTCCCAGGCAGTGAAAGTAGAGCCGTTGTGTTTTGTATGTATATTAAAGACCTGGACATGGGGTAGGCAGGTAACATGAAACTCAAAATTGTAGTAATATTGAGGATAGTGATAGCCTTAAGGCAGACACAGACCAGGTAAATTGGCAGATTTAATGCAAAGTGTAAAGTGATATAATATAATAGGAAGATACAAACTAATGGCACGATTTTAAAGGATAGCTGGGGTGAGAGATTTGAAAAACTGGGATTGTTGTCCTTAGGGTAAAGAAGGTTAAGAGGAAGTTTGACAGAGGCATTCAAAATGATGAGTAAATTACAAGGGAAACCATTTTCCGTGTTTGAAGTTTTGACAACCAGAAGAGACCGATTCAACATCTTTGGCAAAAGAACTAGAAGTGTCATTTTTTACACATTTAGCAGAATCTCAAGCAGCAGATAGTAATGATGAAGAGAAGGACCTCATCCAGGTCTCTGATTTGCTTAGGTTGGACATCCCCTATCATGGCTATGTAGAGCTCTTCCTATCTGTCCTCAATCATACTTTCATAGCCTGCTCATTACCATTTTATAGTCTTATAGTTTCTATTAGTTGTTATGAAGATGCGCATGTACTGTACCTTTAAGAAAGTTAACAGCTAGTAGAACTATCTGACAGCACCAAGTGTTCTGAACAAGATACAATGTAGCATGTGATCCAACAGTTAGTGTAGCTGGGTGCCTGGAGACAAAAACAAATTCAAATTCGGCCAATCAATTTAAATTATACCCCAAAATACCAACCTTCAATCAAGTTTGAATTTAGTATATTGACAATCTTAAAAGCCAATGACACAACTTGATGCTTTGAACCAGGGAAAATTGAACAGTTGGGAGGAGAACCGACACGCCACCAGAATGTAGAGACCACCCGAAAAATAGCACTCTTAAAGGAAGTTTATCGATTTGTAACCTGTGAAGCATAATCCATAAGAAGAAGAAGAAAAAGACACAGGAAGATCCAAATAGCAGATTCAACGGCTGGCTGGTTTTGAAAACTTGAATATTTGTTCAGTCTTAATCGGGGCCTTTTCTTGGACTCGTATAATAGAAGGGAAGATAAAAGATAGGTTAGAGAAGGGAGTTGGAAATAATTGTTAGTTAATTATTCTCTGTTATACTTTAAGAAATCAAGTTGTTAATTTTTACTTTAAATAGTTCTTGGCCTTTTGAATTTTCACAGATTACTGCACGGGATAAATCTTTTCTGTGTTGCTGGTGTATATTAAGCTGGAGGGTTTACCCTGTGTCGTAACATAGTTCTTGACCTGATTGATACTTCACTGAAAAGAAAGAAGTTGAGAATATCCTTGGTATTGTGGTTAATGTGTGAAGAGATATTCCGGTTTCCTTGGAAAGCATGTGTGGTGATTGCCATGAGCAGCACATTGAGGTCGATAGAATAGGGCTCAGGTATCTTCAACCTGTTACACACTCTCAAAGTGCATCAGTCAATATAGGACCCGAAAATTCCTTGAGCAGTGGGGAATTAGACTGTTATTTCCCCAACCTGCACCATCACTGTTCTTGAAGGCTGATGCCAACAGATCAGGCAAAAATAGTGATGCCTTAGTCAGAATGCAATCACAGCATAGGCAAATCCAATAAGGTGGGTTTCCCCTCCAGCCTAATTCACCTACTAGCTTAAGTGCCATTAACTTGATGTTTGAAGCCAGTGAGGATGCCTGCATGTTGAGGTGAATTTCTGGTCCCCACCTGGTCATTTCCACCTCTCCTGATGGGCTGCAGATTCTCCAGAACTGCTAGTCCTCTGATTTGGCCAGCATTGTCGAGATCTCAATTTCTATCCAAGCTGGGAGGGTGGTCAATTAGTCAGCTGACTCTGCTCAGACTGTTCCATCAGCCTCACTACCAGAAAATATGAGCTCTGGACCCCTATTTAATCCTGATATCAGGATTGTAAGATCACAGAATCTCTATAGTGGGGAAGCAGGCTAATTGCCCCATCGTTTCATGAGGAAGAAGAAAGCTGACTTAAGGTTGAGGAGGCAAGAGGTCCTTGTCCATAGATCCCTCAAAGTTGCCACCCAAGTTGATAGGGTTGTCAAGAAGGCGTATGGTGTGTCGGCTTTCATTAGCGGGGAATGAGTTTAAGAGCTGCGAGATTATGCTGTACCTCTATAAAGCCCTGGTTAGACCACACTTGGAATATTGTGTTTAGTTCTGGTGGCCACACAGAGTGGTGGTGAATGCGTGGAATGCAATGCGTGCGTGCCGGCAATGGTAGTAGAGTCAGATACATTAGGAACATTTAAGTGACTCTTGAATTGGCATATGGAAGATAATGCAATGAAGGGTATGTAGATTAGACTGATCTTAGAATAGGATAAAATGTCGGCACAACATCGAGGGCCAAAGGGCCTGTACTGTGCTGTACTGTTCTATGTCCTATGTGTCTACTCCGACCTCCGAAGAGCAATGCACCCAAACCCACACTCTACCTTGCAATCCTGCATTTCCCATAGCTAATCCACCAAGTCGGCACACCCCTGGACACATTGGCAATTTGGCTTGGCCAGTCCACCTAACCTGCAGATCTTTGGACAGTGGGAGGAAACTGGAGTACCCAGAGGAAGCCCAAGCAGATACAGAGAATGTGCAAACTCCTCATGACCAGTTGCCTGAGGGTGGAATCGAACCCAGGTCCCTTACACTGCAAGGCAGCATTGTTAACCACTGAGTCACCAGGCCGCTCCAAGATCCATGGGATACGATCTTGGAGAAGATTTGTAGCTCTGGTAAGATCATCAGTGAGCCTTCAATGAAGACAATCGGAGACTCACTGATGATGTTACCTCGCATGGTGACGAAATGTCTGAGAACAAATCTCCCAGCTCAGCGGGCAAACTTACAACTTGATCCATGGGATAATGCTTTCCTATGAATAACATCCACCTGCATCTAAAAGGTTTCTCAATTGAACTACTGCAGGGGGTTTGGTTTTAAACAGTAGCAATTGATGTTAATTCTCAGTATCAAAAGTGCAATAAATCTAAGAATGTTGAGCAATTGCTCACTTTTAATCTCACAGCCACAGTAGTCTGAGGTTCCCAGCTCCACGGTTTACATATAAACTGTATTTACTGGCAAAATGAAAAATGCACAGCTTAAGCAAATGGATGTATTTCTGTGATAACATGTTAACATGCAATCTGGCAGTGCTTCTAAATTTTAACACTTTTTCTGAACATATTCAACAAACCCAGCTACAGTCAGAGCCAGGCAGCCACTGACACAAGTTCCTTCACTTCTTTATTGATTCATGGGATGTGGTTTTGTTTTGGCGAGGCCAGCATTTGTTGCCCATTCCCAATTGCCCTTGAACCAAATAGACAGTGAAGCATCAAGCACATTTCTGTGGTTCTGGAGTCAGAAACTTTAATTTCCTTCCACTTTTTACCCTTTGTCAACTACGGTCCATGCAAGCCTCTGCTCCTTATTCATACCACTGTCGTCTATTTGCTGACCCACTTTGACCCCTGTTCTTGCAAAGTCTCAATTATAAAATTTCTTCTTATTTTCAAATTTCTCCATGCTCATGTCCTTTCTTTTTTCTTTGGGTTTCTTTAATCCTACAACATTTTCTCAATCAAGATATAAATGGCCCTACTAGAGAAAGGCAAAACTCAACCTCCTCTTGAGAAATTAGGCAGGGCAAGTGACTGAGGTGTCAGTTGGACTTTGGGACGAATGACCATAATTCTATTAGTTTAAAAATAGTTAAGTAAAAGGATAGGTCTCATCCACACATTAAAGTTCTAAACTGGGGCAAGGCCAGTTTTGATGGTATTAGACAGGAACGTGCAAAAGTTGATTGGGAGAGGCTGTTCGCAGGTAAAGGAACGTCTGGCAATTGGGAGACTTTTAAAAAGTGAGATAACAAGCTCAGGGCAAGCATGTACACATTAGTGTGAAGGGTAAAGCTGGCAGAGGAGGAAACACTGGATGACTAGAGGTATTGAGGCTCTAGTCAAGAAAAAGAAAGAGGCATTTGTTAGGTACAGGCAGCTGGGGTGTAGCAGTACATTTAAGAGGGAAATCAGGAGGGCAAAGTTGGAACGTGAGATAGCTTTGACAGGGTAAAGGAGAATCCAGAGATTCTACAAGTATATTAAGGGCATAAGGGTAATTAGGGAGACAATAGAGCCCCTTAAAGTTGAACAAGACCATGTATGTGTGGCACCACAAGATATGGGTAAGATCCTAAACAAATGTTTCTTATCAGTATTTACCGTGGAGAAAGTCATAGATGGTAGAGAGATTGAGGAAATAAATGGTGATATCTTGAAAAGAGTTACGTCAAGAGGGTGGTGCTGGAGGTCTTAAAATGCATAAACGTAGATAAATCCCCCAGATCTGATAAAGTGAATCCCAGAACATTATGGGAAGCTAGGGTACAAATTGCGGGATCCATAGGGGAGATATTTGTATTATTGATAGCCATGGGTAAAGTGCTGAAAGACTGGAGTGTGGCTAATGTTGTGCCATTATTTAAGGAAGGTAAAAACCAGGGATTTACAGACTGTTTAGAAGGGCAGTAAAGACAAGCCAGGGAACTATAGACCGGTGAGCCTGACCTCGGTGGTGGGCAAGTTGTTGGAGGGAATCCTGAGAGACAGGATGTACATGTATTTGGAAAGGCAAGGACTGATTAGGGTTAGTCAACATGGCTTTGTACATGGGAAATAATGTCTCACAAATTTGATTGAGTTTTCTGAAGAAGTAACAAAGAAAATTGATGAGGGCAGAGCAGTAGATGTGATCTATATGGACTTCAGTAAGGCGTTCGACAAGGTTCCCCATGGGAGACTGGTTAGCAAGGTTAGATCTCATGGAATACAGGGAGAACTAGCCATTTGCATACAGAACTGGCTCAAAGGTCGAAGACAGAGGGTGGTGTGGGAGGGTCGTTTTTCAGACTGGAGGCCTGTGACCAGTGGAGTGCCACAAGGATCAGTGCTGGGCCCTCTACTTTTTGTCATTTACATAAATGATTTGGATGTGAGCATAAGAGGTACAGTTAGTAAGTTTGCAGATGACACCAAAATTGGAGGTGTAGTGGACAGTGAAGAGGGTTATCTCAGATTACAACACGATCTGGACCAGATGGGCCAATGGGCTGAGAAGTGGCAGATGGAGTTTAATTCAGATAAATGCGAGGTGCTGCATTTTGGGAAAGCAAATCTTAGCAGGACTTATACACTTAATGGTAAGGTCCTAGGGAGTGTTGCTGAACAAAGAGACCTTGGAGTATAGGTTTATAGCTCCTTGAAAGTGGAGTCACTGGTAAATAGGATAGTGAAGAAGGCTTTCCTTTATTGGTCAGAGTATTGAGTACAGGAGTTGGGAGGTTATGTTGCGGCTGTACAGGACATTGGTTAGGCCACTGTTGGAATATTACGTGCAATTCTGGTCTCCTTCCTATTGGAAAGATGTTGTGAAACTTGAAAGGGTTCAGAAAGGTTTTACAAGGATGTTGCCAGGGTTGGAGGATTTGAGCTATAGGGAGAGGCTGAACAGGCTGGAGCTGTTTTCCCTAGAGCGTCGGAGGCTGAGGGGTGACCTTAGAACATAGAACATTACAGCGCAGTACAGGCTTTCGGCCCTGTCATACTAATCTGAAGCCCATCCCACCTACACTATTCCATGTACGTCCACATGCATGTCCAATGCATTTAAACTTGGTGAATCTACTACCATTGCAGGCAAAGCATTCCATACCCTTACTGCTCTCTGAGTAAAGAAGCTACCTCTGACATCTGTCTATACCTATCTCCCCTCACTTTAAAGTTGTGTCCCCTCGTGTTTGCCGTCCCCATACTTGGAAAAAGGCTCTCCATGTCCACCCTATCTAACCCTCTGATTATCTTGTATGTCTCTATTAAGTCACCTCTCAACCTCCTTCTCTCTAATGAGAACAGCCTCAAGGCCCTCAGCCTTTCCTCGTAAGACATTCCTTCGATACCAGGCAACATCCTAGTAAATCTCCTCTGCACCCTTTCCAAAGTTTCCACATCCTTCTTATAATGCGGTGACCAGAACTGTACACAATACTCAGGGTGTGGCCGTACCAGAGCTTAGTACAGCTGCAGCATAAACTCCTGGTTCCGGAACTCAATCCCTCTATTAATAAAGGCCAAAACACTATATGCCTTCTTAACAACCCTGTCACTCTGGGTGGCAACTTTCAGGGATCTGTGTACATGGACAACGAGATCTCTCTGCTCATCTACACTACCAAGAATCTTACTTTGCAAACCTTATAGAGACTTACAAAATTATGAGGGGCATGGATAGGATAAATAGACAAAGTCTTTTCCCTGGGGTCGGGGAGTCCAGAACTGGAGGGCATAGGTTTAGGGTGAGAGGGGAAAGATATAAAAGAGACCTAAGGAGCAACTTTTTCACGCAGAAGGTGGTACGTGTATGGAATGAGCTACGAGAGGAAGTGGTGGAGGCTGGTACAATTGCAACATTTAAGAGGCATTTGGATGGGTATATGAATAGGAAAGGTTTGGAAGGATGTGGGCCGGGTGCTGGCAGGTGGGACTAGATTGCGTTGGGATGGACAGGTTGGACCAAAGGGTCTGTTTCCATGCTGTACATCTCTATGACCAGTAAGCCTAACAATAGAAGTGGGTAAGCAAGTGGGAATCAGAGGGGATTCTAAGCGAAAGGATCTGCATGCCTATGGAAAGGCAAGGACTGATTAGGTATAGTCAGTGCGGCTTTGTGTGTGGGAAATCATGTCTCACAAATTTGATTGAATTTTTGAAGACGTGACCAAGAGGATAGGCGATACTGTCTAC
The DNA here is from genome assembly GCF_037043375.1 of Chiloscyllium plagiosum. Lineage (NCBI taxonomy): Eukaryota > Metazoa > Chordata > Chondrichthyes > Orectolobiformes > Hemiscylliidae > Chiloscyllium > Chiloscyllium plagiosum. The sequence goes on along the minus strand of NW_028270175.1, from coordinate 17,804,182 downwards.
ATGGACTTTAGTGAGGCCTTCAACAAGGTTCCACATGGTAGACTGGTTAGTAAGGTTAGATCGCATGGAATCTGGGAAGAGCTAGCCAATTAGACTCAAAATTGGCTTGATTTTAGGAGACAGGTGGGTGGCGGTAGAGGGTTGTTGTTCAGACTGGAGCCCTGTGACCAGTGGTGTGCTGCAAGGATCGGTGCTGGGTCCACTGTTGGTCATCGTTTATATAAATGATTTGGATGAGAATATAAAAGGCATGGTTAGTAAGTTTGTGGATGACACCAAAATTGATGGTGTAGTGGACAGTGAAGAAGGTTGTGTAAAGTACAAGGGAATCTTGATCAATTAGGCCAGTGGGCTGATGAATAGCAGATGGATTTTAATTTACGTAAAGGCAATGTATTGCTTTTTGGTAAGACTATCCAGGGCATTGAATAGAAGGACCCTGGGGAATGTTGTTGAATAGGGAGACCCAAGGGAGCAGGTACATAGTTCCCTGAAAGTGATGTGACAGGTAGACAGGGTGGTGAAGAAAGCGTTTGGCATACTTGCTTTCATTGGTCAGAGCATTGAGTTTAAAAGTTGGGATGTCATGTTACAGCTATACAAGACATTAGTCAGGACACATTTGGAGTACTGGGTTCTGTGCTGGTCACCCTGCTATGAGAAGGATGTTATTAAACTAGAAAGGGTGCAAAAAAGATTTACAAGGATGTTGCTGAGACTGGAAGGTTTGACTTATAAGGAGAGATTGGATAGGCTGGGACTTTTTTCCCTGGGGCATAGGAGGCTGAGGAGTGACCTTATAGAGATTTATAAAATCATGAGAGGCATTGGATAGGATGAATAGCTGAGGTCTTTACCCCAGGTTAGAGGAGTCCAGAAGGAGAGGTTTCAGGTGAGAGGAGAAAGATTTCAACGGACCCGTGGGGCACTTTTTCACACAGAAAATGGTGCATATATGGAATGTGCTTGAGAGGAAGTGTAGAGGTTGGTACAATTACAACATTCCAAAGACATTTGGACAGATACATGGATAGGAAAGGTTTAGAGAGATATGGGCCAAACGCAGGCAAATGGACTAATTCAGTTTAGGAAACTTGGTCAGCTTGGATGCATTGGGCCGAAGGGTCTGTTTCTGTACTGTATGACTCTATGACTCTCTTAGATCTTTGTACTCTTCCAATTCTGACCTCATGTCCATTCCTGATAATTTGTCAGTTGTCTCCTGGTGGCCATACAGGCTGAAGCTCTGAAATACACTCCCAAACTCTCTTTACTTTCTACCTTCCATTAAGATCACTTTTAAAACCTATATAACTGTCCAAGCATCTTATGGGACTCAGTGTCAATTTTTAAAATTGTGTTGCAAAGTTCCTTGGACTGTTTCACTGGATTAAAGATACTAAAAAAATACAAATTGCTGTTGTTCTAGTAAAAAAATGCCTTGTGATAGCAGGGGTAATGAACAGCGCACAATTTCAATATGTTCGACAATCTGATGACTGAGTCTTCAACTATCATCTCCCTCCTTCTGTCAAAATCGAGTAGATTTCAAAACCTATGGCTCTTTATCCTCCGTATTTCTAACTTTGTTGGGAAGACTTTACAGCAGAAGACAAACAATCCCTGAATAATTTATCATGTTTCCAATGGCAGATGCCAGAAATGCTTGTGTCTTTTTTTTTCTCTCTACCTGATTTCTTAAAAATGAGAGATTGTGTACATTGAACAAACTTGTGCTGATTTCAGCAGGTGAAGACTAGATGATGTTGGAGAGATATTCCATGTGTATGTCTATGTACCAGTGAAGTGCATGTAACTGTTGTCCCTCTTCAAAACATAGATAAGAAGCAATATTTCCCACTGTCAGAATTACATATGTTTCTGTATCATGTAAGTGTATGCAGTGTTCCCAAGATCTCTAGGGCTGTGCAGCTTCTGTTAGTTCAAAAATTAAAAATAAATATACAGGTACTTGAGGCTCTCGAGTGTAAAAGTTTTCAACATTGAGAACTGTAACTAGTATCAGGGGAAAATAGTATTTATATTTGTAAAACATTAAAGGTGAGTTTGTGAGATGCTGAATGTAATGTGTGCACCCATTTGGTGCAGTTAGACTAAAGAGTTGTTTTATGTCCCCAGGCACTGCTGTTTTCCTTGTCTAATTATGAAGTATTCTGCAAAGTATGAGGTCAAAGAAATAATTGGGTGGACTGCATAATACTTCCATTGTTTGCACAAGTTTCACTTTGTCTTCATTTTCTCTGATGTGGACTTCAAGCCAGTTATGCCACAGTGACATGGGGTCACAGCTGTAAAGAATAACATGTATGTTTGTGTTGTGTGTTTGTGTGTATATATACGTGTGCGCAAGACATGAACAAATATATAGTTGAGTGTCTATATATCTGTCCCAAGACTGTGCCTATGTGCATAACTATATTGTTAAGATCCCAATTCATGATGTTTCTGGATAAATCAGATCCCAGAATGAAATGAAGCCTGATAGGTCATATTTTGTTTTTTTTTAATATGGCAGTCTTTCACTGAAACATTATACCAGGCTGGTGATATAGTTTTACCAATAAAACCTATGTATAACACAAACTAATAATAGAAAAAACAAGCCAAGCTTTCTACTTATAATATACCTTGCAAGATTTCAAAACACAAGGCAAAACAAATACCAATCTGCTCCCCAAAAGCATAATGTTATAGTTATTCAAAACAAAAAGAGAAATTTCCCTTCCCTCTCAAATCTGTATATTTGATTCAACTGCTTCTTCTCAATTCTAGACCTGGGAGCTGGGAGGCCTTTTCCCTTAACCACTCAGACAATTGAGATCTTAGACTTTCTCAGTTTAAATGACCTGTTCAGATTTTGAACTAAACACTCCTGATCTGGAAGTTTCACAAACTAAACTCTTTCAATGAGGTTACTAATTTCTTTAAATGCTCTGAATAAATCTTTTTCTGGGAGAAACTATACCTGATATGACTTCTATTATATCTCCTTCAAACTGTCCAAAGACATCTAATCTAATCCAAACCCAAAGTCAAGGTAACTTCTTTCAACTACTAATATCTCCTGTTGGACATCCGACAACACAAGCCAATTTCCATTAACATCCCGGGAGGCACATACTGGTTTAAAATCATGGTATCAGAAAGACGGACCTTGCTTGTTATTGAAGCCCTTCACGAAAATAGACTGACAACCAAATGCCAGGAGTTTACACTGTATGTCTCAGTGAGTATGCATGAATATATGTGCACAAGCAAGTGTGTCAGAGTATATGTATATGAGCAAATGTGTATGGGTAAGTCTGAGTATATTTGTATAAGCAGTTGTGTGTAAGTCCATATGCATGTGAGCATGGGTACATAAGTTTAGATGTATACGCATATGTATTTATGTACAGTAGTCCCTCCCATACCCACGGGGGTTATGTTCCAACACCTACCGCGGATAGGAGCGAATCCATTCATTTAAATGGGAAATTTACCTTCCCGGCAGCCCCCAGTCCCTGGTTCTGGAAGGTTCCCTGTAATATGTTTGGGCCGTGGTAAACTGCCGGTAGCTGAAACCACGGAAAAAGATTCCGTGGATAAGGCAGTCGACCTGTATTTGTGTGCACAAGTGTATCTAAATGTGTGTAACAATACACTGGAATGAAATATCTGATGACAGGTAATAAGAGATAACAGATTCCCAGTTTGAAAACTGATGACTTAATTGGATCAGACTGTCTGAGAAATATTAACTTATTTGTTCAATAGCAAATAACAGAGATCAATATAAACTCAGTCATTTTTATGAAATGTGGCCTTGCACCAGTTCAATTTTTTTTTTGAAAATTGTGTGCTGTGCACAAAGGATGAAAGAGCTTAGGCTGCATAAAGATTCAGAAGAAAAATAAACACTTTTCTGAGGCATTATTAATTTTGGAACCATCATTGGTAGCCCTTTTGTTTAAGGTGGAATTGCACATAAGAGTGTCAATCCCAATTGTTATTCAGATAGTGAATAGCTTCACCACCGGACACCTCCAGTAGTGCTCAGTGTGGCACACTTGGTGGTTTCTACATTCCGGCGGTAACAATGCTTCAAAAGTACTTTTTGGCTGTGAGCACTGTGGGACCTTCTGAGTTAGTAGAAAGGAGCTGGAGAAATGCAAGTTCATCCTTTACTTTCGATTGAAGATAAATGAAAAGATTCTATGGGTAGGCCAAGGCTTATTTTCCCATTTCCTATCCTGCAAAGCCACAAGTTTGATTCTTTGCACCCTTTAATAGTTAAATTCAAATGTCTCCATCTTGAGTGGGATCTTTCTTGCCAGCTTTGGAGCATGGATCCTCAGGCTCTGTTTAGATATCTGACTTGCCATAGGAAGGCCTTCTCCCTGGGAAGAGTCAAAAAAAGAGAGGCAGATGAGACAGAGATTCACCTGCCTCTCTTCCAATCTAGTTTACTGCATTAGGTGCTCCCAATATGGTCTCCTCTACATCAGGGAAACCGAATGTAAACATAAGGAGTGGTTCACCGAGCGTCGCAGCTGGGCCCGTGGGGCCAACTTGGACCTCCCAGTCACCGCCCATTTCAATTCCCCTTCCCACATCCTTTCCTAGATGACCATCTTCGGCCTCCTCCAATGCCACAATGTACCACACCGCAAATTGGAGGAACAACACTTCATCATCCGCCTGGGCAGCCTACAGCCCAGAGGACTCAACATTGAATTCTCCAATTTCAAATACCTCCCTTCCCATCCCCTGACTCCCTCATCAGCCCCTCCCCGTCCCTTTCCCTTCTCCCTGCCACGAATCGGATTCATTCCTCCCATCCACCAACCAGGTCATACCCTCTACATGTCTTTGCCTATCCCCACTCACCACCCTGCTCCCGCCACCCTGCAGCTCCCCCTTCACCCATCCCCAGTCCTGAAGAAGGGTTACACCTGAAACGTCAACTTCTCCGCCTCTTGATGCTGCCTGGCTTGCTGTGTTCTCCCAGCCTCCTGCCTGTCTTTCTCCTTGGGAATGCAGCCTCTGCACAGATGCTCCGCCAGCTGCAGGATGATGCTACTCCCAAACATATGGGCCTTATTGTGTCCATAATTAGTACAGGAGTTGGGAGGTCATGTTGCGGCTGTGCAGGACATTGGTTAGGCCACTGTTGGAATATTGCGTGCAATTCTGGTCTCCTTCCTATTGGAAAGATGTTGTGAAACTTGAAAGGGTTCAGAAAAGATTTACAAGGATGTTGCCAGGGTTGGATGATCTGCAGGGAGAGGCTGAACAGGCTGGAGCTGTTTTCCCTAGAGCGTCGGAGGCTGAGGGGTGACCTAATAGAGGTTTACAAAATTATGAGGGGCATAGATAGGATAAATAGACAAAGTCTTTTCCCTGGGGTCGGGGAGTCCAGAACTAGAGGGTATAGGTTTAGGGTGAGAGGGGAAAGATATAAAAGAGACCTAAGGGGCAACTTTTTCACGCAGAGGGTGAAATGGAATGAGCTGCCAGAGGATGTGGTGGAGGCTGGTACAATTGCAACATTTAAGAGACATTTGGATGAGGGTTTGGAGGGATATGGGTCGGGTGCTGGCAGGTGGGACTAGATTGGGTTGGGATATCTGGTCAGCATGGACGGGTTGGACCGAAGGGTCTGTTTCCATGCTGTGCATCTCTATGATTCTAAAACTGATTGCCTTCCTTGGGTGGAGCTACAGCCAATCTATTCTCCACCTATCCATTTGTGTAGGCATTTCACATTGATGTAGGCCTTTACCCTAACACTCCTAATTTCCTGAAAACTACCAGGGTCAAGAAAAATTCAGTCCTTACTTTCATGTTTGGAATGTAAAGTCACATTCAAGAAAGTCTGCAGCTGATTGCAGTAGGAAATATTCAAGGAGTTAAGGCTTCACTGGCCCCATGAAAGACAGCTGATAAAATTCTTTGCATAGTGTGAAATCAGAGCTGACTTTCATTTACGTTTTCTTTGTGGTTGAAACATTTAATTATTTTTGAAATTAGTATATATCATGTGATAGGCTGAATGCTTTTAATATCATTTACCATCAGTTGTAGTCATCATTTCCCTGTGTGTATTCTAGCAGCTTCTCTTGTGAGCTGGCTGCTGGGCAGATTTTGGCAATTGCCCTATCAGCACTTTGAATGCATTGCACTGTCAAAGTTCCAGACCACCCAGTAACGACCATATACACACGCAACTGACTTAAAAGCAAGGGAAAAACAATCAAGAACTAACATACAGCCTGTGACTGCAACAATTAAGATGAAATAGCACAACAAAACTTGCATTTATGTTGACCTTTTAACATAAAATGACTCAAAGTGGCACTGAGTCACATAAGGAAATATGAGTACAAGTTACCAAATGTGTATTTTAGGAGACAGTCTTAAAGATGGAAAGAAATGTAGAGAGATGGAGAATCTATAAATGCCCTCAACAGATGCCCTTGGATAACAAGTTGTGTTTTCAAGTGGAATCGATAAATACTTTCATGCATCTAGACTTTCATTTAGTTTTATCGTTTCATCTTCAAATGAGCCATGCCTTGCAAAATACCTACACAAACCAAATGGCTTGATTAAGCACATGAATAATGGCAAAATACTGGAGATGCTGGAAATTTGAAAGAAGCACACATAATGCTGGAGAAACTCAGCAGGTCTGGCAGCATCTGTGGAGAAAGAGAGAAACTGAGTTCACGTCAGAAGTCACACTGGATTTGAAATGTTAACTCTGTTTCTCTTTCAACACAGATGCAGCCAGATCTGATGAGTTACCCCACCATTTGCTATGTTTGTTGCTTAACTATAACTTTGCGTTCTGTTTTTTGGCATTATTCTCAGTTTGCTCTCCTTTAACTCTCACACTCAGCACTGCCATGCTGCTCCTAGAGTGTAGTCATTCCACACAGCAGTGATAGAAAGCATTCCAGTTAAATGCTCTTAACTGGTGCCAGTTACTTGTTAGTTTCACTGTATTTTGGATGACATCCAGTTCCTGGAGATTCCAGTAACTGTCAACCCAATTCCTTTATATTTACTAGTGTCACATACTCCCTTTGTGAGTCAGTTTGTTACTCTGAAAGTGTCATTCCCCAACTCCCACACCATAATATCCTGTAAAATGTCTTGTACGTACATGATTTATTATTTAAATACATTTTATAAAATAAATCTTCCTTAAACTTTGGGGTAATGTGCAGGTCATTGAGAAATAGCTTCACTTCTGTTCTAGTGACCCTTCCTCAGAAGTCACTGGACCCGAAGCATTAAATTTGATTTCTCTTCATAGATGCTACCAGACCTGCTGAGCTTTTCCAGCAACATCTGTTTTTGTTTCTGATTTACAGCATCCATAGTTCAATTGGTTTTCATTTTTGTTCTGTTGCATAACTTAACCCAGTTGTGCCATCACAAAAGAGAGCAGCCCATGGTGAAAACCTGATCAATACTGGTGATCCATAAATGTAGTCTGAGATTCCAAAATGCAAATGCCATTTTTACAATGCCTTTCATAACCTTGGGATTTCTCAAAGTGCTTTCCAGTTAACAAAATACTTTAAAAGTAGTTACTGTAGTGATCTTATAAACAGCAATATGATAATTACTGGGCAATCTCTTTTTGCGATGTTTATTGAGCAGTAACTACTAGTAGGATAATGAAGATAACTCACCAGTTCTTCAAAAATTATAAAGGGATTTTTTTTAATGCTCACCTGATATGCCCCGGTTTAATGTCTTATCTGAAAAATTGTACCTCTGACAGTGTTGCATTATTCAGTACTGCATTGAAGTGCTAGCTTAGCTTTTATGTAAATACCATCTGGGATTTGAACCTGCAGTAACCTGAGTTCAGGTATGAGTGCTGCCAAGTGAACCAATGATACAAGACTTTGAGTCAAGTATGTGATATTGTTTTCAGTGTGATCACCCATGTACTTTGGCCTGGTCTTCCCCTTTAAAACTATACTGAACAAGGGAATATTCTGAAAGCAGGTTAATTGGTTTCCTGATTATGACATCGAGTTCCAAGAAATTCCCCTCTGAGAAGCAAACAATAAATAGGAAGTTAGTTATAGTAGCGTTGAGTTTCAGCTTGTGTTTCTGTTTGACAATGCAGAACACGCTGTGAGTTTGTCTAAGAGGAAACAAACAAGGTTTGTTCTGAATGGAAGTTTTCAGTTTGCTGTTTTTGAACAGATTGGACAAGCAAAGTAAGGGAAATGAACACAAAGGTACTAATGGGCTGAAGTGTATTTATTCAATGCAAGGAACGTTATAGGTAAGGCAGATGAGCTTACACCATGGATCAGTATATGAGACTATGATGTTGTGGCTATTATGCAGACTTGATTGAGAGAGGGACAGGACTGGCTGCTCAATGTTTCAGAGTTGTTTTAGGCATGAAAGAGAGGAAGGTAACAGAGGTGGAGGAGTTACATTACTAATCAGGGAGAATGTTACATCTGCACTCAAAGAGGACATACTGGAGGGCTCATACACTGAGGCAATATGGATAGAGCTCAAAATTAAGGTAGGTGTAATCACTAATACGATTTGTTATGACACAAGGGTGAAACCCTCTGTTAATTAAACCAAGCACCCAGAAAAGCTCACCTCAACTCACCTCACCTCATCTCGTAAACTGTTAAAATTTGAGTGAACTCCTAAATTCCACTATTTAAAGAAAATAACATCTCTTTATTTTTTACTCTAAAAGTGTACATTAAGAACAACGATTCACAACTCTAAGACCTCCTTTTCTCTTAACTGCTTATTATCTGCCTCCAACTCTATAACAATATGCTGTTCCAATAGGACACTTATTAAACTTGCATCAACTTAATTTCAAAACCGTACAGTCACTACTTCTTCTGTGTCTTCACTCAACTGGCTGCTGATCTTCCTGAGTCATCATCTTTCTTTTTACCATGAGAATGTATCATATGATAAGGTACCTTTAACAGAGACTGTTTTCTAATTTCTTTGAGAGCAAGCTGTTAGATGGACAATTAGCTCTATGGCAGTTGCTCTCTAACTAACTTTCAAAGTGCCCGCATTTTATAACCCCCAACATTGGATCATCTTATTGGTTCGATGTTGGCAAAACAATAAATTCAAACTCAATTGGGTTTTAGTATCCTAGAGGATAATTTAAACTGGTCAAATTGTTGTCAAAACAGAACCAAACCTCAGGTATCCATTTCACAGCCAAGTGATACATATTTTCAATTTTCCAGTTCACTCTGGGACTGCCATCTAGTTATATACACAGGTGCTTGTTAGCTCTCAGTTCAGAACAGTATTTTCTCTCTCTAAAAAGCACAGTACATACGTTCAACTTCATATCAGGTTATACTATAGGCCCTCCAACACCGACCACCGTATTGAGGAACAAATATCGAGAGATGCAGGAGAGGAGATTGCTGGGGCCTTGACCAAGATCTTTGTATCCTTGCTAGCCACTGGGGAGGTCCAAGAGGACTGGCAAGTACCTAGTATTATTCCTCTATTCAAGAAGGAAAATAGGGATAATTCGGGACCAGTGAGTCTCACGCCAGTGGTTGGGAAGCTATTGGAGAGAATTTTTAAGGAAAGGATTTACATGCATTTGGAAAAGATGGCTAATTAGGGACAGTCATGCAGGGTAAATCATGTCTTACTAGCTTGATTTGAATTTTTGAGGAGGTAATGAAGGTAGTCAATGAAGGCAGTGCAGTGGATGTTGTTTACATGGATTTTAGTAAGGCTTTCGTCAAGGTCCCTCATGGTAGGCTCATCCAGAAGATTGATGTATGGGATCCATGGTGACTTGGCTGCATGGATTCAGAACTAGCTTGCCCAAAGAAGACAGAGGGTAGTGGTGGAAGGGTATCTTTCAGGCTGGAGGTCTGTGACTAATGGTCTTCTGCAAGGATTTATAGTGGGACCTCTGCTGTTTGTGATACATAAATGATTTGGATGAAAATGTAGATGGGTGGATTAGTGAGTTTGCAGATGAAAGAAAGTTCAGTCAAATTGTAGATAGTGTAAAGGTTGTCAAAGGATACAGAGGGATTAGTTACAGATATGATAGAGAAATGATAGATGGAGTTTAATCTAAATAAGTGTGAAGTGCTGCACTTTGGGTGATCTAATTTTAAAGAAAAATATACAGTTAAAGACAGGACTCTGAACAGTATGTGCATACAGAGGGGCTTTGGGTTCAGGTCCATAGCTCCCTGAAAGTGGCCACACAAGTAGATAGGATGGTAAAGAAGGTGAATGGTATGCTTGCCTTTATTGGTCAAGGAATTAAATACAACAGTCAGGATGACATGTTCCAGCTTTATAAGACTTTGGTTAGGCCATACTTTGTGTATTGCTTTCAATTCTGGTTGCCACATTACTGAAGGATGTAGAGGCTTTGGAGAGGGTGCAATAGAGATTTACCAGGATGCTGTCTGGATTAGAGGCTAAAAGCTACAAGGAGAGGCTAGAAAAACTTAGGTTGTTTTCACTGAAGCAGCAGAGGCCAAGGGAGACTTGATAAAAGTCTACAAAATTATGAGATGTATAGATGAGGTTGACGACCAGAATCTTTTTCTCAGAGTTGAAATGCCTGATACAAGGGACCATGCATTTAAAGTGAAAGGCGGAAAGTTCAAAGGATACGTGAGGGACACGTTTTTTTACACGGAGAGAGATAGGAGTTTGGAACACGCTGCCAGGGGTGGCGGTGGAGGCAGGTATAATTGGGGCATTTAAGGGACTTTTAGATTAGCACATGAATATGCAAGGAATAGAGGAATATGAACCAAAGGCAGGCAGAAGAGAGTAGTTTAATTTTGCATCATGTTCGGCACAACATTGTAGGCCGAAGGGACCGTTCTTGTGCTATACAGTTCCTTGTTCAAAGGTGAAGCAAATCTCTAAGATTGAAACAGAGAGTGTACATTGTATGTTATACGTTTAGAAAGAACAGAGGGTTGAAGACAGGAAGCGCCAGGGTTTGTGGGTTGGACAAGATCCACTCGTGCTCTTTTGGTGTTTCCAGACCCCACCAGACAATTTAAAAGTGTCGGAAAGTTTGGGGATTTTGAATGGAGGACACCTGCTGCCAAATGTGCCTCAAGGTCTGAATCAATTGAGTGGGAAGTGAACAATTCTATATAATTGGAAAGACTATTGAGATTCCACATGGTTCCCCATTTGTGTAGCAAATTATGTGAATGTGTGTAGCTACCAGAGGTGTTTCTTTGGTGTGTGAACTACTTAATAAGGTGAAATTTACCTTGTTGGTTGAAATATCCTTCACCTTTCATTAACAATCATTCCTGATGAAGGGCTTTTGCCCAAAACATCGACTCTCATGCTCCTCGGTTGCTGCCTGATCTGCTGTGCTTTTCCAGCACCACACACTTGACTCTAATCTCCAGCATCTGCAGTCCTCACTTTCGCCTCATAATGTTGATTATCCAGCAGCTTTTGTCCAGTGGCATCATGTGGATTTCCTTTCTGAAAAAGGAATCCCTCCCTAAGGGGATCATGATAACAGGGTTCAGGATTCTGATGATAGCATGCAGAAATCTGGCCCAGTGTGCTACACCCTGACCCACTGTTATGGGATCCTTGACCTTTTTGATGTGTTGAATCATGACTTCAGTGTATTGCGTATTGATCCTAGTCTGAAAGATCCTAATCCAACTGTCAGTGAATTTGATCCCAACATGAGTGAGTGAGTCTGCTTCCAGTCTGTGGAATTCTGACCCCAGTGTGCGGAACTCTGACCCCAGTCTCTGTTGGAAATGTGTTGCTGGAAAAGCGCAGCAGGTCAGGCAGCATCTAGGGAACAGGAGAATCGACGTTTCGGGCATTAGCCCTTCTTCAGGAATGAGGAAAGTTGGTCCAGCAGGCTAAGATAAAAGATAGGGAGGAGGGACTTGGGGGAGGGGCGTCGGAAATGTGATAGGTGGAAAGAGGTCAAGGTGAGGGTGATAGGTCATACTGGGGTGGGGGCGGAGAGGTCGGGAAGAAGATTGCAGGTTAGGAAGGCGGTGCTGAATTTGATGGATTTGACTGAGACAGGCTGGGGGGAGGGGAAATGAGGAAACTGGTGAAATCCGAGTTCATCCCTTGTGGTTGGAGGGTTCCTAGCCGGAAGATGAGGCGTTCTTCCTCCAACCGTCGTTTCGCTGTGGTCTGACGATGGAGGAGTCCAAAGACCTGCATATCCTTGGTGGAGTGGGAGGGGGAATTGAAATGTTGAGCTACAGGGTGGTTGGGTTGGTTGGTCCGGGTGTCCCAGAGGTGTTCCCTGAAACGCTCCGCAAGCAGGCGGCCCGTCTCCCCAATCTCGAGGAGGCCACATCGGGTGCAAAGGATGCAATAGATGATATGTGTGGAGGTACAGGTGAATCTGTGGCGGATATGGAAGTTTCCTTTGAGGCCTTGGAGGGAGGTGAGAGGGGAGGTGTGGGCGCAAGTCTTGCACCTCCTGCAGTTGCAGGGGAAGGTGCCGGGAGTGGAGGTTGGGTTGGTGGGGGGTGTGGATCTGACGAGGGAGTCACGGAGGGAGTGGTCTTTACGGAATGCTGATAGGGGAGGGGAGGGAAATATATCCTTGGTGGTGGGGTCCGTTTGGAGGTGGCGGAAATGGCGGCGGATGATGCGCTGTACATGGAGGTTAGTGGGGTGGTAGGTGAGGACCAGTGGGGTTCTGTCCTGGTGGCGGTTGGAGGGGCGGGGTTCAAGGGCGGAGGATCGGGAAGTGGAAGAGATGCGGTGGAGGGCATTGTCGACCACGTCGGGGGGGAAATTGCGGTCCTTGAAGAAGGAGGCCATCTGGGATGTGCGTTTTTGGAACTGGTCCTCCTGGGAGCAGATGCGGCGGAGTCGAAGGAATTGGGAGAATGGGATGGCGTTTTTACAGGGGGCAGGATGGGAGGAGGTGTAGTCCAGGTAGCTGTGGGAGTCGGTTGGTTTGTAGTAGATGTCCGTGTTGATTCGGTCGCCTGAGATAGAAATAGAAAGGTCAAGGAAGGGGAGGGAGGAATCTGAGACTGTCCAGGTGAATTTGAGGTCGGGGTGGAAGGTGTTGGTGAAGTGGATGAACTGTTCAACCTCCTCGTGGGAGCACGAGGCGGCGCCGATACAGTCATCGATGTAGCGGAGGAAAAGGTGGGGGGTGGGGCCAGTGTAGTTGCGGAAGATGGATTGTTCCACATATCCTACGGAAGAGGCAGGCATAGCTGGGGCCCATGCGGGTGCCCATGGCTACTCCTTTCGTTTGGAGGAAGTGGGAGGATTGGAAAGAGAAGTTGTTCAGGGTGAGGACCAGTTCAGTCAGTCGAAGGAGGGTGTCTGTGGAAGGGTACTGGTCGGTACGGCGGGAAAGAAAGAAGCGGAGGGCTTTGAGTCCTTCGTGATGGGGGATGGAGGTGTACAGGGACTGGATGTCCATGGTGAAAATAAGGCGTTGGGGACCGGGGAAGCGAAAATCATGGAGCAGGTGGAGGGCATGGGTGGTGTCCCGAACGTAGGTGGGGAGTTCTTGGATTAAGGGGGACAGGACGGTGTCAAGGTATGCGGAGATGTGTTCGGTGGGGCAGGAGCAGGCGGAGACAATGGGTCGGCCGGGGCAGTCATGTTTGTGGATTTTGGGCAGGAGGTAGAAGCGGGAGGTGCGGGGTTGTGGGACTATGAGGTTGGAGGCGGTGGATGGGAGATCCCCCGAGGTGATGAGGTTATGGACGGTCTGGGAGATGATGGTTTGGTGGTGGGGGGTGGGGTCATGGTCAAGGGGGCAGTAGGAGGAGGTATCTGCGAGCTGGCGTTTGGCCTCAGCGGTGTAGAGGTCGGTGCGCCAAACTACTACTGCGCCTCCTTTGTCTGCTGGTTTGATAGTGAGGTTGGGGTTGCAACGGAGTGAGTGGAGGGCTGCGCGTTCCGAGGGTGAGAGGTTGGAGTGGGTGAGAGGGGTGGGGGAGTTCAGGTGGCGGTTAATATCGCGGCAGCAGTTGGCTATGCAGAGGTCGAGAGCAGGTAGGAGGCCAGCACGGGGTGTCCAGGTGGATGGGGTGTGTTGGAGGCGGGAGAAGGGGTCGTCAGAGGGTGGGCGAGAGTCTTGGTTAAAGAAGTAGGCGCGGAGGCGAAGGCGGCGGAAGAATTGTTCGATGTCACGCCGCGTGTTGAATTCATCAATCCGGGAGTGTAGGGGAATGAAGGTGAGGCCTCTGCTGAGGACTGATCTTTCATCCTCAGAGAGGGGTAGGTCTGGAGGGATGGTGAAAACACGGCAGGGCTGGGAGCTAGGACCTGGTGTGGGGCTGGAGCTGAGTGTGGGGGCAGGGTTAGGTCTGGGGGCGGGGACGGAGATCGGCGTGGGGGCGGGGTCGGTTGTCTGGTTCTAGTGTGAAATCACTGTTTATGGAATCTGATCCAAGCATGAATGAGTCTGACTCCCACGTGAGTGTATCTGACTCGGGTGTGTGGGGTTCTATTCCAATTGTGTGAGACTATAACCTGACTGTGGAGGGTTATGACCCCATTGTGCAGGATTATGACCTGGTGTACTAGATTCTGGTTGCAGTGTGCGAGATTCTGGTCATTATCCTCAGAATTTTAATCGCAGTGGAAGTGAGTCTGACTCTAGTGTTGGGATCCTGATCCCAGTGTGAGAGTTTTTGATCCCAGTGTAATCAAATTTAATCACAGTGTGTAGAATTCTGACCTTCGTGTGCCAGGTCGTTTCCTCCCCCACAAGTGCGTGTCTGTTCCCAGTGTGAGTGTATCTCACCCGAGTGTGTGTTTGAGATTTCAGTGCAGGTTTATGACATGATTTTATGACATGGGAGAACCTTCATGGAATATCTGTGGAAAGTTTGGAAAACTGTAAATGTGTAGTGATTGCCTATATGGTCTTTGTTTTTTGAGGATGTAGTGAGCAATAAAATTTTGTGGGATTATCTGTGTGCTTTGAGAAGAAATCATTAAGGAGAATCTTCCAAGAAGACTAAGAGCATGATTCTAACAATTTTCATTTGGATCCTCTGATTCTAACTCTGATAAGAAGTCACAAGGCATCAAATTAGTCCAACTATTAAAACCTGGTCTACATTTCCAAAATGCTGCAAGAGCATTCCCAGATCTGTCAGTCACTGAGCACTTTCCAGCATAACTTTGCCAATTATAATGTAGAGAGTTACACAAGAGGTATCATCTATCACTGGTTAAAGGAACGGTACTATTTGGACTAAAAAGGGTAATCTCAGATACTCAGCGTTCTACTCATTGAGGAAACAACTGCCCTTGGCTGAAAGGCTCATGTTTGATGAATGCTGGCCAGTCAGAGTAATTCATATTGGAAAGTTTATTGTACTTTTTGTTTTCACTTTAATTATCTGTCAGGAGACAAAATAATTACAAAATCTTTGTTCGCAAGCTAGCTCCTCTTGGGACCCTGGTGACTAATTGGAACTGACAGTTCACTCGACAAATAAAGAGCAGTCTCTTTGGCAGAGTTGCCTTGATTTTTTTTAGAGCAAACTGGAAGGAACTCATATGTTTAATCTTCCAAACTGTGCCGAACAGTGCAAATTCAAAGACTTCTGTGTAATTATCCAGGAAAGATAGGTGCTCCAGGCAAAGACTTTCATCTCTTTCATATTGACTGCAATTCAGTTAACTTTTTCCTTCAGTTTTACTCTCTTGGCTCATGCGGACTTCACTTTTTAAAAATTAATTCTCAGTTTTTGGGCATCACTGGCAAAGCCAGCATTTATTGCCCATTCCAAACTTTCCTCTTGAGAAGATGCTGACATGTGGTCTGCAGTCTGTGAGAGGAAGGCCCTTCCTTGTTCTGTTAGAGAGGAAATTCCAGCGTCTTAACCCAATGGCAGTAAGAGAATAGCAATATTTGCTCAGGATGGTGTGTAACCAAGAGGTGATGATATCCTTCTAAGTGGTAGAGATCATAGTTTTCTGAAGTACTTAGAAGGAGCCTTAGTGAGTTGCTGCAGTGAATCTGATAAATGCAGCCACATTAGTTAAGGGAGTGAATCTGGATGTAGGTTTGCTCGCTGAGCTGGCAGGTTCATTTTCAGATGTTGAGTTACCATGCTAGGTAACATCATCAGAGAGCCTCCAGATGAAGCACAGGTGGTATGGCCCACTTTATATTTATGTGTTTAGGTTTCCTTGGGTTGGTGATGTCATTTCCTGTGGTGACACCATTTTATGTGGTGATGTCATTGCCTGTTCTTTTTCTCGGGGTGGGGGGGGTTGGTAAATGAGATCCAAGTCAGTGTGATTGTTGATAGAGTTCCGGTTGGAATGCCAGGCTTCTAGGAATTCTCATGTGTGTCTCTGTTTGGCTTGTCCTAGGATGGATGTGTTGTCCCAGTCGAATGTGTCCTTCCTCATTTGTATATAAGGATACTAGTGAGAGTGAATCTATAAGGGAGTGTGTTGGATGCTGATTATATGGGCTGTTTTGTTGTGGATGATATGAAGCTTCTTGAGCATTATTAGAGTTGAATTCATCCAGGCCAATAATGGACAGTATTCCATTACATGACTTGTGACTCTTAGATCCTTAGACACTGCCTTCCAAATCCATAACCAGTTCCATCTAGAAGGACAAGTGAAGCAGGTACATGAGAAGGATAGGTGACAACACCTCCTCTGTGATAATCCTCAACACTGGTGCCCCACAAAGTTACATACTCAGCTCCCTACTATACTCCTTCCACACACATGACTGTCTGGCCAAATTCCGCACTGACTCCATTTCCAGGTTTGCTGATGACGTCACCATTATAGATCAGATTTCAGACAACAATTCAGAGTACAGGAAGGAGATAGAGTGCTTAATGGCAGGATGTAAAGGTAACAATCTCTCCATCAATGTCAGCAAAATGAAGGAGGTGGTCACTTACTTCAGGAGGTGAAGTGGAGGGCAGGTGCCTGTCTGAATAAATGGTATTGAGGTAGAGATGGTTGAGAGCATCACGTTCCTGGCTGTGATGATCATTAATCATCTAGTCTGGTCCAGCATTGTTGATACTGTGATCAAGAAAGCACAGCACCTCTACTCCCTCAGGAGGCTAAGGAAATTCAGCATGCCTGCAAAGACACTTACAAATTTTTATAGCTATAAGCTAAAGAAGCATCTATCTGGATACATCTTAGCATGGCCTCACAACTGCTTTTTCCTGGACTGAAGAGCATTACAGAGAGTTGTGAACATAGCCCAGTCCATTAAGCAAACCAGACTCCCATCTGTTGACTTCATCTATTCTTCCCACTGCCTCGGGAAACCAACATAATTAAGGATCCCTCTCATCCAGGTTATACTTGCATCCATTTTCTGCTGTACTAAAGACATAAAAGTTTGAATAACATATGAACAGATTCAAGAACAGCCTCTTCCCCGCTGTTATTAGACCTCTTTAATGTTAATGCACCTCTCTACCTTGTCAGCAGGTGTAACATTGTATCCTGCACTCTGTTCTGTTACCCTGATGCACTTATATAGTATGATCTTGTCCCATAAAGCACATGCAACAACATTTCACTGTACTTTGGTACATGTGACAATAATAAATCATATCAAATCACCTGCAACTTCCTTTCCAAGCCACTCACCATCCTGACTTGGAAATATATCAGCATTCCTTTACAGTCACTGGGTCAAAAATGGCATTGAAGGTGTACCCACAGCACATGAATTGCAGCAGTTCAAGAAGGCTACCTTCTCTAGGGCAGCGAGGGATGAGCAATAAATGGGACTTGGGAAAACAGGTGAGTTAATTGTCTCAGAATTCCCAGCTCCGGAACTACAAATTTCTGATTAACCATGACAGTGCTCCCTCCCACCCACCCAAATTGATGTTCGTGAGGGTTTTGATGATGGTATTGCCAATTAATATTAAGAAGAAATGGTTAGTTTCTCTCTTGATGGAGTAGCTCATTACCGAACACTTGTAAGGTGCAAATATCAATCAAAGTCTGAATGTTGTCCAGATCTTTGTAAAGTTGAAATGGATTTTTTTTTTCTGACGTCTTGTCTATTAACTTTCTCATGTACTAGACAGAGTGAAAGTTGACTGTGGAAGCCATCGCAGTTGAGGATAAGCTTGTCCTCATCTGATATTCATATGGATTAAGGTTATCAGGACAGGAACGCTGGCCAAATTTTCCTATGTCTACTCAAGAGTGCTGATGCTAGACCTGAAGGGATTTTGCCTTGCAGCCACTATACTGGCCTATTGACATTGCACTCCACCATTTACACTTCTCAAGGTGTGAGCAGATCTGGCAGCAATCCCCAAACGTTCCCGAGGAAAGCTCACTGGCCCTCCCAACTAGCATGAGTCAGATGGTTTTATGTTTCTTGAAAGTGGAAATCTATGCAGCTGTCAAAAGTAAAAACACTGAATACCTTCACCATCTTTCAGCTCAGACCAGAAATCTTGCATGGGATCTTCCAACTTTGTTTGATTTGTTTTCCCATGAAACCATCTCTTCCTTAACATCCTAATCAAATTAGGCTAATTCTTCATGTGGTTCACAAACATTGGACGAACAACAATTTGTGTTTCTTGTAGTAAAACATCCCACGGCACTTTATAAGAATGTTACCCCACAAGGACAGTCTTCAGGCCTTCAGCCTCTTCCTTTCCAATAGACCCATCCAGTCCCCCTCCACCTCTCTAAACTAGTCCTAATTCTCAATAATATTTCCTTCAACTCTTCCTATTTCATCCAAATCCAGAGAATGGCCATTGGCACTCGAATGGGCCCCAGCTGTGCTTGCCTCTTTGTCGGCTTTTTTGTCAAGAATTCCTTCTTCAATACCTACACAGGTACTGTGCCCCAACTCTTCTGCCATTACATGAATGACTGCATCGGTGCTGCATCCTGCACCCAAGCTGAACTGGAGCAATTCATCGATTTCTCCAACAACATTCACCCTGCCCTTAAATTCTCGTGGTCTGTCTTGGACACCTCCCTCCCTTTTCTTTACCTCTTCATTTCCATCTCCAGTGACAGTCTACAGAAGGACATTTACTATAAACCCACAGCTCCCATAATTACCCACCCAGTATTCTGTTTTCCCAATTTCTCCACCTCTGTCGCATCTTCTTGGAAGAGTGGGCATCCCACTCCCAAGCATCCCAGATGTCCACCTATTTTGAATAACATGCTTTCCCCACTCTGTCATCCAGACAGCCCTCCACCACACTTCCTCCATTCCCCACTCCACTGCTCTAAACAACAGCCCCACCTCCAAACACAATAAAGACAGGGTCCACCATGTCCTCACCTTCCACCTCACCAGCCTCCGCATCATCCTTAAACACTTCTGCCAACACCAACTAGACCCCATAACCAAGAACATCTTCCCCTCCCCACGCCTCTCTGCCTTCTACAAGGACCATTCCCTTCGCCAGTCCTTAGTTTTGTGCCACTCTCCCCACCAAACCTCCTTGTCCTGCAACCATAAAAGATGCAAAACCTGCCAGTACACCACCCTTCTCACCTCCATTCAGGGCCCCAAACAGTCCTCCCAGGTGAGACAGAGGTTCACCTGCCTGTCCTCCAACCTAGTTTACTGTATCCGGTGCTCCCAATATGGTCTTCTCGACATCAGGGGGACCAAATGTAAACTAAGGGCATGTTTTGCCAAGTATCTCAGCCAACCTGGCAAGGCCCAACCTGATCTCCCAGTCACCACCATTTTAATTCCCCTTCCCACTCCCATTCCAACATTACCATCCTTGGCCTCTTCCATTGCCATAGCGAATCAGACTGCTAATTGGAGGAACAATACTTCACCTTCCACCTGGGCAGCCTATAGCCCGGAAGACTCAACATTGAGTTCTCCAATTTCAACTAACCTCCCTTCCCATCCCCTGATTCCCTTTCCATCCCCTATCCCTCCCTTCCATTCCTCTGGTCAACCCTTCCTTTCAGCCACCAATCAGAGTTATTCCAACCATTGACCAACCAGGTTGTGTCCTCTACCTGTGTTGACTTATCATTACCTCACTAACCCACCACCACTCCCCCTGCCCCCCCCCCCCCCGCCAATTTATCTGCAGCTTCCGTAATACCCATCCCCAGTCCTGAAGAAGAGTTACACCTGAAACATTGACTTCTCCACCTCCTGAAGTTGCCTGGCTTGCTGTGTTCTTCCAGCCTCCTGCTTGTCTACGAAAGGTAAAGACTGACACCCAACCAGATAAGGAGATACCAAGAGAGATGACGAAAAGCTTTGGCCTAACATGTAGTTTTTAAGAAGCATCTGAAAGGAGGAAGGCGAGGTAGACAGGCAGAGAAGATTAGGGAGGGAATTTCAGAGCTTGGGGACTAGACTGTCAATACCATGGCCATTAATTGTCGAGCAGTTAAAATCAGAGCACAGGAGGTCAGCGTTAGAGGAGCAGAGAAAACTTGGAGGATTGTAGAACCAGGGGAGATTATAGAGGTAAGAAATGAAATAAAAACAGAAATGACGCAATGTGAAAGACAAACAGTGTAAAGAAACACAGCCCTTCTGAATGCAAACTGGGGCCTGCATTGACTGTGGAGCCAGGCAATAATTTGTCACCTCTGAGATTAATAATCTCAGTAACTCATATTGGGCGTGTATTCTTATTATAAATGAGAGCATAGATGGGCTTACCTAAAGGGAGAGGAGTGATGTCTTTTGAACTTATTAAATAATAAAAACGTTTTTAATTTTCAATGAGCTGCACAGCAAATAGGATACAACTGATATGCCTTGAATTTCCCACTTCACCTGAACACAGTGGTAGTGTCTTATCTTTGAAACCAGGGGTAGGAGTTCAAGTTTCACCTGTTCCAGAGTTGTGTAATAACATCTCTGAATAGGTTGATTAGAAAATATTTAGAAACTTTCCAGACTGGGATCCCCAATCTAATCTGCTATTGTTTGTAAACCTGAACAATCCTCACAACTGACAGCAACATTCTGAAAAAGATAAAAAGAAAAATCCTTTTTTCAAATTTTTTTCTCATATGCACAATTTAAAAAATAGAGAAAAAAAGGAACAATTGCAACTCTTAGAAATCTGAAAGTCATAACTGAAAGGTGTTAAAGGTGTACAGCCAGTCCCTCCATATTGAATCATAGAGATGTACAACACGGAAACAAACCTTTTGGTCCAAATCCTCCGTGCCGAACAGATATTCTAAACTAACCTAGTCCCATTTGCCAGCACTTGGCTCATTTCCCTCTAAACTCTTCCTCTTCATATACCCGTCCAGATGCCTTTTAAATGCTATAATTGTACCAGCCTCCACCACTTCCTCTCTCAGCTCATTCCATACACATACATTCTGTGTGAAAATGTTGTCCCTTGGGTCCCTTTTATATTTTCTCCCTCTCACTGTGAACCTATGCCCTCTAGTCCCCCACCCCAGGGAAAAGACTTTGATTCTTTATTCTATCCATGCCCCTCATGATTTTATAAACTTCTATAAGGTCACCCCTCAGTCTCTGACGCTCCAGGGAAAACAGCCCCAGCCTATTCAGCCTCTCCCTATAGCTCAAATCCTCCAACCCTGGCAACATCCTTGTAAATATTTTCTAAATCCTTTCAAGTTTCACAACATCCTTCTGACAGGAAGGAGACCAGAATTGTGTGCAATATTCCAAAAGTGATATAATCAATGTCCTGTACAGCTGCAACATGACCACCCAACTCATAAAATCAATGCTCTGACCAATAAAGGGAAGCGTACCAAATGCCTTCTTCACTATCCTATCTACCTGCAACTCTACTTTCAAGGAATTATGAGCATGCATTCTAAGATCTCTTTGTTCAGCAACAGTCCTCAGGACCTTACCGTTAAGTGTATAAGTCCTGCTAAGATTTGCTTTTTCAAAATGCAGCACCTCACACTTATCTAACCTAACCTCCATCTACCACTCTCAGCCAATTGGCCCATCTGATCAAGATCCCATTGTACTCTGCGGTAACCTTCCCCAGTGTCCACTACACCTCCAATTTTGGTGTCGTCTGCAAACATACTAACTGTACCTCCTATGTTCACATCCAAATCATTTATATCAATGACGAAAAGTAGTGGACCCAGCACCGATCCTTGTGGCACATCACTGGTCACAGGCCTCCAGTCTGAAAAGCAACCCTCCACCACCACCCTCTGTCTTCTACCTTTGAACCAGTTCTGTATTCAAATGGCTAGTTCTCCCTGTATTCCATGAGATCTAACCTTGCTAACTAGTCTACCATGGAGAATCTTGTCGAAGTCCATATAGATCACATATACCGCTCTGCCCTCACCAATCCTTTTTGTTGATTTTTCAAAAAAACTCAATCAAGTTCAGGGCTCTAGAGGAAGAACAGCTGAATGATCCATATGTAGACCAATCTCCAATATTTATTTCATGTTAAATGCCAATAAAGAACACTTAGATCAATGCATTGCCAGTAGAATTCAAAAGGGAAATCATTGCATGACTGATAGTGCTTTGTCCAGCATTTCCATGATGCATCAGATGACACTCTCCGTTCTCAATCAGAACATTGTGGATTCAATTTTCTATCCAGAAACTTAAGCTCAAAATTTAAGCTGACTCTTCCTGGGCTGTACTGTTAAAAGCAATTAAATGTTAAACCAAGGTTTATTCCTCAGTCTGTCACACAAAGAAAATATTATCTGGTCATTATCATGTAGTTCTGTGCTCAACCATTCTGTTTGCAAATTGGCTGCCTCATTTCCAACTTTGCAACATGGACTTCAGTTAAAAAAGAACTTCGTTGGCTGCAAGACTTTGTGTGAAATGCTGAGATTGTGAAAAGGTGCTGTATAAATGCAAGC
The DNA here is from genome assembly GCF_037043375.1 of Chiloscyllium plagiosum. NCBI lineage: Eukaryota > Metazoa > Chordata > Chondrichthyes > Orectolobiformes > Hemiscylliidae > Chiloscyllium > Chiloscyllium plagiosum. The sequence continues at coordinate 17,781,298 of NW_028270175.1, read as the reverse complement.
CTTATGGCTCAGTGTTGCCTTTGGCCATGAAGGGAACTAGGTAGAAAGATATTTGTAATAGCAGAGTCTTTCACATGTCCCCTACAGTGACCAAAATTGATTTACCATGCTTGTGTCTCTCATATGAGTGAACCCTGCCCGTCAGGATCAGCAGGGACTATGTTTTTATAAATGATTATCTCCAACCTGTTTGTCATTGTTAATTTACTTTGGAAGATGAAATGAATATCGACGGCTCCCAATTTCAACCCAGGCTTCAGGCTGTCATCCCTGGCCTATGCCCAGCTTTCTCTTTAATCAATCCTCGCCCCCCTCCCAGGAAAAATAATTAAAACTAAACTGTGAGAGGAAGCACTCTTTAAATATATCCACACGAAATGTGGAGATAAATCAGCCGATAGGAAAACCATGGATTGTGTAAACATTCTGTACACAATGTGATGCCAACTAAGACTTGTCCCTCTGCTTGTTCAGCCCTGGCCATTGACACAGCTGTTGCCTGATGGAATGCACTGTGCTAGGCATGATTTCCTTGGGGCAATATCTTTTGGTTTGTAGAATACAGGTTCTTTTTCAAAGAAATATCAAAGGTTTCATTGCTACAGCAAATTCCCAAGAACTGGCTGCTTTCTCTTATGTTAGAAATAGGCCATTCAATCCCTCAATTCTGTTCCCCTGATGATCTGTGCTTCAGTTCTACTGTTTGCCTTTGCTCAATATCCCTTTGCAGTGATTATAACGAGGCTAGCCAAGTGGACATCATCGAAAATGAGATCGGGGCCGTTAATCTGGTCTAATCAGGGAACCTTGGCTGACAGATAAAAACAGGAGTGTCAGACATCCTGTTCATACTGAGAGCTGGCTCTGAGGGAACTGCATCAGTGTCAAGGACTTTTCACATGTAAGTAAAGGGTAATTTGGTGACAGGATACCAGCCTCTGTGAAGTTATTTCATTCTTGATTCTCTTTCTAGATCAATCCCAAACTTGTAATTTACCTACACTACCTATTCCTTTTTAAGCAAAAGTGTTCTAGACCTCAAATAATCCTTGTATAATAAAATACTCCCTGATTTCTTCCCTGAACAGCTTTGCTGTAGTTTTAAGATCGTTTTACTTGTTCTAGATGTTCCTACAGTGAAAATAGTTGATCTGCATCCGCCTTATCAACTCACCTTATAATGTCAAATAACATGATAAGATCTTCTCTAAACTTCAGTTAATGTAACCTGTCCTCATAATTCAATTTATTCAGCCCTGGCATAACTTTGGTGAACCTTACAGTGCAGTTAGCCAGTAAAAATATATAATCAGTCTTAAAAGCCTTTATAACCTGCTATTGATGCACTCACACATGTTAAGCTGCCCTTTGGTGGAGAAAATATACCAAGTCCCTGCTTTCTTTCAGGTAGATACAGTATTAAGTTCCTATGGGTGGGGGGTGGGGGGTAGTGTCAGTTAGTTCATTGGCTGGATGACTCGTTTGTGGTGCAGAGTGACGCCAACAGTCTGGTTCAGTTAACGGACCAGCTGAGATTACCATGAAGGTCCTACCTTCACAACCTCACATCCTAGCCTGAGATGTGGTGACCCTCAGGTTCAACTCATCACCAGTCGTCTGTCTCTGAGAGTGCAGCCTTATATTCCTCTGGGACTATGGAGACTTTACCTTTAAAATTCTTTCAGCAGTACCACCAGAGAAATAGATTCAAAAATCAGCCATCTGATTGGTGTCAGTGGGATATTGCTGGCACAAAATGGCTGGCACATTTGTGAGACAACAGTGACAGCACATTTTTTAAATCCTTTCAAAGGAAGTGGGAATCACTGGCTCGGCAAACATTGGTTGGCCATCCCTAATTTCCCTTAAGAAGGTGCTGCTGATTCACTTCCTTGAACTGCTGGATTCCATGTTGATATAGCTACGTCCACGGTGTTGTTACAGAGTGAGTTCAGACTTTTGACTCAATGGCAGTGAAGGAGCAGAAGTATACTTCCAAGTTCAGGTTATTGTGTGACTTGCAGCTGCTGGTCTTCACATGCACCTGCTACCCTTGTCCTTCTTGATGATGTGAGTTTGAAAAGTACTATTTGTGTTTTTTTCGCAGTGCATCTTGTAAATAGTGCACACTGTTGCCACTGTGCGTTGGTTGTGGAGGGAATTAGTATTTTTTAAAATTCATTCATGGGTTGTGGAATCACTGGCTGGACCATCATTTATTGCCAAACTCTAGTTACCCTTGAGAAGGTGATTATGATCTGCCTCCCTGAACTGCTCAGTCCATTTGCTGTAGGTAGACCCACAGTGCCATAAGGAAGGGAGTTCTGGGATTTTGATTCAGCATCAGTTAAGGAATGGCAATATATTTGCCAGTCAGGATGATGTGTGGCTTGGGGGTGTAAATGTAAGAGGTGGTGTTTCCATGTACCTGCCACCTTGTCCTTCTAAATGGTAGTGGTCTCCTGGTTTGGGAGGTGCTCTCTCAGGAGCTTGGTGAATTTCTGTAGTGCATCCTGAAGGTGGGACACACTGTTGCTACTGAGTGTCGCTGGTGGGTGTTTGTGGATGTGGTGCCAAGCAAGTAGGCTGCTTTGTCTTGGATGATATCAAGCTTCTTGAGTGCTGTTGAAGCTGCAGTCATCCAGGCAAGTGGGAAGTATTCCATCACGTTCCTGACCTTTGCCGTATAGATGTAGGGCAGGCCTTGGGGAGTCAGGAGGTGAGTCCCTGCAGGATTTCCCCGCCTCTGATGTGTTTTCATAGCCACAATATTTATTCTAGCTCGTCCAGTTCAATTTTTGGTCAATGGTAACCCCCAGGATGTTGATAGTGGTGGATTCAGTGGTGGTAATGCTACTGAATATCAAGAGGTGAGTGTTATATTCTCTCATTGGAAATGGTCATTAGCTGGCATTTGTGTGGCCCAAATGTTACTTATCATTTGTCATCTTAAAGCTTGGATATTGTCCAGGTCTTGCTGCATTAAGGCATGGATTGCTTCAGTATATGAGAAGTTAGGAATGGCTATAAACATTGTGCAATCATCAGCAAACATCCCCGCTTCTGATTTTACTATGGAGAGAAGTCCATTGCAGCAGCCTGAAGATGGTTGGGCCTCACCACCCTGAAGAATTCCTGCAGATCGTTGGATGCCAATCATGTAGGTTGTGGGTGAGAAGCTTCTTGAGTGTTGTTGGAGCTGCATTCAACAAGGCAACTGGGAAGTATTCCTTCACACATCTGACTTATGCCTTGTAGAGGGTGGGCAATCTTTAGAGAGTCAGGAATTAGTCATTCATAGAGTTATAGAATCATACAGTACAGAAGATGCTTTTCATCCCATTCAGTCTGCACCAGTAAAACCAATTTAAATCTACACTAGTCCCACTTTCCAGCACTTGACCCATAGCTTTGAATGTTGTGTCATTTCAAGTACTTTTTAAACGTTGTGAGGTTCTCCATCTCAAGTAATATCCCAGGCAGGGCATTCTACCATTCTCTGGGTAAAAAAGACTGTCCTCAAATCACTTCTAAACCTCCATATTTTACCTTTAAAATTACGCTCCCTTGTTATTGACCCTTCAGCCAGTCCACTTTGACCATGCCCATCCTCCATAACCTCAATCAGGTTCTTCCCCAGACCTTCTCTGCTCTAAAAAAAAACAACCTCGGTTTATTCAGCTCCTCTTCATACTAAATTGCTCCATCTGAGGCAACACTCTGGTGAATCTCCTCTGCACCATCTCCAGTGAAATTACGTCCTTCCTATAGTGCTGTGACTAGAACTGCTCACGGAACTCCAGCTATGGTCTAACCAAAGTTATGTACAACTATAATCCTATAGTCTATGCCAAGACTGGTAAAGGCAAGCCTTCTTAATTACCCTATTGACCTATCTTGCCACCTTCAGGGGTCTGTGGATCAGCACCCCAAAATCCTTCTGTTCCTCTGAGCTTCCTCGTGTCCTGCCATTCATTAAATACTCCCTTATCTTGTTACTTCTTCCAAATGCATCACCTTACATTTTTCGGGATTAAATTCCATCGACACTGTCTGTTTCCATGCTGTACATCTCTATGACTCTATGACTGATCTGCCTATATGACTAACCTGTCTCTATTTCGCTGTCTAATAAGACCGTCTTCCTCAATATTAGCCCCATGGACAATCGTTGTGTCATTAGCAAACTTGCTTATCATTCCCACCACATTTTCTGTACATCATTCAAAAACATCACAAATAATAAGTGACCCAGCACTGATCCCTGTAATATGCCTCTGGATACCAGCCTCCAATCACAGTCATAGATCTCTACTATCACCCTCTGTATCCTAGCACGAAGCCATTTTTGGATTTAACTAGACAGGTTACACTAGATCCCATGTGCTTTTATCTTCGTTATCAATTTCCCATGTGGGACCTTGTCAAAGGCTTTGCTGAAATCTATATAACCTGCATCTACGCACAAGGTCATCTCCTCAAAAAATTCAATCAAATTTGTTAAGCATGACCTCCCTCTGACAAAGTCATGAGATTATCCTTGATCAAGCCTTGCCTCTCCAAGTGGATATTAATTCTCACCTTCAGAATTTCTTCAATCGTTTCCTTACTATTGATGTGAGACTTGCTGGTCTGTAATTGCCTGGTTTATCTCTACCACATTTTATCTTTTAAAATGTGAAACTGCATTAGCTCTCCTCCAGTACTCTGGCATCTCCCCTGTGGCCAGAGAAGAATTAAAAATTTGGATTAGAGCCCCTTTAATTTCCTCCCTCATCTCCTACAGCAGCTTGGGATTTTCCACAAGGTTTTCAGCTTCTGACCTACTGTTGTAACTACAGTACTTAACATGACTGGTCCAGTTCAGTTTCTTGTCAACAGCCAGCCCTAGGATGTTTATATTGAGAGATCTGATGATTGCAATGTCCTGGAATTTCATGGAGTAACGGTTAAATTCTTTCATGCTGGAGGAGGTCATTGTCCAGCACTTGCATTGTGTAAAATGTTACTTGCCACATATCAGGCCAAAACTGAATATTGTTCAGGTCTTCCTGTGTATGAACATGGACTGCTTCATATCCCAGGAGACGTGAATGGTCTTGCATATTGTGCAATCATTGGTAAACATCCCGATTTCTCAATGAAAGTTCAGTTGAAGATTAAGAAATAAATACTTTTAAGATATTTCATGACATAACAAGGCATATGTGATCTATAGTGCATACTGTTACCTTGTAGCAGAACTTCCTTAAGCCCTGAATGACTGGTTGTTCATTTACTATTTGTGGGGACTAGTTGTAAACAAATTGCTGTAAATTTGTCAAAGTTATCCATAGGTGAGATCATCTTTGGGATCTGTTAAGGATCTATAGAAATTATTATCTCTTTCACGACATTACCACAACTGATTCACCTTTCCTACTCTTCCCTGTTGCTTGTGCCCTGCTCAATTTGCCTTAATTAGTTTTGTTTTGAAAAGTGATCCCTACTGAGGGTCTGTTCTAGGATTTGGATTGAAGATGTGAGAGATGCAACTTTAAGACTCTAAATTCTGAACCAGTATCTATACTCCAATTGAAAGCATAAAGGAAAAGGTAACATTGGGCTGAAGGTGGGGATGTAGCCCTTTTGAATGGTTCTAATTCAGCTTCTCTTGTGTGTGTTCGGGTGGTTGCTGTTGTAGTTCAGGGCATGGTCAGTATGTGGCTTTCCTGCACCCATTCTGTGTTCTTTCTGCCATCGCACCCAGGAATGGGAATTGATTGTTGGTTTTCTCCTCCCTTGTAAATCTGATACCCTGTGAGTATGGTGTTGATCATCCGGTGTGTGTTCTCGATTTCTGTTTTGTTAATGATAATGAAAGTGTCGTCCATGTATCTGCTCCAGAGTTTGGGAAGGCTGTTTGTTCCACTCTTTGCATCACTGCTTCTGCTATGAGCCCAGAGATGGGTGAGCACATAGGTGTCCCATTGTTCTATTCATATATTTGCACGACAACAGCAACCATCCAAACACACTCAAGAGAAGCTGCACTAAGAGAAAGCGAGGACTGCAGATACTGGAGATCAGAGTCGAAAACGTGTGGCACTGGAAAAGCACAGTCAGTCAGGCAGCATCCGAGGAGCAGGAGAGTCAGCGTTTCGAAGAGCTTATGCTTGAAACATCAACTCTCTTGCTTCTTGGATGCTGCCTGACTGGGTGTGCTTTTCCAGCACCACACGTTTTGAAGCTGCATTAGGACCCTGTTCAAAAAGACTATAACACACTGCAGCACTCCCGACCTTCGAAGGGAAGATGAATAACACCCCTACATTGCATTCACCAAGAACGGATATCCCCAGAACTTCATCTGCAGACACCTAACAGACAAACAATGTGACAAGGACATGCCACAACCTAACTCATGAGCCATGCTACCTTACATAAAAAACTGTCAGTTCTGACAGCCAGACTTCTCCGACCACTGGGCTTCATGACGGCCCATAAACCGACAGCCATGCTCAGACAACAACTTACCAGGACAAAAGTCCCTATACCCATCATGTGCAAGACTAACATAATTTACAAGATTCCACACAAAGACTGCACAAAACACTATAAAGGGCAAACAGGTAGACAACTAACAATCCGCATCCACGAATACCAACTAGCCACTGAACACAATGACCAGCTGCCCCTGGTAGCCATACACACAGATGACAGCAACCACAAATTCGACTGGGACAACACAACAATCATAGGACAAGCCAAACAAGACAACCAGAGAATTTCTAGAAGCATGGCGCTCATCCACGGACTCCAACAACAAGCACATAGACTGAGACTCCATACACTGGCCATTACAACGAAGAACCGGAACTGGGAACTGGCAACTGGAAGCAGCGGAAACAGAACCAAATAAATTGCAGAAGACAGAGTACAGCAGAGCTTCACAGGAGGCTCCAAAACACTGAAGATGTCACCTAGACAGGGGATAAAATATCTGCAAATCAACTTCCTAGATCGGCGAACATACCCACAATTACAACAGCCAGCACCCAAGCTACAAATCTTTACGCAAACCTTGGGCAATAATTACTTTTTAAGGTGGTTCACTGAATAAGTTGCATTCAGTTTCACAATACAAATAACACTGACACTTCATTCATCACAAATGTGTGAATGCTTTGACAGCCAAGATTCTTTGAACCTCTCGAGATAAGAGTCATTTGCTGCTACCTGAAGATATAAATAAAATGATGGATTGGACTGACATAGTTCATTTCAGTTCAGGCAGCAGTTGGACCACATTGCCCCCACCAGTATCCCCTGGATAGGGAAGTGAAAATAACCAACATGGGATCCTATTCCTCATTCAAGTCCTAATCCCATTCCTGATCTCATTTCTAATCCCACTGCAGTGAAACACATTCCTGATTCCACTGCTAAACCCATATAAGAAGTGGGAGTGGGTGTAGCTAATCCATCCCCTTGATCCTGCTCCACCAATCAGTTGAATTATGCCAGATTTAATGTGGCCTCAACTCCATTTCTTCTCTAGCCATTTATCCATGCAGCAAAAATTTCCACAATCAGTATGCCACATAGTTTGATAGGCTTGCAGATATTTTGACAGCACATAAAAATTCCCAGAAATTCATCCCCCTCCTCACAGAGCTACTATTTATAGTGAACCCTTATTTGTTTTCATTTTATAATGTGTAGAAGTCGCTATGGTAACATTGCTAAAATATTCTACTGATTTGTTTTCAAAAAGCTGTGATAGTGATTATTTTTAGTCTCGATGGTTCATTTCAGAAGGTTTGCCTTCTTTTCACCCCCTCCTCCACTGAGGATGCAGATTTTTGGCGGGAGTAGAATTGCACAGGACCTGGTACCTCACCCAATGGACTGTTCTTCCTTGCTATGGCAGGGGGTAGAGGTGAGAGGCAAGGCACATCAGTTGAGTTGAATGTAGTCCTCAGTCAAAAGTGACATTCAACTATTTCCAGCAGGTAGTTGCTGGCACTAATTGGAAATCAGAGCTCTGGCTAATATTTGTTCTCTATCTATTTCTATCCCTCTTCATCTCCCCCCCCCCCACTGCCCCCCCACTCTCTCTCTTTCTCTGACTCCAAACCCCAGACCCCCCCTCTGTCTGTCTGTGTCTCTCTCTCTCTCTCTCTGTCCCCCACTTCCCTCATTCTGGACCAGCTAAGCCAGTGTAGAATACTTTGTTAAATTGAGAAAGAATCCCAAGTGCATTTTTCTACTTTGGCTCAAAATATTCAATAAACATGCTGAGTTCAGCAGTGACCCTGTTTCTTAAGATAGAAAAGCTGATGTCATTGTTAGCATTAATCAGCTGCGAGGAAAGCAGAAAAGGAGGGAAAAATTTTGGCAATCGACTAGAGTAAGTATCAGCATAAATTACATAGTAGTAGAAACTGGTCAATAAAGAGGAGAAAATGAAAATGCATCAACACAGTCACGTCACTCAACAGGCTCCTTAAGATTACCGGAGCATAGGAACAAGGGAAAGCCATTTCATCTCTCAAGCCTGTTCTATCATTCATTTAGATTGCAATTGAACAATATATTCTAATTCCATACACCTGTGTTTGCTTTGTAACTCTTGATAATTCTATTCAACAAAAATCTCTACAGAGGGACAAAGGAAGTTTATTTATTTTTATTTATTTCTTCTTGTAGGGAAAAATCAGCATTTATTGCCATATCCCATAAGTGCCATTTGAGACACCTTCATAACAATAAAGTGGCTTACTCGTCCTTTTTAATTGTATCTAAGAGTTAACTACATTGCTGAGGGTCTGGAGTCACATATGCCTGACCTTGTAATGATAACAGATTTCTTTTGATAAAAGGAACAGGATAAAAACAGGAATAAACGGTCTCTGGACTCTCGTTATTTCATTTGTGAATGTTGAAAGGGTTCAGAAAAGATTTGCAAGGATGTTGCCAGAGTTGGAAGATATGAGCTCAAGGGAGAGGCTGAACAGGCTGGGGCTGCTTTCCCTGTAGCCTCGGAGGCTGAGGGTTGACCTTATAAAGGTTTACAAAATCATGAAGAGCATGGATAGGATAAATAGACAAGGTCTTTTCCCTGGGGTGGACAAGTTGAGAACTAGAGGGCATAGGTTTAGGGTGAGAGGAGAAAGATTTAAAAGGGCAGCTTTTTCATGCAGAGGGTGGTGAGTGAATGGAATGAGCTGCCAGAGGAAGTGATGGAGGCTGATACAAGTACAGCATTTAAAAGGCACCTGGATGGGTATATAGATAGGAAGGGTTTGGAGGGATATGGGCCACATGCTGGTAAATGGGACTAGATTAGGTAAGGATATCCAGTTGGCATGGATGAGTTGAACCAAAGAGTCTATTTCCATGCTGTACATTTCTATGACTCTATGTCTCTAAAAGAAAGTGAGGTTATCCACTTTGGTAGAAAGAACATATGGACAGTATATTTCTTAAATGCTGAAAGGTTGAAAGCTGTAGCTGTGGGAAGAGACTTGGGTGTCCTGGTGAATATGTCAGTAAAGGTTAGCATGAATGTGGAGCAAACTATTAGAAAGGCTCATGGAATGTTAGCTGTTATCGGAGTATCGGAGTAATGAACTCTTTTTTTTTTAATTGCAAATGAGCTTGGCTACACCGCTCCAGGAATACTGTGTACAATTTGAGTCTCTTTATCTCAGGAAATATGTTATTGCTATAGATAGATTACAACGAAGATTCACCACATTTGTTCCTGGGATGGTGGGACTGTCCTATGAAGAGAGATTTGTCAAACTGGGCCTCTGTTCTTTAGAGCTTCAAAGAATTAGAAGTGGTGATTACAGAATTAGAGGCTGCACAGTGGCTCTGCGGTTAGCCTCACAGTGCCAGGGACCTAGTATCAATTCCAGCCTTGCGCAGCTGTCCATGTGGAGTTTGCACATTCTCCCTGTGTTTGCGTGGGTTTCTGGCAGGTTTTTCAATTTCCTTCCACAGTCTGAAGATGTGCAGGTTAGATAGATTGACCATGGTAAATTGTCTTTAGTGTCCAGGAATGTGCAGTCTAGGTGGATTAACCATGGTAAATGCGAGGTTAGGAGGATAGGGTGGGGGCGTGGGTCTGGATGGGTGGTCTTCAGAGGGTTGGTGCACACTGAATTGGCCAAATGGTCTCTTTTTGGACTATAGGCATTTTTGCTGTTATGATTTCACTGAAATCTAAAAAAAGTACTTAAAGGAATAAGCTGGGTAGATGTAGGTTAGATCTTTTCTCTGCTTGAAGAATCTCTGGTTGGCAGTTTGCCATATAGGACTACGATGAAGAGAAATTATTTTACTCAGAGGATGGAGAATCTTTGGGGATCTCTACCCAAAAGGGCTGTGGAAGCTCTGGGTTGAAGTAGAGATTGATACATTTTTGATTATCAGTGATGTAAAGGGTTATGGGGATAGTGTGGGAAAAAGACATTGAAGTGTTCAATTGGTCATGATTGAAATAAAGGTAGATGCAGACTCAATGGGCTGAATGGTTCACTGCTGTTCCTATGTTTGAGAAAAGGTGCTACGTTATTGCATAGGGGCGAAGTCAGTTAGCTGACATAAGAGTTCTGTCTGACTTGTCCAGGTCACGTCAAAAACACCCTTCCGCATGCTGCCCTACTGACCAAATTATCTTAAACCGACTTGACAAATAGGATGCTATGATAATATCAAATCCAGCATTTTGTGAGAATTTAAGATACATTAGAATCCAACATCCTACATTTGACTGTTTCAAAATGTTAGTAACATTCAATTCTGCCGAGACATAGGGGAGGGCATATTGCAAGATTTTCAATAGGTGACTCAGGATAGTTTTTGGAGTTAATGGAAAGTTGTTTAAATATCACAGTTATTTGGAGAAGAAGGCCCATGGTTATGAGTGTTGCAGTTAGCTGAACCACTGGGAAGACAGCTAAACAAAACAGATTCTCCATGGGGAGACAGAAACAATTGAACAACTCTTGTGCTATTGGAACTCAGGAAGAAGTTCTCAGAATCAGAAGGCAGCTCAGTGCTTATGTCATGGCTTAGAAAACGTCCTGAGAAGACGAGAAAGTGAGAAAGTCACTGGCTATGTGTTGGGAGAAACTGTAATGTGTACAGAAAATGCCTGTGAGCATTAATACCTCAGTGCAGCTCAGTGGATATTGAAAAGCTTCCAAGCTGTATTTGCTTCATGCAACTCAGCAAGTTTGGACAGGGAAAAAACCCAATGGTAGGACTGACTCAGTAAGACTAGCTGTCTGTGAGCGAATGCTGGAATGTGTTCCAGAGTGTCCGGGAGGGTAGACCCAAGAAAGGAGAGTGATGAACCAAATCAGAAGCAATCATTGAGGCAATTCATCATTGAGCGGTTTTTTGAGAGGGAGGCCCCAGATAGATTGATAATAGTGCAATTGTAACCTCTTGAGATGTCCAGTGAGATTTGATGACTTAACGTATCATTAACAACTGGGAGAAAATACAGTGAAATCAGTGGGATCTGTCTTGATTGCATTTGCCATATAATGTGTCTATGGAATGTTTGATCACCATCAATCACACATATTTACCAATGTTAATTCTGAGTAAACTTATATTGTAGGTTATATTACTATTTGAATGCTGCACAGTAAAATTTATTATTGATTATTCAAAATTATGGAGCCTTGAGGCTTTATTTTCTTAACAAGTTCATGCAATATCTCCTTTAAAAATATAAGTTACTGGCCATAGCCAGATCATAACATAAAGTTGGGGGCCTAGTACAGGAGAGTAACAATGGACCCCAATTGCCATCTCAGAACAGAAGCAAAAGGAGAACGAGGCAGCAGTGAAGGGACAGAAGAGCTTCACTAATTTACTGAAATGTTAACTTGGCTTTCCCTCCACAGATACTGCCAACCTGCTGAGTTTCTCCAGCAATTTCTGTTTTTGTTTCAGATTTCCAGCATCCATTATTCTTTGTTTTAATTTTTAATAGGTTTGACATGACTGTCCGTGACCAGTTGACCCCATAGATAGAAGAACTTTAAGAGAGCGGGAGTGCACTTCTTTTCCTTATGAGTGCATTGGCTCCCTGTCCCATGGTAGAGCCAAACCCCTTTCCCTGGAGACACTGGTGTCAACAATAGGGTAGGGAATCAAAGAGCCCCTGCCTGTTCACTGTCAGTTATATGTTGGCAGTCAGAGCTCAGTGTTGAGGGAAACTCCAGTTGGTAAGATAGGGATGAATGTATCAACTTCCCTCGCCCATTACCCTCTCCTTTTCTGTCACTTCTGAGGAGATACCTTATAATAATCACATACTGATATGCCTTACTGGCAGGTTCTCACATCAACAAACTCAGCAAATTTGTTGCTGGTGATATGCCCTGCACAGTCTGTTCCTGAACAAATGACTGGTTGGCAAAATAATTTCTGTGCACTGTGAGAAATGGAAGTGATTAATGTGCTTTACTATTGATGTGTGTACTGGGTTTGGTGTGTGTGTGGTGATTCTTGTTTGTGTTTCCAGACGTAAAGCATTTCTGGATTCTCCAAGTGGAGCCCCTGGGTATAAGGACTTTTGACAAGTTGTGTTGAAGTGTGCTCAGGATAATCTTTATTCTGCTGTACTGGAACAATGAATTTGTTTTAATTCTTAAAGCGTGTGATTTATTGTAAAACAATCTCAAGTGCTCCAAATTAATAAAAATGTATTACATTCCTGGAGGGAACATAAATCATGTAACAAATATTCTTATAATATAAATTATGTTGCTTTAAACTTCTGCCTGAACTATTTCTGCAGGTAGAATTCTGGCAGCCACTCTATGAAGGGGTCTCATGATACAGTCTTTCCTACCCCAACTGTCACTTCTTAACACCCACAGCTCTGAAAAGGATTACTGTTTTTCTCCCCTAGTTTAATTGCCAATTCTCGAAGTAGTAACATAATCCTTTGATTTCAGAAGAGTCAGTTGCCCTCTAAACCCTCATTAAAGTAGAAGAAATCTTGTGTTTCTATAATATCTTTCACGATATCTGGAATCCCAAACTGTTTTTTAACCAATTTAGGTATGTTTGAAATATAGCTTGGATCTAGCATGAAAAACATGGCAGCCAATTTGTGCACAGAAAGATCCCAAAATATTCAGGGGATAAAAGATCAACTGATTGTTTTTTGTGGATGTTGACTGGAGCATAGATATTGGCCCAAACCACTGGGGAAACTCCCTTCTTTTTTTTGAAGTATTGCCTTCAGAACTTTCTCAACTTCTAGGCACTCTTTAAAAGGAAAATGAGGAATTCTTTTGGAATACTGGCCAATACTTGCCTCTCAGCCTTTCACACTGAAACAGATTACCTGCTCATAATCTCATTTCTGTTTGTGGAATCTTTTTGTGCATTAAATGTTGCCTCATTTCTTATATCACAATAGTGACCATACATCAACTGTATCATTGTTTTAAAATGCTTTTGAATGTCCAGATGTTGTGAAAGGCACTATTTAAATGCAATTCTTTCTCTTTTTTGTATGTCATTCAACCATTCACTTCTAAATTAAATTCCTAACCTCTTTGGTAGGATGTAAAACAGAAGAGGAAAATGGTTGTCTTTGTGCTACCAGTAAGATATTTACCAGCTACCCTGTACCTAAAATAATCTACTGAATATTTAAGTGATTAGTCTGCTCTCTCTGGTTTTTCAGTAACACTGCTGACTTCCTGCTCTAATTAGCTCTTGTTTTTGTAATTTCATATCCTGACCTTTCATCTAAGCTCCTTAATCAGTTAATTTCCTTGTTTATAGTTGAGTTTGAGATCAGGCAATGGATGAGGAAGACCATGAGTATATTCATACATTAAGTCATATAACATAACAATATTTTCTACAAAATCTTTGATGTAGTAAAAAGTCCCAAGTTGCTTCACAGGAGCAATTTTCAACCAGAATTTGACACCATCCCACGTAAAGGAGATTTTAAGACACATGGCCAAAGATTTTAGCAGAGAAGTTTAGCCAAGTTTTGTATTAACTCACATTTACAAAGAATACAAGGTGTGACCAGCTAGAAGTACATTCGCAAGAAAATTCATAGGCCCCATCACAACATCCAATTCTCTATAAATGAGTCTCAAGGTGTTTTTTTCCCGCCACACTACTCAGAGATCCATTCTATGTATTGATCACCTTCATGTTGAGAACTTCCTGATATCAATCAAGTCAGTTTGAATTGGTGTCACTTTGTGATTACATAGTATTCAGAAATTACCATTATCTATTTTTCAAAAGAGGAAAAGCCACATGTTTCTGTTATCTTCCTTCACAACCTCGTCAATCTGATATTATGCAACTATCTTGTGTCCCTTCTCTGCATTCCTTCTAGGTTTAAATAGCTCTCTTGAGTCATTGTAGCCAAATGACAGACTGTAATCAAGATGCAGTCTGACCAGAGTTTCGCTACTTAGTTAAAAATACAATTGAGACACAATAATGAACTCAGTGGGGAACTGGGGGGGGATTTCTTTACTCAGAAAGTATTTAAAGTGTGAAACTTGCTTTGGCAAGAAATGGTTGAGACAAATATGTTAGGTGCTTTCATGAGGAAACTGGGTAACTACATATGGAAAAAGAAATATAAAGACAGGCTAGAAGGCTGAGGAAAGGTGGGAATGGGAGGAGATTCATGTTGAATATGAACATGAGTACAGAGTTGTTGGGCTGAATGGTCTGTTTCAGTGCTGTTTTTCTATTGCAGCAAGGACAATACCAATCTTGTCCTGGTTTAAATTAGTATTCATTGCATTAGGTCCAACCCTGTAAACATCTGAAAAGCTGAGGGCAGTAGTGATATAGCACACAGAACAGCTCGACTCTCTCAGCATGGGTTGCAGCTGCAGGGTCCTACTTGGCTTGGGCTGCTGTTAGGGGTTAGTAGAGCTGAAGGTTCAAGAGTGGGAGGATCTGGAGAAGGCTGCTGAGCCAGATCAGGAATTCAGAGCAAAGAAGGAATGATATCTAGTTGAGGGGGCAGGAGGGGTTGGCACTGAGCAGAAGCAGCACAAACAATGCCCATAAACATTTTGAAAAGAAAAACATGTTACCATCAGAGACTGTTAGTGGGTGTGAACAGCTTAGGACAGACACAGTAATGCTAGTTGTAAAAGAGGAAACAATACTGATCATAAAAGGCACTGGAGTGTAAATTCTGGAGTCAGTGACATGACAGTTCAACCCTTATTCATGACATCCAAGATCAGTATTGATCTGCCCTTGAACATCACATCCCAGACTTATCTTTAATGTGGCAAGGGCTTTAGTAGGTGAAAAATGGATCCCAAAATGCCAAATTAGTACCAGATGATGCAGACCTGTATGTCAAGCTTGGATTGTATATGATAAGATGTGTGTATGTCAGTATTTTGATAACGTTCCTGTCTACCTGTCTTCTGCATGTTGCCTGTTGTATTAGTGATATATTTCTGAGAGTGAAAGGTTCATGACCTGACATATTCACCTCTAACTGTATTGCCAGTTTAATCTCTGCACTCCTAAATACAATAATTTTTGTTATCTTGAGCTCAGTGTTGCCTCCTGGCCCTTGCTGCCTGTACTATTCTATGGGGTTGAGAGGAGGATTAGGTTAGACTGTAATCCTGCTCACTTTCCCCATCTCTCTACTACAGTTTGAAAGTCAGCACACATGGTAGGACTCAGAGAAGATTACAGAAAAATCAACGTTTTGGGCAAAAGCCCTTCATCCTTTGCCTCAGAGAAGATTACGTAGGTTTGTGGGAAGGGAGAGAGTGTGGCAGCCAAAACCCTTTGAAACCATCACTGCAAGCATTGATTCATATAGTTTAAATATTGAACCCAATAAATGTGATGTTGGATTTACTGAGTAAAAACTGAGGAGCCCTTGTCCTACAATTTTTGCTTAAGATTTTTATACATATGGTTATGTGTTTGCTTATTTACACAAATGAACAAGTGTTTTGTGCATGTGTATGTTTTCACGTGATATTTGTACATGAATGTGTGTTTCTATGTGAACATGTGTGTACATAAATTTGAGCATGTGCACAATAGAGATAGCTTACAGACAGCACAGTGCATCAGGGTGGGATATCCCAAGAGACACTTGATGAACGTAAAAAAATTTCATTAAAATATTATAGTCCTGGTTTTGTGGAGAAAGCAGTGTGAGCTCAGTATTAACTTTGTCTTTAATCTTTTATTTATATTGGCATCCTGCATGCTCCACACAGGTGGAACAGCAAGATAGAGGATGAGATGCAGCATTTATCACATCATCAGTAGCAATGATGGAGGAGGGGGGTGGTGGAGGTGGAATCCTCCTATTGACCTGGCACTCATCCAACTTCCTTCAAAGAAAATGCCTCCTGGTCATGAAGTGTCAGGGGGCTCTCACGGAATAGAAATTAAATACCCAAACAGGATTGGTGCAGGGAAAGCAAACACTTGCTGGATTTTTAGTTATTGAAAAATCTAATGCAGAACCGGAAAGTGTGCAGGACAGGTGGTGAAAGGTAATGGTGACACCAGACTTGGGTCGATTTTATGAGAAAAAGACGAGAGGGAGGGGTTAGATTTGTGGCCTTAGAAAAGTAGGAGGTTCTGAGATTGGCATTATCAATTTCAATGCAAAGAAGGTGGAGACAGAAAGAATGCCATTCAGTATGTGTACTTGTGTATGTGAGCAGAGTGTACAACATTGGGTGCTAATGTGACCTTATTTTCAACTCGGCTCCTGTCCAACTTTCAACTTGATGAAAAATTGTATTGCCATTACTGACACAGACTGAAATGAATTTCATTTGATTTCTCTCTTTTTTTCCTGTCTGACACACAAATGCTATCCAGTGTTCCAAATTTTAAACATTAAAATACCTCAGCCACTCAGTCAATTGGGATATGTAAAGGTTCGTTTGGACCAACTCCAGTCTGCTTATAGCATAACTGAGTAGCAGAGGATTGTTGTACGATTATTCTATTATAATAACTTGATGTGTGAACCTATGTTTATAGGTTGGTACACAGTATATTGACAACACACACCATATATTAGCTTGGTGATTTGGTGAATTGTATGATCACTGTAAATTGTTACATTGTCTTTTGCCAGTAGGCTGACTTTTACCAACAAATAGCTAAG
The DNA here is from genome assembly GCF_037043375.1 of Chiloscyllium plagiosum. Lineage (NCBI taxonomy): Eukaryota > Metazoa > Chordata > Chondrichthyes > Orectolobiformes > Hemiscylliidae > Chiloscyllium > Chiloscyllium plagiosum. The sequence continues at coordinate 17,764,122 of NW_028270175.1, read as the reverse complement.
TTTCAGGGAGTTTCATGAAGGGCTTCTCTCTGTGAGCTCCACAACATTACATGCCATTTACTGCTGCTCACCTCATTTTGTATACACCATACCTTTACTGTGCCACATTTATGCTATCATGTGTTCATCAGTACCAGTAATGCTTGCCAACATGATGACCTTTTGGAATTTTGGCCACAAGCATCATTTTGAAGTCCAGCTATGTACCAGGTCAATTATTGCCAGTCGTAAATAGCCCTTCAAGGTATATGTAGCGCAAGGGAAATAATCCTGTGCCTCCTTCAAATCCCGAGAGGACCTTCAGCAGCACATGTTTCATATGGAAAGTGTTTGGCTGTCACTAGAGGTTGCTGATGGTCCTGAGCTTGTTGGCACATTTGTTACACTTTAATTTCTCTGCACCATCGTTGAACCACAGCTGTGACGATAGCACTTACTATTGCTGGATTCATTGGTCATCGTTTCCATCAATCTATCTGGGGAATGTCTGAAAGGTAACACATTATTAGTAATGTGAGCAGTCAGCATTCGCATCACTTAGAAAATACAGTTTAGTATTGTCCTTGATAGGAAGACACCAGCAAAGAGGGCCATGGGGTACCTCCAAATGGATTCTGACAGAGTGGAGCTTATTCTGGTGCATGCAGCACAAGCTATGTTGTACAAATATAGTAAGAGATTGTAAATGCAGTAAGATTAATGAAACCTTGTCCCCAATTCCGACATCACCCAAGAAAGGCGTCATTGCATTTAAAAGCATATTGGCAAATACTTAACAGTTCAAGGTGAGAATAAATAAACTCTGTGCTCTTGGGCAGCTATGAGACCTTGGAATGTCTTTGTGAATTGTGCACCACTGGGTAAAACTTGTAAAGTCACCTGTGATTACTTCTGCCTCATAGAGATGACTAGGATCAATTAGTAATGACGAACGACATGGCCAAGATTGCTTTGACCGGGATTTATATCCAACATAATTGGTCGCTGTATGCATTTCACATCCAGGACTCCATGATTATAGAATCTTTAATCAGTACTGTATAAGTGCCTGATTAATGCAATTGTGCCTGGAATGGCCTCACATTACTCACCAGTAGAGCCTATTGTTCTCAGACAGAAAAATAACACTAAATCGACCTAGCTTAGCTGTAGTGGCAGCCATTTTTCATTTAACTTCACATTGGTGATTTGGATGGAAGGCAACACAGGGCAGTCTTCACAAAGTAAGTCACAACATCCTTCTGGTAATCTACACGGACCCCACCCCCAACCCACCTACAAACAAAACCCTTCATGTGCTTTCTTCCCTGCATTCTCCATTGACCCACTAATTCTGAGCTATTGGCCATTTCCACACAACTCTTCCATTTATGTGTTCATCTCTCAACATTCCCCCCATCTCTGGGCCTACAATTTAGCTTTGCCAACCACATACCTATGTGGACTTTCATGTCGGGAATTGTTGTCATTTAATTTCTCTCCACCATGTGAGAGAATAGCAGACTGAACATGAATATGGCAAAGATAGTTAATTATGAGATGTAAATGCATTCAAATTCACAAGCGAGATTCTCGTCATATTACTCAATCCTTGGGTGGAAGACTTGACATTCATTCTCAACATCGAGAATCTTCTTTTCTTGATCTCACTATATTTTCCCAACTAACTCACCGTCACTCATAACCGGCAAGATTATTGTGCAGATGCAGTGCAACTATTGATATTGATGCCTCTTTTAAAAAAGTGGAAAGTACGATGTTATTTTCCCTGCAAGTTATTCTAACCTGTGTGTTGTACTCTAGCTCAGTGCTCACAAGGAACAGTGACTTTCACAAAATTATGTTTTACTACACAGCTCAATGTCAAAGTCACAGAGATGTACAGCATGGAAATAGGCCCTCTGGTTCAACTTGTCCATGCTGACCAAATATCCTAAATTAATCTAGTCCTATTTGTCAGCATTTGGCCCATATCCCTCTAAACCCTTCCTATTCATGTACCCAGGCAGATGCCTTTCAAATGTTGCAATTGTACCAGCCTCTACCACTTCCTCTAGCAGTTCATTCCATACACACACCACCCTCTGTGTGAAAAGGTTTGCCCCTGAGGTTCCGTTTAAGTTTTTCCCCTCTCACCTTAAATCTACGCCCTCTAGTTTTGGACTCCCCTATCCTGGGGAAAGACCTTGACTATTTAATATCCATGCCCCTCATGATTTTATAAACTCCTATGAGGCTATCCCTCAGCCTCTGACCCTCCAGGGGAAACAGCCCCAGACTGTTCAGCCTCTCTTTATGACTCAAACCCTTCAATCTCAGCAACATCCTCATTAATCTTTTCTGAACCCTTTCAAGTTTCACAACATCTTTTCAATGTATAGTGGAAACAAAAAAGAATCAATTAGGACATGGTATTGAATGTAGTCTTTGTAAATAAATAGACAAAGGGGAATTTAAAAAAGTCATTAAGTAGAAAATTGCGCCCCAGGGCAACATTTCTGTCTATTGTAAATATTACACGTTAATTTATGCCCATATTGTGCTATAAGCAGACAAGGCAAAATAAAACCTCTCTAGTACTCAGCATTACAGAACTCCCTCTGTTCTGTAATATTTCCAGTGAACAAATCCTCCACCAACACTGAAACATTTGATGTTTAACAATGCAGGTTGGTACACTTCAGTGGTGGTGGTGATGATGATGATGGTAGTGGGGACGTTCTATTGAGCAACATTCCTTGTTTATAAGCATTGCTTTTAATCCCTGGAATATAGAAGAGTTAGGAATGATATGATCCAAAAGTTTTGTATTTTGAAAAGAATTGATGTATTGTATAAGAACTTTTTCTGCAGACAAGGGAGCCTATGACAGTGTTGTCTAATACATTTGCCACTTGTCATGCATAACAAATCAGCTGTGAATTGATGTTCACTTTTAGAGTCACAGAATACTGAGATGTAAAAGTTGTGTTGATGGGTATGAGTATGGGTGTCATTCACAAGGCCATTATTTGTCATCTGCCTTTAAATGAGCAAGTAAGAATTAACTGTATTGCTGTTAGTCACATATTGGTCAGACTGAAACATTTTATATCAAAATATGGTGAGGTTGTCATGCCTCTAATGATCTGGAAGCTGAAAGGCCACATGCTTAATGAAACAAGAAATATAGTCGTCTGTTTGTTATCTTCTCCATTCCTGTCAAATCTCATAGCCTTTAAATGACAGTACGTTTAGATGAGTGGGATCACTTGCGAAGTGCTCTGAAGGCATGGTTGACCTTTGGAAGGATAGTGGTCAATTTATTCTTAAAAGTTACATTGTGCACAGCTTTCTAACTGAGAACTTTGGTTTTCTTTTGCTGGTAATTTGTGGTTTTCACAAAACAGTTGAGGTACGTGAGCAACAGACAAAAACAAAAAAGAATTACCAAACAAAGAGACTTTAGAGTGCAGGTTCATAGTTCCTTGAAGGTGGAGTCACAGGTAGACAGGGTAGGGAAGAAGATGTTTGGTACACTTACTTTTATTGGTCAGTACATTGACTATAGGAGTTCGGATGTTATATTTCAGCTGTACAGGACATTGGTTACGCCACTTTTGGAATACTGCTTTTAATTCTGGTCTCCTGCTATAGGAAAGATGATGTTAAAACCTGAAAGGGTGCAGAAGAAGCTTATAACAATGTTGCTATAGGGAAAGGTGAATAAGGTGGGGCTATTTTCCCTGGGACGTTGGAGGCTGAGGGGTGAAGTTAAAGAGGTTTATAAAATCATGAGGGGCATGGATAGGGTGAGTAGTGAAGGCCTTTTTTCCCCAGAGTAGGTGAGTCCACTACTATAGGTAGAAGGTGAGAGGAGAAAGATATAAAAGGGACCTAAGGGGCAACTTTCTCATGCCAAGGATGGTACGTGTATGGAATGAGCTGCCAAAGGAAGTGGTTGAGGCTGGTACAATTACAACATTTAAAAGATATCTGGGTACATAATAGGAAGGGTTTAGAGGGATATGGGCCGAATGCTGGCAAATGGGACTAGATTAGTTTAGTATATCTGGTCAGCAATGGGTGAATTGGACTGAAAGGTCTGTTTCCGTGCTGTACAGCTCTATGACCCTATAACTGCAGATGCTGGAAATCAGAAACGAAAGCGGAAATTGCTGGAAAAACACAGCAGGTTTGGCAGCATCTCTGGAGAGAGTCAGAGTTAATGTTTCGGGTTCGGTGACCCTTCAGAACTGAGTAGATGGAGTGGGGGAGTGGAGACAACAAATGATAGGTGGAGATAGAGTCCATAGATAGAGAAAAACAATTGAACAGACAAAGGATTAGGTGAAGATTAATCTGAGGCGATGAAAAGCTGCTATTGGGAGCTATCAATAGCTGACAATGGGTTGTGTGTGGTCGTAGCCCATGTGATGACAAGGCCTGGTGTGTGGGGGTTGGAGTAAGGAAATGGGAGAAGGTGCCTCAGCCTAAATTTGTTGAACGCAACATTAAGTCCAGAATGCTTCAGAGTTCCCAAGCAGAAAATGAGGTGCTGTTCTTCCAGCTTGTGCTGATCTTCGCTGGAACACTGCATCTAGCCTGTGACAGAGATATTGGCCAGGGGCTGCATGGGTGACAAGAAGGGCTGTGATGTTCTATTTTGGCAAGCTGAGGCAATGTACCAAAATCCAATCATGTTGAGTCTTCATCTTAATAGATCTTTTGAAACAAACGATTGAAAGGATTAAGGAGCGTATGACATAAAAGGAACAAAACTGGAAGGTAGGCATGAACCCAAAGTTTATTAAATATCTGAATGCAGTGTTTCAAAAAGACTGACAACAGAGGGCAAGCAAGACAAGTCAGAGTGCAGAAGCCAATTGGTCAATTTGTTTTCATTCCCGAATCTCCTAATATATCAACACTTAATGGCAAGGTCTTAGGGAGTGTTGCTGAACAAAGAGACCTTGGAGTGCGGGTTCATAGCTCCTTGAAAGTGGAGTCACAGGTAGATAGGATAGTAAAGAAGGCATTTGGTATGCTTTCCTTTATTGGTCAGAATATTGGGTACAGGAGTTGGGAGGTCATGTTGCGGCTGTACAGGACATTGGTTAGGCCACTGTTGGAATATTGCGTGCAGTTCTGGTCTTCTTCCTATCGGAAAGATGTTGTGAAACTTGAAAGGGTTCAGAATTGATTTACAAGGATGTTGCCAGGGTTGGAGGATTAGGGAGAGGTTGAATAGGCTGGGGTTGTTTTCCCTGGAGTGTCGGAGGCTGAGGGGTGACCTTATAGAGGTTTATACAATCATGAGGGGCATGGATAGGATAAATAGACAACTTTTTTCCCTGGGGTGGGAGTGGGAGTGGGGGTGGAAGGGTGGTGGGGCATCCAGAATTAGAGGGCAAAGGTTTAGGGTGAGAGGGTAAAGATATAAAAGAGACCTAAGGGGCAACTTTTTCACACAGAGGGTGGTACATGTATGGAATGAGCTGCCAGAAGAAGTGGTGGAGGCTGATACAATTGCAACATTTAAAAGACATCTGGATGGATATATGAACAGGAAGGGTTTGGAGGGATATGGGCCAGGTGCTGGCGGGTGGGACTAGGTTGGGTTGGGATATCTAGTGAGCATGGTTGAGTTGAACCAAAGGGTCTGTTTCCGTGCTGTACATCTATGACTCTTATAAAATAATGACAGTTTACTCTTGAAGAAATTTGTTTTTTCAAATAAACTGGAGCACACTTTGTCAGAAGTGGAACAGCTCAGTTAACAGATGGTCACCGTCTTTTTGGGAATGTAAATGCAGACTTTCTTTGCCGAACAGTTGGTCAGAAAACCCTTTTAAGGCTGTTATCCTGGCCCATACCAGCCTTGATTATTGAGAGTTTAAAACTTAATTCTATTTTCAAAAAATTGGTTATTTGTTTTAATAACATTATATTTGGTATCATGTGGTGTACATGGTGATCTGATCACATCTGGTAAGCATCAAAATCCTTTTGGACCACACTGATATAACTGAATAGCCAAAGAGTCTCAACAGCGAAATAACGTCCCCTCTTCCTTTCTTCTTAGGCAATTGAAACCAAAACCTTGCCTTCAGTTTCTCTTACTCCAGTGCAAAAGGATCCCAGTATCAAAAACAGAAAATGCTGAAAAAACTCAGTTGGTCTGGTAGCATCTGTGGAGAGAAATCAGAGTTAACATTTCCCAGTATCTGTTTATTTTCAAAAATGGACAAGATAGAGGGAAGACACGTTTTCAAAAGGGCTTTCAGTCATAATTAACTAGCTGAGGAACTCAAACCATGCACACAGAAAAATGCACACACAAATACATGCATATGAAAAGGGTAGCATTTATTTTCAAGTTCTGCATGAATCAGAAAACAAAATGGAGAAAAACGCCTGGGCCAACAGAAACAAGAAAAGTTCCACAGAATATCGAGGGCTGACCCATGTCATTGCCAGGGGCTGGGGTTGGAACCTCAGACTGAATCCTCATTCTCCTCAGCTCCAACATTAAAACCTATTTTACATCCGGCCGCACTTCAGAGTCACAGCTGAGCATAAATTTTATGATACGATATAAAATGCTGTTAGGGTAAATTACATCAGCCTGACTGACATTTACAGGACGTATAAACACCATATTATTACCCAGTGATCATGCACCTCGGAATAGGCAGCGAGAGCTGGAGGAGATGGGGGCGGTGAATTCTGGGGGCTTTATTTCTCTTTTCCCCTGCAAGTAATAAATCGGGGGACGCTTATAAAACTCCAAAGCCATAATGCAAGGTAACAGAAAATGTAAATGGCCACAGGGATGCCAGGGTTGGGTTACTGCCAAGGCATGCTGGTGCCCTCTGTTGAAAAGCCGGCGCTCGCATTGATTACGATCTTTCTGCAGCCGACTTCAGTCAAGCATGTGTATACAAATTAAAACAGGGCTTTTCCATCACCTTTAGGCTCGGGTTTGTTGCATCATTGACTATTGATTGTTTCGGGGTGGGGGTGGGGATGGCGCTGGCAATGAGGGACTCATTCCAATCTCACAGTTGCAGTCTCTTTCATAATTGCTTCTTTCCGCTTCCCTTGCGAGTCCCACCGATTGAGTGGAATTGGAATAAATTGAGACGTTCAGCAATTTTTCAGGCCTATTCCTGTCTGATGTTTTATCTGTTTTACGATGTTGCTGCAGAAATGTCTTTGAGGGAGATTGTTGTGTTTGTAAACTTCAGATGTCAGCTGTGGCTCAGTTGGTAGTGTTCTCACCTCTGAGTCATGGTTTCAGGCCCTTCTCTCGGGATTTCAGCACAAAATCCAGGCTAGTTGTCCCTATGCTGCTTCTTCACAAACTCAAGGTATTTTTAAATCAGCTGCTCAGAGATGTCATAACACAGCTCCAGAGCAGGTGGGACTTGAATCTGGGACTCCTGGTTCAGAGATAGGGACATTACCACTGTGCCAGAAGAGCCCTGCTTTGTGGTGTACTGAGAGACAATAGTCGTGATCTGAGTCAAGGGGAAAGACTGCACAAAAACTGAGTTTTCATTCAACAAGATAGAGAGATGAGAGGAGACCTTTTACAGTCATGTACCACAGGAACAGCAGATAGGTATTCAGGCCCTCATCTGGTTTCACCCTTCAACTGTCTGCTTTGGTTCTTTCCATTTGATACAGTTTTTAGCAAAACAAAAATACCAATTGCAGTTTTAAATTTTCAACTGACCCTCAGCCTCAACAGCTCTCCTTCTGGGAGATTTCCATGACCCTCTGTGTGGGATAAAATTGTGAAAGCAATTCAATTTAATTACCAGATTACGACATTTTGTGGATGAGAAAGTTAACCTTAAGTCTCACCTGCCCCCTCAGATGAATTTAAGCAATTCCTCTTCATTGGGAAGATTCTGAAGAATTCTTTGAAACCTTTACTGCTGAAAGCTGTGGATTGAATTTAACAGCCGTGTTCTTATCTTCTTGTTCCTGTTTCTTACATTGGTATGTTTTGTACGGTCTTCAAGCAAGAGGCTAATAATTGGGAATAGTAGAGATATTATCCCAAATGGCAACAATTCTACTTTTGTATTAACTTAATCTCGTACATGGAAAAATGTTTCAGGCTTGCATCTTGTGGAGATGGTGCAGAAAATCATTAACAGATATACTTTCTTCTTAGTTCCAGTCACAAAATCAGACATTTTGGCCTCTTTAGGACCTCTAGCCAGAGCAAACTCCAAAGTAACCCCTCCCTCTGCATTTCACCAGTCAATTTACTTCTAATGATTCAAAGTATTTTTCCTCAGTTGTTAAACTCAGAAGTTAATTTCACACAGCGATCAGACTTCCAGATTTCAATCTGAAATTTAACTTCCCTCTCTTTGAACCTGTGAGTCCTTGTCATTATCTGGTAATTAAATTGAATTGCTTTCACAATTTTACCCCACACAGAGGGTCATGGAATCTCCCAGAAGAAGAGCATTCGAGGCTGAGGGTCAGTTGAAAATTTAAAAACTGAAATTGGTATTTTTGTTTTGCTAAAAACTGTATCAGATGAACAGAACCAAAGCAGACAGATGTGGTTGAGATGCACATCAACCAACACTAAGTTGAAGGGTAAAACCAGCTGAGGGCTTGAATAGCCATTTGCTGTTCCTGTGTTTCATGACTGTAAAAGATCTCCTGTCATCTATCTACTTTCCTGAATGAAAAATCAGTTTATGTGCAGTCTTTCCCTTTGACTCAGATCGTGACCACTGGATTATCAGCCTCTTAGGTCTCCCCTGCATTGCCTTCAGCAGTTGGATATTTCCCTCAGTTCTATGCAGTACTCAAGATACTGTCTGACTAGAAGTCCACATACTTTCAATATTCCATTGTATTTTATAAAGTATTTGCAGAACCAGACACAGAGCATTTGATACACATGAGCATCCTCTCATCCAACTTCACCTAACCTTCTTAATTTATACTGACGCCCCATTATCCATTGATTCACTACTCATGGATAGAGGGATAGAGTCATAGAGACATACAGTTGTACAGCATGGAAACAGACACTTCAGTCCAAGCCGCCCATGCCAATATCCTAAATAAATCTAGTCCCATTGGCCAGCATTTGGCCCATATCCCTCTAAACCCTTCCTATTCATAAATCCATCCAGATGCCTTTTAAATGTTGTAATTGTATCAACCTCCACAACTTCCTCTGGCAGCTCATTCCGTACACTCACCACGCATGGATGAAAAAGTTGCCCCTTAGGTCCCTTTTAAATCTTGCCCCTCTCACCTTAAACGTCTGTTGTCTAGTTTTAGACGTCCCCACCCCGGAGAAATGACCTTGTCTATTTAGAGTTGAAAAATGTGGTGCTGGAAAAGCACACCCAGTCAGGCAGCATCCGAAGAGCAAGAGAGTTAATGTTTCGAGCATGAGCTCTTCTATTTACCCTATCCATGCCCCTCATGATTTTATAAATCTCTATAAAGTCACCCCCTCAGCATCCGACTCTGCAGGGGAAACAGCTTCTCCCTGTAGCTCAAATCCTCCAACCCTGGCAACATTCTTGTAAATCTTGTCTGAACCCTTTTATGTTTCACAACATCCTTCTTTCTGGGTACTAGCGAGGTTAATCCTAAATTCTATCCTTTTTTTCCATTGGTGACTCATCCAGTCTGATTGTGTGGTCCTTTGCAGTACACAGCAGAAGTATTGGAGTGATACTTGAATTTTTTGTTACAATGAGGATTTGGTGTTTCCTGTTCCTTTCTCTCTTGCGTATTTATCTAGTTTCACCTTAAATGTATTCTTTCTATTTGTCTCACCTACTCCTTATGGCAGAAAGTTCCAGATTCTAACCACTCTGCGTAAAAATGTTATCCTGAGTTGCCCATTTAGATTTAGTTTTGACTGTCCTGGGCAGAGCCCATATTTTGGTCATGACTTGCAAGTGGAACTTTTCTTCTCTATGTTTACCCAATCAAAACATCTTGTCATCCTAAAAAATAATTCTGAAAGTTATGGGTTCAAATTCACTCTTGCAGCTATGACCCATAATGTAGGAGAACCACCCCAGAGGAATCCAGGAAAGAACAATGAGCATGGACTGATTGGGCCAAATGGTATTTTCTCCTGTCACATGTGTTCAATTAATTCAACAAACTCCCCATTGAGAAATATCTGGGGCCAGGCCAGCATGCAATTTCAAAAGTCACTTTCACCCACAAGACCTGTATTCCACAAATATTGGTGACAACACCTTGATTTTTATGTGTATTATTTTATCTAACTATGGCATCAAGCATCACTTTCTCTGTAATCCTTCAGCCCTACAACCCTCTGCGATCTCTGCTTTCCTCCAATTCTAGCTTCTTCTGCATCCTTTATTTTCATTGTTTCATCAGTGGTGCCTTCAACTGCCAAGACCTAAATCCCTAGAATTCTCTACCTAACTCTTTCTGCTTCTCTGCCCCCTGCATGTTGAAAACCATCCTTAAAACCTACCTTTTTGACCAAGCATTTTGACGGCATCTATCCTTACATCTCTTATGGTTTGGTGTCAAGTTTGTCATGACAACATACTTGAGAAGATCTCAGGGCATTTCATTATATTAAAGGGGCTACATAAATGCAGGTCTTCATTTTCGCTTTCTTTCAACCCCTGTCTTGTGTAGAATTGTTAATCACAGGCAACTCAGCAGTTGTGAATCCATAATCAGGATTATACCAGTACATTACAGCACGAGAGTCAGTATCTGTGCCTCTTAACCACTCGGCCCCAGCAAATCTCTAATGTGTGACATTAGTTAAGGTCAGCATCAGGCTCAGTGGTGACACCTCTCACAGTCAAATTGCTCAGTGGTGTGGATGATCTAGGGATGATGATCTATAGTGAGAGAACCAGGATACTTCTGGAACAATAAACATCTTCAAGCATGGATGGGAGCAAAACAATGATGCCAAGATCAAAGCATGTTCTTGTAAAGTGTTGTCCTTGGTCTGTAATCCTAGTTCCTGGTTTTAAGACCATAAGATCATGAGACATAGAAGTGGAAGTAAGGCCATTCAGCCAATCGAGTCCACTCCACCATTTAATCATGGCTGATGGGCATTTCAACTCCACTTACCCACACTCTCACCCCAGCCCTTAATCTCCTGCAATCACTCATCAATTTCTTTCTGATTTCAAAATTCTGAAATATATTTCTCCCTTTTCTATTGCTTGATCTGGAGTCTCGTAATGACCTTGTTCATTTGATTGAATCTGTCTCAACTGAGAGCCTGTCACAAATCCAGAAGCAGAATTTAGAGACTGTTTTGGGGATGGGGCTGTTGGAGAAATATTTAATACATGAATGAGTCTGACTAGTTCATGCATCTCCATGTGTCTCTCTGGGAAGCTGTGTGAATCACTGTAATGTCTCCTCACTCCCTACTGAACTGCATTTCAATGAGAAAGTTTAAAATATTCCAAATATATACCTGCACAGTGATTGAGTTAGGGTAGGAGTTAATGCAATTAATCTTCATTTGTTCAATCTTGATTTTACCAATCTTGATAATTAGATGTCAATCATCATGGTTTCAACAGATGGCAATTGTCATTTTTTTGTAGGGCTGGTTCTCTGCCAACAGATGTCACTAGTTGTTTTATCTGCAAAATAGACAAGGGGCATCTCGTGGTGAAGTGCTAATACATCTACAATAGGTCCTTGTATAAAGTCACTCTATTTATTGTTGTTTTGCTTTATTTTCAGTAAGTTAATTGTGTCTGTAACCTCGTTGAATGTGGAAAGACTCATTCCTGTTTCTTCCAGCCCCTCCCCTTCAGCCACCAGATTTACAGCCCTTTCCCATACCTAACCGTCTGACTTGCGGCCTCTTTCTGTCCTATCCTGTATTTTATGACCTCTCGCTGATCTGATTCAATGTCAGTGTTCCAATATGAGGGCTGTGGAGATGTTTCATGAGTGAAAAAGAAATCCGAGTCAATGAGTTTTCACTTCTTTGTGACTGAACAAGAAGCCTTATCCCAAACTTTGTGCAAATACATAAATGATTGAATCCCACATATGGCACCGTGGTCAACTCTAAAGTAGCCACCACTTAATGCTGATTCACACAAAGTTTCCTCATCTGGTGTGTGGAGCATTGGGAACTTCCATAACCTTAGGGAGGGACAGAGCAAATGGAGTCAAAGAAGTAGATCCAGTGATTGCTGCTGGAAACGGTGTATGTGTATGTGCCTGTGCCAGATGAAGCAGGATTTCCACAGGGTAACAGTGGAGATGGGAATAAAGGAGGTAGTTGGTGGGAAATAACTTATTGTGGTGCCACAGTCAAACCTCAGTCTAACTCCAAACTCCCACACCAAAGCATGAGAATGCTGTATCTTGGAGACTAGGGTGAGGTCAGTTGAATTAATTTCTAATGTTAGACATCTTAGCCTGATAAAACCACAAACACAACTTAAATTTGGTTCAGTTTTTCCTCTGGAGCCCTGTTTTATGAAAATACAGACAGAAGGTACCTGTAGTACTGTAAGTAGAAATTTCCATTTTTGTTTTATATTTTTAAGTTATTTTATTTTGAATGTTATCACATTTAGAAATTCTGAATGTGAAGTATTTCAACTTACATGGTGTAATGTTTTAGTTTTTCTTCTGATAAGGAAGGTCTTTTAAAATTAACTCAGAATTTAATTTGATTTTTCTGGTAAACCATGATTCACTTAAAGTCATTTCATCTGTCGTCACAATTTTCATCAACTAGGACTTTAAATGAGGATTTTCTGTATTGTAGTAAGACATACAGTGTTTGTGTTACTTCCACCTCTTGGAATACCCTCCTGTAACAGGATGGTTGCAACTGACTATTTTAAGCAGGAAGCCACATCCCTCAAATTCAAATGTATCTTAATTTGCATGTTTAAAAATTGCAAAACTTGCCAAGTGTTTGGGGAAGAGCAAATCTACACAAGATTTTTCTAGGTTTGCAATGTTATTAATTTAATGAGATTCATGCACCATCTTAATCTATGGAAGTGATTCATACATTAAGAATATCCAGATTCTGTTGGAAGTAAGAATGTGCTAGTCAACTTTATGGTTGCAATTTCTCTAATTTGTAGATCTGCCTGCCCAATTGTTTGTTTCTGTTGATCTTAAATGGGGATAAAATAGAGCATCTACTCTGTGGTGAGTCCCAGTGTCACTTCAGGAAGTGTAGGGCAGCAGTCAGAGTTGATTGTCCCCTTATCTGCTATGTCTGAAGTTAGATTCCTGACCCCTTCCATATCCTCTGTCTTCTTATTAGTTCTGGAAATTTAAATAAGCGTTTTTGAGCTCTCCACCCTTCAACTTTTTTCCATGCAACTGAACCCACAATGCCCCCTCCCTCACTATTTAGTTTAAAGCCCTATCAACAACCCTAGTTATATGATTTGCCAGGACTCTAGTCCCATCATGATTCAGGTGGTGCATGTCCCATCAGAACAGCTCCCTCCTTCCCCAGTCCTGGTGCCAATGTCCCTTGAATTCAAGCACATTTCTCCCACACCAATCTCTGAGCCATGTATTTACATTTTTAGTCTTGTTGACACTGTGCCAATTTGCTCATGGCTCAGTTCATAATCTGGAGATTATTATCTTTTTGGTTCTGCTTTTTAACTTAGCCCCTAGCTGCTCATATTTCCTCAGCAGAACCTCTTTCCTCTTTCTCTAAGTGGAACATGACAACTGGATCTTTCCCCTCCCATTCCAAGGTCTTTGCAAACCAAATGAGATATCCTGAACACTGTCAGCTGATAGGCAACACAGACTCTAAATCCTGGCCTCAGAGAACTGTATCTATTCCTCTGATTGTACTATCCCTGATGACAACTAGATTTCTCTTTCTCCTCTCATGAATGTACTATGGTACCATGGTCAGTTTGCTCATCCTTCCGAGACTTCACTCTCATCCACACAAGGAACAAGAATCTCAAATCTATAAAACAGATTAAGGGTTGAGGGTACTTCGGTATTACCTCCTGAATCCATCTATTTGCCTTGCTCGTAGTCACACGCTCTTGTCCCTGACCACTGTCTGAATTTGAGGTAGTTGTTCTGAGGGTATGACTGCCTCCTGAAACACGGCGTCCAAGTAACTTTCCACCTCCCTGATGTGTCCCATAGTTCGAAGCTGAGGCTCCAACTCATTAACTCTAAGCTGGAATTTCTCAAGCAACCAACATTTGCCACAAATGTGGTCAGTATGGCCCACAATGGGCCCACCATACAGGTATAACACATTGTCTTACCACGCACCTCTGTTTTATTTACTTAATTCTTGATTTGATTTTGAAAATTTCTTTTATTTTCTCGTCTGTAAATATTTCACCTATTTACCTTTAATCTATAATAACCCATAATTGATTGTCAAATTTGTAGCTATTACCAGCCAATTAAATTAGGGTTTTCTAGTACTTCACTCTTTGTTTTGTGCCAATCCTCAGCATAAATTTATCCTGTTAAAAAAACCCTTACAGCCTATGAGCCAAAAAATCAAGAAAAAGCACCTCTTCCCTTCTGCACCAAATTCCCATGCTGCGTCCAAATTCCCCAACCTGTATACAGACTCAGGCTGTGTCTCATTCCAAATGTGATCTCTCTTGCTTGTCCATGCACAGCCTATTGGTCTTCGACAGTTTAGATATTTCAGGTGATAATTGAAAGTGAACTCACAGTGAAGAAAGACGAGAGGATTATGATTTTCTTACGTTTGGCTTTTTGTATCACTAGTCTTGGAAGAACGTGGGAACATCACTTGGGAGTTGGGATGTAAAAAAAATCTCCAAGCATTATTTTTCTCCTGCAAATATATTTTCTGAGTCTGACATCTCAAGATAATTTGCATAAGAAAGGAAGAAAGAAATACTTGCATTTCTGTGCATTTTACAACCTCAGGCCATTGGAAGTACTTTACAGCCAATTAAGTCCTTACTAAAATGTAGGGCAGAATCTTACTGGGGCTGAATGATGTGGGCTATGTTGAGAAGTATGGCAGAATTGTGTGAGAAATCCAGCGAGTCCCTATGATGACGTTTAAGAGCTGCATCTTTTGACTAAGTTCTGGGCATTGCGACGAGATTCTCACTCGTTGGCAGCACTAGGTTGCATATTAAGGGGCCATATTGTTTTTTAACGGCCTTATTAATTGCATGTCTCACCTCATTGATATGTAGTTTTCTATCCTACCATCTGCCATGAGTAATCTACATGCAAAGAATTCTCGATGTAGATGGCTACATGCACCTTCATCTCACTGCTGGCTGTGAAGAGCTAGATATTGGTCACCATGCAACAGTGTCTCAGGGCACAACCTGTAGACACTAGACACATGCACTTCTTGCTCGCGAGCAATGAGATCCATAAATTATCATTCCCTCAGGATCTTCATAGCAACTCTCCAATCCACTTGCAGCATGCTTAGGAAGTTGAGCCCTGCCTTTCAAGGCACACTAGCAACAACGATTGAAAGTCTGCTTTAAGGACAATTTGAATGTAGGAACAGGTACCCACTTCACACATTGGGCCAGGCCACATCTTAGGGATACTTACTTGCTCTGTTAGCCTTTGCTCACTAGTGCCCACCTGGATGCTCACAGCATCCCTGCCTTGCCTTGCTGTGCTTATTAGTGCAGTCACGTAACCAGGTAATTTGCCTTGCTGCTTAGCAATCTTCAGTCAAGAGGCTTACATCTTACTATATGGCTGTAAAGAGACTCAAACAAACAAAAACATTAACATTTATACAAATGTGAGATTTTATATACTGTGCAATGCCATCCATACCATCAAACTGCCTGAACAGAATTTGACTTTTTCATTCCCTCCCACTATTTCTCAAATTCCACAGCTGAGATGGAGGGAGCCTGCTCCACAGTAGAATCTGTTGGCCTTAGAGGATTAATTGTGTCTGGATGACCAAGACATGCTGAGGATCATCTTGCCCAAGGCAAGTCTTCCAAGACGCAGTGTTTCTTCATTGGCCAGCTGCAGGTTGCTCAGCAGCTTGTGCTCCCAAGTTTTCTAAAGCTGATGTTCACACCGAGATGTCAGTATCAGAGCTGGCAGTGTGTGCAGGAGGAAGCTTTGCCAATACTCCCTCTGACATCTGTGAATTTTGTTCCTCAGAGGTCAAGGAGATGAGTTCTGGGCGAGTGGCCCATTTCTCTGCAGGGGCTATTGACATCCTGCTGGCACCTGCAAGGCATAAAGAAGAAAAGGAATTGCAGCCATTGATTGGTAAGCAACAGATGACATTGACAGATGGGTTAACTTGAAAGTTGTAGTGCAAAGAAGAATTGTACTTACTCACTTTGTGGGACATAGATGACTTGGCATCCCTGCAGTCTTCTCCTGCAGAGTCCTGAATTCTCTTTTTGTGTTGGCTCTATCCACTTTAATGTGGGCTGTTTTCTCCTGGAATGAGGGAAAGAATTGAACGAGAATTCAGTGGATGCCCGAATTGTTGATGCTGATGCAGGTGGTCAAAAGGTGGTGAGATATCTCAGGTGAGTGAGTAGACAGCACATAGGCCATGCAGGGTCAGAGGTGTGGTAGGTTTGGGTGGAATGGGAGCAAGTGAGAGATGTTGCATGCAATAGTGAGAGTGGAAGAGCATTAGCCTTAATGGGAGATGGGTGCAGGAGCAGAAAGAAGAGTGTGGTGGCTGGTGGAGCGAAGTAGGTCATTGACCTTCTGGCAGACAGCTGGTCATTCCTCCAGACCCAGGCATAAGCCTTCCTGTGGATCACACATCCACCTTCAGATCCCTGTTGGAGAATCACAATCTTGATTTCCCTTTTTCAGACATTTTCAAAAAGACCATTTTGTCTGGCAAGGCAGCTTTGGAATGCTAATGCTTATTCAGGTGCACAGCAACCATTTCAAGATGGCACATGCACAAAGGATGCTGGTCTTTCGGTGGATATCCAGTGAGAGGTAAGTTGATCCAGGAATGGCAAGTGATGTGATGGGACAAGACAGCACTATAGGAATGGAGTAGGTCTTTAATGAGGAGCACTTGGTCAGATACAGTGAGAGATCTCACTAGGCATAATGGCGAGAAACTCTTGATGGAAACTGACACTTCGCCTAAAAGTGAGGTTTGGTCCATAATCACTGTTGCAATATAAGTAATACAGCAACCTATTTCCGCACAGCAAGCTCCATAACAGGCTAGGAATTAGTTGAAGACTGCGTATTGGCAAAGACACTTGAGCAGAATTGCTCTGTTCCTTTTTGAGATAGTGCCTCACAATGTTTACCTCTGCCTAAGGGAACCAGTGGGGCCACCAGTTAAGTTCTCAACTAAAAGATGATATCTCCAACAGCATAGCATTCCCTCAGTATTGTATCTGAGTGTCAGCTTGGATTTTGGCATAGGATTTGAGCCCAAATCCTTCTGAATTAGAAAGAAAGAATAGATAAAGATAAACATCGCTACTGACTGAACCAAACCACAATGTACAGATTTGGAAATGATTGGATTTGGGAGGAAAAGACTACAGCCCAAGCTCCCCCGTTCATTTATTTCACACTTGCTGCCTGGAATTCACTGTCTCATTCTCGATCCAGTCCTATGATCTGTGTTAATATACAGCGTCACAGCCGGTTTTGAGATTGATAGAGCTTGATTAGTGAGGGCTGGAATAGATTGAACAAACGGATCATGAATAATTTTGGGGTACAGATCAGCCATTATCCAATTCAATGACAGAATAGGTGCAATTTATTGGACAGAAGTATATTCTAATTGTAAATTGCACAAATATTATAATTGACTCCTCCCCAATCTTTGAAATCTGCTTGATCTTTCAACTTTGTGGAGGGTTTGTGAGGTTCAGGGACTGCTGCAGGTCTTGTGGTTGGATTTCAATTGCCTGCTTATCCTGTTGTCCACCCTGAAGTTCTGTGACATTACTGAGGCACAGTATCAGATTATGCTGAATGACTCATGACCACCCTTTGACCGAGCAGTGTGATGCTGATTTATTCAGCATTTTGTATATATTATCACAAATTAATTGATTATGTAGAGAACATGGACATACGTGACAGGCGTATTCGATTTTTTTTTTGCCTGAACAAGCTTCAGCAGGGAAAAATCTGACTTCTGTTGCTTCTGTCTCACAATTTTGTCAGCAAACACTATCTGTACAGGATTTCACTCCCGTCACTGTCTGAATCATATTCATGATAATGAATACACTGGGAGATTCAGTGCATGTGACTGTGAGGTTGCCTCAATTACTAAAGAGATGAACAGCACCACCAATTGGAAATTCTGGAGTGCTACAGTATCAAAATGACAATTTAGTGAGGAAATTTGAAGAAGCGATAAACTTTAATTTTAAGCACTTATTATGACCTCTCAAAGAGCTATACAGTCAATGCAATACTTTTTGAAATGTAATCACAAAAGGAACAACCAAATTGCATACAGCAATCACCCATGAATAACAATCTGATACTGACAGGTTAATCCATTTCTGTGAAGTTTGTCAAGGGATAAGTATTGGGCTAGGACTCCAGCAAGACATCCCCTTCTCTTCGTCAATATAATATCACGGACCTTTTTCTATACAATTGGCAAGCTGTTTGCCTATTCCAATTCTGAGAAGAGGTTCACTTGTTTACCCACCCTACAGAACAACTAGCAAGGAGCGGCATGGTAGCTCAGTGGTTAGCACTGCCAGGGACCGGGTTTGATTCCACCCTCGGGCGACTGTGTGTAGTTTACACGTTCTCCCTGTGTCTGCGTGGGTTTCTGCTGGGTGCTCCAGTTTCCTCCCACAGTCCAAACATGTGCAGGTTAAGTGGATTGGCTGTGCTAAATTACCCATTGTGTTCAGAGATGTGTAGGTTAGGTGCATTAGCCATGGGAAATGAAGGGTTACAAAGATAGAGTAGGGGGATGGGTCTGGATGGGATGTTTCTCGGAGGGTTAGTGTGGACATGTTGGACCAAATGTTGTGATTCTATATAAGTTCACAATGAGCTTTATGTCAAACACTAAGAGTTCAAGTACGTAGTTCTGTAAGAGAAGAAACGACTAATTGTGAGCCAGTTACCGAATGTTAAATTTTTGGGATGTTTCTCCTTTTGTATTGAAAGGCTTGCATTTTCAATAAGACCACAGCTGATCTTCTGCATCACCTCCTTCCACATTTCCATCCTCTCCCTTTATTCAGTATTTTGTCAGTACTAATCTTGAATATACTTAATGGATAAAGCTTCCAAAGCCTTTTGTGTAGAAACTTCCAGAGAGTCATGACTCCTTAAGTGAAAAGAGATCTTTTATAGAAACAAAAGAACTAGGAGAAAATGTAGACCACTTGGCTCTTCAAGCTGCCGCATCATTCAATATGATCATTGCTGAGACTCTATTTCAATCCCGTATTCCCGCTTTCTCCCCTACCATTTGATTCCTTTAAAATCTAAACATTTTTCTACCTCTTTTTGACTATATTCAGGGACTTCTGTGGTTGAGAATTTCATAAGTCCTTGACCATTTGAGTACAGAAATATTTCCATCTCTCAGACCTAAATAACATAACGGGGATCCTGGAACTGTGTCCCCTGATTCTAGACTCCCCAGCCATGGAAAACATCCACCCTGCATCTAGTTTGTCTATCCCACTTAGAATTTTACACATCTCAATCAGATCCCCTCTCATCCTTCTAAACTCTAATTAATACGAGCTCAGTTAACCTAATGTCTTTTCATAGGACAGTCCTGCCATCCCTAATAACAACTTCGTGAACCTCTACCACTCATTTTATGGCATATATATCCCTTCTCAGATAGAGAAACCAAAACTACACACAGTATTCCAGGTATAGTCGCATCAAGGCCCTGTATAACTGTATTAAGACATACCTGTTTCTGAACTTGAGTACTCTTGCTGTTTGCCTTCCTAATTGCTTGCTGCACCTGCCAGTCATCTTTCTAGTCTCAGCTAGTGTACAGGGATATCCATATCATTTTGTACATCCACATTATCCAACATATTACCATTTAAATAATACTATGCCTTTCTGTTCTTCGCATTGAAGTGTTTCACTTCACAATTAACCACATTATTTTGCTCCTTCCACTGATTTCTCACTCAACTTGTCTAAAATCATCTCGTAACCTCTTTTCATCTTCCTTACAACTCAAAATCCTGCCCAGTGTTGTCCTTCTCTGAAAAGACAACAGCTGGTGGACAGAGAACAAATGAGTCTCTCAGAACTCTTCAACAAAAAAAACAACTTTTTCACACTGCATTTGATACTGATTCATGTGCATGAGACCCATATCTCTCTGGCCTTGCAAATTCCCAAGCTTCTTGGTCAGTCTCTTTGTTGTTTCTTTAAGCTCATCTACCTCCTCTTGCAACTTCTGCTCCGTTTGCTGGCTTCCCGCCCAGTCTTCCAACATACAACTACTGCTACTCTTTTGTGCACTTTCTTAAAGTCCCTCTTTCCTATTTTATCTTTTTCAGTTTTCCACAGAGTATCCCCGTGTATTTCTGTTCCCATTCTGGTCCTACCAGTATACTCATATTACCTTGGCCACTTTCAGGCCATGTATCATAGGATGAATCCCCTCCAGTCAGTGTCTCCTGAACCCGCCATTTTCAGTTAGCACTAATGTCTCTTTCTTTCCCTTTTTACTTCTGCCACTGCTCACTGTATTCTACCACATGGTCTGGCTTGAGTGCCTACCCTAACTGAGCATCTGCTTTTTATCTCACGACCACCCAGGGATGCCAAATTCTGTTGCCTGTTTCTGAAAAAACAACAGTTGTTGGACAGACAACAACAGAGTCACTCAGAAACCTTTAACAAAAAATCTATTAACAAATACAGGTGTGTACTCTACTATTTTTGTAATACTGAAGTATCTCAGCTGCTTCTCTCTGGATTCCCTGAACCCACAACAAATTCTAATATTATTTCTAAAATGTAATATTGAGATGTCTCAACCGTTCCCCTGCAGATTCCCTGAATCAGAACACACTAACACATCATTGCCTGGGAGTCTTTTGCTGGCCAGGTTCATATCATCACCATGCCTCCTGACATGGGGTTTCCTCACTTCTCTGATCTCTGGAATCATCACTCAGATTGGGGTCTTTGTGGGCTGCTTATATAGAAGTTTCTCAGTTCCAAGTGTGTGACCTCATCTGTTTTCCTTACTTGGAATTGTTCATACACCTGGTAGGATCGTTGCCCCAACTGCACCAAATTCTGTCTTGGCCAGTCCCAAATGTTTTGTTATTATTTGGTCAGACCATATCCTTGCAGCACTTACCTGGTTAGTGATTTTCCACAATCCCATACTTCTTAGCTCTCAGCCAACATGAATTACTTAGTTTACATATCAATTCATTGTAAAGTCTCTAATCAGTTATAATATCTTCAACCCCATTCAACATCAGTTTATTTGTCAGTAGAAAACTTGGAAATGTATCATTTCATTTCCTCATTCAGGGGCATTTATCGATATCACAAGAAGCTGGGATCCAAGCATCAATCCTATTGTAACCCTACTCGGTATTGCCTGTCAACCAATTCTCAAACCTACCACCCCACTAACCTCCATGTACAGCGCATCATCCGCCGTCATTTCCGCCACCTCCAAACGGACCCCACCACCAAGGATATATTTCCCTCCCCTCCCCATCAGCATTCCGTAAAGACCACTCCCTCCGTGACTCCCTCGTCAGATCCACACCCCCCACCAACCCAACCTCCACTCCCGGCACCTTCCCCTGCAACCGCAGGAGGTGCAAGACTTGCGCCCACACCTCCCCTCTCACCTCCCTCCAAGGCCCCAAAGGAAACTTCCATATCCGCCACAGATTCACCTGTACCTCCACACATATTATCTATTGCATCCTCTGTACCCGATGTGGCCTCCTCTATATTGGGGAGACAGGCCGCCTACTTGCGGAGCGTTTCAGAGAACACCTCTGGGACACCCGGACCAACCAACCCAACCACCCTGTAGCTCAACATTTCAATTCCCCCTCCCACTCCACCAAGGATCTGCAGGTCTTTGGACTCCTCCATCGTCAGACCACAGCGAAACGACGGTTGGAGGAAGAACGCCTCATCTTCCGGCTAGGAACCCTCCAACCACAAGGGATGAACTCGGATTTCACCAGTTTCCTCATTTCCCCTCCCCCCAGCCTGTCTCAGTCAAATCCATCAAATTCAGCACCGCCTCCCTAACCTGCAATCTTCTTCCCGACCTCTCCGCCCCCACCCCAATCTGTCCTATCACCCTCACCTTGACCTTTTTCCACCTATCACATTTCCGACCCCCCTCCCCCAAGTCCCTCCTCCCTATCTTTTATCTTAGCCTGCTGGACAAACTTTCCTCATTCCTGAAGAAGGGCTAATGCCCGAAACGTCGATTCTCCTGTTCCCTAGATGCTGCCTGACCTGCTGCGCTTCTCCAGCAACACATTTCCAATTCTCAAACCATGTCAGCATATTATCCCCCTATGCCATGTGCTTTAATTTTGTACAATAACTTCTTGTGTGAGACTTCATCAACAACCTCTGAAAATCCATATACATCATTTCCACTGGTTTTTCCTTATCTGTTCTACTAGTTATGTCCTCAAAAATTTCCAGTAAAATTGTTAAGCATGATTTGCTTTCCTATTCAATTTAAAATCCTGTTAATGCTTTTTATATGTTCATTTAACACTTCCTATAATGTTGGAAGACTATAATAGATATAATTTTTCCCAATACTAATGTTAGGCTAACTGGTCTGTAGTTGTTGATTTGTTCTCCCCTGTCATTTTTAAATAGTGGAGTTACATTTACCCCCCTCCAATCCATTGGAACTGCTGTAGAATCTGTAGAATTTTGGAAAGCAACCACTGATTCATCCAATGTTTCCAGGACTACTTCCTTTAGGACTCTAGGATGTAGAATGTCAGACTTCGGTGATTTTCAGACTTTAACCCCATTAATTTCCCTAACACTAGTTTTATTAGCACTGGTTTCCTTCGATTCCATCCTCTTACTAGATCCTTATTTTCCTCACATTTCTGGGAGACTATTTGCATCCTCTTTTGTGAAGACAACTAAAATATGTGTTCAATTCTTCTGCAATTTCTTTGTTCCCTATAATAATTTCCCTCGCTTCTGACTGTAAGGGACCTACATCTGTCTTTCCTAATCTTTATTTTTCACATATTTACAGAAGCTTTTATAATCATTTTCTAATGTTCCCTCCAATTTACTTTTGTATTCTATTTTCCCTCTTGATCAAACTTAATCCTCTTTTGCTGAATTCTAAAATGACCCCAATTCTCAGGCTTGCTGCCTTTTTCTGGCAATTTTATATGTCTTCTCTTTGATCTAATACTAACTCTAATTTGTTTTATAAGCCATGTTTGAGTCATCTTTCCTCGTTTACTTTTGCTCCAGACAGGAATGAGTAATTATTGTAATTTATGCACACATTCTTTAAACATGAACCTCTCCTGTATGCTTATCCACCGTCAACCCTTTTAGTAAGATTCCCTAATCGGTTCTTGCCAACTCATGCCTTATAGCATCATGCTTCTGTTTTTTTTTCAGATTCAAGACCCTAGTTTCAGGTTTGACTACTTCACTCTCCATATTAATGAAGAATTCTGTAATATTATGGTTACTCTTCCCCAAAAGATCTTTTAAACAAGATTGTTAATTAATCCTTTCTTGCTACCTAGTACCCATTCTAGATTAGCCTGTTTTGTGGTTGGCTCTTCAATGTATTGGTCTAAAACAAACTATCACATACTCATGCCAGGAAATCCTCCTCCACAATATCATTACTAGTCTTGTTTCTACAATGTATATGTAAATTAAACTCATCCGTGATTACAGTTGCACTCTTATTACATGCATCTCTAATTTCTTGTTTCAGGCTTTCCCTTGCCTCTCCAACTCTGTTTGAAGGCCTATAGACATTTTCTGCCTGTTGATGTTTCTAATCTTCATCAATATAGATTCCACGTCATAATTTTTCAAAGCAATATCCTATTGCAATGATACTTCTCTACTAACGATGCTACCTGACCTCCTTATCTGTGCTTCCTAAATAATGAATATCCCTGGATGTTCAGTTCCCATCCTTGGTTACCCTGCAGCATTGTCACCTGATGGGTAGAATCGTCGGCAAAGTGGCACCTCCGTTAGTGCTGCAATCTCTTACAGTGCTAAAGTATCATCCAAAATGTTTTAGTTCAGGTCTCTGGCACATGTCTTGAACTCTCAATCTTCTGATTCAGAGGTATGGTTGTTGCTCACTAAGTCATAATTAATATCAGAAGCAATGATGAGGCATATCAGATTCTGAACTTTTAATATCTTCATATGTAAGTATGTCATCTAGTTAATCTCTAGGCATTGTGTATCAGTTCAAGTTGATTTTATCAACGATGTGATTGTATTTGAAGAAGCTGAACCTTTGTGTCCGAAACAACATCATTCGAAGCTGATTTTGTTTTTCTGTTTTAGCTACCGTGAAGGTAGTGCTGCAATGGTATTATCATTGGGCTAATAATCTCGAACCCCAGGCAAATGTTATGGGGACCTGGTTTCTAATCAGACCATGGCCAAAAGTGAAATTTTATTTAATAAAAAGCTGGCCTGACCCTGACTGTAACAGTTGTCAATTATTGTAAAAATGCATCTGCTTCACTTCTTCGGGGAGGATGTGGATCTACTCCCGAATCCTTTTTCAAAAAATATCCCATTCATGTACAAACAGACACAAAAAGCGACAAGACATTTACAATGGGTAGAGAAGGAACAAAAAGAAAATCGATGAAGCACAGTTCTAGTTAGATTACAGGTGTTGACGAGATGTTTTCCTTCAATTCTCTTTCTTTGCACCAATTCCCAATCTTTCATTCACCGATTGAGGATTTTCTCTTTCAGTTACTCTGATGGTGGATTTTCCCTTTATAGATTGGATTAGATTCTCTACAGATTAGATTACATTCCCTACAGTGTGGAAACAGGCCCTTCGAAGAATAACCCACCCAGACCCATTTCCCTCTGACTAATGCCTCTAACACTACAGCCAATTTAGCATGGCCAATTCACCTAGCCTGCACATCTTTGGACTGTGGGAAGAAACAGGAGCACCCGGAGGAAACCCATGCAGACACGGAGAGAATATGCAAACTCGACACTGGAATCGAACCTGGGTCCCTGATGCTGTGAGGCAATAGTATCTTTTCAAGAAGGGAATTTTGCAGAGAAAGGCAATTGATGGCTACCCAGGACTTTTGTTTACTTGTCTATTCTCAAAAGGGAGAGAGAGAGAGAGAGATGCTTTCTCCTTCACAGCTGGATGTTAGTGCTGTTTTGTCCAAACACAAATCTGTAACCACTCACCCAGGCACCTGTGAAGAAATTGTTACTATGCTAGTACTCCGGACCACACATAATAGGTCCTGGTTAAAGAAAAACAATAAAAAATCTATCACTGGGCAAAACTGCCCTTGGCACACACCGACAGAGGTGTCTAGCTTTCTTCCCAATAATTAGATAAGCTCACCTTGGAAGTTCAGCACACATTGAGTTTCAGTAAAAAGCAGCAGCATCTTCTTCCCGTTGTCTTGGTTCAAAGCAGTTATTGTTCTCATTTTTAAAGCTACTGTTCAAACATTTAGAGATTTCTCACATTTCAAAGAAGAAGCATAATAGATTTGAAATGTTAACTTTGCTGCCAGGCCTGTTGAGTTTTTTCCACGACTTTCTGTTTTTATTGTTATCATTTGTGAGATTGGCTGTTTTTGTGGTTTAGATTAAAAGAGGAATAGTGGTAGAAGACCAAGATAATTCCTTTCTCTTCTCTGAATGGTGAGATGGAATTTTCAACTGCTGAATGTTTCATGCAAAGGAGATGATTGATTTGTCTTAAGTATGATCTGCATCTGAACTGTGGATTTGAGAAGTGAAAATTCTATTGGTGATAGGCATTGGGCCTTTGTTTATAAGGTGAATAATACTTCTAGACACACATGGTAGTAAAGTTTGGATGTCTTGTACACAAAATGTAATTGATAGTCAAGCAATTGTTAATTTTAAATGAGAATAATAAAGTTTTGTTCAGTAATAGTATCAGGAGATATGGATAAAGGCAGGTCTATGCTGATTGACAAAAGAGTCTTGATGGACCATTTGGTGGTCTCCTATTTCTATGTTCTTCTGCTGTTCCACTCAAAATATGAATTTTGGCTTTTTCTCAGATACTGATTGTAATTTCACACTCTGTAAGTAAGGTCCAAATGTGCTTTGATTTGTTTTTCATTTTGTTATTTGTTGATGCATTGATCAGTTGAAGATCCATTGAGGAGTAGGAACCAACTGACTGAATACATCTGATTATTTTCATTGCACCAGTCCAAACACTTGAGCATATAGTTCAGTTTGTCAATTCTAGAGCTTACTGAGGGAGTGCTGCACAGTTGGAAGTGCTGCCTTTCAGATGAGATGCTAAATGACTGTCCCCTCAACCATTCCACAGCACTACTGAAAAAAAAATAGAGAATCTGTCTCTGTGACTTGGTGAATATTAATAAGACCCATAAATGGGGATGTGATAAGAAGAGTGAGTTATGACCCAGCTGTGTGTTACATGAGGTATTTTTATGTTGTATGCAAAAGATCTTAGGTTGCAGATCTGTAACTAGTGCATTCTACTGGCAGTGAATTTACCAAATTCTATTCACCTCTTACCCCTGCTTTTGCTGATCTCCACTGGCCCCAGTCCATAAATTCCTCTTTTAAAATTCTCCTTCTGTGCTTAAATCCCCTGAGAATAATCCTCCAAAGTTGTTTTGGTTCAATAATTATTCCTCTAGATTGAAAAAATGTGCACTTCACTCTGCTGTTTCAGAAAGACGAGAGAGGGAAACCAAAGAATTATTGACCAGTTAACCTAAAATCTGTTGTGAGAAATTTGCTAGAATCTATCATTAAGGATAGTGTATCTGAACACCTTGAAATTTTCAGTTGACCCAAGTGAGCCAGCATAAATTTGTAAAAGCTAAGTCATGCCTGATTAATTTAATTACTTTTTTTTGAAGAGTTGACTAAAGGAGTAGACAGGAAAATGTCTATGGATGTTATTTATATGGACTTTTGAAAACATTTGATAAAGTCCTTCTGAAGGCATGGGTAGGAAAGATTTAAGCTCAAAGAATTGATAACAAACTATTGAGCTGATAAGATTGGCTGAGCAGCAAGAGACAGAAGGCAGAATTTAATTGACCTCCTCAACCTCACATCCCAACAGCATGCTGGGAGGCAGGGTAGTCTACAGAATCAGAAAAGAAGGCAGGGAGAGGGGTGGAATGCCTGTCACCTTTCTAACAGTCCCACTCCCTTCTCAATTAAATCAGGGACTTGGGAAGTTCACAAATTAATGACCACTTAACATAAGGGATCGAGTGCTATACATACAGGGAGGCTACTGAGAATATGCTGGCACCCTCAGACTGGGAGGGTGTGTACTCCTGTACCTCATAGGGCCCTATCTGCTGGAAAGGGCCTTCCCAACTGGATGAGACCCTGAACATCCCCTCTGGCCCGATAAGTCCAAACAATGTGCCTGCACTACAGGACCGCCTCTGTGCCGGCTGCTTGGAGACCAGCTTTAATATCAGCTGTGGCCACCACCCAAAAGGTGCTGCTGGGAATGAAAAACTAATGGCTCTTTGTTTGGGTCATGGAATGCATCCTCCACACTTTAAGGTATGGAAACCTTGGCAACAGGCATTCAACTGATCCACAATTCTGTTGGGGAAAACGGATGAAGTGGGATTGCCACTGGCTTCCAGCTGTAAAATGGGGCCTCCATGTGGCCATTAAATTCAACCTACATTTAGGTTAATGCATAGATACTGTAAATGGCAAGATATGACTAATGATATTCTACATGAATCTGTGTTGGGACCTTAACTATTCACCATTTTAATTAACAACTTAAAAGATGGAACAGAAAACATTATTTATTTATGAGCAATGTGCATATAGCATAACGTTACAAAGAGATATTGACAGGGTAAGTAAACTGTTGCAATAGATTTCACCATAGGCAGATGTGAGGTCAAAGTGTAGAAACATAGAAAATAGGAGCAGGAATTGGCCATTCAGCCCTTCGAGCCTGTTCCACCATTCAATATGATCATCCAACTCAGTACTCTGTTTCTGCTTTCTCCCATACCCTTCGATCTTCTTGCCACTAAGAACTGTATAGAACTCTTTCTTGAAAACATTTAATGTTTTGGCCTCAACCACGTTCTGTGGCAGTACCATTCCTTGGATAAAGACATTTGTCCTTATTTCAGTCCTAAATGGTCTACCCGGTATCCTTAGGCTGTGATTTCTGGTTCTGAATTAGAGCAGGTTACTGACGATCCATTTGTATGTAAAAAAATCAGAACAGAGTTCTTTGTAAATGATGATATGCAAGAAGTGGTAGGGGACCGGAGAGATTTGAGAATCCAGCTACATGGATCATTAAGATATCATATCCAGGTACAGAAAATAGTTCAAAGGTCAAATGGAATATTTACCTTTTTACTTAGAAGACTAGTATCCAACTGAAGAAATTATCCTTGAGCTATGCAAAGCCTGGTTAGACCACAGCTAAAGTACAGTGAGCAGTCCTGAACACTACATCTTAGGAATGATATACTGGTCTTGCTCGGAGGGCAGAGCAGTTTGTCAGAATAATACCTGGACTTGAAGGATTAGTTTACTAGATATGTTAAGTTTATATGTTACAAAATAAAGTTGTTATTTGATTGAAATTTCAAAGTGGGAGCTGTTGGGATAAATTGAGTAACACTATTTCTGCTGATATTGGAATTTAAGGGTAATGAAATGTAGACCTTTCAGGAATGAAGTTAGTAAACACTTCTGTATACAAGGGTGGTAGGGTTTGAAACTCTTTTTCCGAAAAACAATGGTTCTTGATAAATTGTTAATTCTAACCATGATGATAAGAGATGTGGGGTAAAGGTAAACAAATAGAGTTCGGTTACATTTTGTCATGATCTCATTAAAAAGTGAAACACAATCAAGGGGATAATTGGCTGGATCTTATTCACGTGTTCCTATTCCTCAAAGTATCACTTCCCCCTCTTTCTTATTTCCTCCAACCTTACAACTGCCTGAGATCTCTGCATTCATCCAAATCTGACCTTTTACATTCACAGTTTCTTGTCTCACCATTGGCAGCCATGCTTTCAGCTATCCAAGCCCTATGCTAATTGCTTTTCTAAACCCTTGTACCTCTGTACTTCTGGCTCTGCTTTAAGCCTCTCCTGAAAGCATACCTCTTTAAATAGGTTTCTGGTATGCTGTTCTAACATGGTTCAATGTCAATTTTATCTAATTGTGTTTCTCTGAAGAGCATTGAGATTTTTTATTATATTAAGGGTGCTATATAAATGCAAACTGTTGTTTTACAGGTACAAACCGGTTCATATATAACACTAAATTGTACTGCACAATAATAATTCTTCATTGTTTTATGATGACTGATTAAGTTGGAAGTTAATTTTTATTCTGTGGTGATTCTGGGATTTGTATTTGAGTTTTTGGGAATCACATCCCCTATAGCTGTCAATTTATAATGAGGGCTATTGAGCTATGGTGGCCAAAGGAGTCCGGTTCTGCTCTTTAGTGTTCAGAATTCTCAGACCTTCACAGTATTTCTGTCATCAAGGTCTGCAATTAAAAGGCGACTTCAGCCATGAAAGGTTCAACCTCTTTCAACTGAAGAATTCCAACTTTTTAAAATTCCTTTCAATCCATTCCCACCTAATCATCCTCTGAGATTCTGTAGCTCTGGTATATTGGCCCTCTGTGACAAGATGTGATGGGGAAGAAATATCCTGTTGTACTCTCAATAGGCGGTGGTAGACAGAGCTCACACTAAAAATAAATCAGCTGAAAACTCTAAGGACAAAGCATTATCTGGAAGGTAAAATCTTAATATCTAATTAAATGCCACATACTGTGGTTGAAGATAATGTAGCCTGAACACTGTCATTTTGGGCAGTCTGCAATACTCTTTCCTAACATCATATACGGCGCAATTTCACCTTGACTGTTCTGCTAACATCAAAGCTCTAGGCAGGGAGGTGGAGTTATTCATGAATTGAATTCATGTGGATCAGTACCAAGTAGAGGACAGGTTCTGAAGGAAAGGAAAATCAGATGCTGGTTTAGAATGGCATTAATAAGATTTAGCAGAATTTCTGACAACAGTTGGCAAGTTTAGGAAAGCATCGTAAATTTCCAGGTTCTTCTCGAAAAACTATCACTTATGCAGTGACTTCCACATTCATGGGGTGTCCTAAAGTGTTGTACAGCCAATGTAATGCTTTTGAAGTTTAGTAACTGTTGTTATGTAGGAAACACACAGCTAGTTTGCATATAGTAAGTTCCCATAAGCAGCAATTTGCTAATGACCAAAATAATTTGTTGGTAGAAGGATAAACCTTGACCAGTGTATCAGGGTCCCAGGATGCCCATGTCTTATTTTCAAAACAGTGAGATTTTCATTTTGCATCCACCTGAGAGGATGCTGGGGCCTTGGTTTAATGTCTTGTCCGACAAGCTTTAGGACAGTGCAGCACTCCATTAAACCTCCACTGGAAGTATCAGCCTGAATTATTGACTCAGGTCCTCTGATTCAGACCGAAAGGCAAGACCTTTTAACTGAAATGAAAAAAGTTCCCATTGAACTGTGGCTGTCATCTCTGGACTTATTAGCGCACATATGCTGCCCTTCAGTTGATATAGAATCACTAAATTAGAGTCATAGAGATGTTCAGCACAGAAACAGACCCTTCGGTCCAAGTTGTCCATGCCGACCAGATATCCTAAATTAATTGAGTTCCATTTGCCAGCATTTGGCCCATATCCCTCTAAACCCTTCCTATTCATATCCCCATCCAGATTCCTTTTAAATATTGTAATTGTACCAGTCTCCACCATGTCCTCTGGCAGCTCTTTCCACGCACCCTATGTGTGAAAAAGTTGTCCTTTAGGTTCCTTTTAAATTTTTCCCCTCTCACCCTAAACCTCTGCCCTCTAATTCTCAACTTAGCCTCTCCAGGGAAAAGACCCTGCCTGTTTACCTTATGCATGCCCCTCATGGTTTTATAAACCTCGATAAGGTCACCCCTCATTCTCCGACACTCCAGGGAAAACAGCCTCAGCCTATCAATTCCTTCAATCCTGGCAACATCCTTGTAAATCTTTACTGAAACCTTTCAAGTTTCACAACATCCTTCCGATAGGAGGGAGACCAGAATTGCACACAATATTCCAAAAATGGCCTAACCAATTTCCTGCAACATGACCTCCCAACTCATGTATTCGATACCCTGTCCAATAAAGGAAAGCATAACAAACGTCTTCTTCAGTATTCTATCTACCTGCAACTCCACTTTCAAGGAACTATGAACCTGTACTCCAAGGTCTTTGTTCAACAACACTCCCTAAGACCTTACCATTAAGTGTATAAATCCTGCTCTGATTTGTCTTTCCAAAATGCAGCACCTCATATTTATCTAGATTAAACTTCATCCACCACTCCTCAGCCCATTAGCCCATCTCATCGAGATCCCATTTTGGTATTATCTGCAAACTTATTAACTATGCCTTCTATGTTCACATCCGAATTATTTAGATAAATGACAAAAAGCAGTGGACCCAGCACCAATCCTTGTGGCACAACACTGATCACAGGTCTCTTGTCTGAAAGGCAACCCTCCACCTCCACCCTTTTACCTTCTACCTTCAAGCCAGTTTTGTATGCAAAAGGCTAGTTCTCCCTGTATTCCCTAACCTTGCTAACCAGTCTCCCATGATGAACCTTGTCGAACATTCACCACTCTGCCCTCATCAATCATTTTCATTACTTCTTTGTGAGACATGATTTCCCACGCACAAAGCCATGTTGGCTATCTCTAATCAGTCCTTGCCTTTCCAAATGCATGTACATCCTGTCCCTCAAGATTCCCTCCAACAACTTGCCCACCACCGATGTCATGCTCACCGGTCTATAGTTCCCTGGCTTTTCCTTACCACCTTTCTTAAACAGTGGCACCATGTTAGCCAATCTCCAGTCTTCTGACACCTCACTTGTGACTGTCGATGATACAAATATCTCAGCAAGAGGCCCAGCAATCACTTGCCTAGCTTCCCACAGAGTTCGAAGGTACACCTGATCAGGTCCTGGGGATTTGTCCACTTTTATGCATTTTAAGACATCCAGCAGCTCCTCCTCTGTAATATGTACAATTTTCAAGATGTCACCATCTATTTCCCTACATTCTATATCTTTCATGGCCTTCTTCACAGTAAACACTGATGCAAAATACTCATTTAGTATCTCCCCATCTGCTGTGGTTCCACACAGAGGTTGCCTTGCTGATCTTTGAGGGGCCCTATTCTCTTCCTCATTAGCCTTTGTCCGTAACATATTTATAAAGTCCCTTTGGATTCTCCTTAACTCTATTTGCCAAAGCTATCTCATGACCCATTTTTGCCCTCGTGATTTCCCTCATAAGTATACTCCTAGTGCCTTTATATTCTTAAGGATTCACTCGATCTCTGCTAGCTATACCTGACATATGTTTCCTTCTTTTTCTTAACCAAACCCTCAATTTCTCTCGTCGTCCAGCATTCCCTACACCAAATAGCCTTGCCTTTCACCCTAACAGGAATATACTGTCTTTGGATTCTCGTTATCTCATTTGTGAAGGCTTCCCATTTTTATTTACCTGTGAACATCTGCTCCCAATCAACTTTTGAAAGTTCTTGCCTAATACTGTTAAAATTGGCCTTCCTCCAATTTAGAGCTTCAACTTTAGATCCAGTCTATCCTTTCCCATCACTATTTTAAAACTAATAGAATTATGTTTGCTGTCCCCAAAGTGCTCCCCCACTGACACCTCAGTCACCTGCCCTGCCTTATTTCCCAAGAATAGGTCATGTTTTGCACCTTCTCTAGTAGGTACATCCATATACTACATCAGAAAATGTTCTTATACACAGATAACAAATTCCTCTCCATCTAAACCTTTAACACTATGGCAGTCCCAGTCTATGTTTGGAAAATTAAAACCCCTTACCATAACCACCCTAAAACTCTTACAGATAACTGAGATCTCCTTCCAAATTTGTTTCTCAATTTCCTGCTGTCTGTTGGGGGGGTCTATGATACAATTCCAATCAGGTGATCATCCCTTTCATATTTCTCAGTTCCACACAAAAACTTCCCTAGCTGTATTTCCAAGAATATCCTCCCTAAGTGCAGCTTTGTTATGACACAGAAAGAGACTATTTGGCCCATTGTATCCACTTAGCTCTCAAATGAGCATTTGGACTTAGTGCCCATTTCTTGCCTTTTCCCCATATCCCTGCACATTGTTTCTTTTCAAATAATTATCTAATGTACTCTTGAACATAGAAATATAATCTGGAAGCTTCTGCATGTATGTAGCAATAAATACCATGCAGTGAAATTCCATCCAAAGCATTGTGTCAATGTTAAGCATGGCTTTAAGTTGAAGGACTCCAGAGCAATTAGATTGACTTCTAACTCTACTTTGTTAATCCTGGGGAAGATCTGCAGTGAGTGCTAAATCTTCATGTAATCCTCTGGGCCACCATTTGTGTGCATGAGACTTTGTGTTTTGTTGGCAGCAAATAGCCCAGATTTTGCATATCCTCAAGTAGTCACATTCCAACATCAGTTACACTAATGAGATAAATGATCAGGTAATCTGGTTTAAGAAGTGTCTGAGGGAATTGTCCAGGAAATTGACAGAACTCTGCACTTGTTTTCCGGTCGCACTAAGGGACCTTTAATGCCCACGTGTAGATGGACCTTGGTTTTATGTTTCATTTTGAAGAAGGTACCTCTAACAATGCGACAAACCCCTTAACATTGCACTAAACTGCCAAACCAGATTATAAATATTTTTAAGCAACCTGTCCAGTTATGTGATGATACACATCCTAAACCTGGAATTAGCCTTGGACCATTCCTCCTCACAGGTCACAATTATCTTAGCACTCCAAGCTAGGTTCCTGCTCCTGAGCTCCAACCTGTAAACATAGCTGATGATGCCTCTCTTCGAATGCTGCTACAGATTGCGACCTGGCCAGTGTCACTACAGTCAAGTAGCTTTCTTAATACTCTCACCCAGGTTCACACATGAATGAGAGCTGATTAATAGAGGTCTTAGAAGATTGTTGGTGCACGTGAAGGTGACCCCCCCCCCCATTTGAGGCAGTATCTTCAGAAATTAGTGGCGTGGGAAGTGGGAAAAAAATTTAGGAAGAAAGTGGTTACTCTTGGCCTTGGTATGAAACAGTTACATGTTGGCAAAGCCAATGGGATATCTTGCAAGTGATGAATTTATGATTAAGTTATATTTGCTATTTTGTTCATGTCATGGCTGGCAATAAAATATCTTCAAGTTATTACACTTTTTGGCAGGCTTTCAGCTTGAAAAAAATCTAATTTTAAATGAGTATTTTTGTAGTTCAGAGCGCTTAGCTAAATCAGTTGATGGCACTCCTGTGGAACAATATTTTTTCCTGTCCTCAAGCAAGTGTGAGGATTATTCACAGGGGCCAGTTCTTCTCTACCGATGTAATTCAGTCCTGAGTGATTGTGAAAATCGAGCCAGAGTGGTAATATGTTAAAATGTGTGATGATCCAGGTCAGGCTCATTATCATAATTATTCTGAGTCTGAGTGCAGGTTTGGGATGGTGCCAGCAGTTACCAATTGGCTGCTTTTTAGCCCAAAGTAACATTTGGAAGCCAGTGGAGTGAATCAAAATGGCATATGATTAAAATTTTAAAATTTTGGTGTTATAAAATGGAGGTGGTACTGTGTCAACTGTTGCAAAGAAGACAGTCCTCCTCTGCAACTCACAAAATCCATAGGTCAGTATTGCGCTGTGCCTAACAGCAGGTTTAGGCAGCTTTGAAAAGCCTTCAGCCCTCCATTACTGTAACTATTGTACAACCTTTCTGTTGTTAGCTTCAGGTGGTGTAGGTATGGCAGAGGTATACCCAGGGACAGGTCTCTGCAGCTTTTTGTGGTTTGTTGACTGCTGTCTGTGTTTTTTAACAGGGCATAACAGAGATTAATGCTAGCCTTCTTGTCTGTGTTACTGCAGTGGAAGCACTTACTTTTAAATCCCTCTGCAATATTGTTCCTTCCTACCTATGTTATCTCGCTAGCCCTGCAATCCTGAGAGATCTCTGTGATCCTCTAGTTACGGCCTTCCGTGCGTTCCTGATTTTCATCACTCCACCAATGGAGATTATGCTTTTAGCTGCCAAGCCCCCATGCTGGAATTCTTTCATAAATCTTTCTGCCTCTTCACCTCTTGCACCTCCTTTAAGACACTACTTAAAACCTTTGATCTATTGTCTTTGTATCTCCTTCTGTGGCCCAATGCCGAATTTTGTTTCAGAACACTTGTGAAATGCATTCAAAGCTTTAAGATGTGACTGGTGCGATATAAACATAGATTTCAGTCTCAGCAAAGAGACTGAAAAGTGCACCGGCAGTTTCCTGATCGGCCTACATTTAAGAATATTCTACACTGAAAACTCAGGCACATATTATGTTGTGAGTTTGATTTAAACGCAGTGTTGACTATCCATGACTGCTGGATATTGAATATTTTCTTAGAATCCCTGTACCTTTTATATTGAGAGACATTGGACACCACAGAAATATCCAACCTCTTTTCACACATTTTGAGGAGCACCTGTTTTCCTTCACTGACTCAGGTCAGTTCTGATACTTCTTCCCTGGCCCTGGTTCAGGTTAACTAACTGTCTAGATCCATGATTAAACTAGATTTTTTTTTCGGCTTTTATGGCTGTAATTCAATGCATTGACTTTTGGGAGAGCTGTCACTTTAATGGTTGTCCACCATTTCCGTTCATTGGTTTTAGATAGTTAAGTTTTCCTCTTCATCCACCACTTCTGAATTATTGTAGGATTCTGTGATTTTTGTAAATGTTGACTCTTTTCTATCCATGCTTGATATGGCAGCCAACAACTTCTGTCTCTCACATTTCTATGATGTACTCTTTGAACTAGCCTATGGTTTTGCAACAGAACTCCTAACATGTTGATTCTGGATTTGTTATTCATCTGGGTTACTGCCCCACCTTGTGATATTTCATACCTAATTTCCCTAACATGGCCTCTACATGCATAACAGAAATATAGATCAGTCTGGTTTCTAGTTGTACAGTAGGTCTGAGCATTTCGCTGTCCCTTCATGTCTAGATGTTGAATTGAAATCCAGTCCAAACTAAAAGGATAACATCCTACTGTCTTCCATTCTTGATGCGATTTTCTATAAACATGGATCCAGACTGCAGAATTAGCTTTGTCTCATACTACCTTTTTTTCAGTTCACTGCCTGAAAGCAGGTCTGAGCTACAGCACCGCAATCGCCACCATAAACAGGACAAAGCAATAGGTCCTGAATCTAGCCCTATCAAAGCAAGGATTGTTGGTGTTACTATGATTGGTACTGACTGTCCAACCAACTGAACCATCACCAACACCTACACTAACCCCACCACTGCCACACCCACACATACACAGAACATGCATATTGTAGCTTCAGCATGTGGGCGGCACGGTGGCACAGTGGTTAGCACTGCTGCCTCACAGCGCCTGAGACCCGGGTTCAATTCCCACCTCAGGCGACTGACTGTGTGGAGTTTGCACGTTCTCCCCGTGTCTGCGTGGGTTTCCTCCGGGTGCTCCGGTTTCCTCCCACAGTCCAAAAGATGTGCAGGGTCAGGTGAATTGGCCATGCTAAATTGCCCGTAGTGTTAGGTAAGGGGTAAATGTAGGGGTATGGGTGGGTTTCGCTTCGGCGGGTCGGTGTGGACTTGTTGGGCCGAAGGGCCTGTTTCTACACTGTAATGTAATGTAATCTAATCAAATCATGAGATAGTGATGGTAGCGGCTCCAGCTTTCTTTTCATCACATGGCTGACCAAGAATCTCTCATTTTCTTACTGCCTGCCATTGGGTGTGTGTTAGTGGGATTTACAAGTTGATACTTAACCTCTTTGGCCACGTTATGAAGACCTTCCTTAGCCATCAAGTTCTGGAGTGGGATTTGAATCTGGAGTTTCTGCTCAGAGGAAAGAACTCGACCACTTTTTCTCAAGAACTCAATTCTTTCACAGTGAGACCTGAATCCATAGGCTGAATGCGTAAGGACCATGTATTTTCTTTCAACAGCTATGTATTTAGCAGGATTACTGGTCTTTGGCCTTTTAAAGTTATTTTGCTCCCTCCCTTCTCCATTTTACTCTTCCTTTACCATCTATGTCCATTATATGGGTGACCTATTCGCCTACTGCAAATGCAACAGTGGCCACTGGCAGACACATGAGAGAGTCACTATGCTTTCCTCTGTGCATTTCTTTGTCTACTTGTTCATTATTGACTGAAGGAGAAGTACAGCACAGGACAGCATTGGAATTCTAATGCTCATCAATAGAAAGGCTCATCTGAAATGTCCCCATCCTTTTGTTTCAGATCTGAGTTTTGAGTAAAAGCTCAGTTGCAATTAGATAAATTAAACATTCCCCTTGGATCAGTACTCATTAGTTTCTGCTGTGTTTAAAATACTCATAAATTCATGAGAAGCACAAAGATGTTAACTTATGGGAAAATTCCAACGCCCTTTGGTAGAAAGTTATACAATGTGAGTTCATGCATGCAATTTTTTTGTGATAGGATTGAAAATATCTTTAAAGAGAAACTGGGTCATGATTTGTAGAGTAAGGGGCATGAAAATATTCATTAGTCTGCTTGATTCACAAGGCAGATTAGAAGAGGTTGCAGAGTTATAAAGATTGTAGTGTTAGGATTGGAATGGAGAAGCTTGGAGTTGGTTGAAATATGGTGATTGGGGTTCTGAGGAGCTAATTTGCAGCCCGTGGTGGTGGTTGGTTTTGGAAAAAGTGTATCCGATTAGCCGAAAACCTTTTATCTATCCCCTGTCACTCATAAGCAAAGCAGCTTTGATGCTAGAATGCATGAAAATGTGGAAAGAAATTTATGCATCCTTTGCTGGCCAGATAGTTTCTGAGCATTAGCAGAGGGCCAGGAGTTGTTCACACTCTTGTAAAGTCGCTATCTAGTGCCACCATAACAATTGGCAGTGCAAACATTGTTGTGTTCAAGATCTCAGTGAGGTATAAAAGACTTTTTGGGCACCTTAACTATAACCTTAAATAGTGCCTTCAACATGTAAAATGTCCCAAGGTGCTTCATAGGAGCATTGTCAAACAAAATTTGACTACAAGTCATGTAAGGAAATATTACCATATGTGACCCAAAGCTTGGTCAACAGAGAAGTTTGAAGCGAAATTCCAAAGCCCAGGGTCAAGGCAGCTTTTTAAAAGTTCTTGAATGAGATGTGGGCAACACTGGCAAAGGTGGAGAAGTTGCAGAGATAATGTGCAGACAGTGGTGTAAACTATGAATGAATTTAGACATTGCGCTGGAAAGAAAGTAATAAAATCTTGAGACAACATTTTTCAGACTATGAAGATCAACTCTTCAATGGTTCATTTATAAAGAATGCAGTGTAATTGAACCACGCAACCCAATTTAGATGCCACTTTGTGATGTCTTGTCTGATCCTGGCTATGATTATATGAATAGGTTACACAAGACCACACCAACCCTCACTTTGCAGACGGCTGAGTTAAGAGGGTTCCTGCCCTGGCTGCTTTCCAATACTCCCTGTTGGAAAATGCAAGTTCGTCTGAAAAACGTTGAGCTCGACTGTGATGCTTCCAAGGTTGACAACACTTACTGTGTAGCTTCAGACATGAGGGATAGCCAGTGAGGAATAAATAAGACACTTGGCCCAACCAATTTTGTTCATTACGTCAGCACTTTTGTTAACTTGTGTATTAAGGGATGTGGAGAAAATACAGATTGATGGAGATTTTTAAAAATCACTAGCAGGGGCAGCATTTACTACCTGTGCCCCCGTTCCCTACAAGTAGATGACAGAGAACTTTGTTCTTGACCTGCTACAGATCATGTGGTGAATGTACTTGCACAGTGCTTTAGTGAGTTACAGGATTGTAACCCAGCAACAATAAAGAAATAGGAAATCCATATTGAAGGCAGAATGGTACAGCATGCCCGATAAGACCGAATTGCCTCCTTCCGTTCCTAATTCTATGAGGGAGGAGAGGAAATTGATCAAAAGAAATTATAGATTAACAGCATCCTCCAACTCTCTCCTGCGTGAGCCTTTTGCAACAGGGGATTCTGCCTGCTTAAACTCTTGAAGCACTTAAATCACTTCTGAGTTTCAGCCTGTGACCTTTTCCAATCAGTTTGGTCTTCACCCTGCCTTGGCAAGTCTTGATTTTTTTTTAAAAAACGCTGACGGATATTTTCTTCTGTGTCATTTGGGGATCACTGACAAATTCTGTGGAGAGGTGACCTCCATTATGAAAAGGAATCTGACTTTGGACAGAAACCAATTTGAAGCACTGTAGCCCTTTTGAGTGGCAAGGTGACATTTTGTGTCAGATCAGCGTTTGCAGGCAGTTCCTCCTCCTTGGAGAGTAATTATTTTTTACGGAATGAAAGGTTCAATTTTCTGTAAAGAACAGAGCCTGAGGTAAAAGAGAAGAACCCTGATCGAGCTCCATCACATGATGACATCAATTCACTATCCCAATAAAAAGAGATTGTTTATTTTATCTTATTAATGCTGTACTTCTATTTATCATATTGATAAATGCTTTCCTCCATTTGTATAATATTGTTCACGAGAGTCACTTTTGGAGGCGGGGAAGATGATGAGCTAGATACTTTTAACCCATTAGCCGCTGAGGTACTCAATTGCTTGAGGCACAACAGAGCAGTGTTTGCTGTGTGAAAGCCATTCACACAGTGAGCAAAACATATGAGTAATATTATCTTGCAGCATCCATAGTTTTCAGTGCTAAGAAGACAGTAAACTGCAAAGAAACGAAGCAACATTTAATGTTCAAACTAGTATTTTAATAAAACTACCTTAAATAAATGTGTCCTCAGCATCAAGCTTTCTGAAATCTGGCTGGTTAGTGGAATAGATTTCCTAGTACCATGTGCACTTTGCCTGAAGTTATTTATTTTAAGTCAATTTTTCTCTCTGCTTGCCAGTGTTCAGTTCAATAGCTGCCAGTGAGCTGTACTGTGCCCAAGTTTCCATTTTTCATATTGGCAGGCTGTTCAGTTATGGAGTGCACCATGGGTGAGTTCAATGCTGTCCTCACACACATGGGCACTGCATAGCATGCAACATTGGATAATGATCAGTTTTGGGAAACTTGATTTATTTTCCCCATCTCACCTACCCCCGAGACAAATTGTTGCCTCTGAACTGGATAAGATCAGGTAATTAGATACAGACTTGGGTCACTCTATTAGCTGTCTTAGTATTCCCACTGATCTGTAAATGTATATGTAACACACTCAGGGAACCCCATAACCCACAACCTTTTCTATATATTGCTGTTATATTTGCCCATTAACCATGCACTGGTATTCAGCCATGCTGTTCCTCTATGATCAGTTCCTACAGTACAGCAGTAACTGCACTTCAAAAGTACTTCATTATAAATGAAACACTTGTGCCAAGGTACTATATAAATGCAAGCCTTTCTTTTATGACCAATATGCTTTCCAAGCTCACATGTGATGAATAGCCACTTAGTGATCAGCCATACAGATGTAACCCTGCAGCAGTTTCAAACTGGCTTGGAGTTTTTCAATTGCAGAAGTATGGCAGACACCCCATTTATGTGTATAATTGGGATTTCTGTCACTCTTCCACTGCAGCTGTGTCAACAACTACTACATTTATATATTGCCTTTAACAGGATAAAATGTCCCAATGTACCTCAAGCATTATTGAACAATATGTTACACCGAGTCGTAAGAGGTGCTATCAGGACAAATTTCTGATACGTGTAGGTTTAAAGATGGTCTTAAAGGACAGAGAGACATAAAAAAGACAGAGAGGTTCAGGGAAGGAATTCGTGAGTCTCAGGCTTAGGGGACTAAGATACAGCCCTATTGGTGAAGCATTGAAAACTGGGAATATGTAATAGATCAGAATTGAAGGAGCACAGAGATTGCAGAATGCAAAGGTAGATGAGACTGCCAAGATCAGAAGGGGTGAGGCTATGAAGAGTTTGAGGCTATAAGGATTGTAAAAGTGAGGCACTTTTGAATCAGGAGCTGATATATGTCAATGGGTGATAGATCTTTGAATGAGTTGGGAAACGGACAACAGAATCTTAAGTATTCTTATAGGTTTATAGATGGTAGAAATTAGGAAGGTAGCTTGGATAGCATTAAAACAGTTAATTCTAGAGATAACATAAGTACATTTTACTATTTGACGTCTGAGACAAGATGAAGTGGGACAAGCTAATAGATATAAATTCACTTTTCTTTTTTCTGATCAACAGTCTGCTTGAAAAGTGCTTAAACCTATTACATATTTAATTGTATTCAAACCAAATTGGTAAAAAACATCAACATAGAGTTTGACATGGAATACATATTCTCGACCTGTTGGGACAAGCCAAACTTATCTATGTCCAAAGAACCGTGCCACAGATTGTAATGAAAAGCAGTGCTAGGGACTCTTTGGTGTGTACATTGCTGCTGAAATTTAACCAGATAAAATCAGGCAGCCGAGTGCTGAATAAATTTCATATAAGCTTGTCCAACAATGATTATCCAATCCACTAGAGATTTTGTTTTCAGGGTTATCTGCAGCCAAGCACACAGAATTCCAAGCCCTAGTGATTGGACTACCCTTTCAGGTTCCCATTAGCAAGTGAAGCTAGTTGGTTAGTCAGCGTAGAGCCTTGGAGTACTGCTGACTTGGTTACAGACTGTAACACAGATGGGTGATTAGGTTTACAGTTTTCCATTGCCTGTCAATATTGGCACTTTCTCAATCCTAAGCAAGAATGATTTCAGAGATGGGAAGATTGAAAGTAAGGAATGACCTCCCAAGGTTGCAAAATCATCATAAATTGGGCCAACTCCTACAGTTTCAGATATTAAGAGTGATGATTCTATAACTGCTTGTACATAATATTTGATTAATATAGTTGGGCAGATTTATTGAGGATATTGAATGACTCAGTGATGCAATATAATCTCCAAATTAATCATAGTCTTTGCTTGTTTAAATAAACATGCCACCAGCCAACTCCCTTAACAGTTCTTTTCCTTATATAAATTTATTCATGTTTTCCTCGTGAATTCTGTTTCATCAAAGGCAATGTATTCAAGTAACTGAGTGAAGTAGTTTCCTCCTCAGGCCAGGTCATTCTTTGCAGTTTTGAAGTGTATGCAAACCTGTCACTTTATGTTTAACTGTCCCCAAACCAAACTGCTAAGGAATGCACGCAGTAGGGAATTGCTATTTGACTGACAGGCTCCATACCCTGCATAAGGTACAGCACAGGTTCCAGCCAGAGTATTGTTCCCTATATATATGTTGCAACAATGTGCCTTGACTCCAACTTCAAGGCGATAGCCATAGACATTTTTCTGTTTTCCACATTAGCCAACCTGTGTATTTTTGGGGCAAGCTGACCATGTCGGTGTCACATTTGGGTCAGCATTTTCTGCAGGCCAGTGTCCTTTCAACTCTGAAAACGCCAAGGAAGAAAGACTTACACTTTTGCAATGTTTTTAATTACCTAAGGACATTCCGAAGCACTTGACAGCCAACTGCATACTTTTGAAGTACAGATCGTACATGGTGGCTCAGTGGTTAGCACAGCTGCCTCACAGTAGCAGGGACCTGGATTCGATTCTTGCTTCAGGTGACTGTCTGTGTGGAGTTTGCACATTTGCCCCGTGTCTGCGTGGGTTTCCTCTGGGTGCTCCGGTTTCCTCCCACAATCCAAAGATTGTGCCAGGGAATCAGAGTGCCAAAGAAACAGGGTGCCTGGAAACAAGAGTGTTAGGTGCATTAGGGTCAGGGATAAATATAGGGTAGGGGAATGGCTCTGGGTGGGTTACTCTTCAGAGGGTCGGAGTGGACTTGTTGGGACAAATGGCCTGTTTCCAAACTGAAGGGAATCTAATCATTCTGCTATAACATGCGTTTCATTAACGCGAATTTCATGTAACACAATTGAGAAATTGAAGACACTGTTTCTAGAGCGCAAACTTTTAAAACGTGTGTTGGCTTTAACGCGACTACATTGCCAACACTTTGAGCACTGATTCTAAAGCACGATTTTCCTATAATGCAGGGTTGCACAAGAACACAATCATTGTATTATCGAAGAACTTCCCTATAGTCTTTGTTGTACTGTGGGAAATGCAGTAGCCAATTTGTTTACAGCAAGATCTCCCTAATAATCAGATAATCTGACATCTCCAAGTGAACATGTCTATAGCACCTAAACACCGAGTTACTAAATTACATTGTGCCTGGTTATGAGCAGTTTAGTGCTGTAGACTCCAAAGTGGATTAGAACGAGTGTGCAGCAAGTCAGCATCATTGTGAAGCTGATTGGGAGAGCAAATCTGTATGTGAAGGGCAGTGACAGCGGGCAATAAAAACCAGTAACTGACAGGCCTCCCGACCTTTTCCTCCTTA
The DNA here is from genome assembly GCF_037043375.1 of Chiloscyllium plagiosum. Taxonomy (NCBI): domain Eukaryota; kingdom Metazoa; phylum Chordata; class Chondrichthyes; order Orectolobiformes; family Hemiscylliidae; genus Chiloscyllium; species Chiloscyllium plagiosum. Next base: position 17,720,346 of record NW_028270175.1, on the reverse strand, counting down.
TCAGAGCTAAAGTATCGACATCAGAGGAAAAAAGGTGGAGAATGGTAGATATTTCTTCTGTTTGACCAAGTGGTTTAAATCAGGAGATGATATTGTGTGATCCACAATGGCCACATCTGCAGCACATTTTGGCTGCTTGAGGAACTTGGGCTCAGAGTTGATGAGATGGCGTCTGAGCTGCAACACTGTGTGCATCAGGGAGGAGAGTCACCTAGACACTTTGTTTCAGGAGAGAGCCACACCCTTGGGCCAACTTGAATATAATTAATCTGTGGCCAGGGCCCAAACCCTATCTTTCCAAATGCATGTAAATCCTATCTCTCAGAATTTTCTCAAGTAATGTACCCACCACAGATGTTAAGCTTACAGGTCTATAATTCCCAGGCTTTTCTTTGCAGCCTTTCTTGAATAATGACACAACATTCGTTATCCTCCAGTCTTCTGGGACCTCACCCATGATTAACGATGATGCAAAAATACCAGCCAGGACCACCACAATTTCTTCTCTAGCCTCTTGCTGTGTTCTTGGATATATCTGGTCAGGACAGGAGATTTATCCACCTTCATACATTCTAATATATCCAATACCTCCTCTACTGTGATAGGAACTGTCCCCAAACTATCACCACTAACTTCCTCAAGTTCCCAAGTCTTCTTGTCTTTCTCCCTGGTAAACACAGAGGAGAAATATTCATTGAGAACCTTGCCCATCTCCTACAGTTCGACACGTACATGTCCACTTTGTTCCTTAAAGGGCCCTATTCTCTCTCTAGTTATTCGTTTTCCTTTAATATACTTAAAGTACCTTTTTGGATTCACCCTAATCTTCTCAGCCAAGGCTAAGTCATGCCCCCTTTTCATCCTCCTGATTTCCTTCTTCAGTAATCTCCTGTATTCCCTGTATCCCTCGAGTGATTCCCTTGATCCCAACTGCCTGTACCTGAGCCGCTCCTTTTTTCGGGTGGAAGCCTCAATATCTCTTGTCATCCAAGGTTCTCTAATCCTGCCAAACTTGCCCTTCATCCTTACAGGAACATATAGACCTTGAACTCTAGCTATCTCACTTTTAAAGATCTCCTACTTCCCAGAGGTCCCTTTGCCTGCAAATAAACTACTCCTATCAACCCCTGCAAGCTCCTGTCTAATTTTGTCAACATTTGCCTTGGCCCAGTTTCGAATTTGAAACTATGGATTAGTTTTGTCCCTCTTCATAATTAGTTAAAAATTAATAGAACTATGGTCACTGGTTCCAAAGTGCTCCCCCACTGTCACCTCAGTTACCTGACCTGCCCTACTTCCCAAGAGTAGGTCGAGTTTTTCCCCTTCCTGAGTGGGACCCTCAAAATACTGCTTGAGGAAATTTTCCTGAACACACTTAACAAAGTCTACCCCATCCCAGCCCTTAATGCTCAGGCAGTCGAAATCTATGTTAGGGAAAGAGCCTGGCCTGTCTCTCCAACTTACTATTTCTGAATACTATATTTCCTTTAAGCCTCGCACTTGCCTCCCTGATGAGGATTCTCCACCCCCCCCCCCCCCCCCCCCACAAGTCTAGTTTAAACCCTCCTTTGCAGCACTAGCAAACCTGGCCACCAAGATATTTATCCAAATGTTTTTTTAAATGTTCTAACTGTACCTGCATCCACCATTTCCTCTGGAAGTTCATTCCACACACAAACCACTGTGTGTAAAAACATAGCCCCTCATGTCTTTTTATAGTCTTTCTCTCACCTTAAGAAGTATGCCCTATCGTCTTGAAATCCCCCAACCTACAGAAAATTCATCTTCCATTCACCTTATCCAAACCCTCATGATTTTATAAACCTCTATAATGACACCCTTCAATCCTTTATAAGTCCCACCCTCCATTCCAGCCAACATCCTGTGCAATCTTTTCTGAACCCTCTCTAGCTTAATAATATCCTTCCAATAACAAAGCGACCAGAACTGGTCATAGTACTCCAGAAGAGGCCTCAACAATGTCCCATAGAACATAGAACATAGAAAAATACAGCGCAGTACAGGCCCTTTGGCCCTCGATGTTGCACCGATCCAAGCCCACCTAACCTACACTAGCCCACTATCCTCCATATGCCTATCCAATGCCCATTTAAATGCCCATAAAGAGGGAGAGTCCACCACTGCTACTGGCAGGGCATTCCATGAACTCACGACTCGCTGAGTAAAGAATCTACCCCTAACATCAGTCCTATACCTACCACCCCTTAATTTAAAGCTATGCCCCCTCATAATAGCTGACTCCATACGTGGAAAAAGGTTCTCATGGTCAACCCTATCTAAACCCCTAATTATCTTGTACACCTCTATCAAGTCACCCCTAAACCTTCTTTTCTCCAATGAAAACAGACCCAAGTGCCTCAGCCTTTCCTCAACCTCAACACCCCAACTCCCCTACTCAACGGTCTGAGCCATGTCAGCAAGCATGCTAAACTCCTTCTTAGCCACCCTATCTTTATATGACGCAAGCTTCAATGAATTATGTACCTGAACCCCTAGGTTTGTCTGATCTACAACACAATCCAAGGCCCTTTTGATTGTTCTGCCTTTGATTGTTTTACCAAAATGCACATTTATCCAAATTAAACTCCATCTGCCACTCTTCAGCCCATTTCACAATCTCTTTGTAATTTTAGATAATCTTCACTGTCCACTGTATCACCAATCTTGGTGTCATCCAGAAACTTATTAAGCATGCCTTCTATATTATCATTTAAATAATTGATATAAATGACAAATAAAATTGGACTCAGCACCAATTTAATGGCATTGTTAATAAATGAAGGTGTCAGTGCCGTAGTGAGTAGTGAAGTAGATGCAATAAATCATGGTATGGAATAAGTTTGGATTGAAATAAAGAATAGCAAGGGAAAGAAATCATAAGTGGGAGTTATCTATAATCCCATGAAGAGATACCTCACTTTAGGACAAAGTATAAACTAGGAAACAATGGAGACATGTGGGAAGGGTATTGGAGTTGTCATTGATGGTTTCACTCTATAAACTAATTGAACTAAAAAGATCGGCAAGGCTATGGTGGAAAATGAATTTGTAGAGTGGTTCTTACAGCATTTCATTGTTGAACCTACCTGCGAACAGGCTAACAAAGAACAAAGAAACTTTACAGCGCAGGAAAAGGCCCTTCAGCACTCCAAGCCTGAGCCGATCCAAATCCACTGTCTAAACCTATCGCCCAATTCCTAAGCATCTGTATCCCTCTGATCCCCACCTACTCAATCATCTGTCCAGACGCAACTTAAATGAATCTACAGTGCCTGTCTTTACTATCTCTGCTGGCACCGCGTTCCAGGCACCTATCACCCTCTGTGTAAAGTACTTGCTGCATATATCTCTCTTAAACTTTTTACCTCTCACCTTGAATGTGTGACCTCTCATCATGAATCCCTCAACCTGAGAAAAAGCTTATCTCTATCTATCCTTCATTATTTTGTAGACCTCAATCAGGTCCCCCTCAATCTCCTTTTTTCTAATGAAAACAATGCTAACCTACTCAACCTCTCTTCATAGCTAGCACCTTCCATACCAGGCAACATTTCTCGTAAACTTTCTCTGCCCCCTCTCAAAAGTGTCCACATCCTTTTGGTAATGTGGTGACCAGAACTTTACCCAGTATTCTAAATGCTGCCGAACCAAAGTCTTGTACAATCTTAATATGACCTGTCAGCTCTTATACTCAATACCCTGTCTGATGAAGGCAAGAAACCACCTTCAGGGTACAATGGACCTGAACTCCCAGATCGCTATGCTCAAGGCTCTTCAGTTTACAGTATAGTTCGCTGTAGAATTAGACTTCCCAAAAGGTATCACTTCACATTTGCCTGGATTGAACTCTATCTGTTACTTCTCCGCCCAACTCTCTAGTCTATCTATATTCTCCTGTATTCTTTGACAGTCCCCTATGCTTTCTGCTCCTCCACCAATCTTTGTCTATTCTGCAAACTTACTGATCAGACCATCAATGCCCTCTTCCAGATCATTTATGTATATTACAAACAACAGTGGCCCCAGCACTGATCTCTTTGGAACACCACTGGTCACCTTTCTCCATTTTGAGAAACTCCCTTCACCTACTACTCTCTGTCTCCTGTTGCTCAACCAGTTCTTTATCCACCGAGCTAGAACACCCTGCACACCAAGTGACTTCACTTTCTCCATTTGTTTACCATGGGGAACCTTATCAAACGCCTTACTAAAGTCCATGTAGATGACATCTATTGCCATTCCTTCATCTATCAACTTGGTCACTTCATCAAAGAACTCTATTAAGTTAGTAAGGCACGATCTACCCCGCAGAAAGCCATGTTGCCTATCACTGACAAGCCCATTCTTTTCCAAATAGATTTTATCCCTCAGTACCTTCTCCAGCAACTTTCCTACCACTGATGTCAGGTTCACTGGTCTGTAGTTACTTGGAATTTTCCTACTACCCTTCTTGTACAGTGGGACAACATGAGCAACACTCCTATCCTCCGACACCTCACCTGTGTTTAAGGATGCTACAAAGATATCTGTCAGGGCCCCAGCTATTTCCTCTCTCACCTCCCTCAGCATCCTAGGATAGTTCCCATCTGGTCCTGGGGATTTGTCCACCTTAATATCCTTTAGACTACCCACACATCTTCCCTCCTTATGTCAGGCTATTTTAGATCTAACACTGTTTAATAAGGTCGGATTAAGAAAAGATCTTGTGTCTAAAGGTCCTGTAGTGGGTACTACCGTCCTCAAATAATGTCAGTCACAGAAGTATGAAGAAACCTTTGCCTAAAACAAGCCGGGGAAATAGACTAAGGGAAAGGTCAGCGGGAGACATTTAAGCAGACATTTCATCATGCTCAACAAAAATGTATGTGGGTCCAGGCCAGGGCATACCACTCTAAATTTATTTAGAAGATAGCCTAGATCCTAACTTTTTCTTTTATTAAAGGCAAGTGCCAGGCATTATGTTCCAGATGCAATTCAATTGGTCAAACTACCAATCTTGAAGCAAACCACACTTTATTCATACACTATAGTTAAAATACAACAAAAGAAATAAGAAATTTAACAGATTAATAGATTATTTTACTACGAAACAGTAACTGTTCTAATATAGTAACATCCCATAAACACACTCCTTGCAAAGGCAAATTTAGTAAAGTAGTTTGTCTCATATGCAATTCTCCAGTGCAGGAGGAAAAATATCAAGAGAAAATTGTGTGTGTGTGAGAGAGAGAGAGAGAGCATGAGTAGCAGGGAGAGATGTATTACAGCTTCCAAACCCAGCTTCAAGACCAGCAACTGCTATTGAAAAACTAAAATTAAAAATCCTGGTTCTGTGGAAGCTTGACCCCACCCATTCAGGCTGCTTTTACTGTTCCAACTTTAGAAAAAGAGCTAAGGCCTCACAAGCTCTTTACTTTGTTGGTCCCTCCCCTTCCTGGATCTCTCCATCTCCATTAATGACGACCGACTTGACACTGATATTTTCTACAAACCCACCGACTCCCACAGCTACCTAGATTAAACCTCTTCCCACCCTACCTCCTGCAAAAATGCCATCCTGTATTCCCAATTCCTCCACCTCCACCGTATCTGCTCCCAGGAGGACCAGTTCCACCACAGAACACACCAGATGGCCTCCTTCTTTAGATACCGCAATTTCCCTTCCTACATGGTTAAAGATGCCCTCCAACGCATCTCGTCCACATCCCGCACCTCTGCCCTCAGACCCCACCCCTCCAACCGTAACAAGGACAGAGCGCCCCTGGTGCTCACCTTCCACCCTATCAACCTTCGCATAAACCAAATCATCCGCTGACATTTCTGCCACCTCCAAACAGACCCCACCACCAGGGATATATTTCCCTCCCCACCCCTTTCCGCCTTCCACAAAGACCGTTCCCTCCGTGACTACCTGGTCAGGTCCAAGCCCCCCTACAATCCACCCTCTCATTCTGGCACCTTCCCCTGCCACCGCAGGAATTGCAAAACCTGTGCCCACACCTCCTCCCTCACCTCCATCCAAGCCTTGCACATCCATCAAGGTTTTACCTGCACATCCATCAATATCATTCATTGTATCCGTAGCTCCCGATACGGTCTCCTCCACATTGGGGAGACTGGACGCCTCCAAGCAGAGTGCTTTAGGGAACATCTCTGGGACACCCGCACCAATCAACCACACTGCCCTGTGGCCTAACATTTCAACTCCCCCTCCCACTCTGCCGAGGACATGGAGGTCCTGGGCCTCCTTCACTGCCGCCCCCACACCACCAGACACCTGGAGGAAGAATGTCTCATGATCTGCCTCAGAACACTTCAACCCCAGGGCATCAATGTGGACCTCAACAGTTTCCTCATTTCCCCTTCCCCCACCTCACCCCAGTTCCAAACTTCCAGCTCAGCATTGTCCCCATGACCTGTCCTAACTGCCTATCTTCTTTTTCACCTATCCACTCCACCCTCCCCCCTAATCTATCACCTTCATCCCCTCCCCCACTCACGTATTGTACTCTATGCTACTTTCTCCCCACCCCCACCCTCCTCTCACTTATCTCTCCACCCTTCAGGCTCTCTGCCTGTATTCCTGATGAAGGGCTTTTGCCCGAAACGTCGATTTTACTGCTCCTCGGATGCTGCCTGAACTGCTGTGCTTTTCCAGCACCACTCTAATCTAGACTCTGGTTTTGGAACAGACTACGCAGTGCCTCTGCCACAACCTTCCCTCATTAAAAAATGACAAGACAAAATACACCTCTTAAAGCCATCATATTGCCACACAAAAGAAAGGCTCAATGAGCCTTTGTTTAAAAAAAACTGGCGAAGCAAGGCATCCAACCAAAAACTAAGGCTGACAAAGCAATGAAAAGTAGCAGTATGCCAGAGAGTTGGGAATATCTTAGAAACAGGCAGCGGCTGACTAAAAAGCTCATAAAAAATGAGAAACTGATTATGAAAGTAAGTTGGCAAGAATAATAAAAACAAGCAGCAAGAGCATCAATGAATATATCAAAAGAGAGTAGCTGAAGTGAGTTGGGGACCCTTGGAGGATGTGATTGGGAATTAAGAATGGAGAACAGGGAAATAACAGATAATGTAAATCAATATTTTGCATTGAGGACTGTCGTTGGAGGATACCATAACATCGTAAGGATATCAGATTAGAAGATGCTGGTGGGAGAAAATGTCACTGATACATAGAAACATAGACATATGGAAATAGGAGCAGCAGTAAGCTATTTGACCCTTTGAATCTGCTCCACCATTCAGTATGATCATGGCTGATTCCTTTAGCTTGAAGAACGATGTGTTACTTCTCCCTGAAAATATTCAGTGTTTTGGCCTCAACCACTTTTTGTGGCAGAGAATTTCACAGGCTCACCACTCTCTGGGTGAAAAAAACTCTCATTATCTAAGTCCTAAATTACATCATGTGTCCCATTTGACTGTGACCCCTGGTTCCCCAGATGTCAGGAACATTCTTCCTGCATCTGCTCTGTCTTGTCCTGTAGAATTTTGTAAGTTTCTATGAGCCCACACCTCATTCTTCTAACTTCCAGTCAATATCGTCCTAACCAATCCAGTCTCTCTTTATATGAAGGACAAAGTATTTGACAAACTAATGTGACTAAAGGCAGAGAACGCTTGCATCCAAACGTTTTCCATTAAGTAGCTGCAGAAATAGTGGCAACATTGGTTAAAATGTTCCAGGATTCACTGGATTCCATGAGGCTTCCAGTGGATTGGGAAATTGCCAGTGTGACGGCCCTGCTCAAGAAGGAAGGGAGACAGAGGCAGGAAACAGTAGGCCAGTTAGCCTAACATGTGTTGATGGGAAAATGCTAGAGTCCATTGTTCGGGAAGAACTAGCAGGACATTTAGAAGTGCTTAATGGAATCAAATAGAGTTAACATAAAATTTTCTAGAGGCAAGAGGAAACAGAGTTGATGTATTGTATTTTTATTAGACCATAATAGAATTAGGCAGTTCGGCCCATCGAGTCTGTTCTGCATTTGCTCATGGCTGAAATGTTTCTCAACTTCATTCTCCTGCCTTCTCCTTTCCACAACACATTTGATCAAAATGCCACATAAAAAGTAAGATTAATAGGTCTTTTCCAAGTTGTAAAGACATAATTAATGCTATCTATATTAATTACTTCAAGGAAGGGGCAGACCAGAATGGATCTAAATTTGCAGATGCAAAAATGGATGGGAGGGCATATTGTGATGAGAACATAAAGAATCTGTAAGGGGATATGGATAGGTTAGATGTGTGGGCTAAAGCTCGGCAGATGGTGTTTAATATAGAAAGTGTGAGATCGTGCACTTTGAAGGAACTATTATTTAAATGTAAAGGAAGTCCACAGAAAGATCTGAGTGGTTTCGTATATGGAACACAAGAAGTTAGCATGCTGGCACGGTAAATAATTAAGAAGGTAAATGAAATTTTGGCCTCTATTGCTAGGTAGTTGGAATTTAAAATAGGGCATCTTGTTACTACTGTGCAGAGTGATGGTGAGGTCGGACCTGGAGAACTGTGCATAGTTTTTTTTCCTCATATTTAAGAAATGGTATGTTGTTATTGGAGGCAGGTCAAAAGGGATTCACTGTTTTGATTTTTGGGATGCGGGAATTGACATATCAGGAATGGCTAAATTGATCTTTATTCATTAGAGTTTAAAGTGTGAAGGGTCATCTTATTGAAGCATACAAGATTCTGAAGGGGCTTAACAGGGCAGATGTTGAGAAGGTGTTTCCACAAGTGGAGTAATCTTGAACTGGGGGACATAGTTACAGACCAAGAGGGCACTGATTTAAAACTGATAAGCAGAGGAATTTCTTTTCTCAGCATAGTCATTATTTGGAATTCTCTACCCCCATTTAGTTGTGGAGGCCAAGTCACAGAAAGTATTTGCAGAGGAGGTAGATAGATTTTTGAAATGTCAAGGAGTTGAGGGCTATGGGAAATTGGCGTGATAATGTGGTTGAGACTTGGGGCAGATCAACCACGATCTGATTGAATAGTGGGGCAGGCTTGACTGGCTGAATGGCCTAATCCTGCTCCTGTATCTTATGACTTACAGACAACTCTCAAATGGTTTTGTTCGTAAGACAATACCTGCTTCAAAATTGTAATCCAAACTCTTAAATTGAAATGATGCAAATACTGACCGAGTTAAGTAACATATTTGGAAAGAGAAACAGAGTCAATGTTTCATGTCAGTAACCTTTCATTAGAAAGTGTCTGGTATTTCCAGCGTTTTCTGTTTATAATTCTGGCATCAGCAGTGCTTTACAACAGCAACCAGAAGCCCATTGCAGGGCTAGAAGCTAAGCAGTTATCTCCAATAGTATTCTAAACATTTTATGTATGTACTGTATTCTTGTCAATTTTTTCCATGATAAATTTCTAGGTTCAATTTTATTAGAAAAATTATCTATGTACACTGTTCATGTTAATAATTATAACTTCCTGCTAGCGGGCATGAGGAGGTAATTACAAGGGGACAAGTTCACACAATTTCTGTTATATGTGTGGACATCAGAAACTATGATAAAATATATACAAATAAGGACAAAATGTGCAACTTTAAAATGGCGACTCTGGACCAATTATCTCTCACTATATGAACATAAACAGAGGCTAGAGTTTTCCCCCCGTACCTGCAGCACCATTCAATATGATATCTGGTTTTCCATCACCATGCAACTTTTAATCCCCATCCTCTGATTCCCTTCATGTCCAAAAGTCTATCAATCTCAATCTTGAGTACTTCAGGATAGAGCAGTTTGCCCTCACATGTGTTCTAAATGTGCCCTGGTTCTAGTATTGGAAGACAGGGAAAACAGTTTCAAGCCCTCTTATAATCTGATAACCTTTAAATTAGACACTCAACTATTGTCTAAAAAATAAGGTAAATAGATTTTTGGATAGTTAAGGGATCAAGAAAATTGCAGTGGAGGTAGAAAATAGACTGAGATAATCTTAGCGAATGATGAAGCAAGCTCAAACAGCCTAACTTGCCACTCCAGTTACTGATGTTAATGAGCCAATAAAGAATGGAGTTATATGCATTAGTGTTGCTTATGAAAAAGATAAGACAAAGGAGAGTTTATGAACTGGGAGGAGACTTATATGGACTATAAACCTGAGCATAGACTAGCTGGGCTGAATGGCCCATTTCTGTGCTTTATATTCTATATAGTACTATGTAATCCGTGACAGTTTCCATAAGCATGGAGAAGCATATTTCATGTTAGTGATAAGTGATGTAGAAGTACAGAGACTATGGTATAAATTCTAATGTAACTACAGATTGCCATTGTAGGTTTTATAATTGGAATATTAATTATAATAATCCCTTGTTGCTACACAGTAAGCTTTCATTGTCACTGGAGGTTGCACAAATTACTGAATAATCTATGCATGGAAGCAAATTATAAAGCAGTAAAATCATTGAAAGGGTCTGATAACATCATGAAGCTATTGTTTTGCCAATTTTCTTGCATCCCCTGGAAAGGTTGCCCAAAATATTTTGAAATCACAAGCTTATTGTATGGGAATTGCAGATTGACTCATTTATTGGAGAGGAGTATCATGTGCTGGAAAATTGCACATTGGGATGCTCGCCATCAAAATTGAGAAGAACACCAAAATTATCAAAATTTCTTTCTCTAGTCAAGGGATGTGAACTTCACTGGCTGGGCCGGCAGTTATTGCTTATCTGTAAATGCCTTGAGAAGATGGTGATGCGCTGCCTACTTGAATTGCTGCAATCCATTTCATGAGGTACACCCAGAGTGTTGATGGGGGTGGGGTGGGGGGGGGTGTGGCATGGGCACAGTTTTGGAATTTTGACCCAATGACAGTGAAGGAGTGGCTATAATACTTCAAGTCTGAATGGTGAATTGCTTGGAGAGGAACCTGCGGGCAGTTCCATGTATCTGCTTGGCCTTGTCCTTCTAGATGGGAGTGTCATGAGTTTGCAAGTGCTCTCAAAAATTATTTGCTGTATTTCTGCTGTGCAACTTGTAGATGGTACATGTTGCTGCTACTGAGTGTGGTGGAGAAGGGAGTGAATGTTTGTGGCTGTGGTGCCAATCAAGAGGACTGCTTTGTCCTGAATGGTGTCTTGCTTCCTCAGTGTTGTTGGAACTGCACTCATCCAGGCAAGTGGGGAGTATTCCATCAAACTCCTGACTTGTGCCTTTCTAAATGTTGGACAAGCTTCAAGGAGTCATGAGGTGAGTTACTCCCTGCGAGATTCCTAGCTTGGACCTGCTTTTACATGTGCGGTATATAAATGGCTTGACAGGTTTATTTCTGATCAATGGTAAATCCCAGGATGTTGATTGTGGAAGGTTTAGTGATGGTGATGTCATTAAATGTCAAAGGGAGATGGTTAGATTATCTCTTACTGCAGCTGATATTTGCTTGATACTTGTGTGGTATAAATATTACTTACTATTCATCATATGGAGCTTGCTCCGTTTATCATTTGCATTGCTTAAGCTGCTCTGAATGCAGGTAGTCCTTTGTTGTAGCTTCACTAAGTTGACAACTCATTTTGTAGGTGTTTCTGGTTCTACTTTTGATACAAAATTCTTTTACTCTTCTTAGAACCATAGCTTGTAATATAAAAGAAGATGGCACAAGTTTGTTTTTAGATATGTGCAAGTTAAGAGAGAGGCGAGAGTGGATGTTGGACAACTGGAGGCTGGAGAAGTAGTCATGGGAAGCAACGAAATGGCGGTGGAACTGAAAAGGTACTTTAGACTTTATTTTAGATTTGGATTTTTATTGTCATGTGTACTTGAGTACTGGAAGATAGGAATGCAATGCGAATTTGAGAGTCCTAGTTCAGGATTCTCTTCAGGTTAACATGCAGGTTCATTTAACAGTTAGGAATGCAAATGCAAGAGCAGGGATGTACCGCTGAGGCTGTATAACGCTATAGTCAGACCTCATATGGAATATTGTGTAGCAGTTTTTGCCTCGTATCAAAGGAAAGTGTACTATTAGCGGAGGTCTTGAGAAGCTTTACAAAAATTATCTCAGGTATGAAGGGATTGCCATATGTGGAGTGGTTGAGAACTCTGGGTCCTCTGAGGTTAGAAGGATGAGGAGAGCTGATTGAAACTTACAGTGAGAATTCTGGACAGAGTAAACGTGGAGAAGATGTTTCCACTAGTAGCAGAGATTAGGACCCAGGACACAGCCTTGGGATAAGGACAACCCTTTAGAACTGAGATAAGGACGAATTTCTTCAGCAAGAGGGTGATAACTGGAACACATTGCTGGAGAGGGCCATAGATGTCATTGAGTGTATTTAAGACAGAAATAGATAGATTCTTGATTAGCAAGGGAATCAAGACTTACGAGAGGAAGGCAGGAGAATATGGCTGAGAAATATATTAGCAAATGGCAAATGGCAGAGCAAACTCAGTGAGCAGAATGGTTTAATTTGTTCCTATATCTTATGGTCTTACGGAATGGACAGTGATGGTGATGCCCGGAGCATTGTTTGAGAGGTACAATTCTGTGAGAATATTAGATAGCTGCTTGACTAGTTTGATACCAGGTGTATTATCAGCTTGCATTTCATTCAGACTTTTTAACAGTTTGTTACAACTGAGTTGCTTGCTTGGCTGTTTCAGAGGGCATATAAGGATCAACCAGATTATTATGGTTTTTGAGTCACATGTAGATCAGACTAGGAATGGATGGAAAATCTCTTTCCCTAATTCTCTAGAATCAGATGGGTGTTTTGTGACAACTGACAATGGCTTCCAGATTTTCTTTTAATCTGTTGTCGTGGGATTTGAACCATGCCTCCTAGAGTCAGTGGATCCATGGATTACTAGCCACTATGACAATGATTCATTCTGTTGCTTTTATACTACATCCTCCGTAACATTCTGTACAAAGTACTTCAGGAGGTAACCATATTCTTTTCAAATGTGGTCACTGCTATAATATAAAAAAAGGATGCAGCCTGTCTGTGCAAAGCAAGTTCCGATAAACCACTGCACCATTCAATGAGGTCCCAGCTGATCAGTGGTCCCAATGCCACCTTATGATCAGCCACACATAGCCCTTGACTACTTTATTTATCTAACATGTAGCATCTTAATATTCAACAGTTAGATTTTGAGTCATGTTGTTTGCAGAAAAAGTATTGGCCAAGCACCCAGAAAATCTACTTGCTCTGCTCTGGAATCTGTTGCATACTTTGAGGAGAAAGTGAGGTCTGCAGATGCTGGAGATCAGAGCTGGAAATGTGTTGCTGGAAAAGCACAGCAGGTCAGGCAGCATCCAGGGAACAGGAGAATCGACGTTTCGGGCATAAGCCCTGTTGCATACAGCAGGCAAACCTCAGTTTATTGTATCATCTAAAAGTCAGCACTTTTCTGTTGGCTCACTGCACTAATATAATGTGTGATTTGCGCTTTAAAGAAATTCTCAAATCCAATAGTTGGACAGTGCTTTTTTTTTAAATCACTTACAGACATTGGTTAGGAGTTTGAATGGAATCACCAATACTTGCCACCTAGGTTCATATTCGAGGAATGCAAAATACTGAAGGGTTTACACCACCAACAAGAATAAAAGTTACTTCAGAAAGGAAAGATAGAAACAAATAAAACATGAAGAACAAATCCAATGTTAGCATCTAACGATAAATGGACTTACCACAGGTTAATGTGGCACTATAATGATTGGTTCTGACCTTGTTGCCATGGCTGCAATGACAGGGGCTCTTTGTATTAAGCCATTGTATAGAGAAAGCAAACATCTTTCTTGTTTTTTTTTTAAACAAAATGGACAAATAACCAAGAATTGTGTTATTTTGACACCTGAGAGTAAAGAGAGAGAGGATTTGAGCAAGAGAAAAAGAGAGAACCAGAAGTCACAAAACAATTGCTGATTTTCGGGGGAATACAGTTGAATGGGAATGTAAAAAACAGAAACTGAAAGGAAAACACTGCTAACGAATAAGAGATAATTGTAAAAGTAGAGATCAAGAAACAGTGATTGGGGAAAAAGCAAAAGAACAAAACACAGTAAAATAACATGAAAGAGAAAGAAAATTGAGAAAGAATAAAACTGAATGAAGGCCAATAGAGTAAAAGAGAGACATGATTAGAGACATAAAGAGTATAAAAACAACATAGAAATGGGAGAGAATAGATAAACAGAGCAAAGAAAAAAATGAATAGATGAAGATTAAAAGGGTTCAGAAAAGATTTACAAAGATGTTGCCAGGGTTGGAGGACTTGAGCTTTTGGGAGAGACTGAATAATCTGGGGCTGTTTTCCCTGAAGCATCAGTGGCTGAGGAATGACCTTATAGAGGTTTGTAAAGTCATTGGGGACAAGGTCTTTTCCCCAGGACAGGGGAGTCCAAAACTATAAGGCATGGGTTTAAGGTGAGAGGGGAAAGATTTAAAAGGGACCTAAGGGGCAACTTTTTCATGCAGGGTGTGAGGAGGTGTTCTGGAATGAGCTGCCAGAGGAAGTGGCAGAGGTGGGTACGATTACAACATATAAAATGCATCCAAATGGGTATATGAAGAGGAAAGGTTTAGAGGGATGTGGGTCAAATACTGGCAAATTTATTTAGGATATCTGGTCGGCACAGATGAGTTGGACCAAAGGGTCTGTTTCCATGCTGTACATCCCTATAACTGTAAAGGCCAGTTGGAGCAAAACAGGCAATGACAGAAAAAAACCCAGAATGCAGCGTGGACAGAGAGAGGAGAGCTGGAACTGGAAAGAAAACATAAAGAGCTTGAAAATGGTTTGATTAGACTTCACATTTGTGACGGACACTTCGTTGCTAGGGGAAACACTTACTTGAGCCCAGAATTTTCTCTCCTATCCTGGTGAAAGTAAGGCAGCTCTTTGAATTTAAACAATGAATATAATCTATTATGATTGTACATGCTATGGATAACTCAGTATCTCCTGGGTGTCATTGACGCACTATGGAACAACTTAAAGAGAAACATACAACACGGGCACATCATGTAATTTAATTGGCATGAATTCTATTTACATAATTTATTAAATGTTCAATTTTTAATACTTCATGTATTAAACAATTGTTTTTAAGGAGCATTTTCAAACCAAGAAAATGGGAATTGAGGATTCATCTCTTTCTACCATCTTCAACTTGAATTTATTCTTTCACAGAATCTCATGACCTCCATGAACCATGAGTACAGAACTGAAAGAATGTTGCAATGTCAATGATACTGTGTTTTAGCATGTTAACTTGAGGCTTCATAAGCCTTACCATGTGAATGTAAAAAAAAATTCAGTGATGTATTTCAGATAGAGCAAGGTGATCTCACTGTTGTCATCACCAAAGTTATCCCTTGACAAACATCACTAAAACAGATTAACTGGTCATTTGTCTCATTGCTTCCTGAATATTTCATGTGGTGTCTTTAATGGTTTCTGCCTTCATTAGCTCAATACAGAGAGCAAATACTGTATAATAGAGGTCACATGATTGTCTATGCAAGACACAGTGTGCAGATGCAGTGAACAAAAGCATTTCCCCAAATATGTCCCTATTCAATAAATCTGTACTATTATCATTTGTAACTGCAGGTGATCCAGTTTTCAACAATATTACCAGTCTTGAACAAAAACTGTCTGTTTATTCTCATCTGACCACTCTCATTGGTCCCTGCACGTGCATTACATACATAATCTTCTAAGTTTTCAGGGCTTCTTATGGGAAAAATGCAAGTTTTTTTTGCTTTCATCTGGTGTTTACTCATGCCTGTGGTGATGCTTGTTCTGCAGAAAATATCTTTCAGTTTGTATTAATGCTGTGGATGCAAATGCAACTGGTTGTCTTAACAGCATGAGATTCCTCCAGGTTTTTTCTCACTGGAATCATACTGCAGGGTGTTTTTGTCAATGACATCATAGTACCTCAACACTGGCATTGTCATCAAGAAGGTGTTTGATATAAGTGAAATCTGTTTCTTATACTATTCTTCAATATCAGTGAATATCTCTGCAGTGAGCTTGGATAGGAGTTCACATTGATGTCAAATTGGCCAAGTACTTTGCTATGTAGTTCAAAAATCCAACAATCATTACATTGCTTTTTACATCTGTTGATTGCTGAATCTCTACTCCAGCTTTCATCTTGTCAGGATCTGGGTGGAATCATTTGATTGTTCAGTACATGGCTTGTGTACTTGATTGCAGTCACCTTCAATTGTAATGGTTTTCTGTTCAGCTTCAGATTAATCCTTTGGCCTCTTTCTGGTCTCAGTAGATTCTGATTGTGGTCTGCAACAGCTTTTTCCACCATATGTCCACATCCATATACAAGCAGATCATCCGTGATTGTTTCCACTTCTGGAAGATCGTTAACTCATGAAATTGGCATTGACATTCTTCCATTGCAGTAGAAAAGTCAAATGGTATGCACAACCACATGTAACTTTCAAAAGACATCCTGAATGTGTTCAGAAAACTGCTGCTTTCATCCAATGTCACTTGCAAATTTTCATTACCCCCATCCAGGGTGGCAAAGTCCTTTGTCTTGGTCAGTTGTAGGAATACTTCTTCAGCGGTTGACATTGGATAATGTCATTTCTTCAAAGCTTCAATGAGATCCTTTGGAATTATCCATATCCTCAGCTTTGCAGATATTTTTTTCCACTGCTATCATGCAGCTAATCTATTCTGTGTGATTTGTCACTTTCTTGATTACCCCTTTTTCCAGATTTTCTATATTTCAAACTGGAACTAAGGGCAGCTGGAACACTCATGCAAGATCCTGAATTGGTCTTGAGGGCTCTTGTGACACAGCAACAGTGTCGCTACCTGGCGATCCAGAATCAAGTCCCACTTGCTCCAGCAGTGTGTCATAACATCCCTACATGGGTTAATAATATATTACTGAATTCGTCTCCCACTCTTATCTACTTCAAGATGATACTCACCAGGAAGGCATTCAAGTACAGTGAAACAAGTCTTTGCAATGTTTTAGGATCTATTCAGCAGTCACGGCCTGGTGCCCTGCAAAGTGCTGTCGATCTCTTTTGTTACATGTGGAGTTAGAATTCTAAGCTTCAGACGTCTTTAAACTGAGTTATCTACTATCTGGAATTGCAATTCCTCTTTCTTTGCATTGCATTGGGCTCTCAGCTTCATTTATCCTCTTAGGCTGAGTATAGTTTCTTCATATAGTTTTAACTTTATACCTTTGATGGCTTCATTTTAGTGTCCACCATCTTGTGCCATTTCATAAAGGACTGCAGAACTCATGTTGTTACACACAGCACCGATGTCTTTTTGACCCTTCATATTCACTTGATTCTCTCATTCTGCACTCATTATTCTAACAGTCACATTCAATTTATCATCTTGAGATTGGATGATGCTAACTTGCTCGATGGTGTAGAATGACTTGTCAGAATTATTATCTGCCATCTCTCCAGCAGCCACCTTCTTAGGAATGAAAGCGGATGTTGCAAATCTGAAATGAAAACAGAGAATGCTGTAGAAAATCAGTAGATCTAGCAGCAATTGTGAAGAGAGAAACAGGGTCATTATTTTCAAGTCCAAATGGTTAAAATCCCGATGCTCCTTTTCCAATGGCATTTTTGGTTTATTTGCACCAGTTCAAAGTAGTTCAACAAGACAACTCACCACCACCTACTGAAGGGCAACAGTGAATGCTCAATAAATGTTGGTTGAGCCAATGACATTTACATCCCATGAATGAATAAGAAAAACTCAAATGCTTCCCGTAACAGAGCATTCTATGCTCAAAAAACCAAACATCAAGACATTTCTTAATCTCTGCCCTCATTCTTAGTGATCATCTAAAATTGATGACCACTATCCAAAAGCAGTGTCCAAGAGTAATGATTTAAATTACCTACTCTTGATCAGTTGTCTCTCATCTTTGTCTCTCCCAGACCTATAGCAGGCCCAGTCCTACCCGTGCTTTATATTAATGCAAATTTTATTCATTCATGGGATATGGATGTCAACTAACTTGGCCAGCATTAATTGTCCATTCCTTTCTGCCTGGACAAGGTGGTGATGAGCTACCCTATTGAACCGCTGCAGTCCTCAGTCATGTAGAATCACTAAAATGCTGTTTGGAAAGGAGTTCTGGATTTTGACCCAACAACAGTTAATGAATGGAAAAGTATTTCCAAGCCAAGATGTTGAGTGGAATGCAAATTATAGAATGTAGACACTGCTGCCACTGTACACTGGTAGTGGTGGGAGTAAATAATGAATGTGGTGCCAACCAAGTGAGCTGCTCAGTCCTGGATGGTGTTAAGCTTCTTGAGTATGGTTGAAATTGTGCCCATCTAAGCAAGTGCAGAATACTCCATCAAACTGTTGACTTGTGCGTGGTTGTTGGCAGGCAGGTATTAAGGAGACAGGAGCTGATTTAGTTGTCACAGAATCCCAACCCACTCTTGTAGGTCACTTATATGGCTAATCTCATTCAGTTTCTGACCACAAATATCCCCGGCAATATTAAAAGATGGAAATGCCATTAAATTTTGAGAGATGATGGTTCGATTTCCAGTTGTTGGAGCTAACCATTGCCTGGCCCTATGTGGCCTGGTTGTTACTTGCCACTTATCAGCTGAAGCCTGGATGCTGTTCAGGTCTTGCTACATATGTGTACGGACTGATGCAGTAACTGAAGAGTCTTGAGTGGTGCTGAACATTGTGCAGTTACCAGTGAATATTCCTACTCTGACCTCGTCATTGATTAAGCAGCTGATGATAGTTGAGCCTAGGACTCTAACCTGAGAAATTCCTGCAATGATGTCCTGTGGCTAAAATGATTGGCTTCCAAAAACCACAATCACGTTCCTTTGTACTAAGCGTCTGACTCCAACCAGCAGAGAGTTGTTCCCTGATTTATATTGACTCTGAAGAAAAATCGTATTGGACTCAAATGTTAATTCTCTTTGGCTGTCCACCAATGTTGCTAGATCTGCTGAGTTTCTCTGGCATTTTCTGTTTATTTCATATTGACTCCACTTTTGCTAGTGCTCCTTGATGCCATACTTGGTCAAATGCTGCCTTGGTGATTCTCACCTCACTTCTGGAATTCAACTGTTTGATTTATGTTTGGACAAAGGTTGCAATGAAGTCAGGAGACAAGTGATCAAGATGGAAACTAAATTGAGTGTTAGCATTATGTTCCTTTGTAGTTGCCCTTTGACAGCACTGATGATGACCGCAGCAGTGGATGGTCATTAGCTGGAGGTTTGACCTGATGCCATGAGACTTCATGGGGTCTGAAGTCAATGTTGAGAACTGGCAGGGCAGCTGACTATACCACAGTTACAGCATATGTGATGGGTCTGTGCTGCCAGTGTGATAGTACACATAGGGTAGTGGCAATGGTGACTGAGAAATTTTCTTTAAGGTATAATTCTGTGAGCATGACTATGTCAGGTTATTGCTTGCTTGTAGGGTAGCTCTCCCAATTTTGGCACAAGCAACCCCCCCCCCCCCCCCCCCCCCCCCGGGCAATATGTTGGTAAAATAATAGGCTGTTGAAGCTGGGAATCAATTGAAAATTACAAAACGGAGTTTGAAAAGTTTTTTAGTTGTATGGAATCAAGAGTAAAACGGCCTGAAGATAAAGTCAGCCATGATCTAATTGAATTATAGTCCAGGATTAAGGAACTGAACGACCTCCTCCTGTTTCTGTGGACAACAGATGATACTGACTCTGATAAACCTATCCAGTTTGTTTCATCTCTCTCTCTTTCTCTGTGGCCTTGCACATTTTCTCTTTTTATATTTATCCAATTCTTCTTTGAAAGTTACTACAGAATGTACTTCGCCACCCATTCAGGCAGTGCTTTAGAGATCACATTCACTGAATAAAAAACTCTCCTCACTGTCCTGCCAATTCATTTTCTAAATGTCTTAAATTCATATCCTCCAGTTACTGACTCTCCTGCCAATAGGTACGTTTTTTTGTAATTATTCTATCAAAACCCAGTGCAATTTTTAAGATCTTTACTAAATATTTTGTTAACCTGCTCTGTTCTCATGGGAACTTTTTTCGAGGTAATAGATATCCTTCATCCTCAGCAGTATTCTGACTCAGATCTCCAAGCATCCCACACATGCATGTTGCTCACAGTGGCCATGGAGATAGCCTGGGCACTGGAAGAATTCTCCCTGTTGGTTGTTTTATGAAATCCCTTGCATATCATGTACAAATCCTATTAAAGGATGTGGAAGCAGAGGCGTTTTTTTCTCTGGCTGTGTCATTAATAAAGACGAGGGGAATAAATGAATGTGCCTTCATGAATGATAAATGCTCATCACAGTTACTCCCAGCACAAGGTGAAGCGGAGTGCTTTAACTAGACCTAGAGTACATCAATCATCAATTAATGCACACCTACGAGATCATTATGGCTATTATTTAACACCTTAGAGCATCAAATTAAAATTTATGAAGAAATAAGTTACATTTATGATGGTGTTTAATATGTATATTAATGCATATCCCTTTAGCAAATATCAAAGAGGTCATCCTTTGTACTTAAGTTTTAAATGGGATAGGTTGTTCCTTCGCAGCTATTCTTTTTAACTCTTTCACAGACCCACTTAAATATGGGATAGAATTTTACAGACCCCTTACTGCAGGTTTGAAGACAGACCATGGGTCATTAAATCCAGTTTTTGGCCTGCCTGCTGTTTACTCTACCCCAAAAGATAACAATGTTTGGGGCTGGTGTTGGGAGACCCGCCAGCTCTTGGGCAAATTGAAGTTCTTTAAATGCCTCATCCCATGCCAATTTTACCTGGGGTAAGGGGTGGCCCATGCCAAGCACTTAGCCCAGCAGCTTTAGCTATAGGGCTGGGATTGGACAAGATGGGAAGGGATGATCTC
Source organism: Chiloscyllium plagiosum (assembly GCF_037043375.1). Lineage (NCBI taxonomy): Eukaryota > Metazoa > Chordata > Chondrichthyes > Orectolobiformes > Hemiscylliidae > Chiloscyllium > Chiloscyllium plagiosum. The sequence goes on along the minus strand of NW_028270175.1, from coordinate 17,699,401 downwards.
CTTTGGGAGATCCCTGTGTGTATTGGAGGATCTCCAACCTCTAACGGCCATTGTTCCCTCTTTCTTTCCCCACCCGCGCTGCCTCAAATCTGGAGCCCTAAACTCCTTACGTACCCTTCCAGCCAGACTGACTCCTTGAATTTACCTTCACCATTAGCCCCTCTTCTTCAGGGACTAGTTTTAGTTGTCACCACTTTCACTTGGCCAGCAGCTGGGACAGCAGCTCTCGAAGGTAGGACTTCCTCCCCACATAGGGATGGACATTAAATGGCTGTGAAGAGCCAGTATCTCCACGTGCATTCTCCACCAGTTCATCAGGTAGAGGGGTAAAAGATGTCCACATCGAAAAAATGCTGTCCAGAGTTTCTTTGAACGTGTCTTTGTGAACTCTAATGAGGCTTGTGGGTGCAATGTAAGCACCCAGGCTGAGCATATGATGCTTCCAGGTGAATTCTTGCACAGCTACCTGCAGAGAAAAACCCTGCACCCCATCATATGCTGTGCCCTATTTCAGATAAGCATCTGAACGTAGGATCCCCTCCAGAATTGTCCTGGAAGCTTCCAGAATTGAAGATTTAGAATACCATCGAAAGAAAATAAACAGGAGAAAAGAAGTCCTATTTCACAGTTGTAAAAATGGCAAAACTAGTGAAAGACACTTAGTTTGTACAGAATCACAATTCATCCACTTGGGTAGTAAGCTGTCTGTTTCCTTTCTAATTTGCCATAGTAAGACAGTGTTCTGACTGGATGGATTAGTGGCAGGAGATTTTATGATGAAACTTCCATGACTGCATTCAACCATACTTGGCAACCCCTAACCATTACTGACCATTTTCACACCCAGATTTCCACGTGTAACTAAAGGGTGACTTGGTGACAGGTTACCCGTCTCTGTGGAGTTATTTCAATAGTGACACGAGTAAAACACCTCCTGAAGAAATGCACTTGCATCTTTGAGTTGGGGTAAGCATTGGCATTATTTGGGAAGGTTGACGTGTTTGACCCTACTGGAAAGAATATTTTTTCCAGGTAAATAACATTGATTTAGATTAGATTAGATTACTTTACAGTGTGGAAACAGGCCCTTCGGCCCAACAAGTCCACACCGCCCCGCCAAAGCGCAACCCACCCATACCCCTACATTTACCCCTTACCTAACACTACGGGCAATTTAGCATAGCCAATTCACCTGACCTGCACATCTTTGGACTGTGGGAGGAAACCGGAGCACCCGGAAGAAACCCACACAGACACAGGGAGAACGTGCAAACTCCATACAGTCAGTCGCCTGAGACGGGAACTGAACCCTGGTCTCTGGCGCTGTGAGGCAGCAGTGCTAATCACTGTGCCACCGTGGCGGATGAAAAGCAAAGAATAATTCTCTTGATAGCTTGTGGACCCGCAGCTTTTTCAGTTATTAGGAACATAACTTTTCCTGAGGCACCAGATACTAAAACCTTCCAAGAATTGACAGATTTTGTTAAGGAATATTATGACCCAAGCAGCCTCTAATTCTGAAATGCTATTGTTTTTACTCGTCAATTCGAGAACCACGGGAATCCTTGTCAGGACTTTTGTCAAGGTTAAGGCAACTAGCAGAAGCATGTGCCTTTGGTTTAACCTTTAATGAGATGCTGAGGGACCATTTTGTGGGATTAATGATGTAGCCATGCAAAAGCACCTACTAATTGAAGCCCGACTGGATTTCAAACAGGCACTATGACTGGCTTCATCATTGTAAAATGCAGTAATATGAGCTGCAAGATATTCTGATAGAACTGGGCGCCTTCGCCAGGCCAACTGAGCTTGGGGAACACCACCTGAGTGAAAGCAATTACATAGCCTCACTCAGGACATATTCTGAACAGATGGACTCTAGGTCATCCCAGAGCAAAACTCCAAAACAAAGCTAAGCCTCAGGCAAATGATTAAAATTTTCATTAGGATCCGAGCCAGCAAGCCATTAAAGTTGCTGCTGGTATGCGGATTCAAGGCAACAAAAGAGATCCATTAGACCTAAGCGGAGTAATAGAACTTATAGGCTGTAACTAGGTGAGTGCACACTCTGGAAAGTCCACCTTTATTTGGTTTGGAACAGTTAAATTGCTTAGCAACATCCAAATCAGAACCAGTCAAAATAAACGTCTCATTAAATTGTCACCCGGTTCTAATGGAGGCCGATACTGGCATGGCTGTTTTAGTGATCATAAAAACGGTCTTTAATAAAATTCGCTCTGGACTCTAAGCCTTAGGTTTGCGCAAGACCTTGGTTGGACTGAAAATCTATACCAGAGAATCTTTACAGATTAAGGGTACAACTTTGGTTTTGGCCTTAAGAGAAGTATCTGATTCAGTTACTATTGGTAGTAGTAAAAGGCTTGGGCCCAAACTTAATGGGGCAAAATTGGTTGAGAAAGATTCACTTAGATTGGCTTGATATTTTTCAATTAGAAAATGGTTGCTTGAGTGAAGTTCTAATTAAATTCTCGAATGTTTTCCATGAAGGTCTCTCAAAGGAGCGAAGACCACCTTGCCTGTTAACCACCTCGCATGTCATCATATAAAGACAGCGCCATACCATTCATTATCCAATGATCTTGCAGAAAGAGCAGTCCAAATTTTGAAGGCAGACTTAAAGAAACAGCTTACAGCTTCACTAAATACCAAACTGTCCCAGTTCTTATTTGATTATGGGACCACCCCCTATGCAACTACAGAGATAGCTCCAGCAGGTCGGTAATGGGGAGACGACTCTGCACCAGGTTGAATCTGATCTTCCCTGACCTATGGCAGGGTGAAACAACATTACTTCAGGGGACAAAGTTTGGTGTAGGAGCCATGGGAACAGCCCTTCATGTGTAAGAGACATGGTTAACATGAGGCCAGGTCCATTGATGTATAAAGTTCAGGGAGTGTGAAGATCCTGAACAAGCATGTGCAACATATGAAAGTTGCAAACCCGCAAACAAGGCAGGAGCAAAATGTGCTCGACTCCTCGGAACAATAAGATAGTCTGGTGGAACTGATGAGTTCTCCCGTTCTATCAAGCATTGAAGAGATATTGGTATCTGAGATGGCATGGCACATGTCGCCATCTCAATGCCTTTATCACCTGAAGGAGAGAATGAATTTCTCTGAGGCGCTCCAGGTGAGTTTCTGTGCATTACACACTGCCTGTATCTGAGGCAGAGTCAGAGGAATCTGACCTAGTGCTAAAACACCCCAAGAGGAGCGTCAAGAAGAAGAACAGGACTCAAAGTAGGAGGGATGTAGTGATTGTAACGAGGTCAACCAGGTGGACCTCATAGAACATAAGCTTGCTGATTGGGGCTGTTAACCTGGTCCAATTAGGGAGCCCTGGCTGACAGAAAAATAGGAGTGTAGACATCCTGACACTCTGGGAGTTGATTATGATAAAGCTGTTCCAGAGACAAGGATTTTCCATGTGTAAATAAAGGGTAACTTGGTGATGGGATACCAGCCTCTATGCAGTTATTTCAAATGTCTTGAGTGTGCATTTTGGGAAGTACTGCAATGCATTGCTTCTATTCTGATCCATATTCTGAGTAATGTTTAGAGTTGCCAGTGGATGTTCCATTATGCATCATTAGCAAGAGAATCCCACATTTCAAATGTTATATGGAAAGTTTAATAAAAATAGAACTAGCAATGTCAGAGTTAATAATGTGAAGCAGGGGTTGAGGAGAGAATTTCTCCTAACCTGAGAATGATGGATACAATAATGCAGAAAGAACTTTACTCTGCATCTAACCTGTGCCATCTTTGACTCTAGACAGCCCTAGATTGCTTATTTGTATTACTGCCTTCCTCAAATTGGAAATGTTGCATTGCTCACAACATAATTCAACTAAATAAGTGAAAGATTTGGCCTGTTGTTAATGAGGATGTACACACTACAGTGTCCAGACCCATTGGCTGATTTTGCACCCTAACCCAGAAAGTGTAGAACTGGAATTTGCTTTCTGGCTCTTGTGGCTCTCTGGTAATATCTCTATCTTTGGGCCAGAAGTTCCGGGTGAAAGTCCCACCTGCTCTAGATGTTTATCAGAACATACCTGATCAGGCTAAAATATCTATAAACCATCACCATATAAGGGTTTATGCTGCAGTGATAGTGTCCTAACCTCTGGACCACAAGGTCACCTTTCAAGGTCCACCTAGCCTGGACACAAACCATGATGTGTGCAGCAAGTTGATTAAAAATATTTAAAACTTCACCATATGCATTCCACATTTCAGTTAGCACTGGCCTTCCATCTGTATGGATTTCTATGAAACATTTAAAATAAAAAAATGTTAGAGTAACAAATTTATTTTCAAATTGTGTCGACATTAATGTTGTACTTACAACGTTTGACTGAACAATGGAGATATGGACCTGAATAGATTATGGTTGTATGGCCAGATTACCCTGCCCTCTTTTCTTGAAGGCGAAGTTATAATTTTGAGCATAACTGCTCTCTCATACCTCCTACACATTCCTATTTGTATGTGTATATAGTAGCACCAGATGATTCATTTCAGGTTCTGTTATACAGTTTGAGAAATCCCACATACTGCCCTGTCACATGCTGTGATATGCCCACACTCCTCATACCAATATCACCCACAACTCTCACTGCAAAAGCTGATATCTCCAACAGTGCATTACTGATTTCTTGATATAGTCTGCATTTTCTGATATACCGTGCACCCCATGCTATATCACCTCCTCATTGTAAAGCTAATATACTCCACATACCTCATAGTAATACACTCTTAAAATTACACTCTGAAAGATCCCAAATCCTGTTTTTTCACCCTGATATCGCACAGTAATAGAACAGTATACCCCACACTTCTCTGTCATTCTGTTAAATGCCACAAGCCTCTCAGTGACTGAAATCCCACTTCCCACATTAACATGAATATGTCCAAAATTCCTTGATGTAAAGATCTGATATAGCCCAAACATCATACTGTACAAGCTTTGACAAACGCTGACCCTCTCACTGTAATACGATGCACGTCACACTCTATAACACTGTTGTACCCTGCAGCCCTCATTAGAACTCTGATACACCGCAGATTCCTTGCTGTAATAGTGTTTAATATCCCTGATCCCCACACTCTTGCACGCGGCCACTCTGCGCAGTTGATGCTGTTGAGAGATTAAGAATGTTGAGCCATATCTTATCAAACTTAATATGACTTCTCCCCCTTACTGAAAACAGATCTCAAATGAGTTCAGAGCCATTCTTGACTCAGATGAAAACCCTATACAAATGTTTCATATTCACAGTCCATGCCACTCATGGTATACAACATATTAACTCCTCCTTAATATTTGCCCTTTTACCCCAATCATTCTGTCAATTTAATGGTGTCAGGGCACTCTAACATTGCTCACAGTGATGTACAGGTAGTTCAGCAGGATTGGAACGCCTCATTTAGCAATATTTAGAGCATGGCATCCTCATTATATGCAATGTGGTAAAAGGCAATGTTTCCAGCAGCCTTGTCTGGTGCTACTTCACTGCGCATGGCGTGGTGATTTATTTTACCCGTGACAACTGGACAGATCCCATTTTGTTGGGTAATAAAGAAGTCATGTGCTGATGGGATGAGCAGGACTGATGTATCGTGTTTCAGAATAATAGAAACCGATACCGATATTTCTGTTTTTTATATAAAAATACTACGAGAACATTAATGTAAATACCATCAATATTGCAATTTCCGATTAATTTTCCGCTTTCTTGACTTCTGAAATACAAACAGATTTCCTTTGCTTGCTTCCCCTGTTTTAATAATTAGCTTTCTGTAATGCTTTCCCATCTCCGGATTAACGCTGCGTTTTATAACTGATTTGGTGTCAAATGCAGAGGTATCATGGGGAGAGGATCAGTTGTTTTAATAACTTATTTACTTCTCCATTGTCAGTTTAATTTCTCCCCCATTCCCATCATAAAGATACTGGACCCCCCGATAGTAAAACTGCAAGTACCTGAGCCATTTAGATCAGAGGTTTCAGATTATGTCTGTGCTGAGTTAATTTGTCTCTAACCAAGATTTATTTTCTTAGTTTAATTGCAATTGGTATAATTTTCTTTTATTGGTGTCCTTTCTGATTTGAAGAAAGTGGGCCATGTTAGACCATCTTGAAACAAACAAAAAGAACATTTTGCATTTATGTGAATCATTTCATGGTCCCAGAATGTTTGAAAGCATTTTGCAATGAAGTATTTTTGAAGTTTCTTCACTATTATTCTGAGGGAAAAGTAACAATCAAATTGTGCATAACATGCATCCACAAAGAGCAGTGTGATAATGTGGGCTTGATAGAGATGCTTCATGCAACGAACCTATCAAAAGACCAGATTTAATTTTCAACAATGAAGGATCATTGTTGACCACTTGTTTGCAAAGTATAATGGGATCCTTTACAGCCATCTGCCAGGGCCTCAGTTTGACTTCTCATTCAAAACAAGCACCCCCAGCACAGCCATATTTCTTCAGTTCTGTTCCGAGTGTGTCAGTTTGGAATTTTGTGTTCAAATCTCAAGTGAGACTTGAACCCACAACCTTCTGATTCAGGTGAAAGTACTATCTACTGAGCCACAGGTGTTTTTGCAACTAAAGAGCTTGTTAAGAGTCAACTGCATTGTGTATTGTGTGTGACTAGATTCATACGCAGGTCAGACTGGGTCAGTTAAGGACAGCAGTTTCTCTTCCCTGAAGGGCACTAGTAAACCGTGATTGGATTTTTACAACAATCTAACAGCTTTCAGGATTTGTTTTCTGGTGCCAGCTCACAAAGCACTACATTTATTGAATTCAATTTCACGTACCCCTATAATGCGATTTAAACCCATGATATGATGGAGAGGAAAGTCTGGCACCTTAACCACTCCACCACCATACCTGTTCAATATTTGCAGATCCTGGACTGGAAAAGGGAGTGCAATGGGGATTGGGGGGAGTTTAACTGTTCTTTGGGGTGACCTGTACTGCAAAGTCCACTTGTGAATGTGAACACAAAAATGATGTCTCACAGAGAGGAATGTCCATTGACGTTCAACAGTTTCACCATATGTATGAAAAATGGCAATTTTAATGAGGTTCAGGAGCAAGAAGAGCATGTGGAACTATACTCCAACAAACATAAGTGCTTTCTGGGACAAAAGGGAGAAAATGGACAACAGAATAGTTCATTAACCACCACTGCCAGTGGGTGGCTGGGCTGTTTTACATTACAATTAGTCATTTCATTCTGCCTCCCTGTGAAATATCTTACCATCGATCTCCCTCCATCAATGCAGTAAGGCATGCAGTTCCAAGAATCTTGTTGTGAACTTCTATCTAAACTGCTTGTAGTATAAAAGACCAGAATATTCAGAGTTCCAGCAGTATGAAGCAATGAAGATTTAAAAAAAAAAGTGACAATGAAATCTGGAACTGGGATTTTAATTAATGAGAAGTGACACACAGAATGTATTTGTTTATTACCAAATGAATATTGGGTGAGGGTGGCGGTGGGACACAACTGACTCAAATTTCTGCTTGTACTATCAGTGCTATCTGGGCATGAGCAGCTGAATCAGCGCATTTGACATGAGTTGTGTCAAAATACTGTAATCCTGCTCACACTAATTAGACACCACCCAGAAAGCAGGCTGCGTCCACAGGTGGAAATCCTGAGATCCCATCACTTAGACTGGCTTTAGGAGGATTTTTAAAATTGTGTTCATTTTAATAAGAACACAGATATTTGTCAGCATGTTGTAAAAGTTTTGCCTAATTAGAGATAGCATTGGTGCAAAAGTTAGAGATGACCTTGGTTTTAGTGGATCAGGAGATAAAATCAGTTTGTGTGGAGAAGAGGAATAGCAAGAATGGAATACAGGCTTCTTAGCAGTAACCACAATGTGGGGTAAAGAATATGGGAAGAACCATTTGGTGTTTGAAATAAAGGAATGGCAATAATCCTGAATGCCTTTAATCTACATATAAACTGGATAAAAATGGATTGGTAGCATGGATGAAGAGTTCATAGAATACTTTCAAGATAGGTTCCGACAGCAGCGCATACTAGAACCAACTAGAGAACAGGTTATTTTAGACTTGGTAGTACGTAATATGATTGGATTAATTAATTACCTCAGAGTAAAGATATCTCTAGGCAACAGCAACCACAATATGATTAAGTTTTACATCCAGCTTGAATGGGAAAAAGTGGTCTAAGATTAGTATTTTAAAGATAAATAAGGGAACTTTATGGGCACGAAAGTTGGGGCAATTGGGATATAAGACGAGGAATAGTTAGCTGGGATACCAAGCTAAGAGCTAGATCAACAGAGATGCAGTAGCAGACATTTAAGGAGATATTTCTAAATACTCAGAACTAATATATTCCTACTATAAAGAAAATCCAATGGGAAGATCCTGTGTGGTTGAGTGAAAAATGAAGAAAAGCGTCAAACTTAGGGAAAAAAACATATGAATGCACAAAGATGATTGGCTGGTCAGACAGGGTCATAGAGTTGTATACAGTACCTTTGGTCCAACTCATTCATGCCAACCAGATATCCTAAATTGATCCAGCCACATTTGCCACCACTTGGCCCATATTCCTGTAAACTCTTTTGATTCATTTACACATCCAGATGCCTCTTAAATGTAGTAATTGTTCCAGCCTCCACACTTCCTCTGGCAGCTCATTCCATACATGTGCCAACCTCTGCATGGAAATGTTGCCCCTTAGGTCCCTTCTAAATCTTTCCTCTCTCACTTTAAACCTATGTCCTCTAGTTTTGGACTCCCCCCACCCTGGGAAAAAGACCTTGGCTATTCACCCTATCTATGGCGCTCATGATTTTATAAGGTCACCCCTCAGCCTCCAAAGCCCCAGCCTATCCCTATAGCTTGAACCCTCCCAACCCAGCAACATCCTTGTAAATCTTTTCTGAACCCTCTCAAGTTTAACAACGTCTTTCCAAAGCAGGGAGACCAGAATTGAATGCAGTATTCCAAAAGTAGCCAAACCAATGTCCTGTACAGCCACAACATGACATCTCAACTTGTAAACTCGATGTACTGACCAATGAAGGCAAGCATGCCAAATGCCTACTTTACAACCCTGTCTACCTGCAACTCCACTTTCAAGAAACTATGCACCTACACCACTAGGTCTCTTTGTTCGGCAACACTCCCCAGGGGCCAACCGTTTACATTATAAGCCTTGCCCTGGTTTGCCTGACCGAAAGGCAACACTTCACATTTAACCACCATCTGCTACTCCTCAACCCATTGGCCCATCTGATCAAGGTCCGTTGTACTCTGAGATAATCTTCTCCATCACGCCACCAATTTAGGTGTCATCTGCAAGTTTCCTAACCATACTTCCTATATTCAAATCTGAATCATTTATACAAATGAGAAAAGACAGGGGACACAACACCGATCCTTGCGGCACACCACTGGTCACAAGCCTCCAGTCCGAAAAGCAACCCTCCACCGCCACCCTCTGTCTCCTATCTTCAGCCAATTTTGTTTCCAATTTGCTAGCTCCCCCTGGATTCCATGTGAACATAACTTGCTAAACAGTCTAAAATGTGGACCCTTGTCGAATGCCTTGCTGAGGTCCACATAGACAACATCTACCACTCTGCCTTCATCAATCTTCTTTTGTCACTTCTTTAAGAAACTCAAGTTCATGAGACGTGATTTCCCATGTACAAAGCCATGTTGACTATTTCTAGTCAGTCCTTGCCTTTCCAAATGCAGGAAGAAGAAATAATGAAAGGAAGCTAGCTAGAAATATAAAATGAATAACAAATATGCCTATTGTGTTTGAATCCTTGCTGATTTTTTATTTTTTGAATCTGTTTTTGTTTGGAACTGTGAACCATGAGCTGAGATCTGAAAGGTGACCTTTGTACTTTGAGCAGCAGCTTGTGTTTTAAAGAAAACAAATTAGCTGTTATTTGTTTTTGAGGCCAGGCCTGAAAGTTAATTGCAAGTTGGACCTTGATCAAAGAACTCCGGAATGGCAGTATGCTTAACCAGATAGCAGATGCTTGGCCATTAACGAGGTCACTCCCTGGGAACTGTTTCTATCAAGTCTGGGAGAGAACATGCTAATTAAAAAGAAGGAGGAGCCAGAGATTTTGAACTGTTTTGTAGTGGGGCTTTCTGAGAGAAGGAACTTGGTTGTTGATGCTAAAGCGTGAAAATTTGAAAGCTCGTTGCCAACCTCCCATTATTAGCTATTGGAAGTTCAGAGAATAGAAAGTAAGTTGTAAGTATTATTGAATCCTCTTCAGAGTGAACTAGAAAAGATGACATTTATTGACATCTTAAGAAAATCAATCAAGAGACAATCCAAAGGGCCTGTGAAACAATGTATCATAGAAACTGCTTAAGTAATCTGACCAGTGTGTTTTTTTTCTTTCTCAAATTTATCCCTTGGCGGGGTTTGTTTGCTTGTCTTTTGTGTGTAAATGGGATCTGAAAACAAAGGTTATTGGGTTTAAATTGTAGACATTAATTAGATTATTTCATTTAATTTTGCTCTACTAATGTTACTGTATTGATAATAAATTGCTAACTCTTTTGATTAAGTATAAACCTAGTGTCTAGCATTGTTTATTCACAAAGTCTGGTATAGGTTATTCAGAAAACTGACTAGGAACCATTTGGGTCAATGTTTGTGATGTTTGAAGGTTTCAGTTTTGCTATTTGTGAATATGGAGGTAGGAAGACTGATTTGTTTGACTGTCTCAGTGTTGCACCAATATGTCTAAAAAAGGAAAAGAATAAATAAAGTGAGTGTTAGTGCTCTAGAGAATCAGAATAGAGAGTTGATAATAGACAATAGAAATGCAGATGAAGTGACCAAATATTTTTCTCTGTCACTGTGAAGGATAAATTAAAATCTCAGTAAAAGCTATAAATCAGGAGCTAGAAAGAAAAAGTTTAATACACCAGAGAAGTGGTACTGAACATACTGATAGAACTGCGACTGACACATCTTCAGGTTCTAATGGACTTCATTAAAGGAGATAGCTACCAAGTAGTAGATATGTTGGTGTTAATTTTCTACATTTTGCACATTCATCAGACTGGAAAATAGCAAATATTACCTTTCTATTCAAGGAGAGAGAGAGAGGCAGAAAACAGGAAACTCTAGGCCAATTAGCTTGATGTCTATCATGGAGAAGGTTTTAGAATTGATTATTCTGGGGATTATAGTTGAGCATTTAGAAAAATTCAATTAATAGGGGACAGAAGCATCATTTTGTGAAAGGGTACTTATGTTTGAACAATTTACTGAATTTCTTTGTAAAAGTAACATTCTGTGGGATTAAGGGAGACCCTATTGAAGTAATGTGCATGGATTTCCACATGGCATTTGTCAATGTACCACATAAATATTTTTTTTGCACAAAATAGAAGCACATGGTTTAGCAGATAACATAATAGGATGGATAGAAGATTGGCTAGGCACCAGAAAACAGAGTGCAAGCATAATGGGTTTTTTTTCTGCTGGGCAGGATGTGACATGTGTGGCCCTATAAGGGCATCACTTTTTATAATATATATCAATGACATAGATGAGGGGAACAAAAGTTTGGTGCCTCTTGATCATCAATAAAGTAAATCAAAGAACAGCAGCCTTGGGGGGTCTGAAACTCAGTAAAGTGATGGATGGTGCCATCAACTATGCTAACAAGCAAAATCTGTTTAGTAATAATCTGCTCATTGATACTCAAGAGTTCACCACTCTGTTTCTGACCTTACTACAGCATTGGTCCAAACATGGAGAAAAGAGCTAAATCCCAGAAAAGAAGTGACTGCCTTTGACATCAAGGCTGTATTTAACCAAATGTGGCATCAAGGAGCCCTAGCAAAACCAAAGTCACGGGAATCAGAGGCAAAACTCTCCATTGGTTAGAGTCATACCTGGCAGAAAGGAAGATGGTTGTGGTGGTTGGAGTTTTGTTTTCTCAGCTCCAAGACATCTCCACAGGAGTCCCTCAGCATAGTGTCCTTGATCCAACCATTTTCAGCTGCTTTATCAATTACCTACCCTGTACCATAAGGTCAAAAATTCACTGATGACTGCAAAATGTTCAGCACCGTTCATTCCTCCATGGATGCTGAAGCAGTCCATGCCCAAATGCAAGAAGATTTGGACAACATCTAGGCTTGCATTGACAAGTGGCAAGTAACATTTGCACTGTATAAGTGCCCGGCAATGACTATTACCAGCAAGTGTGAATCTGACCATTGCTCCTTGACATTCAATGGTGTCATCATCATTGGATCTTCCACTACCAACATTCTGGAAAATGAAACTGAAGTGGACTAGTCATATGAGTAGTGTGGCTGCAAAATCAGGTCCAAGGCTAGGAGTAATATAGCAAGTAGCTCACCTCCTGACTGCACACAGCTTGACCACATCTACAAGGCTCAGGTCAAGTGTGTGAAGGAATACTCCCCATTTGCCTGGGCGAGTGCAGCTGCAACAACACTTAAGAAACTTGACACCATCCAGGATAACACAGCCTGTTTGATTGGCACCACATCAACAAACAATTAGTCTCTCAGAAGCAGCAGTGTACAACATCTACAAGGTCCACTGCAGAAATTCACCAAGTCTTCATAGAACCATAGAATCATACAGTATAGAAACAGACCCTTCAGCCCACCATGTCTATGATGATCTATGAATCCCATTTACCTGCACTTGGTCCATAGCCTACGATGTTCTGATATTTTAGTTGCTCATCCATGCTTCTTAAATGTTGTGAGAGTATCTACCTCCACCATCCTCTCAGACATGTTCCTTATCTCTACCATCCTCTGGGTGAATAACCTTTTCTTCAGATCTCCCTAAACCAGTTACGTTTTAGATAGCATCATTCAAATCCCTGAACACTACAGTGTAAAATGACAGGGCAGCTCATATATGAGACCCAGATTCCCCTCCAAGCCATTCACAATCCAAAATATATTCCCATTCCATCGGTGTCACTAGGTTAGAATCCTGGAACTCCCTCCCTATTGGCATTGTAGAGTACCTACAGCACATGGACTGCAGTGGTTCAAGAAGGTAGCTCACCATTACCTTCATATTTGCAACTTCGGGATGGGCAATGAATGCCAGTGATACCCACATCCTGTAAGTGGATTCTTAATAAAGCTAAATTTGCAGACACAACTCATAGCTCAGAAGGTATGCTGTGAAGATAGCACAAGAAGCTTACAGACCAATTATAGATATATTGAGTGAGTGTGAGGAAAAATCTGGCAAATGGAGTACAATGTGGGAAAATATGAAATCATTTACTTTGGCTGGAAGAATGCATTTCTTGCCGAAATGGAGATCAACTGCAGAATTCCAAGAGGCAACAGAATCTAGCTGTTCTAGTGCACAAGTCACAAAATGTTAGTAGGTATTTACAGCAAGTAATTCAGAAGTCTATTGGAATTCTATGCATAATTCTGAGAGGAATTGAACATACAAGTAAGGATGTTATGCTTCAGTTATACCGAGATTTGGTGAGACCTTATCTCATATTCTGTGTATAATTTTGGTCTCCTTATATAAGAAAGTATATTAATGCATTGGAGTCACTTCAAAGGATATTTACAAGATTGAAACCTGGAATGAGAAGGCTGTCTTAGAAGGAAAGGTTGGACAGCCTGTCCTTGTTTCCATTAGAGTTGAGAAGAGCAAAGAGTGATATAAAATCCTGAACTCTCTTGACAAGGTGGATGTGGAAATGGTGTTTTTTTCTTCTTGTTGGTGAGACTAGAACTAGGCAAACTCTTAATAATACGGGTGCCCTTTCAGGATAGAAATAAGAACTCTTTCTCTCAGAGGATTGCTTGACTTTGAAACTCAGTTCCTCAGGAGCAGTGGAGGCAAGTGTCATTGAATATTTTTAAGGTAAAGGTTGATAGCTTTTTCTTAGGCAATGGAATTAAAGGTCATCAGGAGTAAATGGGAATGTGGAATTGAAGTGCAAACAGAGCAGCATAATCTTATTAAATGGTGGAGCAGATTTTAGGGGTTGAATGGCTGATTTCGCCTCCTAATTTCATAGGACTGCAGTGTGGAAGCAGTCCATTTGGCCCATAAAGTTTATACTGACATAGACCATCCCACCCATCCCCTATGCCCCTCCCCTAAAATCCTGCATTTCCCATGGCAAATCCTCATAACCTACACATCCCTGAACACTATGGGTAATTTAGCAAGGCCAATTCATCTAACCTGCATATCTTTGCACTGTGGAAGGAAACTGGAGCACCCAGAGGAAACCTACACAGTCACATGGAGAATGTGTAATCTCCACACTGACTGTCGTCTGAGGGTGGAATCGAACCTGGGTTGCTGGCACTGTGAGGCACCACTGAGCGACTGTGCCACTCTTAATTTGTGTGCTTGCATGTAAAATCAAAAATATATAATTTACTATGAAGCTGTTTAATGTGCACCAATTAAATGAGACAGTATAGTTTATTTTTAAAGTTATTTTCAGTGATTTTAAAGCAGGGTGTTCAGAATTCTCATTAAAATGCTTATTTTAGTGAATAAACCCATCTTCAACAGTATTGAAATGACACAAGGTTACCACTCTTTAATACATCAAGGAGTATGTTTTAATAGAAAAAAAAGAATCAATTATATTCTGCTGTGCTGCCCAACTCCACTGGTTCATTGAAAATTTTACATTTGTGTGTTTGTAAATTAATTTTATTGGAAAATTGAACTGTAATTTAATCAATGCAATCCCCAGAGCGTTTTCAGCTCCATTTTCCACTTGTATCCAAACCGGAAACTTTACACCTATCATTTTTCATGAAGACCTTGGAGACTGATAGATTTCCTGCTTCCAAACAGCATCCTGTCATGGAAGGTGCACGGCTGTGAGGTGATGACAGCTTTGAGCTTTCCTTTGAGGCACCCTGGAGTTGAGTAGCCTCATAGCACTCTCAGGAAGAAAGGAGCAAGCCATTAGAATGTAGCTGAAACCTGTGGAGCTATCGTCAGCATGGTGCACAGTTCACCAATGGGAATGTTGGCATCCTCTTGATCATTTAAGCATTCATCAAATCACACATCAAACTAATTACTGATCTCTACTCATGGGATCAGCGCTATTTCAAATAAAGCCAGGGCCCAAGCAAATACCATGAAATAGCAGTCCAGACAGTACAAGACATTATCTTTAAACACAGTGTCTGTGAACTATTCCTGCTTGGACACTTCTAATCATCTTCTGGGTCACAGCTTGCATTGTGATGTATATGGGGAGCAGAGATAAATTTCTTTGTCTCACAATTTATTAAAAGTTTCAGCGATATGGAAATGGAGTAACATAGCAATTTGAGCAAAGAAAGAGGTCACTTGACCTACCTGCATCATGCTAATGTAGATACTATGTACAAGTCCTACTTTACCTCTTCCTTTCAATGAGTTATTTTCCCCTCAAGCATTTATCTAGCTTCCTCTTATACACATCTTTGCTAGTCATATAAACAAATCCTGGCAGTAGCAAGCTCCACATTCTGACCACTCTGAGTAAAGTTGATTCTCATGGATTCCTTATTAGATTTATTACAAGTTGTAACATCTACTGTATCAAGACCTTTAATAAGTTTAAGGATTTCTATCAGATCACCCTTCAGCCTTCTAATGTCTCGGCATTTATTGCTAATGTCAGATAATACTGTCAGTATTCCTTAAAGGTTGATGTATCCTGTGAACCTGTTACCCCAAACCCTCTGATTTTCCAAAGCAATGAACGAACTCCCATTCATTTTCAGTAACAAAATATATTACTACAGATGCTGAGTGTCCTTATAGAGATTTGTAAAATCATGAGGGTCATAGAGAGGGTAAACAGATAAAGTCTTTTCCCTGGGAAGAGAGAGTCCTGAACTAGAGGGCATAGATTTAGGGTGAGAGGGGAAAGATTTAAAAGGGACCCAGAGGGCAACTTTTTCATACAGAGGGTGGTGCATGTATGGAATGAGTTGCCAGAGGATCTGGTGGAGGCTGATACAATTATAACATTTAAAAAGCATCTGGATGGGTTTATGAATAGTAAGAGTTTACAGGGATATAGACCGGGTGCTGGCAAATGGGACTAGATTAGATTAGGATATCTGATCGGCATGGACGAGTTGGACCGAAGGGTCTGTTTCCATGCTGTACAACTCTATGACTTATTAACACTGCTTTAGTGTTTGCAACACAGAAAGAGGCTATTCAGCTCAAAAAGCCCACAATAGCTATCTTTGTGGCAAACTAGTGATACCTGTTCTCCCTACAGCTGTGTAGATTTATTTCTCTGAAATGCTCATCCAATTTTCTTTTGCAATTATTCATCTTCTCTGCTTACATACCCTGTAGGCTGCACGGCCAGGCAGAGGTTCCACGCATGTCCTTTGGCATGCCAACACATTGACTTCTGATTCTCAAAGCCACTGCTATGTGCACGACTTGGAGTTCTGCACAGTGTCAGGAAAAGTTACTGGGAATTTAGCTGATGGAAACAACTTTTCCTTTGTATACCTTCTGTAAACCTGTTAAAGTGTTGTACATCCCCAGTAAATCTCTCCTCAGTCACCTTAACTATAAGGAGAGCAACCACGTCATCTCCAACCGTAACCTGGAATCATTTAATCCTGGAACCATTCTAATAAGCCTCCTCTGTACCTTCTCAAGAATCCTCATATCCTTCCGAAGTGTAGTGACCAAAGTTAGATGCATTTGATAGCTGTGGCCTAATTACAGCTTTAAACAGCTTCAGCATAACTTCCCAGTTTTTGTTCTTGTATCTGTATGAAGGCCTCAATTCCATAAATTGCTAACTGCTCTCTCAATATCCCTTGCCACCTTCAAAGATCTGTCCCAAAATGATTCTTCGGACAGTGCCATCTAGCCTATAAAACTTCTCCCTATTATTTCTACCAATGTGCAAGACGTGATTCTTGTCCGTAGTTAATTCCATCTGCCACTAGAGTGCTTATTCTGCTGGCTATATCCTGCTGATTAGTGTCATTATCTCCAATTTTGGAATCAAAGGGAAATTTGGAAATTTATTTCTGTACTCGAATGCCCAAGTCACATATATCAGCAAAAGCAACAGTCCCTGCACCGACCTCTGTCAACTATCCTTTGATCTGAAAAACAACCATTTCATGTGGCTGTCCATACATTGAACTTAATTTTTTATCCTATCTGATATTGGCCATGCTATTCCATCAACCACAGTTTTGTTAGCCATCCATTTATGTGGTAGTTTGTCAAAGTATTCTTAATATCTACATTGGCAACATCCATTGCTTTACCTCCATCACACCTTTCTATAACTTTCCTAAAAAGAAGTCAATGAAATGAATCAAGCACAATGTGCTTTTCACAGATCAGTTCTCACTTTCCCCTATAGCTGGAGGCTGTTGCAATATCAGCCCTCTAGCTGTTTCTATCCCACTTCCTTTAGCAACATTGGATGCAAGCCATCTGGACCAGATGATTTATCACTTTAAGCAAAGCTAGCCTTTCTAGTATTTGGGCCTCTTAGTTTTTATCGCATCCTGTTCTTAGGTAAACACTGATGCAAAGTATTCTAAACAATTCCAAGCACCTCTTTCCTCCACAGGGCCCCACACCACTGCTATCACTATGTGAGTACTCTTGACATTGGAAGATTTTTGATTTCCTTGTTATGTTAGCTGCCAGTCGTATTTTCTTCTTCACTTATTACTGTATTCGATCTGGTCCTTGCTGGGAAATTCACTTGACTTGACTCCCTTTCTTTTGTTTCATCACATTCTCTATCGCCCTCATCACTAAGGTATCTGGCTTTTGTTTCCTTCTCATTTGTCCCTGTACCAAGCCTGTACCTGAAACACCTTTTGTCTCTTTAAATATTATCTGCTTTCTGTTAGTTTTTCATTCTTTCTGCCATATTTTAATTCATTCCCCATTTGAATAAATCCCTTCACAGTTCCCTTTAGATTTCTGAAAGTAACAGGGTTAGGCAGGTGTGTTCTCATGTTTTCATATTAGCTGTAATTAGCTGTGGGGTTTTTATGTATTTGGTCTCAGATTATGGGTGGAGAATGTTCCTTTATGTATTCACTAGCTGTGTGTTGGGAACTGCTCTGTGATGCTGTATTTAATCACAGGCTGTTATTTCATGTGTTAATGTAATTCCCCTCCCACCTCCCTCACCATATCAAGTGAGTGGCCAATAAATGTTTTATACTTTAACCCTTATTGTGACCTATTAGTATCTGTAATCATGATTTAATATCCCCTAAACCTGCATAATCTCTTTCAAAAATCCCACACGGCTATGAAATTCCATTACCAGTTCAAAAAAAAGTGCATACCCTTGAATACAGGGATAAAGTTATTCAAATGACTGTATTGTGAAAGTGTTAAATGGGAATGATACCTATTACAAGGCTTTTTACTGGAGGCTGTATAAGATATCTCAGCTGTCCAAAATGTCAATAAATAACGTACCCCATGATGCCTATCTCACTGTATTTAAAAGCACATTTTGGTTATTATTTCTGTTCCTATCACTCCCAGCATTTTGTCCCTTAAGTAAGTTCAGCAATAAGGAAATAGAGAATGAGAGAGGATTCAGTATAGAGTCATACAACACAGAAACAGACCATTTGGTCCAACATTTGCATACCGACCAGGTTTCATAGACATAGAATAGAACATAGAACATTACAGCGCAGTTCAGGCCCTTCAGCCCTCGATGTTGCGCCGACCTGTGAAACCAATCTGAAGCCCATCTAACCAACACTATTTCATTTTCATTCATATGCCTATCCAATGACCATTTAAATGCCCTTAAAGTTGGCAACTCTACTGTTGCAGGCAGGCCATTCCATGCCCCTACTACCCTCTGAGTAAAGAAACTACCTCTGACATCTGTCCTATATCTATCACCCCTCAATTTAAAGTGGTGTCCCCTCGTGTTTGCCATCACCATCATTATCAGAGCAAAAAGGCTCTCAGTGTCCACCCTATCTAACCTTCTGATTATTTTATAGGTCTCAATTAAGTCGCTTCTGAATCTTCTTCTCTCTAAAGAAAACAGCCTCAAGTCCCTCATCCGTTTTTCATAAGACCTTCCCTCCATACCAGGCAACATCCTGGTAAATCTCCTCTGAACCCTTTCCAAAGCTTCCACATCCTTCCAATAATGCGGTGACCAGAACTGCGCGCAATACTCCAAGTGCGGCGCACCAGAGTTTTGCACAGCTGCAGCATGACCTCTTGGCTCCGAAATCCAATCCCTCTACTAATAAAAGCTAATATATCATATGCCTTCTTAACAGCCCTATCAACCTAGGTGGCAACTTTCAGGGATCTATATTTATGGTCACTGAGATCTCTCTGCTCATCTACACTACCAAGAATCTTATCATTAGCCCATTACTCTGCATTCCTGTTACTCCTTCCAAAGTGAATCACCTCACACTTGTCAGCATTAAACTCCATTTGCTACCTCTCAGCCCAGCTCTGCAGCTTATCTCTGTCCATCTGTAACCTACAACATCCTTCAGCACTATTCACAACTCTACCGACTTTAATGTCATCCGCATACTTACTCACCCATCCTTCTATACCTTCATCCAGGTCATTTATAAAAATGACAAACAGCAGTGGCCCCAAAACAGATCCTTGCGGTACACCACTAGTAACTGAACTCCAGGATGAACATTTCCCATAACCACCACCCTCTGTCTTCTTTCAGTTAGCCAATTTCTGATCCAACCTGCTAAATCACCCTCATTCCCATACCTTTGTATTTTGTGCAATAGCCTGCCATGGGGAATCTTATCAAACGCCTTACTGAAATTCATATACACCACATCAACCGCCTTACCTTCATCCATCTTTTGGTCACCTTCTCAAATCAATAAGGTTTGTAAAGCACGACCTACCTTCACAAAACCTAGCCTATCCCTAGTCAACTTATTCCTTTCTAGATGATTATAAATCCTATCTCTTATAACCTTTTCCAACACTTTACCCACAACCAAAGTAAGGCTCACTGGTCTATAAATATCAGGGTTGTCTCTACTCCCCTTTTTGAACAAGGGAACAACATTTGCTATCCTGCAGTCTTCTGGTACAATTCCTGTAGACGATGACATAAAGATCAAAGCCAAAGGCTCTGCAATCTCCTCCCTGGCTTCCCAGAGAATCCCAGGATAAATCCCATCCCATCCCACACTTTCCAGAATCGCTGACACCTCCTCCTTGTGAACCTCAATCCCATCTAATCTAGTAGCCTGTATCTCAGTATTATCCAGACAACATTGTCTTTTTCCAGTGTGAATACTGATGAAAAATATTGATTTAGCACTTCGCCTATCTCCTCTGACTCCATGCACACCTTCTCACTACTATCCTTGATTGGCCCTAATCTTACTCTAGTCATTGTTTTATTCCTGATATACCTACAGAAAGCCTTAGGGTTTTCCTTGACCCTATCCGCCAACGACTTCTCATGTCCCCTCCTGGCTCTTCTTAATTCACTCTTTAGGTCTTTCCTGGCTAACTTGTAACTCTTAAGTGCCCAAACTGAGCCTTCACGTCTCATCCGAACATAAGCTTTCTTCCTGTTCCTGACAAGAGCTTCACCTTTTTTAGTAAACTACGGTTCCCTTGCTTGACAACTTCCTCCCTGTCTGACAGGTACATACTTATCAAGGACATGGAGTAGCTCTACATTTCAATTGTGCCCGTCCTGTGCATCCTAAATCTTGCCTAATTGCATCATAATTGCCTTTCCTCCAGATATAACTCTTGCTCAGCGATATATACCTATCCCTTTCCAACGCTAAAGTAAACATAACCAAATTGTGATCACTATCGCCAAAGTGCTCATCTACCTCCAAATCTAACACCTGGCCAAGTTCATTACCCAATACCAAATCCAATGTGGCCTCACCTCTTGTTGGCCTGTCTACATACTGTGTCAGGAAACCCTCCTGCACACATTGGACAGAAACTGATCCATCTAAAGTACTTGAACTGTAGTATTCCCAGTTAATATTTAGAAAGTTAAAGTCACCCATAACAACTACCCTGCTACTCTCACTCCTATCGAGAATCATCTTTGCTATCCTTTCCTCTACATCTCTGGAATGATTCGGAGGCCTATAGAAATCTCCCAACAGGGTGACCCCTCCTTTCCTGTTTCTAACCTCAACCATACTACCTCAGTAGACGAGTCCTCATACATCCTTTCTGCCATCGTAATACTGTCCTTGATTAACAACGCCACTCCCCACCCCCTTACCATTTTCTCTGTTCCTACTGAAACATCTAAATCCCGGAACCTGCAACAACCATTCCTGACCCTGCTCTACTCATGTCTCTGAAATGACCACAACATCGGAATCCCAGGTACCAACCCATGCTGTAAGTTCACCCACCTTATTCCGGATGCTTCTGGCGTTGAAGTAGACACACTTCAAACCAACTTCTTGCTTGCCGGTGCCTTCTTGCAACCCTGAATCCTTATTTCTGACCTCACTACTCGCAACCCCCTGGACACTGGAACTACAATTATGTTCCCATCCCCCTGCTGAATTAGTTTAAACCCTCCCAAAGAGCATTAGCAAACTTCCCCCCAGGATATTGGTACCCTCTGGTTCAGCTGAAGACCATCCTGTTTGTAGAGGTCCCACCTACAGCAGAATGACCCCCAATTATCCAGGTATCCGAAACCCTCCTGCCTTCTCCATCCCTGTAGCCACATGTTCAATTCCTCTCTCTCCCTATTCCTTGCCTTGCGAGCAAGTGGCACGGGCAACAAACCAGAGATAACAACTCTGTTTGTTCTGGCACTAAGCTTCCACCCTAATTCCCTGAATTTCTGCCTTAAATCCCCATCTCTCTTCCTACCTATGTCATTGGTACCTATGTGGACCACCACTTGGGGCTACTCCCCCTCCCCCTCAAGGATCTCGAAAACATGATCAGAGACATCACAAACCCTGGCACCAGGGAGCCAACACACTAACATGAGACTCTCTCTCGTTCACACAGAATCTCCTATCGGTTCCCCTAACTATGGAGTCCCCAATGACTAATGCTCTGTTCCTCTTACCCCTTCTGTTTCCTAACTGAGCTAGTTTCATTTGCCTGCATTTAGCCCACATCCCTCCAAACCTTTCCTGTACATGTACCTATCCAGACTTATTTTAAATGTTGTAATTATACCCACTACTATTGCTTCCTCTGGCAGTGTGTTCTATATATACACCTTCTGTGTGAAACATTTGCCCCTCTGCTCCCTTTTAAATCTTTCCCTTCTCAGCTTAAACCTTTGCTTTCTTGTTTTGGACTCTACTGCCTCAGGGAAAAGACTTTGGCTGTCCTCTTACTTATGCCTCTCATGATTTTGTAAGCCTCTGTAAGGTCACCTCTCAGCCTCCTACGCTCAAGGGAAATAAGTCCCAGCCTGTCCAGCCTCTCCTTATAACTCAACACTGGCATAATTCAGCTAGAGCAGGAAGCCTGTGTGTAAAATTAAATCTCATGACTCCATTTAGGAAATCTTATACTTTAGGGATTGTGATAGATTTTCAAACATATATGAAGTACCTGTGGATGGGGATGGGAGTTAAGGAAGTAATGAGGGATGCCTGCATCTGTGTTCTCCATCTCCCGCGTCACCAAGGCTTTTGTCCTCTGCCTTTTGCCCTTGTTGGAATGTATTGTGTCTATTTCTGATACTTTATGTGGAGGAGCCGGTGTTGAACTGGGGCAGACAAAGTTAAAAATCACACAACACCAAGTTATAGTCCAACATTGGAAGCACTAGCGTTCGGAGCACTGCAAATAAACTAGTTGGACTATACCCTGGTTTTGTGTGATTTTTAACTTTATTTCTGAAATATCACTTCCTTCCTTGAAAATCACCCATCGTCCATTATGATTTTTCTATCTGCCACTTTTTAATGCATTTCTTTATCTGAGTAAATCCCTTTACAATTCTCTTTGGACTGATAAACCCACTGGGGTAAGGCAATTGGATTCATTTACTTACTGACTAGCTCTGGGCAGTGTTCAGAGTGCAGTGTTCCAGCCTACTCTCAGACTGTATTTTGCTCCTGCATCCTGTGTTGATTCAATGCTTGTTGGAAGAGGCAGTTAGAGGGCCGTCCCCCAACTTGTTGTAGGAGGTCTCTTGTATTTTATCAAGATTGTTGGTGAATGGGGGAATCATCTCATGTGTCCTGGAGATAGCCTCATCCCATCAGGTGAGCGATCTGTCATGTGTCCGTGCATTTTCAAGTGAAGAATTTTGAAACATATTTTAAGGTGGAGAAATTGTGTCTGAAAGAGTTAATGCTGGAATTGTATTAAGCTCCAATCTCCACCCATTCTGATAATGTCATAGTCTTTCATGGGAGAAGAAACACTCTAGCACAAGGGCCTGATTGAGACAGATGTATCATCTCTGGCTCCTGACCATCTTTGTAATTCTGCTTAACAAGTCACTGCAAATTGTACCCATTGCCATCATGTAATAAACTACATTTTGTTTATAACAAGTGTTTCTTCTCTTTAAGTGACAATAGTGGCTCATCCTCCACCATTGCTAATGAGACAGGGCCTTAACCCCAGCATAAAAGTTATTGTATAGGGTCTCTTGTGGTACAGTTGCAGTGTTGCTACCTCTGGACCATGAGGCCCAGGTTCAAGTCCCACACATTCCGGGGTGGGTAAAAACATTTCTGAACAGATTGATTAGAAAATACCTACCCTAAGGAAATCCTGCCACAATGTGCTGGGACAGACATGAGTTACCTCCAGCCACTATAGCCGCCTTCCTTTATTAAAGAAAAACAAAAAGTTTATGAAGGGAGTTCCTGTGGAACAGTGTCACTGCCTCTGTGGTGGGAAGCCTGTGTTCAAGTTCTGCTCCAAAGGTATGTAATGACATCTTTGAACAGGTTGATTAGAAACTATCTTAAAAGATTTGGATTCCCGGGTGGTTGAGTGGTTAAGATTCGGTACTTTAATTGCCACAGCACAGATTCACTTCCCAGTGAGGGAAGTACATACCAAAAGAAGAACATAGCAAATTGTTTTTCAGTGTGATGCATGAACCTCGGACACACCGCAGCTAAGATTTTAATGTATTGAATTGGCTGTAAAGCTCCTTCCACTGCTGTGGGGTCCTGAACAAATCTATTTCAAATCCAAGTAAGTTTTAACCAAGTGCCTTCAGAATTAATTATTCCATGACCAATGGCATCGTCACCCTCCACAACAATATTTTAATTTGAATTTCTAAGTTTCCTTTGCAATTTTGTTTTGAGCTTAGAGAAAATTAGAAGTCACCCATTTATACTGTATATATTTCTGCAGTTAATGTGCACATGTCCAAATGATTAGAATTTGTGATAAGGTAACTTATCTCTCCCAGTTAATGGTGTGTGATATTGCTGGTTCAGTGCCACTGAATTTGGCAAGGAAGAATCAGCTCTAACCACTGGCCACTAAATACTTCACAAAAACTATTTATATTTTGAAGATACTGGGTGAGGCTAGGGATAAGGTGGAATAGAATCCTCCTCTAGTAAACTTGCCAGCATCCATTGTCTCGCCCAAGACATAAGCAATGGAATCTTGTTATGGTGTCAGAGCTCTCATTTGTCAGCTGGAGGCTTGCCAAAAGACCCAAGCTGCATCATTTCAAGAGGATTCAGAAAGCCACACACCAATCAGACAGTGGCAACAATAGTGCCAGGCCATCCCTTGGATCAGGGTTCTGTGAATGGAATGAGAGTCCCACCTGCTGAGAGTTGCACTCACCAGCAGCATTGAGACGGCCATGGCACCTACTCATTGGACACACTTCACATGTTGTGCAAGTCGCATGCTGAAGCCCACAAACTGTTCAGTTATTTTAATCAACCTCTTCAGACAAGTAATGACACACATCTGAAGCAAGTCCCTGCCACTACTGGTATGAAGGGCGTTGCCTTGCTGCCACTGGCCTCATGATAGGGATGTTACCACAATGCCAGTCACAGCAAGGTGTGCCCCTTAAGTGGTGATTACTTAGCTAGTTAATGTCCTCAGTTGGAGGTAGGGCAAAGCTATGAGACATCAGTCTGATGGACAGCAGGGCTGAGGTATGCTATCACTCTGCCTTCTCACCACTAAGCTCGCAGGAAGGCAAAAATACTGTTTGCCTGAGGAGTGAACACTTGGTGTGAGAGATATGGCTGTGGCCTGGCCCATTTTGTAATTGCATCTCACTAAGAGTCAGTACCTTCTGAATCAGAAAGGGAAGGAAGTTGCAGTGGTGGAGGTAGAGGGCAAGGAGAAATAACTGGAAGCAATTAAGCATTTTGGTATCTTTTGTAATTTGTAGAGTCAATTGTTATGGATAGGGGTGCTCATTTCTAGAGCTGCTTCTCTGTTTGAGGAGAAAGTGAGGACTGCAGATGCTGGAGATCAGAGCTGAAAATGTGTTGCTGGAAAAGCGCAGCAGGCCAGGCAGCATCCAGGGGACAGGAGAATCGACGTTTCGGGCATAAGCCCTTCTTCAGGAATCATAAGCCCTGAAGAGGGGCTTATGCCCGAAACGTCGATTCTCCTATTCCTTGGATGCTGCCTGGCCTGCTGCGCTTTTCCAGCAACACATTTTCAGCTCTACTCCTCTGTTTGTCATCTTTGCGGTAGGTTTTGAATTTTATTCCCAGAGGTTTCTTTTGCTGAATTGCAGTGAGCTGTGTCCATGGACAGATTGCTCTGTAATCAGCCCAAACAGTTTTCCTTTGGCATGCCAAAGCTCTTGTATGGAAACTAATGACTGCTTCCCTCCCACTCCCTATGGGAACACTATGCCTTTAGAGGCTGTTGAATTCCTACCTCATTTACAACTCTCAATGGCAGTCTGTGGCCAACAACCTGCCCTCATTCAGGAATCCTGCACAGTTCATTAAATATGCCTGAGCACTAATTAGGTGATTAACTCATTCAAGACCTCTCAGGATAAGGTATTGCCTAATTCTTACTGACCTTGAGGCCCCTTTATTTATGAAGCAAGAGGTGGAGGAGGCAAACTGAATTAAATTCTGTGGCATTTTTCAAAATTGCCTATTCTTAAAACACCACTGATGTCTGTATGCCATGTTTAAAAACAGCAGTTCCTTGGGGAAGGTGGAAGGGCCAAGCTGCCACCTCTGGTCAGACGCATACCTGAAAATTTCGTGACATGACTTCACCTCACACTCGCAAAGGCCTTTCCGGCTCAAACAGCCTTTTTTTCCATCTTAATACTTTCCTCAGTATTAACCTTACATACTCCAAGTAAATGACAAAATCAGCTCTCAATGTTTTTAATGACCTATAATTTTGCACACAGCAGTACATGGAGATTAATCCTTGATTCCTGAAGATTCTGACAAGAACAAGTTGCATTTATAAATCACCTTTAACATAGTAAAACATCTTAAAGTGCTTTGTGGGATCATTATCAAATAAAATTTGACATTGAGCCACATAGGCAATATTAGAGGAAAGGTAGATTTTGAGGTGTGTCCTAAAGGAGGAAAGAAAGGTGATGTTGTTTAGAGAGAAAGTCAGAGGCTAGTGCTTATGTAGCTAAAGACATAGCCACCAAGAACAAAGTGTTTAAAATTAGAAATGTTCAAAAGGCTAAAATTGGAGGGATTTTTGTGGGACTAGAAGAGATTACAGAAATAGGAAGGAGTGAGGCTGAAAAGGAATTTGAAAGAAGGTTGAGAATTTTAAAATCCACGATAATGATAAATGAAGTGGCAACCAAAGTACACCAGGTGAAGATAGAGGATGATAGATATTTGCACGCATTGGTCAATCAGTGGAAATTCTTTGCCAATTCTCTCTTGTCTTATGTTGGATAATATGTGTTACAGGCTGAGGGGGAGCTCCATCAGTTTTTGCTAGTTGGCTTCGTAAGTAGAGAGACAGATTTGCAGGCCCAAGGTGGGAAACGATGAACACCTCCAGCCAATGCATTAATACCAGTCATCAACAAAATCCACAGCGTTCCATCACTGTGGATTAGCCACCATGTAATAAAAATACAAACTGTCTGAAACAATATTGTTGCAGGCTAGGAAAAATAAGAATATAAATGAAAAATTGCACCATTTGGAGCAAAACTGGCCTGTTAACATTTTGAGTGCTGGATACCATTTCTGATCACATACTCACTCATCACTCACATATCTTAGAAATCAATGAAAAAGCAAATTGGGTGCAATATAAATATATCAGTTGAGTTGTATTGCTTTTGAGGACAACCTATATCCTTGCTAACTGTTTTTGGAATACAGTTCCAATAATTTTTTTGTGTTGATTGTCAACAAATATTGAACTATGGTAAGCTGTGTATTTTCAACTGACATCCATGCAGCAGGGCTAATAGACAGCAATCAGAAATGGGCAACTTTGTTAAAATAGCCAGCATTAACTGAACCAGCATCAACCAAGGCTTACACTAGAGACACACTGAGCATTTCCTTCGCTTACTATCGGATGAAGGTAGATAGAAGTTTATAGGACGGAAAACTTCAACCCATGGTGTGTGTGCTGGTTTGTTGCCTAAGCAATTCAATATTAATTCACTGCTCTTCACTCCCCTCTTGATTCATTATCTTTCTGTACTTAAACATTTATCAATTTTCCTTTATGTAAGATCTCTACTGAGGAGATGTGATGGAGTTGCGTTATTGTCTAATCATATCATCTGGACTAATAATCGAGAGGACCAGGTATTGCTCTAGGAACCTGAGTTCGAAACCCACCATGATAGATGTTACAATTTGAATTCAATAAAATTTTGGAATTAAGAAACTAAAGATAATGAAAAGGCCATTCTCGATTGTTGTGAAAAACCTATCTGGTTCACCAATGTCCTTTCGGAAGGGAATACTACCATCCTTAGACCCACAGCAATGTAAGTGAGTCCTAACTGCCCCCTGAAATGGTCTAGTAAGTCACTAAGTTGTATCAACTGGTAGAAAGTCTGAAAAAAGAAGTAAAACCAGATGGACCTCAAGGCATCATCTCAGGCACCAGACATTACAATGGTAAACTGAGCCTTGTTTACATTGCAAAGTCCTCCTTACTAACATTTATTAGTTAGAGCCAAAATTGGGAGAGCTGTCTCACAAACTGGTCAAGTAACTGCCTGACATAGTCCTACTCACGGAATCATAACTTGCACACAGTGTCAAGATGACACCATTAGCATCCAGCAAGGGCAGCAGCGCAGTAGTTTACAGTCAGGAAGGGATTGTCCTGGGAGTCCTTGATATTGAAGTCTCATGGCTTCACGCCAAACATGAGCAAGGAAACCTCTTACTGATTGCTATCTATTACATGCCATCCCCACCCACACTAAGCTGATAAATAGGTAGTCCTCCATGTCAAACACCACTTGGAGGAAGCATTGAGGATGAAGAACACAGAATGTATCCTAGGGTAGAGGACTTCAATGTCCACCACCAAAAGTGGCTTGCCTGTACCACTGTTGACTGAACTGGTCAAGTCCTAAAGAACATTGGCTCTGCGGCAGATGTGACTGAACCAACAAGAGGGGAAATCATACTTGACATCTTCATTACCAATCTGCCTGTGATAGATGCATCTGTCTGTGAGAGTATCAGTAGGAATGACCACTGCATATTCCTGTGGAGACCAATGTTCCTGTTCACACTGAGAATATCCTCCAGCAAGTGTGGCAATACCACTATGTTTATTGGGAAATACCTAAAACAGATTGAGCAACTTAAAACTGGACATTCATGTGGTGCTATGGGTCATCAGCATTGTTCACCACCAAAGTTCTGCAACAGCAGAATTGTACCCCAATACAATCTGCAACCACATAGCCCAGCATATCTCCTACTCTACTGTCACCATCACACCAGGGATTAACTTTGGTTTAATGAAGGGAACAGGGGACATGCCAGGACCAGCACAAGACATACCTAAACATGAGGTGTCAACTTGGCAAAGCTACATAACAGGAATATTTGCCAAACAGCATAAGCAGGGAATGATAGACAGAGCTAAGTGATTCCACAATCAAGGGATCAGGTCTAAGCTGAGGTCTAAGTCCTTGCACACCCAATCGTAATGGTGGTGAACAATTAAACAACTTAATGGAGGCGGATGCTCCACAAATATCATTATCCTCATGATGAGGAAGCCCAACACGTCAGGGCAAAAGATAAAGGCTGAAGTACTTTCACCAGATATTAGCCAGAGTGCCAAGTGAATACTCCATTTCAGCTTCCCCAGAAGACCCCCAGCACTACAGATGCCAGTCTTCAGCCAATTTAATTTACACCACAATACATTAAAAAGCAACTGTAAGAACTGGATACCATAAAGGTTATGGGCCCTGACAGCCTTCTAGAAATATTACTAAAGACCTCACTGTGCCCACTAGCCAAGCTGTTCCAGTACAGTTAACCTTAGCATCCGCATGACGTTGTGGAAAAATGTCCAAGTATGTCCTGTACACAAAAACCAGGACAAATCCATTCCAGCCAATTATTATCTCATAAGTCTCCTCAGTAAAGTGACAGAAACTGTTATCATTGGTGCTATTATCAAGCAACGCTTTATTTGGGATAACCTTCTCATTGATTCTTTGTTTGGGTTCTGCCAGACCTACACAGCTTTGGACTGCTTTACAGCTTTGGTTAAAACATGGAAAAAGAGCTGAATTCCAGACATGAGGTGAGAGTGACTGCCCTTTACATCAAGGCTGCATTTGATTGAGTGTGGTATCAGGAGTTCTAATGAAACTGGGGTCAATGGAAATCAGAGGTGGGAGTGGGGGTGGGGTTGGGGGTTCTCTGCTGGTTGCAGTCATACCAAGCATAAAGAAAATTTGTGGTCAGTCATCTCAGCTCCAGGACATCTCTCCAGGAGTTCATCAGAGTAGAGTCCTTGGTTCAAACATCTTCATCAATGACCTTCCCTTCATCATACGGTCAGAGATGGGAATGTTAGCTGATGGTTGTACCATGTTCAGCACCAGTTACAACTCCTCAGACACTGAAGCAGTCTATATCCCAATGCAGCACGACCTTTGCCATTGAAAGGCATTGCCATCACCAAAATGCCCACTACCATCATCCTGGTGTTCGAATGACCAGAAATTGAATTAGATTAGCCATATAAATACTATGGCTAAAAGAGCAGGTCAGAAGCCTGTAATTCTGCAGTGAGTAACTTAACTCCTGACTGCCCATTGCCAGTTGACCAACTACACAACACAAGTCAGGAATGTGATGAATACTCTTCACTTGCCTGATGAGTGCAGCTTCAACACTCAAGAAACTTCCAGGAAAGCCCAATTGATTTGCATGACATCCATAAATATTTTGTCCCTCCACCACAGATGCACACTAGCTCCAATGTGTAACATCAGCAAGACACACTCAGAAATTCACCAAAGCTCCTCAGACAACACTTTCCAAACCGACGACCACTACCATCTGGAATGAGAAAGGCAGTAGTTATATGGAAACATTACCATCTGCAGGTTCCCCTCTAAACTACTGTCCAACCTAACTTGGAAAGATAAAACCATTCCTTCAGTGTCACTGAATCAAAATCCTGGAACTCCCTCCTTGATATAGCATTGTTCATCAACCTACAATCAAATTGACTGCAGCAATTCACAAGGCAGCTCACCACCACCCTCTCAAGGGTAACTAGGAATGAGCAATAAATGCAGGTCCAGTTAGCGCCTCTCACAATCCATGAATGATTAAAAAAAACTCAAATACTTCCTGTAACAGAGCATTCTATACTCCAGTAACCATGTTAAGAAATGTCTTCATCTCGATCCTCAAGGTTTAGTGATCATTTTAATTTGATGAACACTTTCCAGGAGCTTTGTCCAGCACAATGATATAAATTACCTGCTTTTGACCCATTGTCTCTCATCTTACGTCTTTCCTAGACCCAGGTATGTAATGCCAATTTTATAGTATTTTTTTCATAATTTGTTTTTCTATGAAAAATGTTGATGCTAGGAAATGCTAGTTTTTTTTCATTTTAGACATCCTGTGATCACATCGAGCTCTCTGTTTTCATGGCTAAATCAGATCTGCATTGCACAGCATGAATTAGATGATGCCTACCTTTACATGGCACCTTCTGATATACCATTCGCTATATTAACCATCATCTGCCTTCTCTAATGTAACATGACCATTTTTATGGTGTTGTGTTTTGGGTTTTAGAGAGTATTAAGCCCATGTCCATCAGACATGGATTGAGATCACCTCGGTTCATTGCACACAGGACAGCAGACAGAGATGTCAATTCTCTTTCCAACCCAGATCTCATTAACTGACATCAATAATTTTATTAGATAAAGAATGTGCACCATCAGTTTCTCAGAGCAACTAGAATATGCATTTGCACTAGCTTTTCCCATGATGCCCATCAACCGAGATTGAGTATTCTGTATCCCTGATTGAACTAACGTTGATTCAAGTTTGTGCATGTTCCCAATTGATACCCAATAATCAGAAGAACAGAAAAATCAAATTGAAAATGACCAGGTGTAATTTAGATGTGTGTGATATTAATGTTTTAAGATCCTTCCTGTACATCAAGTGATGTTCTCAATAGTGCTGTAGTGACTATGAATGCAGGAGAGCAAGTAGACTATCTACTGGATGGAGTTGAATTTCTTGAGCACTGATAAAGCTGTGCATAAAGAGGTTAGTGGAAAATATCCCATCACATTCCTGACTTGTGCCTTGGAGGAGGAGAAGCTTTGGGGAGTCACTCGCTGCGGCAGACCCAGTCACCGACTTACTCTTGTTGCTGTGATGTTGACAAATTTTTGGAGGTGCTAATGGTGCGAGATTAGACAATGGTAAAGGTGCCGAAGGTCATCAGGAAGTAGTTAGATTCTCTTTTTGGAGTTGGCCATTGATTGATAGCTGTCTTACTGGCAAATGTTTACATTTAGTCACAAGCCTGAATGTTGTTTTGCTTTTGGTGCATGCAGGGATATTTTTAATATGTATTAAGTACATACATTTATTGCAGTATGCAATTTCTAGGCTATTAATAGGACAATGGGAACATTCCTTTGATTGGCGTCTAGCTTTGCTGCACTTAACCAAAAGAGAGTTTTTATTTGTTGAGGATGGAATAAATAAGGCTTGAAAAATGTTCCATTTGTCCACACTGCCCTTTGATTCCGCACATAAAAAATATATTGCTATAATCATTTAATATAGAATTGAATGGGTTTCAAAGGGTGCCTAAATATCTTAGCTTACAGCATAAAAGAGAAAGAAAATGAGATTCACCGTAAAAATGCTTGTATTCAAAGCATTACATTAAAGAGACGTAGCAGACGGCTTCAATAATGGAGCCCGTTTGTTTTCATTCCTGTGACAGATTGCAATGTAAACACAATTGCTGAATGTTGTTGAGAATGTTCATTGAGATCTACAGAGATGCCATCCTTCGCTATTTTTTCATGAGAAGTCGTTTGTTCTGCTATATTATTCTTTCCTAAAGGCACATCTGTGCTTTTGTGCTTTGGGTATAGCTTCATTGGTGCTGCAAACCCTCTGGTACCTTGCCCAATTTGGCTATGCTTCATGTGTGAGCCTTGACAGCAAGTTACTGAAAGGAATTGTTTATATTGGTGGCAGCTGAGCATGGTATTGACATTCAGGTTTCTGAATATGGACTCGATTGGTATGGACTGTCTTCTAGTGAAGGTAATGGGGACTTGTTTTGTACAGGAGAAAGTGAGGACTGCAGATGCTGGAGATCAGAGCTGAAAATGTGTTGCTGGAAAAGCGCAGCAGGTCAGGCAGCATCCAAGGAACAGGAGAATCGACGTTTCTGGGCTTATGCCCGAAACATCGATTCTCCTGTTCCTTGGATGCTGCATGACCTGCTGCACTTTTCCAGCAACACATTTTCAGCACTTGGTTTGTATAGACTGGTACCTGATGCTGCATGACCTGCTGCACTTTTCCAGCAACACATTTTCAGCACTTGGTTTGTATAGACTGGTACCTGAATGTGCACACTGGTGGTAAAGACTGTCTCCCAGTGAAGTAAAGTGGGCCCTGTTTCTTTGCAGACTTACACCAGTGCAATGAATCTTGATATTTTCAGAACCTGTTCTAAAGAGATGTGGAAAGGTGATCTGGAGACCATTCAGCCCATCAAGTTTGCGCGACCATTCAATCATGGCTGATAGGTTTCTCAACCCCATTCTCCCTCTTTCTCCCCATAACCTATCTATCAAGAACCTACCTATTTCAGTCTTAAATATACTTGATGACCTGGCCTTCTGTGGCAATGAATTCCATAGATTGTTTGTTTATTGTCCTAGTTATAATCTTCCATGGAAATAGCTGTTCAGAAGTCTGCATTCTTCAGTTGGGTATTCTTGTGCATGATTGTGAGAAGAGCTTTGACTTACAATGAAAGCATGTTTTGTTTTATTGAATGATAAATAAATCTTTCAGACAATATCAGTCATTGTTTAAGTTCACTAATTCTGGCTGCCATGCGCCCAAGACTGATCAAGATGAACAAGTGCAGCAGTCAAATAGTAAATTGTAAATACGATTTACTGCTGTTCCAGAGGTGTTACATAAACTAATCTCAGAAAATGTATTTTATTTTGAGGAGACTTGCACTGAGATAGTTTTCTTCCTCCAGCATCTTTGCTGAAACTAAGCCATCAAAGCATAACTTGTTCTCATTCCAATCTTTTCCAGAGTTTCCTCTCTCTCAGCCATCCCTTCCTTCTAGACTTTAGAAGCACTCAACGCCCAAATATTACCCCCTTACTAATTTGCCCGCAGCTTGACCCCTCCTGTTGTCAAAGCCATGTTCCAATCAGCTTAGTCTTTCATCTGTAGTTGACATTTAGAAAGGGGGTTGCAGTTTTGTCTGCTCTTTTTAGCATGAGTTGTATCATTGCGACACAAATTATGTGTGTTGACATGTACAGAAGAAAGGTATAGTTATTTCTTTGGTGAAAATGCCCCTTTAAAGGCCTGTGATCTACTGAAGGGACAAATAAATTCAATTAAAATCCCATTATGTATATGTTTTCGTCAGACTCCCATTTTTCAGTACAAGGTGCTCAGGGTTGAGGCGTGTTAAGGACTCATAGATGTGAATATGACTTGTATTTTCCCGGCCTGTTGTTGTGTTCACCCTATCTTCAGCCTAAGTTGGAGCATATGCATAACCACAAAAAAATGTAACAGCCTGTAGCAACTATGTTGTTTCACAATGACCAATCTGAAGTTCAAGAAAGAAAGCTCTGCCTGCTACACTCATGTGCCTGTTGGAAGTCCCATCTGGAACTTGCTCTTGTCCTTCTAATTCTATGTCTCTATCTCCCTCTATACACATCTCTGTATCTGTACCTCTCTATCCCGTTCTTTAAGGCCCGCATCTTTCTCCTTGAGATGGAAAATGGATGTTGGGAAAATTCCCAGCTTTGTGTGTCTGCCTTGGGAGACAGACAATGGCTCCAGAAGTAAGAACATAATTGCCAGAGGTTGGTGCAGGCTGCTTTCAGACCTCTTGACCCAGAATAAAGGTTGGAAGTTTGCCGCTAGGGCTCCAAGTTCCAAGATCAGCAATGGTGCTGAATGACCTTGTCCAATCTATAATGAGTAACAGCCTCTAGCCCCTACAGCCACTCACTGCCCCGTGCTCCTAATGTCTTATCTGTACCACCTCATGCTCTTCTGCCCACCCCCTTGGCCCCTCATGCCCCATGTTGGGCACCTAAGCCCCTTTGCACTTAGGACCTTAATGCTGAACTTTTTATTTCTTTATTTTTCTAATTTATTCCCAAGGTTCTGTATCTAGGTACCTTTGTGTCCACATGGCACCATGAATGCCAACTTTGTAAACTTTTCACTGCACTCATGTGAGTGCATGTGACATAAACCTAATTCTATTTCTAAACCTCATTATTCACTATTGACAGAAAGCCTAGAAATTCATTAACAGTTGAAATGGCTGAGCTGCCAGGAAAACATTGTCTGATTGACGGCTGTGGCTTTTTGATCTCTTCTGTCATCTACAATTCTTTTTTACACAAGATTAAGAGGTTTTAAGTGCTTTTAGTTTCTACTATTGATACTTTGAAGACCCTGAATGTTTTGTACTTTTACTGACTTGTATTAAAGGGAGCTTTTTAAAAATATTGAACACAATTAATCAATGTCTTTTTAAAAAGATTCATTTTGAAAATCCTGATGTCAGTGAAGGTTTAATTCCTTCTTGAATGTATTGAATGCCAAAACTTAATATGTGGGTAAGAAGAGCCAGTGTAGGTGGGTGGGGTATTCAGTTTGGCCTGAGGTGCATGGGGATTGGTATGGCAGAATCTGGCATAAAACTTGTTTTTCAAATGGTTCCTCCATGCAGTCTATGAGGTCCTGTGAGTCATGGTTCTTTAAAAGCTGATGCAACACCATGGAAAGTGTGGACGACTGTATGGTTTTCTCGACAGTGGAGCTGGCAAAAGCCAGCAGTGCCACATGTGGCCTCACAACCTGAATGTAAATGCAATCTATGTCTCTATTTCTCCATCCTTCCATCTTTATGGTTTTCAACGTTTCTTTCAACTGTTTCTCTATTCCTCCATCTTTAACTTGCTGTCTTTCTCTATCCCTCTTACCCTTCACTATTCCCTTATTCCTTACCGCCTCCTATTATCTTCCTCTTTCTTTATCACCCTATATTTCTTTTTTCTCTACCCATTCCTATCTACCTTCTCTACCTCCACCTCTATTTATTTACTATTTCATTCTATTTCTTTTTCTCTCTCTCTCGGTGTCTTAAAGTTTCTTAGTCTCAATCTCTTTCTTTCAGTCTTTTGGTCTCTCATTCTCCTCCTGCTTCATCCTCTTTAAGACACCAACTCAAGCTCAGGATATATTAACAGAGAATCTAGATTTAACTGTACATTGGCTGCTTAGCCTTTGGGAAAGCCTGCCAAAGTAGAGTGGCAGCAAATTTGAGAAAGGACTGAATGACCAGTTGGTCACAGAGTGGAGAGCTGGGTACAGGTGTGAAGATAGATTATGGTTGTTGTGGTTCTGTTCGCCGAGCTGGGAATTTGTGTTGCAGACGTTTTGTCCCCTGTCTAGGTGATATCCTCGGTGCTTGGGAGCCTCCTGTGAAGCGTCACCTAGACAGGGGACGAAACGTCTGCAACACAAACTCCCAGCTCGGCGAACAGAACCACAACAACGAGCACCCGAGCTACAAATCTTCTCACAAACTTTGAATAGATTATGGTATTTTGAACCTTGAACTAAAGGAGCTGGTGCATTCTGTCTTGAATGATAAGACAGTTGGAAGAATCTGAATAGATTTTTAAAAACCTTAAAAATAAAGGAGTGAGTGAGAGAGAGAGAGGGAAATTGAAATAAAATGGATCTTTGGCAGTAAAATGGTGTACACTGAGTTATATTTGCTATGTGTCAGGTTTACTGGCAGCTCTGAGTGTACATTCTGGGCTCTTTGGCATTCTACTGGGCACGAGGACGCAATTAAAATTCTTAAGTCGTCGTTGGGAGAGCACCAGGGGATTTTGAAACTGCCCTCACTAGTCTCAGCTCTGATATTGATTCCATGCTGGTCTAATAGCTTTTCACGAATCCAAACACTATTTAATGAAATAACAAATAACTTGATATGTGTTAATTTTAGCCGTCTCTTTGAATAATAATTTTTGTAGAAATGATCGCCTTGAGTCCATCAAGCCTGGAAGCCTGCTTCCCAGATAAAGCTGGAAATGCACTTATTTATAGATTGGTTAGTGAGTTGGTTGATAACGAGGGAAGCTGTTCATGCCAATACTACTGAAGGAAGCCTAAAACATTTAATTGTGGTGCTGCTTTTCAAAGATTAATGATTTAGTTTTGTGGAAATCTGATAGCGTTTTTGTAGGTTTTCATTTGTCTTCAAGTAATGAGCATCGCTGTCTTATTTTATTGCTCTCAGTTTTCTCCCCTTCTCTACCAAAAGAGGTGGCATTTAGTTGAGTGAATATCCTAGAGCCTCGAGGTGTCACTACCCTTTTCCCATTACTTCAATCAAGTCATCTTTCTTTGTTGTGAGGCTGGAAAATTCAGTGTTTTCAGTGTTATTCCCCGATAGCCAGCATCAAAATCTGCTCGATCCAGTTGTGGCTCGAAGGTGAACAGGCACGCCTTTGAACCAGTGTCTCTGGTAGCATTTGGAACAGGTCATCCACCCCAGCATACAGTCATGATGGCTAGTTCTATCACTATTGGTGCCTGGAATGAGATAGTCGAGGCTGATGACATTTTATC
Source organism: Chiloscyllium plagiosum (assembly GCF_037043375.1). NCBI lineage: Eukaryota > Metazoa > Chordata > Chondrichthyes > Orectolobiformes > Hemiscylliidae > Chiloscyllium > Chiloscyllium plagiosum. Next base: position 17,661,946 of record NW_028270175.1, on the reverse strand, counting down.
AAATAGAACTCTTTTGACCTGTTGATTCATGCACTTGCACAAAATAAATGTAAAATAAGCCGAACGTCCTCTACCATTTTTGATTTACTATGCTCCCTTGCTATACAGAAAGGTTTGAAAATCCTTTGCCTGATAGCATCATGATTCCTAAAATCCAGTTAATTCTCAGATTGAGCCCTGAGATTTAATTTAAGACACAAGCCTCCCTATCTAGCTCAATCGTGCCAGAATTATAAATATATTGTGGTCTCTCTTTTCTGTCCATCTGTATCCACGCTCTCTAATTGCGCAGGGTAGGAGGGTGGCTGTTTGCTCATTGATTTCCCCTCTTGTCCACCTTCACTGCCAGAGGAACTGATGTTATAGTGTCCTCATAGTACCTTAACTTGACAGCTCTTCATCTCAATAATTTGTCCTTGCAATGTATATGTCATTGCAAGATCAGTATTTATTTCCCAACATAATTGTCCAGAAAAGATGGTTGTGGGCTTCCTTCTTGAACTGTGCAATCACTGTAATGGTTTTGGCATGACTCAGAAATTTGTTAGGCCTCTTCAGCGGGCATTTAAAAATTGACCCTGTTGCTGTGGCACTGGAGTCACATATAGACCGAGACTTTCACTGAAGGATGTTGATGAACCAGTCGAGTTTTTGTGAAATTCCGACAGCATCGTGGTCATTTTTACTGATCCAAGTTTGTTATTTTTAGACTTTTTATACTGACTTCAAATTGCCAGTATAGGGGATTTTAACTCATGGTTTTCTGAGTTAATGATCCAGTAAATAACCCCTCGACTACCAAATCCTCACATAGCATTACTTCAGAATATCCCTGGTCTGTATGCTTCAATTCTATGTTCACACTCACTCACATTTACTCCTCAGAAAATACTTTGGGCCTAATTTTAAGTCTGTGTCAATGTTGGATTTTGACTGAATTAAATTCTCACATCTTGTATTTTCTGTTTCAGATGAGCAGAATGGAAATTACTGTTGATAATTTTAATATGCAGAGATTTAGTACACCAATATAAACTTACACTATTGTTTGGAAAGTCTGTTAACCAACTTAAAACAAACAGGTTAACCCTTACTTTAAAATAACAGTGAGAGGAGTATCTTGTGAACATTGTTAAATGCACAACCAAGAGTAAATTCTCAGCTTGTCCCTTCTTCTAACTTTATCCCATACATATGTGAAAGCAAGTCAAGAAAATTTTTAATTAAGATTGCACAGGATAGATATGCCAGTGGTTGGGGGGTGGGGGGGGGAGGAGGGAGAGGAGGCGTGGAGCAGCGCGGCACAGTGGCTCTGTGGTTAGCACTGCTGCCTCACAGTGCTAGGGACCCGGGTTCAATTCCCACCTCGGGCGACTATCTGTGTGGAGTTTGTACATTCTCCCCGTGTCTGCGTGGGTTTCCTCACACAATCGAAAGATGTGCAGGTTAGGTGAATTGGCCATGCTAAATTGCCCGTACTGTTAGGTGCATTAGTCAGGGGTGAATATAGGGGAATGGGTCTGGGTGGGTTGCTCTTCGGAGGGTCGGTGTGGACTTGTTGGGCCGAAGGGCCTGTTTCCACATTGTAGGGAATCTAATCTCATCTAGAAATGAGTGAAAAGGGCTTCAAACAAATATGGGTTCTCTCATCTTTCAGATGAGGTATATACCTGAGAGCCTAACTGCCCATTTAGCTGGACCAAAAGAAGAGGGAGGTTCACCCAATGCCCTAGCCAACATTCCTTCCTCAAACCAAATCTACTGGAATCAGCTTAACTGACATTTTATTGCATTCCTGTTTGTGGGATTTTTCTGTGTGCAAATTATGACTGCACATCAAAAGAAATGCATTTGTCATAAGGTGCCTTAGAATATCCTGAGGATGGGACTCAGGCTATTTAGATGCTTGTTCAGTCTTTTCCTTGAATTCGTAATCCCCAGCTACTGGCAGGTCTTTCTAAATGCACAAAGACTTAGAGTCATACAGCACGGAAATAGGCCCTCCGGTCCAACTCATCCCTGATGACCAGATATTCCACTTTGATCTAGTCCCATTTGCCAGCATTTGACCCATATCCCTCTAATCCTTTTCTATTCATATGCCCATCCAGATGTCTCTTAAATGTTATAATTGTACTCATCTCTGCAACATCCTCTGGCCGCACGTTCCGTGCATGCACCCCTCTCTGCATGAAAAAGTTACTCCTCAGGTCCTTTTTAAATCCTGCCCCTCTCACCTTGAATCTTTACGCTCTAGTTTTGGACTCTCCTACCCTAGGAAAATGATCTTGACTCTTCACTCTGTCCATGCCCCGCATGATTTTATAAGACTTTGCTGAAATAATCCTTCAAGCTAAAAATAAGACAGTACTCCCATTTGCTATGAGCAAAGGTTTATGCTTTAGAATGCTGTGAGCTGCAATTATTGAGCAATATCACTCAATGCTTGGTGTAATGACAGGAATTATCATTGAAACATTAGTTGTCAGTGCATCAATTTTATTTCAACGTTTTGACTCTCTTGACAATATCATCCTTCTCTTAATGTTTGTCAAGTTTTTTTTAACTTCGATGCAGTGTAAATGTTGCCATAAAACTATTCATTTGCAACCAAATGTAATTTAGCACATTGGAGAAGATGGAATAGCTTCTGTTAGTGTCTAAATATTTGTTAAAGGCACCAAGCTGAGAATTGGTTTAAGGTGAAATTTGGATTCAAATGCAGAGCATTCCAGCAACAAACTGGAAGAGAGGGTAGAAAATGAGGAAAATTGGCAAAGAAGGCAGGCCAGAGAAGGAATTTTTTAAATGGAAAGTTTTTATAATCAGGTATACACTTGGTGAAAAGGTGATGAATGTATATCCAGTACTAATTTTGAACTGAAAGTTTTCTTACAAATAAAAAAGATATCAGGCCTATGGATAAAAGAGTAGAGTGGAATTAGACTAAAAGTGAAGAGCTTCGTATTTAAGATGGAAATTAGGAATTTTTTTCTCTTCGAGGGTCATTGATCTGTGGAATTTTCTTCTCCAGAGAGCAGTGTTGCTGAGTCATTGATTATTTTTGAGGCTTTTCTAAGAAGTTGGATAGATTCTTAATCGATGAAGGAGTCAGTGGTATAAGAATAAACTGGAAAGTGGAGTTGAAGCCACAAACAGATCAGCCGTGATCTTATCAAATGGTGAAGCAGGGTCAAGAGGCCGAATGACTTACTTCTGTTCCTAATTCTTGTGTTTGTATGTAATGTGAATACTCTTTCAAAGAGTCACCACAGGTGTGACGGGTTGAATTGTCTTTTTTTGAGGTGCTTGCATTCTTAATTTTTGTTTGTTACATCAGTGAGTCAGGGGTTGGTTGAAATTTGATATCAAGATTTCCAATTGCAAGGTGATAACTGACAAATTATAGACTGAATAGAGGACAGTGCCTTCGGTGCCAACCCTCATGAACTGTTGAATGGTGGTATTGGTGAAGCAGGATCCTATTTCAGACGGCAGAGCAGGACAATGCCTTTTAGGCCCAACTGAATAATATGCTTGGAGCATTCATACCAACAAACTAATGTTCACAGGGTCCAAGTACCCATATGCAAGATCCCATATTCTCCTCTTCTCTCTGTCGTCTCAGAAGAGGCAACCTTTAAGTGCCTTACTTCATTTAAAGCATTATAAAAAATGCAAGTACTGTAGTTATCATAGATGATTTACATGATGTTAAAAGCAGAAGTATATATATTTTTTATTCACTGTGGGATGTTGACATCATTGCCTGGCCAGCAATTATTGTCTTTCCCAATTGCCCTTAAAAGGGTGGGGGTGAGCTGCCTTCTTGAACTGCTGCAGTCCACCTGCTGAAGGTTGACCCAGAATGCTGTTAGAACATAGAACATAGAAAAGTACAGCACAGAACAGGTCCTTTGGCCCACGATGTTGTGCTGAGGTTAATCCAAATGTAAAATATAGTAACTTAACCTACGCACCCCTCAACTCACTGCTATCCATGTGCATGTCCAGCAGTCGCTTAAATGTCCCCAATGACTCTGTTTCCACCACCACAGCTGGCAACGTATTCCATGCATTCTCAAGTCTCTGCGTTGGGGAAGGAATTTCAGGATTTTGATCTAGTGACAGTGAAGAAACTATTATATTGTTCCAAATCAGGATGGTCTATGGTTTGGAGAGGGAGTTACAGGTGGTGATGTTCCCATGAATCTGCTCCCCTTGTCCTTCTAGATGGAAGTGGTCATGGGTTTGAGAGGTGCTGTCTAACGACATTTGGTGAATTTCTGCACTGCATCTTCTAGATAGTAAACACTGCAGCTACTGAACGTCAGTGGTGGAAGGAGTGGATGCTTGTAGATGCAGTGCCCATCAAGCAAGCTACTTTTTCCAGGGTGGTGTCATGCTTTGAGTATTGTTGGAGCTGCACCCATCCAGTCAAATGGGGAGAATTCCACTACACTTTGACTTGTGCCATGTCGATAGTGGACATGCTTTGGGGAGTCAGGAGGTGAGTTACTCACTGCAGTATTCCTAGCTTCTGACCTGCTTTGGTAGCCACCCTGTTTATGTGGTGAGTCCAATTGAGTTTCCGGTTGATGGCATTCCCTTAGGATGTTGGTAGTGGGGATTCAGTGATGGTAATACCATTGAATGTCAAGAGGATGTGGTTATATTGTTTCTTTTTGGAGCTGGTCATTGCCGAGCATTTGTGTGGCATGCATGTTATTTGACACTTGTCAGCCCAAGCCTGGAAATTGTCCAGATCTTGTTGCATTTAAACATGGACTACATCAGTAACTGAGGAGTCACAAATAGTGCTAAACATTGTGCAATCATTGGTAAACATCCCCAATTCTGACCGTATGATGGAGAGAAGATCATTGATAAAGTAACTGGTTGAGCCTAGGACAGTACCCTGAGGAACTCCTGCAGAGATGTCTTGGAGTTGAGGTTACTGACTTCCAACAACCACAACCATTCTCGTGTGTGACAGGTATGACTCCAACCAGCAAAGAGTTTGCCCCCAATACCCAATGATTCCAGTTTTAATACGGTTCCTTGATGCCACATTCAGTCAAATGCAGCCTTGATGTCAGGGACTGTCATTCTCGCCTTACCTCTGGAATTCGGCTCTTTTGTCCATGTTTGAATCAAGGTTGTAATGAGGTCAGGAGCTGAGTGGCCCTGGAGGAATCCAAACAGGGCATCGGTGAGCAGATCATAGCTGAGCAGGTGCTGCGTGATAGCACTGTTGATGGCACCTTCCATCACTTTACTGGCAATCAAGATTAGATTGATGGGGCAGTAGTTATCCACATTGGATATAAGTACCAAGAAGTATATCAGTTATGCCCCAGTCTATTAAAATGATATCTCAGTGCACTTCTTATAAATCCTATCCATTGTAGATTCCCATATCCACATGTATAATGCAAATTGCCTGTGTGAAATGATCTCACGTTAAATTACTTGTTATTGGGGACGCTGCATTGCCACCAATGGTCATAAAATGGAATTGCAGCATGATTTATTTTCTAGGCATTTCTCATCATAACTGTGGATATAGAAATTTATATTGGAAGTACAACAATAAGGACAGAGCATAGATTACTGTAAGGATTGAATTGTGGTTTGTGCCTTCAGCTAACAATCCCTTTGCCTCTATGCTCACTTCAAAAAGATAGATTGTCTAATTCTCACTCCCCTGGGTTAAGGGAAGGAGGACAATTGGTCAGTATACCTTATTGCCATCTAGTGATCATTGCTGAAGTAGTGTGCATGTGTGGGTGTACAACAGGAGGTGGAAAGAAAATCAATTCACTCTTTAGGTAAGGTGCAGGAGGGCTGAAGTGCTTAAACAACTTATACCTCCAGATTAGTCAGCACTTCTAAGAGAAAGTAATACAGAACTGTTTCTTATGTGTTGATGGGTAGTGAAGAGGAGTTGCTCCTATTCTCATTTCCAGCGCTGACAGTCAGTATAAAGATTAAGTGGTTGAATCATTATAAAATTATAGATACAGGATACTATTTAATCCTGTGCAAGATAAACACCACAACGAAACTCCAAGAATCACTGAGGGATTGGATGTCCAATTTCAGTGTAATTGTATGCGTTCAGCCTGAGTAGACAAGGAGGTTTGAAGGGTAAAAACATCAAACCTTACTGTACTACAAAGCTTTTTCAAAAGAGCCCGGAATCTGGGTTAACCCTCTTGTCTTTTATCATTCCTCTTGAGAAAATAATTCACCGTCTATTTTTGATCTCAGTTTTGAAATTTACTTTCTGCAAAAAAGAAAGAGCTGAAGGTAATTTGTGATGCATGTCATGGTAATAGGAATATTTCAGCTCTGTGAAGCAGTTCACACATTCTTTTCAATAGCAAGAGATTGAAAGACCTACGGAGGATCTCCACTGAAAAATCACGCTTTCCCTTTCTTCGTCTTGTCCTGAGGTCTGGTGCCAACCACGATATCACTTGAGAGTTTGATTCTTAACCATTCCATGACCACCAGGTTCAGGACACCCAGAAGGTAAAATACTTGTTATAACTGAAGTTGGTCATAATGCAGACTTATTCATTGCAGGTCCACATTTGCACCTTTACAAATCTCAGATTGAAAACTGCTCTGCTTTTAATAATAAATAGACCCCGAACAGAACTTGCAATTTAAAAGGTTTTAATATTCACTCTTGGGAGAAAATGCTTCTGCAATAAGCCAGATTTGGCATACTAACCATGTGACTCAGATAGTGGTATTATTCTTTATCAAGTACTGCATATTCATTAAACAACACTTTTTTTAAATAATATTTAGCTTAATTGGTATTCAAGAGTTAGATAAAGCTGTGGCCTGCGGAAGTGCGCAGCATTTTTTTAAACAGTTGAGGGGAGTTGTTCTTGTTTGGATGCTGAGGTGTAGCATACCTCAAATATGCCATGTTTCTGAGGCAGAGGATCCTTTTCACTCCCAACTCAAGGCATGCTCATCATCCTGAGCTTAACACCATTGCAGACCTCAGTGACAAAGACCATCATGCCCGTCAAGACATATTATACCAATAAGCTTACTAAGAGTGACAAGCTATGCAAAAATAAAGTTGTTCAGGAACATTATACTACATGAACCAACCAAGCACTGGCATAGGTGGTTGCTTTATTGAGAAATCTAAGAGTAGAGTCAACAGTCATAGTGTAAGGTATCAATACTAGTGGAGATTGTAGAAGAGGATGCAGGAAAATGAGGAGTGCAATTGTGACTTCAAACTTGTTTTTAAAGAAGGAGGTTAAAGGACAAAGGAAAAGCTGAGGAAGATGAAAAATTCTACAGTTTAGACGTTCCTGGAAAGAACAAATTCAAATCGGAAACTGTGTGAATGTTTGTATACCCTGAGAATGGGGTAAGGAGGGAGACTACGGGAAGTTAAAAGAAAACCTTGAGAGCATTGTCTGTTTCACAATGGTAAAATATGTAAAGGTACCTGTTAGAGACCTGTTAGAATCTAGAGGTCACAGAAGGATCATCTCTTTTTGTATCCTGTTCAGGAATATGAGACAAAGTATGGTATCAAAGATCCCTAGCAAAACTGGATTCATTGGGAATTAGGGGGAAAGCTCTGCTGATTGGACTCATACCAAACATAGAGGAAGATGATTGTGATTTTTGGATATCTGTCATCATGGCCCAGGACGTCACTGCAGGAGTTCCTCAAGGTAGTGTCCGAGGCCCATCCATCTTCAGCTGCTTTATCAATGACCTTCCCTCCATCATAAGGTCAGAAGTGAAGATGTTCGTTGTTGATTGCACTGTGATCAGCACCAGTTGAGACTTCTCAGATACTGAAGCAGCCTGTGTCTATATGAAGGAAGACATGAATGACATCCAGGCTTCAGCTGATAAATGGCAATTAATGTTCATGCCAAATGAGCCAGGAAATTACCATCTCCTACAAGAGAGAATTTAACCATCATACCATGACATTCGATAGCATTACTGTTGCTGAAACCCCTACTATCAGCAATCTAGAACTTACCATTGAACAGAAACAGAACTGGACCAGCCATGTACATACTGTAACTACGTGAGCAGTCAGAGCCTATTAATTCTGTGACGAGTGATTCACTTCCTTCTCCCCGTTGCCTGCTGTCTTAGTCAAAGCAGTCTACTTGATTGACACCCTATCCTAAAATTTTAAACATTCACTTTTTCACCAAAAACCACACTGTGTATCATGTACAAAATGCTCTGCTATAACACATCAAAGTGTCCTTGACAATACCTTCCAAACCTGCATCCTATGTCACCTAGATAAACAAAGGCAGCAAATGTATGGGAACATCTCCACCTGCAAGTTCCCTTCCAAGTAACACACCATCCTGACTTGGAACTATATTGCTGTTCCTTCACTAAATCTGAGTCAAAATCCAGGAACTCCTTTCATAACTGAGGGTGTCCTTATACCTCAAGGACGACAGTGATCCAACAAGGCAGCTTGCCACCACCTCCTTCAGGACAATAGGGATAGGTAATAAATGTTGACTGAGCTAGCAATGCCACCTCCCTTGAACAAATGAGAAAAAGGCAGAGGATATCCCAATAATCATAAAATCTCATTGCACAAAAGGAGGCATTTGGTCCTTTATGCCCATGCCAGCTCTTTAAAGAACTTTCCCCAATGCCCTGCACATGTGTTTGCTTTTGCAGATTATCGAATCTGCTTCCACCATCCATTCATGCATTCCTGGCCATAACAGCTTGCTGATGAAAAAAAAAACTCATTCTCCCTTCTGGTCCTTTTACCAATTATTTTAAATGTATGTCTTCTGGTTACTGGCTCTCACCTCAGTGGGATCAGTTTTTCCTTAACTTTTCTATCAACATCTTTCATAATTTTGAACACCTGTACTAAATCTGACCTTAACCTTATCTACTCCAAGGAGAAATACAGAAACGACAGTTCTGTTCTTGAACTTAATGAGAATCACCATGGTAAATGCAGACTTGTTTTCCCAGAAGGTCCCTTGGACAAATCTTCCATGTAACTTATTATTTACAATGATGATTGACTCACTCAAGGAGAAATAGGAATGAGAAAAATCCATGCTGGTTATTTTGCACTGATTGTTGCAGGGTTGCTGGATGACTGATAACAGGGAATCCTGAATGTCTGATAACAAGCCTGACAGCCATTGATAGCAATTTCTTTGACCTTTTCTCTGCTTATCTGGTATTTTGCAAATGCCAGACTGCATTGCTAAAAATAATTTGTTGCAGACATTGGAGCGTCAGACTGGCTGATGGATGTTAAACCCAATGGATTGGAGGTCCCTCTGCACTGGAGAACAGCCATGTGAGGCATCACAAGCTGAGCAGTGAAGAGCAGAGTGTCACCTGTGCTACAGTGGCAGGGTATTTCTCAAGTTACGTGAACTGGAATCCTCTCCCCCATGGAACGCCCAGTTGAACAATAACCACTGAGTTATAAATGGGCGGAGATGTTGGCAAAACTCTCAGAGCAATGCTAACAAAGATATTGGAATGCTGAAACGTTTACAGCGTATTGACCTAGCTACAACAACAACATGCTTTTATACGGCTCTTTTAAAATAGTAAAGCATTCTAAGGCTCTTTATAAGAACATATTCAAGTAAATTCAGATTGTGCTTGATCCAACATCAAGCCAACTGATACTCACTGTGACTCAGTGAATAATACTGTTGCCTCTGAGTCAAAAGGTTATGGGTTAATGGTCCCATCCTTAGACTTGTGCACAAAATTCTAGGCTGACGCTCTGGTAAGTACTGGAGGAGTGCTGCACAGTCTGAGGGGTGCCTTTTTATTTTGAAATGTTATATCAAGTGTCTCCTTGCTTTCTGAATTGAACGCGGAGGTTCTATTGCATTTTTTTCAAATAAGAGCAAAGGAATGCTGTCTGTTTCCTAGAGAATTTTTATCTTTCAACCACCAAATTCAAACAACAGCACAAGCATGTAGTATCCACACAAACGTAAGCAATTTTCAGGACACCATGCAAACATTATGAAATAAACTAAATTGTAACCATTTCCCATAGTCATTATCAGAAGGGAAATATTATTAAACAGAAGGTCAGGTTACTTCAAAAGGATAATAAAGAATACTGATGAGGATTGCTAAAAAAAATACATTCTGTCTAGGCTTTTTGGCTTGCTATCTTGCTCTCACTCATGAGAAAAACCAAACTAAATGGAAAAGATGTATCAGAAAAGAGTGCTTATTAGTTGGCACGTAATCCTAATTGGTCGAGATGTTGCCATGGAGAATTCATCAGTTAGATGATAACTGCCATACTTTGTTTAAATTTTAGATCAGGCAGTTAACCTCTGATTAATTAAGGTATTGTCCTGGAAAATAAACCAGAGAATGGCTGTTACCTATTTTGCAAAATTGAAACAGGTATAATGTAACATGTTCTTTCTGTCAACAAAGAATAGGGCACTGTGCATTCAGGTATGCTGCTTCCAATATGCATCGGTATGTGCACTGCAAGCCCAATTAACAATCCTAAATTTGTTGTCAGTGTAATCCTTCGCACTCCCAGGATTATTAAGCAAATGTTATCCAATCACAGAATCACATGTACTGTTGGATACTGCTGTGTGTTTTGCAAGCATGGGCTAGTTGGATATGGTATAGGACCTTGCCTGTTGTGGACAGCAGAAGGGATCATCTGTTTAATAGAATCTTCCAGTCTTTGAGGTATATGGCCCTACGTACCTAGCATCACACTGGCACTGAAATTCATGTACCACATTACTCATTTGCGTGATATACAGTATCCAATCAATGAAGATCACCACTCACAAAGTCATTGAGTAATACAGCATGGAAACAGATCCTACAGTCCAACTAGTCCATGCCGACCAAGTTTCCCAAATTAAACTAGTCCCACTTGCCTGCATTTGGCTCATATCCCTCTAAACCTCTCTTATTTATGTACATGTCTGATGTCTTTTGGCTGTTGTAACTGTCCCTGCATCTACCACTTCCTGTAGCTGTTCATTCCACATAGAAACAGCCCTCTGTGTGAAAAAGTTACCCCTCAGGTCCCTTCTAAATCTTTCTCCTCTTTCTTTAAAAATATGGCCCCTAATGAATTATTTGAATTGCTCTCAAGTCTATTTTCAGATGTCAGATATTGGTTTTGATATCTGATGAGGACTAGAATGTAACTGAATCATTTCAAAGGAAATATTATTTTGGTGTATGCAATGTTATCTCAATTATATCTATCACATATATTCTATAATATGATAAAACAATTCCATTGTCATTTACTGTGACATTCATATCTGGTCAACTTTAAACTTGACCACTAAAATCCCTCCATATATAATCCCTCAACCAATATCAGTAAAACAGATTAGCCAATCATTATCAAATTGCTGCTTGCTACACTTCTGAAACACTTAATTGACCACAAAGCCTGAGACCAAGACAAGCACCAAATGAATGTTAATTATGTATCTTCTTCCAGACTGTCTCACAAGTTGTAAACAAAGAATATATTGTTATTGTCTTTCCAAGTCATACTCGCTTCCTTGCTCCTTTAAATATTTTCCTTCTTCAAGAAACTGAGAGGAAGGCTCAGAATCACCAAGCAGGATTTCAGTAAAACAAGGGGAAAAAGAATAAAAAGGTAAATTTAAGGAGCAGCGATTAGGTGACACCAAACCTGTAATTTAAAATCATGACGAATGTGGAAGGACAGAGAGGTTAATAATGAAGTTGTGTAGGACTGTTTTGACTATGAAGAAATGAGTTGAGGCAAGAGATAGTGTAAATGAGGCTTGATGTTCAACCACCCTGCAGCAAAGAGAGCGGTGCAGAAAGAGCAAGAGGGGAAGTTAAGGAAAAAACATGATCCTAGTAACATTATTAAAAAAGGAGATCTGACAATGTGCTTTTGGGCACCATCTTTCTGCACAAATAATAGCAAAAACACATAAGTGAATGAGATAAATAGACTCGGTCTAATTTTGCCATAGTTATGTTTAGGTGAGAATATTTGTCAATTACAATCTAAGGCCCACACTTGAGGAAGGAGAGCAATCTCAAGTCTTTTTCTGAGTTGTATTATATCACGGAGTCTCACATTTCGGATGGGCATCTTGCCCAAGCTAAGCAAGAAATTTCAAAACTTATTGGCCAGTGGGTGTGAAAAATGTTGACAGATCATATTGCATTCACTGCATGATATATCTTTAACTCAGCAACATGCATCTACTGCCATGTTGCACATCCTCCTGGATTTGTTTGGGTTTACGGCCTTGGTGTCCCAAATCAAATGAACACTTATTTGTTGATCAGTCCTGGGTCTGCTCCCAGTGGCCACCTTCTAAAATCTGTTCTCTGTCAGAGTTTACAGAAGAATGAAAATAAACAAGAGACGCCATTCAGAAAACAGAAGGCAGCTTAGCAAATATTCAAACATATTCTGAATGTGTGTTTGTGTTGCTCATTGAGACTGACAGTTGAGCTGAATGGAATTGCTGAGCAGGCTGCACAGCAGGGATCACTGATGTCTCTGGAATAGCAAATGACTGCCCTCCAAAGTTCGGCCATAAATATTCTTGTGAATCCTTTCTTGGTTTCCAGGAAAGAATTTTGATTTGTTTAATTGACTTCTGCCATTTTACCTGCTTGGCCACTCCCTCATATGATCCCAGACTGAATATCCCATGGTGCCACTTGATCAATTAACGAAGTTGGTACTTAGTTAGATTTTCCTGCTCCTCGGATGCTGCCTAAGCTGCTGTGCTTTTCCAAAAACACACTCTTATCTTTGATCTCCAGCCTCTGCAGACCTCACTGTCTCCTAGTTGGATTTTCCTGCTCCTCAGATGCTGCCTGACCTGCTTTGCTTTTCCAGCAGCACACACTCAACTCTGATCGCAGCATCTGCAAACCTTGCTGTCTCCTGGTACAGGATAGAGGAAAATCCTGGCTGAGATTAAAAATTTATAGTTTACTGGTATTTCTGCAATTCTGATGCTGAGATCCAGCTTTCAGAGATGCTGATTTGGCCTCATGTAGTTTGCCTGTTTTTCAAACCTGAGTCCACAAAGCAAACATTGGCAAACAACTCAATGTCATTAGGATAGTTGGGAGTTGAATAGGATAACTGAATCAGATTCTGTTCTCATATGATACAGATATAATGTTTCTAGTTGATGTAAAATAAAAGAAATACTACGGACCTTCAAAACAAAATAGTTACCAAACAACTTAGTGGGGATATAGGTAAAATTTCATTAAGTTGAGTGCAATTACCTGGGTCAAAGTCATCACAACAGAAAATGAATGAAACAAATTGCTTAATTGCTTTCAAAAGGAAAGTAGATAAGCACATAAGAAATAAACAGAATTGAAAGACATGCTGAATATTTGAGAGGAGGCAGATGAATGGGAGGAAATTTGTTTGGATTATAAACATCAGCATTGACTATTTAGGGCAAAAAGTCAGTTTCTTTATAGTGAATATTCTCTCAGATGTTAATATATCGTTTTTGAGGCCAGGGCAGCCTTGCTTTAGGTCAGATCAGCAACCAAACCTGACATCCCATTGGATAAATGTGCTGTTTAATCTGGCCTAGAATCAAGAATAGGCTAGATTTAGTCCCAGTTTGAGCTGTAACCACCTTGGTTCATAACTTGCTTCACATGCCTGCCCATGAGGCAGAGGGTCATGTTTCAAGTCTTGCACCAGTGATTTGGAAACAAAATCAAGGCTGATTGTCCCAGGGGAGTGCTGGGGAGTGCTGCACTGTCTGAAATATCACATGCAGGATGAAACTGGAACTCTGCCCCCTCAGGTGGCCATAAGAACTCCCATGGCACTATTTCGAAGAAGTTGAGGCAAGTTGCCCCTGGTGTTCTGACCACACTTACTCCTTAACTAACATCAGTGTGATAACATATTGATGCACTAAACACTGGGAATAATTTGACTTTTTAAATTATTGGCCCAACAATTGCTGCACTTAAGCATCAAACTAACCAATGGAAAAGGAAATTCAGGTGAAACTTCTAACTTAAGTTGTGTTCTGCTATTGCTTGAAGGATGATCAACTTTTCAATCTCTCTCCATGGCTATTCCTGTCAGTCTGAGAACAGATATGAGGGGCCAACCTGCTTAATTTGAATGGGACATTCTGATTTTGGGAAGATGGACTAAACATTTCATAGAACTTAGAACATTACAGCGCTTTACAGGCCCTTCGGCTCTCGATGTTGCGCCGACCTGTCATACCAATCTGAAGCCCATCTAACCTACACTGTTCCGTGTACGCCTATATGCTTATCCAATGACGACTTAAATGCACTTAAAGTTGGCAAATCTACTACTGTTGCAGGCAAAGCATTCCATATCCTTACTCCTCTCTTAGTAAAGAAACTACCTCTGATTTCTGTCCTATATCTATCACCCCTCAATTTAAAGCTACGCCCCCCTCATGCTCACTGTCACCATACCTGGAAAAAGGCTCTCCCTGTCCACCCCATCTAACCCTCTGATTATCTTATATGTCTCTATTAAGTCACCTCTCAACCTTCTTCTCTCCAATGAAAACAGCCTCAAGTCCCTCAGCCTTTCCTCGTAAGACCTTCCCTCAACATTGGGGCATTGTTGGTCAAAGACAGTATTGCAGTTGCAGAAAGGATGTTTGGGGATTTGTCAACTGAGGTAGTATGGGCTGAGGTTAGAAACAGGAAAGGAGAGGTCATCCTGTTGGGAGTTTTCTGTAGGCCTCCGAATGGTTCCAGAGATGTAGAGGAAAGGATAGCAAAGATGATTCTCGATAGGAGTGAGCGAGACAGGGTAGTTGTCATGGGGGACTTCAACTTTCCAAATATTGACTGGGAACACTATAATACGAGTATTATAGATGGGTCAGTTTTTGTCCAGTGTGTGCAGGAGGGCTTCCTGACACAGTATGTAGACAGGCCAACAAGGGGCGAAGCCACATTAGATTTGGTACTGGGTAATGAGCCCGGCCAGGGGTTAGACTTGGAAGTAGCTGAGCAATCCGCATTAATCTTAATTTCAGTTCATTGTTTAGTAAGTTTAGTGACAGTTTGAATCAGAAACAGACTAAAGCTCCTTCTACGTATGCAGAATCGGTCTTCCCACCTAATAATTTTGATTAGATTAGATTCCCTACAGTATGCAAACAGGCCCTTCAGCCCAACCAGTCCACACTGACCCTCCGAAGAGTAAGCAACCCAGACCCATTTCCCTCTGACTAATGCCCCTAACACTATGGGCAATTTAGCATGGCCAATTCACCTAACGTGCACATGTGGGAGGAAACAGGAGTACCTGGAGGAAACTCACGCAGACATGGGGAGAATGTGCAAACTCCACACAGGCAGTCACCCGAGGCTGGAATTGAACCTGGGACCCTGGTGCTGTGAGGTAGCAGTGCTAACCACTGAGCCACTGTGACCTTGACATTTATTTTCTAAATCTCTTAATCTTAACTATTGTTATGCAATATGAAGACACAGTGGAGGCATCTTTTAAATAGTTTAGTACAAAAAGCAACAGTGAAAGAAAATTGTTTCAATTTAATGATAGTTCATTGTCAAATAAATGATATGTGGCTAACTGTGAGTCACTGGAGACTACAAGAAAACTGTATACTGCCATTTTCCCATGTTACTGTGGCTTGCATGCAAAAATAAAACTCCCTCTGTGCTGTGCTAACAAGCATTTCCAGGTAAGATACAACAGCGAATAGATGTAGAGTAAAGCTCACTTTGCATGGTCCTACAGAGCTGGTCATGGTGTCACAATTAGGTGCAGATTACAAACTTCTCAACATTTTCATTGAACATTCAATATGGGAAAGAAACAGAGGAGATCTATGATAAAAGGATTGTATCCCTTGGCATTTAGAAGATTATGGGGTGGTTTTGTTGAAGTTTTTACGATATTAAGATCTAAGGTATTAGTGGACACAGCGGCAGTCCCAATGGACTAGTAAATCAGAGGTGCAGCATAATGCTCTGTGGCTTCAAATCCTTTGGAAAATCATAAATGTAACACATTCATTCAAAAAGAAAGGAGGCAGAAAGCTGGAAACAATAGCACAGTTAGCCTCAAATTTCTCACAGGAAAATTCTGGAATCTATTATCAAGAAGGTTATAGTAGGATACTTCAAAAGTCATGATGTGAACATAGAACATAGATAGAACATGGAACATTACAGTGCAGTACAGGCCCTTCAGCCCTCGATGTTGTGCCAACCTGTGAAACCAATCTGAAGCCCATCTCACCTACACTATTCCATGCACGTTCATTTGTTATTCCAATGACCATTTAAATGCCCTTAAAAGTTGGCGAGTCTACTACTGTTGCTCATCGTGACTTTGTGAATTAAAAATGGCATTTTTTTTGTTTTGTTGAATTAACATGTATGATGAATGAAGGGGAACTGGTGGTGTATTTTATTTCCAAAAAGCATTTGATAAGCTTCCACATCAAAGGTTGCTATACAATGTAAGAGTATATGGTCTACGGGTAGCATATTAACATGGATAAAACTTTGGTTAACTAACAGGAAAAGAGTAGGGGTACATTGATCTTCTTTAAGTTAGCAAGCTGTAACTACTGGAGTGTCACAGGGATCAGTGCTGGGACCTCAAGTATTTAATGTATTAGATCAGGGAACTGAAGCGATGGTAGCTAAATTAGCTAACAACACCAGGATAATTAAGAAAGTAAGTTGTCAAGAGGAAGTGGAGAGTCTGTAAAGGGACGTAGGTTGAGTGAGTGAGCAAAATTTGACAGATGGCATAATATGTGGGTGAATGCAAATTTGTACATTTTGGCAAGAAGAATACTATGATGATGATACTATGGCTTTAAGAGGTGCATTTTGTCCTAGTTTTTTTTAAAATGAAGAAAGGCTGAGACAGAGGTGAAAAATGGTCTGCTCAAGGCCAATAAAGTAAACAACTTATGAGATCTTGTTTTTATTCAACTTTGAAACAAAAGAAGCAGCCTGATTGGGTGGGGTCAATTTCCCACTTAACCAGGATTTTTAGCTTTATTTTTAGCAGCTACTGGGATGTTGAAGCTGGATGTGGAAGCTCTTATTCCTCTCTCTGTTACAGCTAAAATCTGGAGTTCTCTTCCTGCTGCTAGAATTATATGTGAGACAATCTATTTTACTGAATTTGCCTTTGCCACGGATGTATTTATGGGATGTTACTACATTAAATTAGTTAATTGGTAGTAATTAATGCGTATATAATATTTTGTTAAGCATTTTGATGGAATTACAGTTAAACCAATTCTTTTATTTTATTTTTATTTTGACTATGTTTTAACAATAATGTATGAGTAAAGTGTGTTTTGTTTTAATCCTGAAGGTTTGATCAATCGAATTGTATCTGAAACGCAAAGTCTTACACTTACCTTTAAAATAAGGAAAAAGTTAGGGTTTAGGCTATCTTCTTAATGTACTTTGATAGGGTTTGTCTGTCCATAACAATGGATAAGAAGTATATTGTTTAAATTGGAGAGTCTCAGGATCTGGGGGCACAGAATGATCTGGGTATCCTGGTACATAAAGTTCCTATACAGGTACAGCAAGTTATTACGTTGGCAAATGGAATGCTGTTGTTTATTGCAAGGAGAATGGAATGAACAAGTAGAAAAGTTTGACTGCAGTTGGTCAGTGGGGGAAAAAAATACAATTGCTTTAGAAGCAGTTCAGAGAAGGTTCACCTTAACTCATTCCTGGGATTGAGGGCTTATTTTAACAAGAAAGATTGAGCAGGTTCGACGTACGCCCATTGAAATTTAGAAGAATGAAAGGTGATATTATTAAAGCATAAAGGAGCTTGAGGAGACGGAATAAGATGGATATCAGGAGGATGTTTCCTCCAGCGGGAAAGATGGGAGGCTAATATTGGGAAGGCACAGTTTAAGAATAAGAGAGCCTAAAGGTTAGTGCCAGATCTTTCAGAACTGAAATGAATAAACATGCAAAGACTGGTAGAAATTTGGAACTCTTTTCAGAAAACAGCAGTCAGTAATCAACTTTATACAGAGATTGATGGATTTTTATGAAGTATTATGATATGATGACAAATTGGGTAAATGGATGAATAGATGTACACATTGAATGGTAGATCAGGTCCCAGAGTGTAAATGGCCAATTTGTGTTTCTGTAATGCTATTTTTCTATCTCCTCTATTGCGCCATCGTGCTTTATTTGCTCAGACTCGGGTTAACTAAATCCTTTGCCTCGTCTCAATGTTGTATCTTAACTTCAGTTTAAAAGAGCACCATTGCAGCACTGGGGTGGCATTTTCTTTTCTGTAGCAGTCAACTCTGTGAGTGTTCGAGACAATGCTGATAACTTACTGCTGAGTTTGGGCAGTGTTGCAGTTCCTGAAAGCAGCTGTTCCTGCATCTCCTGCTTGTTGAGTTCTGTTGAAAAGTTCTGCCAATTTATCACAAATCTACAAAACCAAGACATTCTCCCCGTCTCCAGCTTTGAACAGAACCAAAGCCCAGCTGTGGTTTTCTTACGTTTCACTGAAGTGTCTGTTGTCTAGAAAGACCTATGCACTGTTAGCAAGCCAATGAAATCCCTTTCTATCTGTCTGAAAGTCACCAAAACAGGGTCAACAAAGCCATTGACAAAACGCTAACATATTATTGGGGTTCATTTCAAGAGGAGGAAAAGGAAGGAAGTTACGTTAAACTTGGTTAGAATCTTCATTAGACCACATTTGGAGTACAATACTCAATTTGGTTTAGATTATGGGCAGTGGAGAAGATGCAAAAAGAAACTTACATGGGACGGCACAGTGGCTCAGTGGTTAGCAGTGCTGCCTCACAGCGCCAGGGAGCCGGGTTCGATTCCAGCCTCGGGCGGCTGTCTGTGTGGAGTTTGCACATTGTCCCCATGTCTGCGTGGGTTTCCTCCGGGTGCTCCGGTTTTCTCCCACAGTCCAAAGATGTGCAGTTTAAGTGAACTGGCCATGCTAAATTGCCCACAGAGTTAGGTGCATTAATTCGGGGGGATGGGTCTGGGTGGGTTACTCTTCAGAGGGTTGGTGTGGACTCGTTGGGTCGAAGGGCCTGTTTCCACACTGTAGGGAATTTCATCTTTAATCTAATGTAAAATTTACCAGAAAAAAGCATTTATACCATTCCAGAAAAATTGAATATGCTGTTCTCTAGAAAAGAGAAGACTGAAGAATAAACTGATGTTGGCCTTTATGATTATGAATAAATTTAATTATAAAGTGGTTTGATAATGAGAAGATATTTCTAGTTGTGTGTTTTGTTAGAACAAGGGGTTATAACCATAATATAGTGATTAATAAATCCAAAAGCAGATTCCGAAGAAAGTTAATTATCTCAAGATTGGTTGGAAGCAGTTGAGGTGATTGGGTTGACACACTAAAGGAAATAGTAGAGAAGAACATGAGGGAAAAAGATACTTAAAGATATATTGATTGAAATTGATGCAAATTTATGGGGAGGCAGGCTTGAATGGAACATAATCATCAAAATGAGTACGTTAAGCTGTGTGGTCTGTTTCTTTGCTGCAAATAATTTGTGTACTTGGCTACCCTACTTAATCTGGCCCAACCTAAGGGACATTACCAATCTACCTTGAACCCCAATCTAAATAGTGTCTTGTAATTACTGTACAGTAACTCATAAGGCGAAGGTGCAAAAAAGGGAAATAGATTTATGGATGAAGCCAAATTCACATTGCATTTCATAATTGACTTGCACCAATTAATATAATTATTGTGATTAATTAATTACATTTTTATGTTTAGTCTTTTAATCCAACAGGACCATGATTCATGAAAGGGAAACAAGGCAAACAAGCTTAGGCCATATAAATTGCAATTATGAACTGCTCAAACTTGTCTCTATTACAGAAGCAAAGATGAATTTTATGGGTTAATGTAAGGTGACAGATGCAATAATTTGCCCAGTCACCTCGAGCAGATACTTAACCTAAACTCATGAAAATACATCACACCGTTGTACCGAACCAAACAGCTCCAATATCAGTCAACATCCAGTTTTAAAAACATGAGAATCTTCATTTATCAAATTCTACAATTTTGCAGGAAATATATCAAGTATTTCAGTCTAAGATTGCATTCTTCCTGTCTTCACACCATTTTCCAGGGCATCGTTATGATGAAATCCTTTGATTTAAAAAAATCATGGGATGTGGGCATTGATGGAAAGGGCAAGATTGTTCCCCATCTTTAATTGTCTTTGAGAAGGTGCTGGTGTGCTATCTGCTTGAATCAGTGCAGTCCATGTGATGTGGGGACATGCAAAACGTTATTAGTTAGGATATTCAAAGGTTTCAAACCATTGACAAGGAAGCAATGATGATACATTTCCATGTCAGAAAGCTGTGTGATTTGTAGGGAGAATTGCTGACCATGGTGTTCTTGTGCATATTCTGTCCTCAGACATCCTTTTAAAAACTCAAACCTCGTGTAATCCAAACAATGGGTTTAATTTATCTTTCTATTCCCAGGCTGTCTCTTAGCAGCAGTTTGATGACTGAGGAATAGCTATGTGTGTCTAACCATCATCCTTCATAACATTTAGCATTAGGAAGAAAATTGAAAAAACTTGTTGAGACTAATCAATAAGAGACAGACTTGTTGGACTTAAGAGCTTTTTCCCCTTCTTACCAATTCCATTGTGTTGATTCAGCAGAGTGAAGTTCACCTTTAAATACAGTTTTGGTGCAGTTACTGATTGACAGATTCACCAACTGTAAACAAAAGAGAATAACATGTCCCAGGCTGGGAACAGAATTACAGAAAACAATAACAAACATCTCTAGCCTCACAGATGAACAACTCAGAAGGTTTTGCTATCTGCTTGTTTGACTGGGATACATAAGTTAGATTAATAGCAAATTGTACCATGCATGGTGTTGACTGTATCTAACAATCAGAGAATGGGCAATCAACTGCAGCACAGCTATGTTCATGGAAATTGTATAGCCGTGAGGCTAACTTCGGCGCTACGCTATGTGAGAACTTGTTTAGGAAACTCCAGGAGTCCAAGGCAATGATGATTCATTAAATTATTGAAGAGCAGAGCAATAGAGCTATGTAGCTGCTGGGCAACGACAACAACTTGCACTTATATAGAATCTTGAATATCATCAAATGTTCAAAGTGCTGCAGAGGTAGATTATGAAACAAAATTTGAGCAGGTGAGGAAGTATTGATGATCAAAATCTGAGCAATAAAGAGGCACATTTTCAGGAGAAGCTTAAAAGAAGACAATTTGAAGTGAAGCGAGACAGAGAGACTTAAGATGGAATTCTGAAGCTTTGGACCTTGATAACAAATACAGGGTTTTCAAAGATGAAATGAAGGAAATCAGTTATGTGCAGAAGGCCAGAATTGTAGGGTTGCAGAGACTGTATCCATTTGTAGAGCTGGGAAAAGTTACCTAGATAGAGAAGGGAGAGGCCAGAGAGAGATTTGAATAAATGTTTGAGAATTTTAAACATTGCTGAATTGAGAGTTACTGAAGGCCCTTGAACACAGGGATATTGGGTAACTGAGATTTAATGCAAGTCAGGATATTTATAGTAGAGTTTTGAATGATCCTGGACATTGTTACAGCAATGTAAATAGGTGCCTTAGTAACGTAGTGTATATTGGTTCAGAACCTTAGACTCAAGTAGGATGTTGAATTTTGAGTGGTCACATTCAATCTCAAACAGTGGCTAAGGACTGGGACAGCCAAAAAAACTAGCCTGAAAGCTGAAATATGTCACAAATTAGGCTCAGAATTTCAATGTGGTGCTCTGACTCAGTAGTTCACAACAACTTCTGCAACTTTAGAAAGTATCAATGTAAGGACATTTGGGTAGGAAATTGCAGAAGTAGAAAGAGTGTCTTTCTGAAGGACATGGTGAGGTTTAGCAAATTTCCAAAGAGAAGGTCACATGAGCTGGGAGTAAGAAATGTGATCAATTGGTGATCCACAATGCACTTGTTGAAGGTGATAAGTGGGATTTCATAAAAACACTGTGATAGTCTTTTTCTCTCATTTAATCCATCTATCTCCTTACTCCCTACAATCACTCATTTCTCACTCAAATGTTTGAATATAAAGTTGATGTTATTAGAACAGGAATAGCTGAGTTAACTCTGCAAGCCTGGTCTGCTATTTTATTAGGTCATTTCTGATCTATGTCTTGATTCCATTTACTGCACTCATCTTTCTTTCATATTCTTTAATACCTTTATACATTTGCTAGTTCCTGATGCATTTTGTCTCTCACTCTTTTCAACTTTCGGTGCTTTGCACTGTGCTCCTCCACCATTGGTATCTATATTTAAGAAATAAGTTTTAGATGTGGTATGAGCAGGATCTGTAGGATTTTGGTATTTGGGTTATGATAGTGCTCTGAGTTCAGTGCAACTTTATTCAGTTTACTTCTGAATGTTATCATTCACTGCAAATTGGTTGATAGTAATGAGAAACAATGCTTGGCCTAGTTTATCTCAAGAATGATGTTAGAAAGAGATTTGGTGTGTTATAGAACCCCTTTCCCCATTTCCGATGAACCCTGCTAACAATGGGCAGCACAGTGGCTCAGTGGTGAGCACCTCTGCCTCAGTGCCACGGACCTGGGTCCAATTCCAGCCTGGGGCAACAGTCTGTGTGGAGCTTGCACATTCTCCCCGTGTCTGCATGGGTTTCCTCATGGTGTTTGGGTTTCCTTGCCCAGTCCAAAGATGTGCATGTTAAATGGGTTTGCCATGTTAAATTGCCCATAGTGTGCAGTCTAGATGAATTAACCATGGGAAATACAGGGTCACAGGGATGGGGTGGGTCTGGGCAGGATGCTCTTTAGAGGGCTAGTGTGACTTGGTGAGCTGAATGACTTGCTTCCACATGTAGGGATTCTATGTATGACAGACTAGTAATCATAACCAGGACCTTACTGTCTCATTCAGCTCCGCATTGAGTTATAACCTGCTTTCTGCAGACTGCTCAATGCTTCAACACAATCTGGTGATGCATCTGCCCAATGTGTCTCCAGCTCAGTATTTCTGATTGCCTTGTTCATTGAAGCATTTCTGAAACAATTTGCTGAGCTGCACTCTGTATTTGTTACTTTTCTTCCTTTCGCTATCTTCCCCCAAGTGTCATCTCAGTGTCAGTGGAATCATCGGTTGGGAAAAGGAGATGGAGATATGGGGTAAAATGCTACGTTTATAGTCAATCTTTCCCCCATCTGCTGCACATTCATTTTCATGCTGGAAGGATTCACTGAACAGCAGTCTTGAGTGGGAACCTCTGCTAATTTACTCCTTCCTCCCTTGCTTGGGACATCACTGTCAAGAGTATAAGACTGAGCGGTGTGTGTGCATAGCTCATTGATTCTGTAAATGGAGCTTTTGAGTTGTGACGTTTGAGAGTATTGAACATCATTTTCAGAGTGGATGTTGATCAGAATCTTGGCGAAAGCCAATGTTAGGGCTTTTGATTGGCCAAAGCTTCTGTCCATGTGGAATTCCAAATTCTGCATTAAATAAATTTCCTGAACCTGCCAAGCACAAGCCAAAAGTTCTGGTATTAGAATTCTGGTATGCTATGGGATATTCTGATCTCTTAGCTTCTTCAACCCACAGCATCCTCAATGGACCTTCCTGGCAAGGTGTCGTGAGGCAAGCCAACCTGACTGACTACACAGCCACATTTCTTCCAGTCTCAAGGTCATCAGATTCCAAACATCTAGCTCAAGATACATGTTGGGAGCATTCAGACATCCTTGCACATTGACATCAGCGGAAAGTGCCCAGGAAGTTTGAAGTTCCATTGGGAGTTCCCCTGGACCCCTCTTCAATTTTCCAACTCTCAGTTAAAGTTAGAGACCTCAGTCAGTTTTGTGGGACATTCCTTGAAAGGTTAGACAGATTAAAGCATCGGCTATCTCCTGGCTAACTCTACAATGAACCTGGTACCTTCCCACCACCCCACTCCCCTCCCCAAGGGGCTACCCTGACCCAGCTAGACCAGCCCCCAATCTGTCAACCCCTCCAAACAAACCCACTATCCCCCCAATTCTCATATCCATCTCTTCCATCTTGCTTACTGTACCTATCCTTCTCACCTGTTAGGCGACCCACCTTTTGATTTTTATTCTTTCACTTGATGGGGGGATGGCTTGCTCGGCCAGCATTTATTATCCTTCCTAAATTGACCCTGGAAAACGTATGGCGAGCAGTCTTCATGAACCATTGAACTCCACATAGTGCAGTTACATCCACAGTGCTGTTTGGAAGGAAGAAGGAACAACAATGTAGTTCAAAATCAGGAAGGTGTAGCGAGGACTGGAATTTCAGGTGTAGTGTACTGCTTCTTCGAAGTGCTAGTTGTCATGGGTTTGGAAGGTGAATTTGATGGAGCATGGTGAATTGTTGTATTGTATCTTATGCATACTCTCTGCCACTGTTGGTGGGCGAAGGAGTGAATGTTAAAAGTGTTGCATGGTGTGCAAATTAATTGTGCTGTTATATGCTGGATTTTGTGAGATTGTTGGAATTGCACTCATTCAGGCAAGTGGGGAGTATTCCATCGCACCCCTGACTCGTAAGTTGTAGATGATGAACAGAACAACTTTTGGAGAGCCAGGAGCTAGTTCCTCAGTACAGAATTCCCAGTCTCCTACCTTTTCTTATAGCCACAGTATTTGTAAAGCTGGTCCAGTTCAGTTTCATTATAACCCCAGGATGTCAAAGCTGGGAGAATGAGTGATGCGATGGTATTGAATGTCAGTTCATGCCTAAGTATTTTCCAAGTCTTGGATCTGAACAGTCTCGAATGGTGTTGACAGTTGTGCACTCATTAACAAACATTCCCACTTCTGACCTTGGGATGGAGAGAAGGTCATTGATGAAGCAGTTGAAGATGGTTGGGCTTGGGACACTACTCTGAGGAACTCCTATGTTGATGTCTTAGAGTTAACATGACTTACTTCCAACCAACCACAGCTATTTTTCAGTGCTAAATACAAGACCAAAAGATGATAAAATATAACAGCAAAATTAGACTATTTGGTCCAGTAAGTCTACTCCACCATTGAATCATGGTTGATATGTTTCTCAACTCTAATCTCCTGCCTTCTCTCCATCACATTTGATCCCCTGACTAATAAAGAGCCTATCTATCTTTAAATAACATAGATATTATTTAAATAACATTCAATAACTTGGATTCCACATCCTTCTGTGGCAGTGAATTCCACAGATTCACCACCCTCTGGCTAAAAAGTATCCTCTCGTCTTGGTTCTAAAGGGTCATCCCTTGAATCTGAAGCTGTGCCCTTGGGTCGTAGTCTCTCTTACTGATGGAAACATCTTCTCCATGTCCACTCTATCCAGGCCCCTCCGTAGTCTGTATATTTCAATCAGATGCCTCCTCATCCTTCTAAATTCCATTGAGTATAGACCCAAACCGCTTCTCATATGACAAGCCCTCCATCCTTGGGATCATTCTTGTATGAGTCCAACCAGATGAGAGTGTTCCTCTGGTTCTCATTGATTCCAGTTCTGCTGGAGTTCCTTAATGCTGCACACAATCATATGCTGCATTGATATCAAGGGCTGTCACTATCATCTCATCTTTTGTGTTTAACTGTTTTGTCCATGATGGCATGGCTGTAATGTAGTCAAGAGTAGAGAGGGGCCAAGTTGAGCTTCAGTGGGCTGGTTATTGCTGAGAAAATGCCACTTGGTAGCACTTTGGATGAGACCTTCCATCATTTTACTGATGATCCAGGTAATGGAGCAGGTCGGATTTGTTCTGCTTCTTGTGTACACGATATACTTAAAAATGTTTCACATTGTCAGGCAGATGCCAGTGTTGTAGCAATCTGACATTGATTTCTGTACTTCGAATGATCTCGGCCAGAGAAAGTGATCAGGATTTTTTTTCTGTTGCCAAGCTGCTGCTGTTAAGTAACTAAAGAAGTACAGATAGGCATGAATGAGGAAGAAGAAATGGGTCACAAATGGATAAGCCTAGAAACAGTGTGAATTTCATTCAGGAAGCATCCAAAACTTTGGGTTTGGAATGAAGCAACTTCCAGTGTTAGAAGGATGCAGTTATAGATGTGACTATATCACAGAATGTTGATGAAGGAATATATAGTTTCTAACATCTTTAGAAAATTTGATTCATTACTGGGCAATCACCTGGGGGAGTGAAATACAAGTGTTGTCCTCAGAAGGAGCAACATTAGAGGAAGGGAATAATCCAACCGGGATGCATAGGTAGAATTCAGTCCCCATTTTAAATGCCTATCTTTTCTATCTTTAGTTTAATTTTCAATGATAAATTCTAATATCCGGAATTAGAGTAGAAATTGCTTTTGTAAATGTGTCATGCTGCAATGTCACCTTCCCACGGTGTATTAGTGAAGTTTCTTTAATGGCAAGAGGATGCATTTACAGGGTGACAAGTTCACATGGAAAAGGTTGAGGAGAACCCCGATGACTTTGATTTTTCATAGTCTATGCAGTTGTGAGTTGGGTGGTAATTGGTCTTTCACTGCTATAAATCATTATTCTGGTATGACTTGTGCTAATGTTACCTGCTGAAGTTGATTTTCACCTACCTAAATTGTGATCATTGTCTGATCGTGCTGATGCATTTCTTGCCTAAGTTGTCCCCAAGCTATTCCTACTGTTTCTTCCAAAAAAATTGCAATGAATAAATTTTTTTTATCTCTCTTAGTCCAGCGATATGAAACTGCTACAAAAATGTCCTCAAGGTAAAACATACCTCACTGCAAATGGACAACAATGAAGACATTTACTGAGAGCAAATCTTTTACCAGATTGATATTATGACAGTTGATAGCAAGGTTGTGAGTCATTCTTTTTAGAATAAACCTATTTTAAATTCATGGCAGGCACTTGCAGCCAAAATTTAGGAGCAGATGGGACTCTGGGTATAATGAGACAGACTGGGAGGTGGTTGGATGTCAGCACACTAGGATCTTGACTCCTATCTGCAGAGAGCAAATAGCTTGATGTGAGGGTCCCTCTGATTTGCAGAAGGGGTAACGCTCTCAGAAGCAAAGACTGCTTGTACTGTATTGTGTTTGCCTGCTGTTTGAGTCAAGGGATTTTACTGCTGGCAGTTCCTGCTCCAGTACGAATTTGATTAATGAAGATGACTAGAATTACTGATGTCGTTCAATGACTTTGGTCGGCAAGACTTAAAGCTAATCTGTTATTTGACTGGTTTTGTTTTAGTGAATGGAAAGGTGCACAACTCTTGATAGTGACATGTCTAAACCCTCCTGTTTTACTCCCTGCCTATGCTCAGTACTCGTAACTTGAGTATGATCCTCAATCAGATGCATTCAGTACTGAGAGAAGCTCCCAGATAGTAATATAATTCCTAGTTGATAGATGCATAGAGACCTCTAGAATCTTTTCAGATAGTGAGTACTAACTCACAACCCTTGCTATGAAAATATGTTTCCTCAACTTCTATGTCAATCTGCTATTAATTACAGTAGTTCAAATTTATATTGACTGCTTGACTAACAGAATTTATACATCTCAATTTGATTGCCCGTCAGCCCCTACAGCTCTAAAGAAAATATCCCCAGTCTGTCAAATCTTTCCTTGTGATTACAATTCTATATTCCTGACAATATACTTGCAAACTTCCTCTGCACTTTCTCCTGTACAATTCAGTTCCCTCCTGTGATATGGTGACCAGTACTGTCCGTTTATGTGGGCCGAAGTATTTGAAAGGCAGTAGCTTATTCTTGTGTAGTTTGATGTCAGACCATGCATTTGGGTTCAAAATAAACTGGTAGGGGAGCAGACAGAGGCATGGCCTATGTTCAGACTTAAATTTAATATTAACATTATTTATTATACTCCACAACCAAACACTATTATGCACAGTAATTCTAGACCTTTACATTAGGTAAGACTAATCTATCTTTATCATGTATTCATATCTATGCACTGTGTGACTCTTCAGGTCTGGATCATTGCAGGCTTCTTCCAGAGTCTTCTAACTCCATTCTCTTTATTGCACTATTTATGTTTAATGATGTGCAGCTTCATGACATCAGCACAAGGTTAATCCAGGATCCTGAAGCTCTTACATAACACTGATATAAGCAAACAGAGAATCATGTCTGAGCTCAGTCTTGACCTCAACCATACAATATATGAGCATACTTCCAAGCAGGGCTTCCTAGAACTAAAATCTCTGGCTGTTGTTTAATATGGGATAAATTGTCACATCTTTATAACCACTCTTCTTGAATTAAACCAATGACCTTCTACTTTTTGTTGGACAACTCAATGGAATTAGGCCAATTCTTAAAGCACACTGCAGGCCAAACAGATTCATGGTGTTGTGTGTGCTCCAAATAAGCTTACTAATTTCACTTTATGAATATATTGTTTTGTTCCCTACTCCCTCATGTACTCATCTAGCTTCTTCATAAATGCATTTATTTACTACTCCAACTGCCCACTGGATAAACTTGCTGAGTCATTGATAAGGCAGTTATATGATAAAAAGCAAAATACTGTGGGTGGGCAAGTTCTACAACAAATACAGAAAATTCTGGAAATACTCAGTAGATCTAACTGGTGGAAAGGGAAACAATGATTATGTTTAAGCTAGATGCCCTTTCTGATGACCTGACAACAATAAATTTGTTTCTGTCATCACAGATGCTGTCTGACCTGCTGATTATTTCTAGTATTTGTGGTATTTAGTCCTTATACATATTTATCTTATGGATTTTCAGAGCTTGGGCAATAGAAAACTACAGGATGTTGTTGGTGCAAATTGTTATTAAGGACCTGAAGATTTTGTATTCCAGAGCACTGAGCCTTATAGTGCATGAAGGCCTAATGTGTGATTCTTGCCCTCTGGACTCTGGTGGGTTTTTTTTTGCTGATCCGATGCAAGATAACAATAGGGACATTGGAACTGACCTTGAAACAAACAGAAAAAAAATTGTCTAAGAAGTCCCACATCAAATAACAATCAGACCCAGCTTCCAACTCCAGTCAGCACACCCATGTTGGGGCATCTTTGGACAGTTTTCTTTTAATTGTTTCCCCCACACTGTCTGTCAAAAAAGCTCCCTGCCCAAGGTTGATGAAGCTGACTGTCTTCTGGTTACTTTTCCCTTTCTCTCATTGTAGGGAGGTAGCTTAACGAGAATATGCAGAGTTATGAAACATCCCAGGCCTGGGCCTTCTGCTTGACAATATGATCTGGATCCATAGCACCCCCATGTGGTTAAGTTCTGTAACTTTTGAAAATGGGGCTTTTAGCAAGGGAGCTGGAAGCTATTGGAAATTTATTAGATGTGGGCATTAGACATAACAGGCTTTAAACAAAATCAACTGTTGTCTAATAACTTTACTGTGAGTAATTAACACGCTCAACTCAACAGAAGCTGTTAAAATAATGCAATAATTAATATCAATATTTTTGTAAAATATTTAAGTCAGTTTTAAATGACAGCAAGGGTTTGCAATGTATTACTTTGTAATGCAGGGAATTATAAAAAAGTTTTTTCTCCTCTTGAGAAAATGGTGAGTCTTGTGGAGTCCAGATTCCATGGATGCAGGCTTGCTATCCCTTTACACCCCAAGGATCCATTCTTTATTTGTGACCCTTGACAACAAATTTTATTCCTGTCTTATCCAGGGAACCTCCTAACTTGGATTCTCTGTAAAATTGAACTTATCCAAAATTCGCTTTCCATATGCTAACTCACACCAAGTCTCTGTTCACCGATCATCTCCATGCTCTCTGACCTACACTCGTTCCCAGAATGGAAACATCTCAATTTTGAAATTCTCACTTATATTTGTGAATCCTTATATGGTCTTATCCTATCTCTATAACCTTCTCCAGCCCTGCAATTGCTCCTATGTTCTGCATTCAGTGCCAGTTTTCATCAATTTGTTACTAGCAGCCATGCCTTCGTCTTTGAGATCCCAAACTCTGGAGTTCCCTTCATAAACCTCATACTTTACCCTTTTATAATGCTCCTTAACAGCTACCCCTTTAATCAATGTCCAGACAATCTCTATTTGGCTCAGTGATAACTTTTAGAGTCATAGAGCTGTCCAGCCTGGAAACAGACTCTTCGGTCTAACTTGTCTATGACAATCAGATATCCTAAATTAATCTAGTGCCATTTGCTGGCATTTGGCCCATATTCTCCTAAACCCTTCCTATTCCTATAACCATCCAGATGCCTTTTAAATGTTGTCATTATATCAGCCTCCACCACTTCCTGTGGCAGCTCATTCCATACATGCACCACCCTCTGTGTGAAAAATTTGCCCCTTAGGTCACTTTTAAATCTTTCCCCTCTGACATTAAATCTATGCCCTTTAGTTTTGGACTCCCCTATATAAGTGCAAGTTGTTCTTGACACTAGGAGTAGGCGTTACCAGTCCCTGCACTGATCAAACGTCCATTAGTGCAAGCTCCTTTGGAAGGGAAATGGAATAGACCTCAGAAGCAAGAACTGTGATTGATTGTCCAAAGCCTTATCCAAGGTTACTGAGTCCAATTATGCAACTCTTACAGCTCACCTGGCTGTGATTAGCTAACTCGACACCATCCCTTTAGATTCATTGTCATTCCTTTATTGACAACATCATCAGATCAACTCACAGAAAGAAGCTGAAATTTGTTGCCTGAAGCTGATTACTATGTTGTTCTCAGTGAGGTTTTAGGAAATGACAGGATACCTGTCCACCTCAGACCATGCAAAGTTTCCACCACTTTATTTTAGTGCCTGGTTGGGTTTTTGAAAGCATTTATACCTCAATACCCACTCCCTGTTCTCCATTCCCTCTCTCAGAAATATTGACTTTTGCAGAAATGATGATCAGTGGGAGTTGGTATCTGCAGGACCTTTCCCTACCTGGAAGTTGCCACGTGGGATCC
Organism: Chiloscyllium plagiosum; assembly: GCF_037043375.1. Taxonomy (NCBI): domain Eukaryota; kingdom Metazoa; phylum Chordata; class Chondrichthyes; order Orectolobiformes; family Hemiscylliidae; genus Chiloscyllium; species Chiloscyllium plagiosum. The sequence goes on along the minus strand of NW_028270175.1, from coordinate 17,630,900 downwards.
ACACAGTAAGGAGGCAAAGTTAACCTAAACCTCAAAGGATCAAGTGGAACGTCAATGAAAAGTACAAGCAAAAATAATATAAAGCTCTTGTTGCACACAATCCTATAATTTCTGTATGGAGAGCAAGGAATGCTCCTAAATTTCAATGAAGGGGATAAGCTGTAGTGTTCTGTCTGTATCATGTTTTTATGATATTTAATGGAGGTGATATTGGGTCTCACTGAGCCCCCATCTTGCCATTTCTAGGGAAGAAACACTCTCTTACGTGCCACCTAAATGGATCTCCATTAACTCACTGAATTGTAAATGTACCTGGACTTTCCCACCACTGGTCTAATCAGGGTGGAGGTGGGAAAGTGTGGAAGGTTCAGGACACCAACCTACCGCCGGATTAAAAGCCCAACTCACAACCTAACATACAACTAGAGAGGGCATTAAGCCCTTTTTTCTGGGTCAAAGCATTATTATATGTCATGCTTTGTGTTACTGTGTTCAGTATTACATTTGTTTATTTTGCAAAATCCAGGTGAAGAGCGAAGTCTTTTTATAGTGCTGTCCATTGTGTGTCCTCAGAATGATCCATGAACTGCATTTTTGTAAAGCTTGTTTATTTTGTTTGAATGTTTCAATTTAAGTGGGAACCAACCACAATGCTTTAGATAAAGGTTAATTTATTGCAAAACTACTGCTGCAAGTAATTTAAGTGAAAGTGATAAGGTTTTTTGCGACATGTACAAAGATTGAAAAACTGGTAAGAATAATAGATGCTTATAAATTTGAAAGACTGGCATACTTGAAGACTTCTTTTCACGAAAGGGAGGAAACTTGAAATCAAATTCAGCAGCTGTGATGTATTCCATAGTTGAATAGTTAATATTTGTCTGTAGGACAACTCATAGGTGTCTGTAGGTGAACTCCATAAATCAGCATGATTTGAGGGAGAGAGAGCAAATTTCTTATTTCTCACCAGTTCTGAAGTATATTTGTGGATTGCCTGGACATTTTCACAGCAGTTGGTTTCTGTATTTCTTCCTCCTTGTGCTCCCTGTGGCTGTGAACCCACCCTTGATGGTTGTCTCTCAGAGTGCTTCATGGAGGATGCTGCACAAAATGATTGGTCCGTCTCACACAGATCAAAGTTTGAAATGACTGCAGCATCATCTTTTCATTTTTGTTTTGTTTCACATATTTTCTAATCAACCTGTTCAGAAATGTTATTACACTCCTCTGGAGCAGGTGGGACTTGAACCTGGGCCTCCTGGCTCAGAGGTAGGGACACCGCCACTGCAGCATGAGATTCCCCTACTGTTTTAGTTATTAGGTTGGCCTAGATTGAGGCACAGCTCTATCCATTGTCTTTTAGATGAGGTAATTAATGATTAATTGCTTCAGCCATTAGGGATAACTCTCATTGTCAGATTGTGATGAAATAAAAAGAGCTATTCACATGTCCAGGGGAACCATTGTCTTGGTCTTTTTGCTTACCCTTGGAAGTTTTTGTAGAATTTCAAATGGTGCCTTCTCATTTCTTGCATTAAATACAGTTCATTTCCAATACCAGCTGAAATCTGCAAGTGTAGTGCTGTGATTTCAGGGAGTCATTCTTTCAGACTTGCTATCCACTTTAAAAGTAGATTAGCGTTATTTACGATACATATATAATAACTTAATTACACATTCATGAACCAAGATGATAGGAATAGGGGAGGAGGTTAAGCTAAATGAGGAAGTAGAAATTGGGTAGTAACAGATTTGTAACAGACGAAGACTTTTAAATATTAGCTCAGCTCAGTTACTAACAATATAGTGTCTGTCAGTAGGTCGAGGGTTCAAGCCTCCCACAGGGTCTTGAGTGCATTATGATGGGAGGGTGGTACTGTTGGCTTACGGATGTGAAGTTAAAAATGAGACATTGTCTCCTTCAGAAAAAATTCTTTCTCAAAGATGAACAGAGCTTTTCCTGTGTCCGGGCCAACCAATGTATTGCAAACATGTTTCATTCTTCATCTCACTTTATGTCCAGTTTCACCTCCAGGACACATTCTGTTATTGGTCATTTGACAGGTTTCAGGATGGGCCTTGGTAGTGAAGTCTCCTGTCATTATACCTGTATAGTTAAATTGTCTTCCATCTCTCATTATCAAGACTCATCTATAGCACGGTGGCTTAGTGGTTAGTACTGCTGCCTCACAGCACCAGGGACCTGGGTTCGATTCCAGCCGCGGGCGACTGTCTGTGTGGAGCTTGCACATTCTCCCCATGTCAGCGTGGATTTCCTCTGGGTGCTCCAGTTTCCTCCCACAATCCAAAGATGTGCAGGTCAGGTGAACTGGCCATGCTAAATTGCCCATAGCGTTAGGTGCGTTAGTCAGAGGGAAATGGGTCTGGGTGGGTTACTCTTCGGAGGGTTGGTGTGGACTGGTTGGGCTGCAGGGCCTGTTTCCACACTGTAGGGAATCTAATCTTATAAAATTCCCTCTTGTAGGAAGTAAGGAAAAGCTACCTTGCAGTCCTGGAATTCAGAATCCTATAAGAGTCCTCACTGGTCATCTGGCTGGAGGCAATCCTAGATATTTCACCACATGACCTCCTCCTATAACCAATTCCCCTTCATTGATCATCTTTCCCACAGCTTTGCCTTCTCACAATCTATTGGAATGCAAACCAACTGACCTTTACCCAGTTGGATGACTCTTGACTCAGTCAAACGGTCTTTGCTTTCCCAATGCCCACATTTTTATTATTAATAAAAAGGCTGAAAGAAAACAATTCTCCTTTAAACTCTCCTGTGGTTTTATGCCCATTTTGTTTACTCAAAGGATTAACATGTTAACCCTGTTTACCCCTGAGCAAACACGTTTGGTGTCACATTTACACACACAACACCAGAGACAACATTTGAGTAGTGACTCACTGTTGAAACTTTAATAGATCCTGAAATTGTAGTGAGGTACAATATAGAAATATACATTCTTCCCTCTACAGTGTAAATTTCTCAGACAATGACTTGAGTAGGAAACAATTCAATAATTCCTGTGACCAGTGCAGAGATACATTAACCATTGTAATACTGATAAAATAGAGTATGAGAGAAGAATTGCAATGGAGATTATTGTAATTGCAACTTATATAATAGTAAGAAATGCCAGACCCTGGCCCACCAAAGGCGATGGAGGTGTCCAAGGTTATATAATATTATTTACTAAAGCTTAATTAAACAAAATATATTACAAATTAATGCCACATATTACAGAACATTGTAAAAAATGTATGAGCCAGTTCTACCTGTCTATTTACAGGATTGGTAATATATATTACTATTAATTATTGTTTCCTAAGAGCTTTTTAATTAAACACATATTAATGATTAATAATACTGTTATTATAACGTTATTGAACAACAGGGGTTTTTTATAGTTACTGTGTTATTCATTTGTTAAACATTACAAACTGATTTATGACAGTCACTTAAAATTAAGTGTTAAGAGTTTTTGTAATTTTTAAAAATTATAATATGCTTGCCTGTGTAAATCAGTATCACCAATCAATTGTTGTAAATCATTCCAACCCCTACTGCAATGCTCAAACCTTCCCACTCCAGTACTCCAATCCTCCCTCTCTAATGTTCAAACCATCCCACTCGTGTTCCAACCCTCCCAGTCCAGTGCGCCACCCTTCCAACTCCTGTGCAACAAACCTCCCACTCCAGTGTATCAGCCCTCCTAATCCAATGCATCCAGTTCCCACTTTACTACTTGAACTTCCCATTCTCATACTCCAACCCTTCATTTCCAATACACTAGCCTTCTACGCTGGTGCACCAAGTGTGCCAATTCCTTGCAACAGCCTTCCCTTTCCAGTGCTTCACGTCCCACTCCAGTGTACGAATTCCACCATGGCAGTGCACCGACCCTTGTGCTCCAGCTCCCATGCCATTGCTGTCTGTTCTTTTCCAATACCTTGTATTGTTTTGTTTTAGATTTCAGTTCTCACACAATAACCGTTTAATGTAAGGTAAGTCCTGCTTTCCCACAATTTTTAGACATGTGCACGTAATTGCTTTGGCCTTTGGTCCTATCACAGCAAATGCTTTATACAAAAGGGAATTCAATTCCTGTATTTCAGTCATTGCTGCTGGGACTCTCTCCAAATTAGTTGTGGGAACCAGAAAGATTGTGACAGTTGCACAGGAGCTGTTGATGTTTACCACCAAACAAAATAGAATATTATACAACGCTTTCATTTACTTGAAAGTGTTCTCTTCTCTAAAAGGTTGACTCTTAGTCTTGGTTCATTTTCCAGTTTCCCACAGCCCTTCAGTACTTTGCTACAGAGACAATTCTTCATATGTGGGTCTCAGCTGGCAGTTTGACCACAGAATGACTTTTTGTTCTCTCCTGACATGTCCTCTCTCCCAGTAAATACTGAAAAGTGACTAAAAGGAAGAGATAGAGGATTTGGGAGCTGAATGATTTGCTCCTGTTGGATGTTTTGAGGTTATTGATAATACTTTTATCACTTACCCTGCAGAGATAAGCTACCTTTTCACTTTCCATTCTTCTGCCACAGAGTCAATCCAGTGGTCTATTCATAGAGTTTTGATGTTCCATAGTCGACTGAAATTGAGCCTCTGTCCCACTTTCAAACAGTGAATGAACCCTCGACCTGTGGTAGTGATTGTTATCCTTCTGGCCTCACTGAGAAAGAGAGATAGATAGAGTTGAAGCCATTGAGGGATTCTAAAACAAGGAGAAACCTATTTTAAATTGCAGCATTGCTTAACATGAAATCAGTGACTACAGAGGGTGATAGGTAAATGGGACTTGGTACGATTTAGGACACAGACAGCAGAGTTTATTATGACCTCAGTTTTACTGGATATATCAAGTGGGAGACTGGCTTGAAAAAATTGGAATAGTCAAGTCTAGAGATCAAAGGCAGGGATGGGGATTTTAGCAGATAAACTGAGGTAGGGTGAAATTAACCAGATAGTCTTTATTAATTACAGGAAAAAGATAATCTGTAGGTGTAAATCAATGCTGTCTGGTTAACAGAAGAATTAAATTCAGCCTGTTAACACTTGCTGCTTGGAGTCACAAACGAATTGTTCCCACTCAGGTGGGTATTGGGCCTCCATGGAGCAATCCACTCAGCAGGGCAAGGAGAATAGCAACTAAAGCTCAATATAACATTTCACAAGGAAAAGGAAAGAAAGGATCGTAAAAGTGTTAAAGAGTAAGGCAGAAATTGACTTTGATTTGTAGGATGGCCTTCACTGGAAAGGCACAAGGGTAAATGTCAATAAAAGAAGAAAATGCAATGAGCTAAACTCCCAGTGTGTTTTCACCTTCCAAAAACAACAGCCTTCTGCAATCATTTGAATCAGGATTTCCATTTCCTTTTTATTAGGCAGCAGTTGCAAAGAATCTAAGTAAATTAATCAATTAAAACTTCTGGTTGGACAGATCAGGGGGTGGGACTTTGAAAAATTCTTTCTGTGAATTATTATCATTGATCATGATTAATCCTCTCCATTCATTAGGATATGGGCTCTCCTCACTGGGGAATAATTCCACCTCATCTCATAATACCTCCACTGGTTGACCAGTCCTCGTGTACGAAACCAGACACTGAGTTTGACTGAAGGGCATTGCTGCACATACCTAACCCTATTTTCAATTAATGGGCCACGTGCACACAGACGCATTCATTGGCTGACATGCAGACACACAATCTGTCACGAACATGCGCAGGAGTATACATGTATATGGTCACAAACACTGTAAACTATTCATCCGAGCACATGTAATTTTATGTGTGCTCATATTAACACATGCACAAATGCACACACATCATCTCTCACACATATGCACACACTATATACACACTACAGCTAGAAGCATGAGTTGTGATCAGATGCAAAATCCTGGCTGATTTTAATCCCCCCTCCCTCGTCCAGGAGCAAACTACTAAGGGGATCGAGGGTTGTTGGGAAAAAGCAGGAAAGTCGAGTGGAAGATTGTCAAATCAACATGTTCTCATTGAATTGCAGAGAAATTCAATGGACTGAATGGCTTACTTCTTCTCCTATGCCTTATGGCCTTATAATAAAATCTCTCCTAATATCAGAGGACAGACCAGGAATCAAAATTAGTGCCCTTTCCAATTTGAATGGCTCAGTTCAAAACTGGCCTTGAGTGTTAGCAAGCTGATTTACCATGAAGGGCATGACAGTTAAGCTTAATCCTGTCCTCAATTCACTTCCAAAAACAGTAGTTGCCATGTAGTGATTAGAAGCAGAAACCCTGACTGCCTCCCTGCTCTCTCACAAACGGATTGTGCAGCAGTGTGCAGTGCCCCAAGTATTCCTGTTTCATCCTCTATTAATTTTATGTCACAGTGGAGCAAAATAACCTGTAGGAAATTCTCTGAGAAACGAAAACAAGCTGCGATTAAGGGCAAGCACACTCATGCTGATATCTTAAAAAAATTTGGCAAGAAAAATAATCCCAGCCTCAGCCCCATCAATTCTGTAATTCCTAATGGCAGATTTCTCCTTGGCTAGCAGTCCACAAGAGAAAGTAATTCTAACCCAGGAATAAAAAAAAATGTGCTGATCCCAGCTCTTTTTTTTTCAGAATTCGATTTGACTTAATGTCTTGGCCGAATGCCCGGCCTTGCATTAACTGTGTGCCACAGATACACAGTTCTCCCAGCATGCTATTGAGCAAAGAGAAACAGTTCACTAATGAAATTTCCTTTCAAGACAGACTGGTAAACATACATGTCACTACATCTGTAATTCATAATTCTTTTCTGTTTCTAATATCCCAGATTTTTGTTTTAATATTTGATATTGCTATGTGCACTTCTTTTCCCACCATGTCATCTAACAACATTTAATACTAGCAAGTGTGGAAAAATTGTGTTTCTATCTACTCCCAAATTTGCTCCCGGGCCCAACTGTGGCTCAGTGGGGAACACTCATGTCTCTGAGTCAGAGCTTTGGTGTTTATGCCCCATGTTAATATAGCAAGTAGTGAAGCAGGTGATTGGGGTTAATTGATTAATTAATTGACAGGGTAGATTGAAAAGGGGAATGTTTTGGAAATTGTGTGTTGAAGGAATAGTTGACAAACTCTCTCCAGAAGGAAAGGTATCTTGATTTCTGATTCACTGAGTGGCTTTTCATCACTGGAAAAATGACGCAGCTATGTTGACTCAGGTTTCATCTTTACCGAGATAAAAGTCAAGTATGGCCTTGAAATGGTAGGTTCCTACCAAAGTAACTGCACAGAGGCCAGTATCCCATCACCAAGCCACCCTTTAATTACACATGGAGGGTCCTTGACACTGATCCAGCTTCCTCAGAGCCAACTCTCAGAGTGAACAGAACCTCTGATACTCTTGTTATATCTGTCAACCAGATTAACAGCCCCAATACGAGAGCTCATAGTCTATGAATCCAGCTGGTTGACCTTGTTACAATCTCTTCCTCCTCAGAAACCGAGGCCACAGGACAGTTTTTTTTATGGCTCCTCTCGGGGCATTTTAGCACCGGGTCAGCTTGCTCCAACTCTGCCTCAGATACAGGTGACATGTAACACACAGTAGCTCGCCTCTTGCTCCCAGAGCATCTTGGAAGAAATTCATTCTACTCTTCAGGTGGCAAAGGCATCAAGGCAGTGAGAGCCGCCGTGTACATTTCAGATGCCGAGGTACCTTCAGTGCCTGACAGAGATGAAGAACCCACAGGTTCTGGAACATTTGTAAAGGCAGTGAGGCATCAGGCACATTTAGTACCCACACTCTTTGCAAGCTTCCAGCTGTTACATGATCCACGTACTTGTCTTTGACCTTCCCACATACCCAAGTTTTATATGTCACTAGATCTGACCTTGCTCGACTATGCCTCTTACCCATGCAGGGCCATTTCCATGGTTCCTACACCAAATTTTGTCCCCTGAAGTAAAGTGCGTCTCTCACTTAGCAGAGTCTTGCATCTGGCATGGGTGTTCCTGATGATGTTTCATCCAAATCTCCCCCCACCAGATCTGGAAAGATCAGATCTAACCTGGTGCAGAATCTTCACCCCATGAGCAACTCTGTTGGAGGTATCCCTGTAATTGCAAGTCAGATGGTCCTATAATCGAACAGGGACAGTTTGGTGTCTAGTAAAGCTCTAGGCTGTTTCTTTAAGTCTGCCTTCAAAGTTTGGACTGTTCTTTCTGCCAGAACTTTGGATGATGGATAATATAGAACTGTCCTTATATATTGAATATCATTTAACTTTACAATACTCAAATTGACAATACTCAAACTCCCTGCTGGTAAATGATAGTCCATTATCTGTGATCAACACTTCCAGGAGTCTCTGTGTTGCAAAAGATGTATGCAATTTATATATCGTCATCCACGTGTTTGATGAATGAACTCTATGCATGTTCAGCCATTTTGACTGGGTATCCATAATGACTAAGAACACTCAGCCCATGAAAAGACCTGCATGATTGATATGTAACTGAGTCCAGGGTTTACCCAGGCATTCCCATGAATGTGGTGGAGCTGCTAGCATATTATTTGTCCTTGTTGGCACTCTGGGCACTGCCCCACCATTGCAGCTATGTCAGTATCCAGTCCTGGCCACCAGACATAACTTCTTTATTTTGGAAACCCCTGGATGATGCTGGAGTAGTTCAGCCAATGTCTGGTGGCGACCTTTGTTCAGGACAATCACTCTTGCTCTCCATTATAATATGCTATCCTCTACTGTGATCTCGTCTCACTGGGTCCAAAACGATTTCAATTCCAATTGTGATGGCCCTTCAGTGTCCCCCAACACCACCAGCTATGTTTCAGTTTTGCAACAACCGGATCTTTCTGTGCCCAAAGTCTGATATTGTTAGCAGTGAGGAGAGGTGTGTCCAGAAAATTTAAAACCATTACTGACTGTTCCAGTGGAGGTACCACCAGCAGTGTATTGTCCAATGGGATGGGACCTCCCTGATGATGTTCCAATTTGTAATTATAAGCAGTTAGTGTTAGAGCCCACAGCTGAACTTGGCCTGAAGCTATAGGCAGCACTGCCTTGTTCTCTTTGAATGGACCTAGCAGGTGTTTGTGGTTCATTATTATTACAAATTTATGTCCATAAAGATATTGGTGGAACTTCTTGACTCCAAATATGATCATAAAACCTTCCTCTTCCAACTGGGCGTATTTACACTCTGCATTAGTCAAAGTCCTGGATGCATACACTAATGGGCATTCTTCTCCATTTGGCCACCTATGACCTAATACTACATCGATGCCGTATAGGGAGGAATTGCATGTCAATACCTGATCTCGCTTGGGCTCATAGTGTGCCAACACCTTACAGAATGATAGCTGTTTCTTCACTTCCCTGCAAGCTATGGCTTGGGTACGTGACCACTTCCAAGGTTGACCCTTTTTAAAGAGTTGATGCAAAATTGCCAGGATAGAGGCCAGGTTATGTATGAACTTTCAGTAATAACTCATCAGCCCAAGGAAAGAGCCAAGAGTGTGGTGCTGGAAAAGCACAGCAGGTCAGGCAGCATCCAAAGAGCAGGAGAATCAATGTTGTAGGCAAAAGCCCTTCATCAGGAATACCTGATTCCTGATGAAGGGCTCGTCCCCGAAACATCGATTCTCTTGCTCCTTGGATGCTGCCTGACCTGTTGTACTTTTCCAGCACCACACCCTTGACTCTGATCTCCAGCATCTGCAGTTCTCACTTTCTCCTGGTTGATCTTAGCCTTACGACAAAACGTCTTTCAAGAATGCCTACCTTGAAGAAGTTCTTCTCTCTCTACAAGGGTCATTCCTGATGAAGGGCTCTTGCCTGAAGCGTGAATTCTCCGGCTCCTTGGATGCTGCCTGACCTGCTGTGCTTTTCCAGCACCCTACTCTTGACTCTGATCTCCAGCATCTGCAGTCCTAACTTTCTCCAAGCCCAAGGAAAGCCCTAAGCACCAGTACACTCTTGGTACCTAGAACAACTTTGATCACCCTCACTTTATCTTTGAACGGCTGTAACCCGGTCTTGTGGACTCTCCAGCCCAACTGTGTCACTTGGGGTGCCTGGAACATATAACTTTCCCTTCTAAGGCATACAGCCACGTGGGAAAAACATCTATGGATTTATATCCAAGTTCTCTAAGTGTTCCTTATTGGTCTTCTCTGTTATTAGCACATCATCCAGATAAATGGAAACCTGGGGCAAACCTTGCAAAATGTTCTCCATCATCTGCTGAAACATTGCACAGGCTGACAATACCCCAAATGGCTTTTGTACAAAGCCTTATGAGTATCAATTGTAGCATACGTCTGGCAATCCTCGTCTAACTTCAATCACACATATGCATGGCTCATGTCTAACTTTGGGAAGGACCACGTCCCCGCCAGCTTTGCAGGTAAATCCTCTGTGTGAGGGATTGGGTATTTATCCAGCTGTGAAAAGTGGTTTACCGTTTGTTTAAAATCCTCACAAAGTCAAACCAGCTTCACAATCGGTATGACTGATGCTGCCCATTCTGCAAACTGGACTGGTTTGATGATTCCATTGGCTCCCAGCATTTTGATTGCTGCCTCTACTTTTGACCATAAGGTAAATGGCACTGGGCAGGCCTTGCAGAATTGTGGAATTGTTTCCTGGTTAACATGCAAAGTGGCCTTGGCTCCTTTGATAGTCCCTAGTCCTTCCTGCAAGCCTTCCAGTATTTAATTAAGATTTCATTCAGGCAGCCATTTTCTAATCAAAAGATGTTGAGCTAATCTCGGTGAATCTTTCTCAATCAATTTTGCCCGATCAAGCTTGGGCCCAAGTCTTTTATGATAATCAGTAGTGACGGAACCAGCTAATTCTCACAAAAGACCAGAACCAAAGTTATACCCTTAATCTGTAAAAGTTTCTTGGTATAGATTCTCAGTCTAACCGAGATCCTGCACAGACTTAAGGGTTTGAGTCCAGGGCAAATTTTATTAAAGAATGGTTTTGTGATCACTGAAATAACCATGCCAGTGTTGACCTCCATTAGAAGTGGGTGACCATTTAATCAGACATTTATTTTGATTGGTTCTGATTTGGGTGTTGTTCAGCAATTTAACTGTTCCAAACCAGGTGTAGGTGGACATGCCAGGGTGTGCACTCTCCTGAATGCCAGCCTATGAATTCATTTAGTGACCTTAGGTCTAGTGGGACTCTTTTGCTTTCTCGAGTCCATGTTCTAGCCGCACCTGCAATGGTTTGTCGGCCCGGATTCTGAAGAAAATTTTAACAGTTTGGCTGAGGCTTGGCTTTGTTTTTGGGTTTTGCTATGAGCTGACCTTGAATCCCTCTGTTCAGGATAAGTCCTGAGTGAGGCCGTGCAATTACCTTCAGTCAAGTGGTGTTCCCAAACTCATTCATACTGCAAGGGTGTCCACTTCCACCAGAATACCCTGCACCTCATATGTTGCACTTGCTGCATTTTCCAATGATAAAGCCAGTTGTAGTGCAGTTTCAGGTCCAGCTGGGCTTGAGCTAATAGGTATTGTTGCATGGTTACCTCATTAATTCCACATACTAACCAGTCTCTCATTAAAGATTAAGCCCCTGACAGAAATTTTAGGAATAGGTTAGGAACGGAAATAAAAGTGGACCCCGTATCTCTCCTCTTGGGCTTTTCGAACTTTCCCTCCCTGGACACGTACGGGAAGAGACTATTTTCTATTCTTTCTTTCTGTGCAAGGAAAAATATTTTGATGAACTGGGTGGCGGAGGGCCCCCCTGGACTTTCAAATTGGCACAGACTAATTATGGAATGTATTCCCCTTGACTTCCTTACAAATGTGGTGCACCGAAAGACCGAATTATTTTATAAAATATGGCAGCCCTTTTTGAATTACATAAATACAGATATTTCGGCTATCCTAACAAGGGCTTTTATTTAATTGAGACTACAAACCTGGCTGGTCCGCGGCCCCTCGGGGGAGGAATCCCGCACGAATACGGGTTTTATCATATCTGATGTTAACACATCCCAAGCATGTAAGAGACTTAAATATACACCCTGGTTAGTTGTAGGTTAGATTAGTAGATAGTTGAGTTTTGTTTGTTTGTGGGTTTTTTTTCGGTTTTTGGTTTTTTTTTGTTGTTTTGTTTTTTTTTTGTCAAATTTTGGTTATTGTATATTTGAGCTAATTGTATATCAATGTTTATATCTGAGAGTTTTGTTTATTTTTGTAAACTTGTAAAAATGTTAAATTTCTAATAAAAATATCTATAAAAAAAAAAGAAGGGCAGAAGGAAAAAAAAAAGATTAAGCCAAAGTCATGTGCTTCTGCCAGTTGTCTTAACATAGTCAAAAATCCTGATATGGATTCCTGTGATTCTCAAATTGCCAAGTCAAACTAATAGCGTCTCTGAATTAGAGGAGGCTTGGGGTCACAGTATTCCTGAACTAAATCCATCAACTCTTGAAAGTTTTTAATATCTGGTGCCTCAGGGAAAGTTAGCCTCATAATAACTGAAAAAGCTACTCGTCCACAAGCTGTCAGAAGAATTACTTGTTGCTGTTCATCTGCCCCAGTGTCACTTGCCTAGAAAAAATAACATATTCTTTCCACATACTGGGCCCAGTCTTTGCTGGCAGAATCAAACTAGTCAAGTTTTGCAAAGAACAGCGTGATGCCAGAAACGCTTATCCCAACTCAAAGACAGCTGTTGTGAGTGAATTTCTTCAGGACCATGCTTAACTTTAGTCGCCACTGAAATAATTCCACAGATGCTGGTAACTTGTCACCAAGTCACCCTTGAATTACACACGGAAACTCCTTGACAGTGATCTAGCTCCCTCAGAGCCAGCTCTCAGAGTGAACAAAACCTCTGATGCTCTTGTTTGTACTTGTCAGCCAGGGCTCCCTGATTGGGCCAGATTAACAGCCTCAATCAGAAAACTCATTTTATGAAGTATTCTCAGAGCTGGAGGCTCAACAATTAGAGACTAATAAAATTATAGACAAAATTTAGAAGAAGGATGACTTTTTAAATGCACATGGGGCATGATCAGACTTTGCTGAGTTAAGAAAGCCAGATGTATTGTCTATAGAAAAATATACAATGGAATTTAACAGACTAAATACATTGCAAAGGGTCTACCTAAAGATTCTTCATTCAGTGCTTGCATTTAAATTGTTGGACTGTGCTAAAGTGTCAAACATAAGTAAACACCTAGTATTAACTGGAGATAGTTTTTCCAGAAGAACCATTCTTTTGGAACAAGTATCAGAGCCTTGAAAATTCCTGGGAAAACATTCAATTTCAGTTCCCTTCATGGCTCAAGTGGACAATTCAGCAGTACCACAAGGAATTCAATGGTAGTGGCAGTGCCAGACCGCCCAGATACAGCATGATGGTGTCAGTATGAAGGGAGAACCATAACTAAAAGGAGTGAGGATAGAGATAAATCTGGTATTTATAATAGACAACAGGAAATGGGGAACAGCAACTAAAGAATAGATCTCAGGCATACACAAGATATTCTCAACAAGTGTTTTGGATATGGCTCAAATTAGCATTATGCAATGAATTGCCTGAATAGAAGAACAAGGTTTTAAAAATTAAATACATCACACCAAGTTCAGAATGAGAGAATGATGAACTGATCAGTCATAGAGAATTGTACAAATTGGAAGAGCCTCAGCCCAGTATGGAAGTTTCAGTTGCAGATGTATTCAGTTTCAGTGTGTTGGATTGTGGACATGAATCCAGAGCGTGTGAAGTGGGACGGTTTAAAAATAAGGACCAAAATAAGGTTAAGGAATTTGAGAGTCCCATCCACTTCAAGTTTGGGATGGCACATGCTGAAATTATTAAAAAGAGTAGTGGTTTCTGGAACGTAGCTGTGCAAAACCCCTTTTTCAGCACAGACATGTTGTCAAGTGAAATGTCTTTACTGCTAAGCAGATCATCTACGAAAAAGGCTCAGTGAAACTAGACATGGAACATGACAATGCTACTCATTTTAGGATGTCAGTGGATTTACATTTCATGCATTCCAGATATTGTTGATCAGCTTTAAGGCGTTATAACTTCTTGAATCCAAATATCAAGATTTTATTAATATCAGGTGATGGAATTTAAAAGTAGAAAAGGATAATTATCTTAAAACTACATTTGCAGTTTGCTCATCCATCTCATAGGTTAGAAATCCTCCTAAAGTATGCAGGAGTAAGAGACAATGAATATATTAAACTTACAGAAACAATTGATAATCGAAACAAGTAAAAAAAGGACACTATGACAGTTCACAATGAGTCTTCCAATAGCAAGTGACAAAGTTTGGTGAACCTTACAACACTGTATAAGGACATCAGAAATACATTTTAATCCAGGATGTGGTTAAAAAAAAGGGTAGGGCAGGAAGAATAGAAAGACCTTGATGAGGTAATAACTAGTGATGGAAAAACAGTAATTCTGAGTATGGCAACTAAACTATTAGGTTGCATTCCTTGAAATTAGTTGACACTAATTTGAACAGGTCAAATTACAGAATTTGAACAGGTCATAGAAAGCGATCGGGCACGATGCACTTTTCATACTTATATGCGAGACAATTGTGAGGACCAAATTATGGCAGATGAAGAACTGACTGAATATGGGTAAAGTGATATGCAGGACAAAGTTGTTTTCACCAGAGGAAGACAACTAAACTTTGGTACCAAAGTGACATTAATGCCAGATTGGAAGCACTGAATGGAGGAATGTCACCATAATTGGAGAACAGGGGAAGCCACCATCAAATATAAGCATTGACAAAATGAGGGACTGGATACAAGGTCCATGGATTGGCAAAATGCAGTAAAGATGTGGAAAGCACAGTACAGGTTCTGTAAGTGGACCTGGATGTGTTCATAGCCTCAGGGAAGGACTGCAAACTTGAAAAAGGAGTTGTGATCATAGGTAGAAAAGATCTTGTAAAACGAGTATTCCAGAATGAGAAAGGAGGGTGAGTAGAGGTCATATTTTGGCAAAGAAAACTATGGAACTAATAGTAGAAGTCCACATGATTGAGATGTTTTAATGGCTACAAGAAAATTAAGATCTAAGTTGATAAAGGATGTTAAACATAGAGTTGGAGAATTGGAAAGAATTTGGTTATAAAATTAGATACCAGACAGCTAGCCTTATTATACTGGTGGATAATATTTCTTCTTGATAGGACATATAAGACTAAAGCCAGCCTTGTAGCTTGTGGTTTTGAAGAGAAATATGGCTATCAAGGTGTTAGAATAGATTCCCCTACTGTAAGAAAAGTGATCTTGACGATCTTCTCAGCTCTTTTAGCAACATACTCCTGAGAATGTAAATCAACTGATATAAAAGCTGTAGTTTTGCAGAGTGAAATGTTTCAAAGCACAGTATTTTTGAAACCATCTAAAGATGCAGGTGATATTGAAAGAAAGCTATAGCCATTAAACAAATGTGTTTGTGCATTAATGATGTAGTGAAATTATGGTATTTCTCAGTTAGGTCTGTCTTTCTGAAAGTAGATGGCTTTAGCTTAAAGTAGACTAAACAATGGTATCACAAAGAGAGCTGGCAGGCATCTTTATGATGCATATTGATTATTTTCTGTGTGATGGTTCTATGAAATTTTAGTGATGTGTGACAGATAAAATGAAAGGGAATTTAAGATTAGAAATCAGCCTCCCAAGACCATAGGGTTTGAAATAAAGATGAATAAGACAAGAGTAACTTTGAATCAACAATCTTACTTGGAAAGTGTAAATCAGATCTTAAGAAATTGGGCTAGGTCCTCATGGAAAGATGATTTTTCATTGATACAACTGAGGAAAGAGGTGTGCACTATCACTCTAGTCCCACAACTCCATGAGTCACAACAAAAAATAAAAAATAATGTTCCTAGTTGCAAACTGCCAATACACCTTAATCTGTATCAGGTTTTAAACAACAAAATCTATCCACCACATTACTTCATAAATAAAATTATGGAGTTATTGTCAAAACAAAATACATTAAATAAAGATGCAATAATTGATTAACATATATGGTTAGTAAGATAGAAGTACAAATGTTTCCATTTAAACAATTTACAGCCATAAACATTGATTCTCCTGCACTTCGAATGCTGCCTGACCTGCTGTGCTTTTCCAGCTCCACACTCTTCGACTCTGATCTCCAGCATCTGCAGGCCTCACTTTCTTCCAGCTTGTTCTTAGTAAGCTTTCCTCCAACTCAGCTTGTTCTTAGCAAGACTCTCTCCAATTGAACCAGATTTTAAAAATGCCTCACCAAGCCAGTCTCTGTTCAAAATAGCCCCAATAAGGGTCTATTACAAAGCAAGCAGTTATGACGAGTCATGTGATTTACAGTAGGCCTTGTTAGAAAGATATTCAATTTTCACAGTTAACTTTCAAAAACCTCTTTGAAAGAAACCAATCCAAGTATTTCCAAACAACTTGTAATAAATCCATTTTCCACAATTCTTCAAAACTTAAACCCATCCAAGCAATATTAAATATAAAGCATTTAAATAAATCCAAAATAATGCAGATGCTGGAAATATGAAATTAAAACAGAAAGTGTTGGAAAACCTCAGGACAGGCTGCACCTGTGGAGAAACTGAGTTAATGCTTCAAGTTCAGTATGACTCTTCAAAACTGAAAGGAGTTAGAAAATAGCAGTTTTATGCTAGTGACAAAGGGGGAGAAAGAGCAAGTGTAACATGATGAGGATAGCCAACATGAAAGACAAAGCCAGTAATAAAGAATATGTGGTAAAGGAGAGGTAATTATGTAAAATAGATGGAAATGTTAGGTGCGAAAGCAGAAAATGGATCTGCTTTGCAGAGAGCAAAATCAACAAAACACAAACAAGAGATGTTCAGGAACAATGGTGTTGCAAGAAAAATGGAGTACGGGGTCATATTCCGAAGCTGTGGACCTCAGTAGCCATAACTGCTGTAAAATGCCAAAAGGGAAAATGCTCATAACACAATCTCCTTTACATAAGGGAGACCAAATACAGACAATCTGTCTACTTTGTGGAACACCTCCACCTCTATTGGTCAGAATGATCTGGATCTTCCAGTTGCTTACTATTTTCAATAAACCACCTTGCTCTCAAGCTAACATTTCTGTCTTTGACTTGTTACAGTGTTCCAATGAAGCTTAATGTAAGCTAAAAGAACAGCACCTATTTTCCATTTAGGCACTTTACAGCCTTGAGGACTCAATATTGAGTTCAATAATTTCAGAATATGACTCTTATACTCCATTTATCTTAAATCTCTATCCTCACCCAGCCATGTTTTGTTTGTGTCTTATTGGTTTAGCTTTCAGCAGAACAGACCTATTTTCTCTTTAATTCTAACCACTTTTGAAGTAAAGAAATTTCTTCTGAATTCCTTTTTTTGTTTAGTTTTTTAGTAATTATCTTATATTTAGTGTCTCTAGATATTGGCTGTATGTAAGCCAGGATTTACAAGTCTTTCATCTCTCAGGGAATCAATAGATATGGGGAGTGGGGTGAAAAGATGGAGTTGATGTCCAGTGATCAGCCATTGAATGGTGGAGCAGGTGTGTGTTCTTCATCTGCTCCAATTTGTTCTGCACTTGTGCTGGATTCCTTAGAAACCCAAAAATTGCACCAGTCCTGTTTCCAGAACGCACATTAGCTGTCATATGAACACAGGAACAGGGGTAGGCCATTCAACCCCTTGAGTCCAGAGTGTGGTGCTGGAAAAGGCAACATCCAAGGAGCAGGAGAATCGACGTTTTGGGCATAAGCCCTTCATCAGGAATGGGGCTTGTGGGCTGGGGGGGGGGGGGGGGGGGGGGGGCGGTGGTGAACTGAGAGATAAATGGGAGGGGGGTGGGGTTGTGTGGAAGCTAGCTGAGCTAGGTGAGGGAGAAGGTAATAGGTCAGAGAGGAGGGTGGAGGGATAGATAGGAAAGATGATGGACAGGTCAGGAGGCCGGTGCTGAGTTGGAGGCTTGGGACTGGGATAATGTGGGGGGAGGAAAATGAGGTAACTGGTGAAACTCACATTGATCCCGTGTGGTGGCAGGGTCCCAAGGCGGAATGTGAGGCATTCGGTGGTAAGGATTTGGCGATGGACGAGGCCCAGAACTTGCATGTCCTTGGCAGAATGGGAGGGGGAATTGAAGTGTTCAACCACAGGGCAGTGGGGTTAGTTGGTGCGGGTGTCCCAGAGATGTTTTCTGAAATGCAAATAGGCGTCCTCTCTCCCCGATGTCAAGGAGACTACATCGGATGCAATGGATACAGTAGATGACGCTGGTGGATGTACAGGTACATTTCTGTCGGATGTGGAAGGCTCTTTGGGGCCTTGGACGGAGGTGAGGGGAGTGATGTGGGTGCAGGTTTTGCACTTCCTGCAGTGGCAGGGGAAGGTGCCAGGAGTGGGGAGTGGGGTGTGGGTTGGTGGGGAGTCATGGATCTGACGAGGGAGTCACGGAGGGAATGGTCTCTACGGAATGCTGCTGGGGTGGGAAGAGAAAAATTGAATCTGATCTCCAGCATCTACAGTCCTCACTTTCTCCTAGTTCATTCAACCTCTCCAGTCTGTTCCGCCATTCAGTGAGATTATGGCTGATTTGTGGCCTATGTCCAAATATCTGCCTTTGGTCCTAATTCCTTAATATGTTTGCTGAACAGAAATTTATCTATCTCAGCACATTAGCTGCCCTAATTATGGCTGTTGCTTTTGTAATCAAATTGGGGGAACTGTTTTGTGCTGTGGATTGAAGCTGTTAGGAAATAGATTAATGTATCATTTATAATCTCGGTTTAGCACTAAAGGCCTTGGACATTCATTTGCATCAAACAGTTGTGAAACGAGTAAAGCACAGAATGTAGATCAATTCAGAAACTACTGAATTTGAGCTGAATGAAGGGTCTGGAGCAGAGCGAGCCAAAAATCTGTAGAGGAAATTAAGCCAAGAATTTACAACAGTCTGGAAACTCAAATAGAAAGCATCTTTTTGTCAGAAGGTAAAACAGTCTGCTGCGGAGTAGAGATCAGCTGTTCTCTTTCCATTTTCAATGGGAACTGACTGGATGATTCATCAAGAAAATAGTTAAGGAAAGTTAAGCCCCACAGCAGTTTTCTTAGTTCCTTGAGTTCTATTTTCTTTTCCTTGTTGATTGATTGTCGTTATTAGATAGCAGAGTTTCAGTTCCTCGGAAGGCACCGTTAGGTTGAACACCATTTTTGCATCAGTGTCCTGTCATTTTAATTCAGTACACAGGGACTGATGGCAGAAATAGTCTTTTTTGGCCTTTAGCTGTTACGGATCACAAAGTATTTGAGGCTCTGTCAGCCTTAATTGAGTTTAAGGGTACTTGAGTCCTCATTGCTGTACGAAGCTGAGACCATATCCAGTATAGAAAGGGAAATCCACTGAGTGTCACCATCTTTTTTAATGATGTGTCAAACTGGTTTGGATGCAATAGACAAACCTTCATGCTTGGCACACCATTCCTGATGGACGAGCAGAAAATGGACTCCATTTCCACGCGCTTGCTTTTTGCAGGTTTCCATCCAATTTAACGCAGAGAAAGATAGATTCTTGGCAAGTGAAAGGATGAAAAATCAGAAAGACAAACAGAAGTTGCTGGAAAAGCTCAGCAGGTCTGGCAGCATCTGTGAAGCGAAATCTTTCGGGTTTTATAAGGCGCAAAATTATCTTAGTTAGATGGGAATGTGGAGAAATCAGATCAGCTGCAGTCTTAATGAGTGCAGGGGCAATTTCAAGGGATTGAATGGTGTACTGCTGCTACTAACACATATGTTCATCTGTATGTTACAATTAAAATTTAAAGTGTTGTGTTGTGCATTGGAGACACATGCAATTGCACAATGTGGAGAGGTTTTCAGTGGCAAAACCTGCCATTAGATGACAATGCAGCAGGTTCAGGTTCATAAAAGGGTTTCCTGGACTGAGAGGCTCTTTATCATGGCCACTACTTTCCTGTCCAACTTCCTTGCCATAGCAGGAGACTTATTGAGAGACAAATATAGCACATATATTTTCCAAATTTTAAATGTAATTGCAAATATCTCACATTACATTGCTTACATTTTATTTATGTTTGCATCATCATTACTTGTTGAAACTAGTTTAATCAGAGAGGTAAATGTACTGGAATGCTTCATGGTTGGCACAAATTAATGGTTATGGAAGTTGGGGACATTTCTTTGTCATGGAAGGAATTACAATATGTTTTTGCGTTACGTTGCATTCATTCTTTATTAAATGCTCACATTAGTGTCCAATGTTCTGTCACCATTGGGTTGACTACTAGAACATGTTTTATTCACTCGTGGGATGTGGACTTTGCTGGCTGGCCAGTATTTATTGTCTATCCCTAGTTACCCTTGAGTGCTGGTGAACTGCCTTCCTGAATCACTGCAGTCATCCTTTCTATCCATATTCTGAGATGACTCTCAATGAAAATAATTGAAATGTTGTAGGTGAACTGAAATCCTGTACACTCTCAGCCATTACCCTGAGATGATCCACATATTGACAGTACTTTCACTGTCCTTTAGGCCGTTCATTTTCTTTTCCTTGACTGACTATTTTTACCAATCTCTCCCACCACACCCAGATGCTTCTTCCATTTCTCTGTGCCCCAAATGACCTGTCATCCCCATTAGGATCCCTCCCCTAATCTTACATGCCCCCAAACCCATTGAACACAATTCTCAGCAATGACTCAGCCACGCCAGCCCTGAGCCTCCATGCAAGCTGAATCCCTCTCATATACAGTATCACAGAGCTCAACAAGAAATACTGCTGACCTCAGATACAAATGCACAAAACTACAAACATGAACTGGGTATTATGAGATTGTCTTGCATCACTGACATTATCATGTTGGTAGAACATAATTTAAATGTTTTTAAACTAATGGGTATGGCACTTTGACCCGTGAGTAGGGTTGACATAAGGACCAACACACCACAAATATGCCACTGATTGCATCTCAACTCACCATTGGGAAGTCAGAATTTTGGCTCCCATCTGTTCATATTGTGTGGGCTGTCTTTCGTTGAGAAATGTTTGACAGAGTCCTTCTTGTTTAGCTACATGCTTCTGGAGTTGTATCTCTTTCAGGAGATATCTGGAAAGGGAAGTTGGCATTTCAAGATAAAAACAGCAAAGGATGAGGACAATGGTTAGCGACAGAAGTTCCAAATTTCTACCAAAATTTGTGTGCCAAGGTGTTTTCTGATTTCACTCCAAAAAGGTTGAATTCAAATTTTAATCTAAGCGCCCTGTCCCACCCTGGGCTGATACTCAATTTTAACCTGATTCACCGGTGGGAAACAAATGGAGTCAGCTGAAACTCTGATTTTTTCCCTGCCCAACATTGCTCATTAACTTCAATGGTGAATAAGACCAACATTGCAGTCAATGCCATTAGTTTAAAAATTGGAAAATAGCTTAAAATTGTCCCTGTTGGGAGGAGTGTGATATTTGTATTTTTGCCTAATTCCATGGATTTCTCACCTGCCATTTAAGTTAAAATTGCATTGAAGGCTCAATATATAGAGACAGCCAATCATTTATCACCAGAAACATGAAACAAAGGTGTACCCTTGAGATGGCACAGCTAAAATGGTATCAAATGTAAAGTATGGAAACAGCCCATTCAAACTGACAGTTAATGCCAGTGTTTATTTTTCACATCAGCTTCTTTTCACCTGACTTGAATTTCTATTATTTTCTTCCTTTTCTAAATACATCTATGTTAATCACTTCAGGCGTTCCATGATTTAGTGAAGTCCACGTTCAAAAACAGAGAAGATATCCAGTGAAGTACTGGAAAGTAGCTATTTGAAGTGTATAATTTCATTGCAGTCTATCCCTGCTGGCATCAATAACATCAGAGAGGAATTCCTGTTTAAAACAGCCTGATAGAAACAGACCTTCTCTTTGTTCCAGTAAATTGAACTTTCTCTGAATGGAAATCAATTGTACTTCATGCTCCGACTCACAGGTGATCACAGAGCAGGCCAGCAGGACACAACCGCTCATTCCTCCATGCCTGACTTTGCTTCTTATTTGTCTTGATTGCTAGGCCTCAAATGGCTGACTGCATCTCTCTGCACAGATCTGTCTCTTGTACTTGACAGCAGTGCAGTGCCAATGGCCTGGTCAAGGTCACTGTGCTACATTTTCTTTCCATCAGGAGCAACAGCCTGTGGTGTGGTCATTAAATGGTGGAGTGCTGCAAAGTGCCTCCACCGTAGTCATTTTGTTTTGGTCAGGGTGATGATTTGTTCTTTTGTTTCAATCCCCGATTACAACAAAATAATAGATGCCCTTGGCAGTTCACAATCATACATAAAAGCACACACACAGTCCCTTCATCCATGGTGTCACCAGAATGAAAAGATCAACAGCTCACACTTGTATTGCACCTATTGTAGAGTAGACCCTCCCAAAGCACTTTGCAGAAGTGATTGTCAGATTAAGTTTGGCACTGAAGTATCAGGAAATATTAGGACAGAAGACCAGAAGCTCAATAATAAAGGGTAGTCTTTAACAAGTATTTGAAGAGGCAGCGTGCAAACATTCCAGAGCATATGGCCGAGACAACTTAAGGTCCAATGGGAAATGATTCACGGATGCACAAGAGGATAAATTTGGAGAACTGAACAGACGGATGAAGCCATGTAGGGATTTAAGAACATGATAGAGAATTTGGAGGAAAGGAGATCAAAAATAACTGATCATATTAGCTCTCTCGCTCTCTCTCGCTCCCTCACCTTCTTTCCCCTCACCACTTTAAATTTACACACCAAAGGAACAGTGTCAGTTTGGATCAGTCTGACCCCTCAGCCAGAAGGTTATGGCTTCAATATCTGTTCCTGGGTTACTTCAGTTGAATACTTTCACATTTGGTATTGAGAGAGTTCTAAATTAAGAGAGGTGTAACCCTGAATCCAAATCCCAGCTGTTTGTAAGACGGAGTTTAAAGATCTTACGGAGAATAGGCACTTCCTGGCCTATATTCTTTTCTCAACCATCACCAAAATTACATGGACTAGTCATTCAGTTTATAGCTATAACCATAACCTTGCTGTATGTAGGTTGGCTGCTGAATTTCCCGACATAACAATCGTGGCAGCTATTCAAAATAAGCAATTGTATGTGAATTCGCTTTGAGAATTTTCAGACCGATGAGATCAGAGGTTTATGTAATGCAAACCTTAATATTAACATGTATGGTGCACACCCCAGTCACCCACAATGGCTCAGTTGGTCAGTGCTGAGAAACTTGAGTCAGTTTGAAGAGGGACGTTAAATCCCATCCTGTTTATCCCTACATTTACAGCCTGAACTACATTACAAATGTTCATTGTAAGATGGTGAAAAGTGCAATAGAAATGCCAATCTTTCATTGATTTTGTTTATGTGCCAGTGAAGACAATGTTTGTGTCTCTTGGTAGTAGTTGATCAGAATTGACCAGTTTACACCTAATGCATGTCTAGTAAATTTCTAAAAAATGTAGAGGGGACAGTGTTGACATTGGACTAGGCTAGGAGGCAGTTTAGCACTGTTACTTTGTCTACATGGAAATAACACTTCAGCCAAAATATAAAGGATAATCACTAAGGCAAGGTAGTAAAGAATGGTACAATGTATTCAGTGTACTAACATGAAGGGGGAAGTGATTCACCTGAATCACTTTCCCAATACTCTATTGGCACATCTGTCATTTATCTTTCAGGGCTGAAATGTAGTGCAAAAGAAGAATTTTATCAACTTTTTAAAAAGAGCTGGACAGAATACTTCTCATGAGTAAGCTTGTTTAACTCATAATTTCATTTGATTCTTCATAACTACTGACTGTAGACTCCCATTTATGCAACATCTTGAATGTAGTAAAATGGCCCAAGGCATTTCACAGGAGGATAGATCAAACAAAATTGGACACGAGCACTTATGCAGATAGAAGGAAAGAGCTGGTGAGAGTGCGACTAACTTGATTGCTCTTTGAAAGAAACAACATAGATTTGATGTGCCCAATGCTTTCGGTGCTGTACTAATCTTTGTTTGGGACAGGTGGCCAAAAGCTTGGTTGATGAGTCAGGTTTTAAGGAACATCTTAATTGAGTTGAGAGAAAGAGAGATGGAAAGGTTTAGGGATGAAATTCCACTGATTGGGGAGCAGGCAGCTGAAAGGATGACTACAAATTGTGGAACAAGAAAAATCAGGAAGGGGCAAGTTGCCAGATTAGAAGCGGTGCAGAGATCTCACAACATCTCAGATGTTGTCGAATCACAGAGTAAGAATTTCCAACCCAAAAGCAGGTGATTCAACCCAACATGTCTGTGTAGATGTTTATGTTCCCTATTTATTATGGCCTATCATCATATGCTTCTATTTTTTTCTCCCTCATCTAATTATCTAGGTTTGCCTGAAGTGTATCTGTGCTCATCTCTATTCTCTGCGCTAGAGAGTTCTTGTTCTAACCACTTTGATGGAGCTCTCGAAATCCATGGTACTTGTTACCCAGTTCTACAATTGGCTGCAGCAATGAGGCTGATTTCTCCATTTACATTCACCTGAGAGGATGAACATCTGAGGGTCTGCTTACCATCTCATCTGAGGGATAAGACCTTCAACAATGTACAGTCTCTCATCATTGCCTGGTACTGTCAGCCTATGTTAATACATTGAAGCCTTTCTTGGAATCCATTTTAACTTGGAGGTGAGAGGGATACCAGCAGAGTTAATTGACTCAGATAGGATGGGATATAGAGATTTTTGACCAAGGAGAGCAAATGTAAAGTTTTAAAATATTTATTAAATCAGAAAAACAAAAATCAAAGATTAATGTACCTGTTCAATGGAAAGTAATGGAGTCTGATGATAACTGTTCAATTATGTATGAATTCAAATCTTTTTCAAACCCAAATGTTCTAAGAGACTTCTGTTGTTGTTCAAATATTTGATGTATTTCAGATGTCTGATGGCATGAGACATTGATTTGGAGGCACCAGTTATACTTAATAGCCTTTCACCTGAAATCTTCTGGCTGTCTCTTTTATGTTGGTCTTAGCAATGAGGGTGTGGGGTCCGGAATATATTGCTGTGGGCAAATCAGATTAAAAAGACATATTTCCCCATAAAACAACCTGATATTCACTTATCTCAATGTTGGACAACATCATTCAGACCCTTTGCCCAATTCCTATACTGTCTGCAAGATTGAGATGTTAAACCAAGGTCACATCTGTCCTCTCAGGAGAACATAAATGATCCCATTTTGTATTCTGTTTTGAAGACAAGCAAGGCATTTCTTTCAAGTAGCCTGGCCTATATTTATTAAAAACAGATTATTTGGTATTATCATGTTGCTCCTTTTAAGATCTTGCTGTGCCACATATTTTATATTACAACCGTGAATGTACTTTGAAAGTACTTGACTGGCTGGGAAGTGCATTGGGACATATTGAGGTTGTGAAAGACATTGTATAAATGCAAGTCTTTTTGTTCACATTTAAATTTAGCGCACCCACCTGGTTATGCTGTTTGCTGCTCTGTACAGTTCATCAATTTATTTGCTTTTTCTTAGTTATATAACTTACCTAACTTATTTATATAAGTGATCAGTACAGTATACCTCTAAGAGCAAATCTCAGATGCCATAGCTGATTATTTGTTTGAGGATATTATCAATGCATTATAAACAAAACCCAATGTGGGAAATTGTGATGATGAATATGATGTGAGAAGTAGGTATGACAGTTTTAGGAAGTTTCCATTTTAGAGATAGGAAGAGGAGAAGACTAGCCAGCCTGTTGAACCTGTTCTGCCATTAAATTAGATCATGCCTGATCTGTACCTTATTCCTTCTTCCAGTGTGAATTAGTATCTTTTCATACCTATGCCTAACCAAATTCAATTGATTTCAGCTTTGAAATTTTCAATTGGCAATAGTTTGTGTTGTGCTTCCTGAAACACCCCTTGAGTGGTCTAGCTCTAATTTTAAAGTTAAGACCCCTTCTCCTCGATTCTTTTCATTACAGGAAATAAAGCATTTCACTCTTTCTACCCATTCACCTCCCTAAGTCATTTTCTATACCTCAATTAAGTCAGTCCATAATCTTCTGTGTCATTTGACCTCATAATTTAACCCTTTTAAATCCTCGTATCATTTTAGCAAATTTTGGCTGCGTGTTTCCAAGAGCAACACATCCTTCCTGAATTGTGCTTCCCAGAATAGAGCACAGAACTCCAAATGCAAAATATTTTCATGTTTTGGTATCCCCTTAGAATTGTTTTACTTTCCCTTATTATTATCATTTCTTACATTACAATAGTGACTAAACATTTAAAAAGAAAAGGTACTCCATTGATTGTAAAGCGCTTTGGGATGTCCTAAAGTCGAGAAAGGCATTTTTGTAATCGTAATCTTTGAGTTTCTTTCATAATTCAATACACTTCTCATCAATTGGTGTAATGGACACATCCTTGATACCACAGAAGAACTGCTAGGGGAAGCACATTTCCATAATATTCACATCACGTACATAAGCATTAAATCACTCTATAGACTGTGCTTTGTACTATGCATTCATTTTGTCTCCATTTTCAGCTTTTCCTTTTCTCTTCAAGGTGTTACTATTGATTAAAGCTTTGTGATGGCTTGCCTATTGAAAATGTAAAATAATCAGATTAAGGTTTAGCAATAAATACCTCAGGCAGATACAAATTCAAGTCATTCTTTTGAAATGATTCTGGAAGTGGTTTAAGATTGGTTTAACAAATGAGTTCAGTGTAGGAGTGGAGAGAGAGAGAAATCAATGTCAGCTTCTTTTGATGCCTTTTGACTGCAGCACTTGTGGCAGAATTGATTTGAATTCCTTCAGATGTTCCTTGAAATGTCTATATTGACACTGGGTTTTCATTGCCCAAGATGAATGAGACAATCAGATTGAGCGGAATTCTGAGTCACTGAATGGGCAATGGTTCAATAGTACACAGGGAAGGATGGAGAGAAATCTCCATCTCACAGAACATAGCAGTTGAATGGGGCACTGAGACTCAGTGAAAGAGGCCACAGGGTGACTGGTATAGGATTGAAAAATGCCACATGGATAGAATGGGAAAGGTGTAGTTCTGAGATTGGAATTGAACTGTGTTTGGGGGCCAAATTAATAGAACCTCATCTCTTAGATGAATAATAGATTCATCTGATAACAGCCTGAATTAGAAATGCCATTCAGTTCTTAGAAGAAGAATTGACGGGTGTATGCTGTGTGACCACTGCATGCCTGGTGTTGTTATCTTTCTTGTGCCATACAGAATTGTATAGGTTGAATTAAAATCTGAATGTCTTCTGTTTTATTGAGGCCATGCTGTACAATCTTTGTTTGCCATACTGTACATGAATCATCCGACCAACTTGTAGCTCACGCCTACCTATCCGTTATTTTATATATAAACCCCTCAAGTTGATTATGGCTCGTAACATTTTCCAGTTTTCCATTATTCTATATATAAATTTTCTAACTCCCTTGATTAGCTTCTAGTCTGTTTCTCACACCCAGGTATCCATTGTTCTATAATTAAACCATGAATGTTTACTTCAAGCATCAAATAAAATTTTAACATCACAGCAGGAGCACTGAACCACTTCAGCCTATTTTGAGCTTTGGGAGAAACCATCAAAATACACTTTAAAAATGTTTGCTGTTTTAATTCCTAGTTTGGGAGGGGAAATAACTGAGATAATGGAAGGAAAAACAAGAATGAATTGTTACTCCTCACAGCAACTTCATGGTCATAGCAGTAAGTGAAAAATCCCTTGCTTTGGTTAATAGGAATTCCCTGAAAAATCAAAATATGCAAACTTAGCCCATGTCTGGAGATTTGTGATCTGAAAAGAGAGTTCTGTACTGCCCAAGCTGGCTCTCATGGAGAGTATTAAATATTAAAATTGCAACGCTCTCAATTTCTGCTTGACTTGCAGACCTGTCGAGCTGCATGCTTCTGGCACCACTTGCATGGGTTTTTTACGACTTCTTTTTGTGTGAAATTTGTGCTCATCAAGGTTAGCGATGTTAATGCTGGGAATGGAACACTTTCTATTTTCAGCACCTGACGTCAGCATCAAGCAGTCAAGGTTAGGGACAGAGTAAATCTCTTTCTGCTAACATTCCCAGGGCAAGTACAGCACTAGTTAGCTGCAGAGCAAAGCTTCCTTTTAGGACCACAAAGAGGAGTAATTTCTTCATTGTTACAACAGTGGAATTCTCGACCACAAGCTATCAATGCTCAGTCGTTGAACATATTCAAGTCAGAGATTTTTTTGGGCATGAAAGAAATCAGGAGATTTGAGGATAGTGCAGATATTTGACACATAGCTGTGGTAGAACATAAGCCATAATTTTATCGAATGGTAGTATTAAACTGAGCTGCCAAATATACTGCTTCTTTTCTGATTTTTTATGTTCTTAGAATGAAGCTTCCCCTAAACTGACCTATCAAACAATTACTAAGAATGTACCTCTACTTTTGTAGTTCACAAGTAACATATTTAAGTACCTACACCATTTGATTTTTTTTTGCACAGTTAGTGTTATGGACCAGACCAACCCCCGCAAAAAGTATTGTAAGGAGATAGCCTAAACCCGAACTTTTATATTTATTTTGAGACAAGTGTAAGTTACTGTGTTCCAGACAGAAGTCAATTGGTCCACCATTAGGTTTTAATCAAATAAAGTTTATTCTTACCACACAGTTAAAATACAAATAAAAGACGAATTGGCATAACTTTAACACTACTGAGGTACTTAACATGATAGTGTATTATTTAGCCACTTGCCATCAACTGTACCAATATCGACAGCATCCCACAAACACATCCTTTGGCAACCATGCAATTGAAAAACAGTTATGGTTCTCACATGCTGCCTCTCTCCAGTGCAGAAGAAAGAAAACAAAATCTGCCCCTTTTGAATTTTGAGAAGAAACCTCACTGCCTAAGACTTCACTCCAGCAGCCAGGATTCAAAGCTTTAGCTCAGCACCCAGCAGCAATCTTCTCCTTACTAAAAGCAAAACTAAAAACCTTCCTGGGTCTGTGTAAGCCCTGACCACACCCACGCATGATTATTTTGTCTCATTGTTTAAAAAAACACCCAGGGAGAACTCAAAAGCTGTTTAACAACTGCCTGTCTAAACTACACATTCAGTCACCACTGTGGCAACCCTTTCTGCAAGAAAAACAGCACAGAATTTCTCTTAAAGGCACAGTCATGTCACAAGAGGCAGACCTGCCTGTGCTGTGCAGTAACTTTCCACATGGTTGTGCAGCTTGGGGCCACATTAGTCCCTGGAAAGTACAGAACAAATTAGATACAAAGTAAAGATTGTGTCCTACTAAACTACACAAGCCTCAGTCTCAGAAAAGGTATTGTTGTTGGTAGACCTCATCCTCATCTCACAAATAAAAATGTAAAGGAATGCACTGTAATGTGAAAGAAATCATAAACATGTCAAATCTGAGTGAAGCTTAAACCCAAGATATTCTAATTCAGAGGCAAGCATGCTACCCATTGACACAAGTTGCATGCAAGGACCTTCTATCAGCTGACAGAGATTTCCCTACATTATTCAGACTTTGTAAAATCCAAGTTTGGTGCCATATGATCATAAACCTTCCAATTGTCTCATTCTGTCTTGCTGTTTTCAGCCCTTGGACTGATCAACACCAGAAGCTTTGGGCCTTCAGCAGTTAACTGCCACATTTCAAGCCTAAAATATTCCTAATAAAAATGCAATACTTCATTGCTAATAGCGCAAAAATTTTTTTCATTATGCTAATGTTTGTTAAATTTGATGGACATACTGGCACTGTTTTGAATTGGTAATAAATGTATGAGTAACTTGAGACGATATCAGAGCACCTATTGCTTCAGTAATTGTTATCGTAATAAAAGTATTTTTGATCTATGCCAAATGGATGTGTTTTAAATAAGGTACAGATATTTTTTGATGCCTCCTAATGTGTTATCACACCATGACAGGGAACAGGATGTGCTTTTTTTTAATATGACATATGCCACAAGATGTTATGCTGTGATATGACAGAATGACACACCAGAAACATAATCACTTTGTGCCTTTTTTCCTTTGAACCTAAGTCTGCTAAACATTATTAAAATAATTAAATTTGGAATAGAATGGGATAATATAACAAAGTGAAACATTGCCATGTGTTGTTGAGAGAACCTGTTACATGAGGTAGATTCATTGCGACATAAAGTTCCATTTAACCTGGTTCTCCTAGAAGTTGGCAATAAGACGAAGGCTTCTTCTCGGTTCAGCTGGCAACTGCCTCTTGTGGAACAGAGTCATACAGAGACTGAGGCAGGGTGAACTGACTGTTTATGTCTGAGGTAGCACTTGGCCTCCTGTTATATGCCATAGTGCCCTTGAGCTGGGGAGGTGTAAAATCATAGACAGGATTCCCAAAATTACCATATCCCTATTGGCTGATCTGTCCTGGAGAGTGCCTGTACATCTAGAGGGTGGGATTGTGCTTAATTGTGTCACCTCAATGGTTAAGTAATTTTTTGGCGCTCAGTTTCTAGTCTTATACATAAAGATTAATTGGGGACCAGATGGTGGCCGACAACTGTGGAACTGTACCTTAGGGTGTATCAGTATGGTACAAAAAGAAGACACTATACATGTCCCTTACGCAGTTAATTAGACTAGCATACAGAACCCACTTCATCTCCCTCATTCCTTAACTTTCTTGCAAGTTAATAGTGTATTAGGAATTTGATCAGATACTTTCTTAAATGTTTTGGTTGGTACAACATGGCTGTTTGGCAGTAAAATTATGTTTGATTTAATTCCTTTGGAATCATAACTGTGTGGTTATATATTATCCTGTTATTGTACCCTGTAGTTATATTGCACCCAGAAGCTATAATCCTATACTTGCAGTAAAACTAGGTACTATAACTTAATTTATATTGTAAGATAAATCAGAAAGTGCTGGAAATATTCATCACGTCCAGTAGCTTTTGTGAAGAGAGAAGTAGTTAATGTTTTGAAACAAATATGACTTTATAGGCTTTCCAGCACTTCCTGTCTGTATTTCAGACCTACAGGATCTGCACATTTTGCTTCTATTTGTATTGTACCTGGGTACTATGAACTATAAAAAGAAAGACCAAGCTTTTATTTATGTAGCATCTTTCATACACTGATGTCCCATAATGCTTTACAGCCAATTAATCCCTTTAAATTGTAATCTCTGCTGTGATGAAAGAAATCACCTACATTGTAATCAATGTGTGTACAGCAGGGTTCCATACATTGCAATGAGATAAATTACCAGATGATCAGTATTTGTGATGTTGGTTGAGGAATGTTTACTTGCTAAAGCACTGGGGATAACACCCATGCTGTTCTTCAAAATAGTGGCATGGAATGTTTTATATCCATCCAAGAAAGCAGATAGAGGCTTGGTTTAAAATCATTCTCTCTGTTCTGCAGTGGATCTGAACCCAACACCATCTAACCTATAATTAACAATATATCTCTATAGTGCTATAGTATGGTAGATATTGTGCACTGCTTGATAGGGCATTCTTGGTTAGTACAACATTATCGCTCAATTGCACGTAGGAAATGTGCTACTCTCAGCCTCTATGCTACTGAGGTGGGCTGTGAGATAGCATTGCTAGGTTTTGTCAGCACCTGCCTGACCCTATCTTTTCACAGAGTTGTCAGGAATCTAGAATTCTGTACCTGAAGGGATAGAGCTGATTCCATACATAATTTCAAAAAGGAGTTGAACAGATAGTTGAGGATGAAAATTTACAGTTGCAAAGACAAAAATCTGGGGTTTGAACTCAGCATGACAGTTCTTTCCACAAGATGACACAGGTGGAATGGACTGAATGCCCTGTTTCAGTCACTCTGTAAGTTACTATGATCTGCAATTTTATCTGAGTGTTACCTTTTTGAGAGTAACAATTGTGACATCTAGGTCCTTATTGATCTGTGGCACCAAAGGCCTTGTGAACATCCCACTGATGTGTTTGAGTCTGTCAGATTTTGGGCAGGGGCAACCCCCATTTGGCTGCCAGTGTGGTAGGATTTCCCAGCAGAAAGAGCCGAGAAACCACAGGTATCTGAGAGAGCAGCCGAGCTGTCACACTTGGAGCCACTTCACACTTACTCTGCTAATCAGGCAGCCTGTTAAATCTTATTCATTAATAAATATTTCCTGCTGCTTTCCCCAGAAAGAAAATGCAATAAATTTTAAATTCTTAACCTAATTAATTTGGCCTGTGTTAAACAGTTGCTTGTATCAATGGCTAAAAGTCAAATAAAGAGAAATCAAATAAAGTTCACATGAAAAATGAGTAACAGGAAAAAGCTAGGGTACCAGTGGACAGTGATTGATAGGAAATTAAAGCCTGTCTCCATAGTCACTGGCTATGGTCTCTTCTCTTCACGGTTTCTAATATGACACGATTTGATGGATGCTCATGGTTGACAAACACTAATTCTAAATTAATTGTGTGTCCAAAACAGGACGGTTTAACATTGAACTGTGATGGAAGTGGTGAGAATTGTCAGGAGGCATAGTAGATCCAATGAGGGTCATTCTCTTTTACATTCACCTCGACATTACCAACCCATCTTCTCATCATTTCCCTCGATTCCTTCTCTCTGACTCTGCCCATAAATATGTCAAATTGACTCTGAGATATATTTTCTAATTGACCTTTTCAGAGATGTTACACGCATCTGAAGCAGGTGGGACTTGAACCCAGGGTAGGCTGAGGGATAGTGGTAGAGATCCTATCACTGTGCCTCACGAGGGCCTTTCAGACATACTGTCAGCCTCAATGAACTTGACTGGTATCTTATTGACCAACTTGCTCATTCACTGGTTCTCTTTCTACTCACTTCAGCCTAATTTTCATTCATACAGTAATCCAGTGGTTATAGAAGAAGAAAAACTTGCATTTATGTAGCACCTTTCATGATCTCAGAATGGTGCAAAACGTTTTATAGTTAATGAAATGCAGTTTGAATTCTCCTCTGAACATTGGAACTTCCAAAATAACATAGCACTCCCTTCCTTATATGGAACTGGGAATGACAGCTTATGTTTTCCGCTCAGTTCTCTGGAATGGGGACTTGAATACAATATCTTCTGACAAAGGCGAGAATGTTATCCAGTAGCCATAAATTAATGACCCAAACATTGTCAGCTCAGAGCACATCATTTCATGCTGAAAATTAATTAATATGCAGAGCCTTTGTGAGCCAGTGCTCAAGTGCCCATTACTCCAGTTACTGGCCAGCCTCAATGGAGCTTTTTAAGCTTCACCCTTTTATTGGCCTCATAACATTCTTAGCTTTTTCTAACACCTAAAGTCAGCTTCATTCTTTCTCTCCATATTCTCACAAGGGCAATTATATATTTCTTATGATCTTCTGCCTATTCTTGGGTTACAGTTCAGCTGCTGACATTGTTTGTTTGTCTGATTGTTTGTAGAATGTAGGGATAGGGAGACTCAATGACTTAGTGGTTCAAACAGTGACTTTCATTAGAATCAATTCCAGGTCCAGTTGATGGGATAAAGGTATCATAGCAGTGGTGAGAGATTCTGTAAAGTGCACATAAATAGTGGCAGTGCTGTTCAGAGTAGAGTTTCATGATTTTGCCCCAGTGACAGTGAAGAAATGGTAATATACTTTCAAGTCAGGAAAGAATGTGGTTTGGAAGAGAGTTTGTAGATGGTGCTATTCACATATATCTGGGAGAAAGTGAGGACTGCAGATGCTGGAGATCAGAGCTGAAAATGAGCCATTCCTGAAGAAGGCTCATGCCTGAAACGTCGATTCTCCTGCTCCTTGGATGCTGCCTGACCTGCTGTGCTTTTCCAGCAACACACTTTCAACTCTGATCTCCAGCATCTGTAGTCCTCACTTTCTCCTAGAAGATTTTAACCTACCGGAATCCTCTTGCAAGGATGCCTTCCTTGAAGAAGCTCTCTTCCTCCCTCTACAAGGATTTCAGTGAGTCCCTCTCTCACTGCACACCCCAGGTCAAAAAGTCATTCCTGAAGAAGGGCTCATGCCCGAAACATCGATTCTCCTGCTCCTTGGATGCTGCCTGACCTATTCACATATATCTCCTGCCTTGTCCTGCTTAGTTGTGGAGACCATACATTTGGAAAGTGCTGTTGGAGGAACTCTGGTAAAGTACTGCAGTGCATCTTTTAGATGGCACACACCGCTGCCTCTGTGTGTCAGTGATGAAGAGAATGAATGGTGAAGGTAGTGGATGGGGTGTCATTCAAGGGAACTGCTTTGCCTGGACAGTGTTAAGCTACTTGAGTGGTGTTGGAGCTGTACTTATCTAGACAAGTGAATAATATTCCATCGCACTCCATCCTTGTAAGTGATGGACAGCTTTGGGGAGAAGGAGATGAGGTACTTTCTGCAGAATTCCTAGCCTGTGTCTTGTTCTTGTCGCTACAGTATTTATATGGCTGGTCCAGTTCAGTTTCAGATCAATGGTAAGCCCTAGGATAATCATAGTGGGGGAGAAGATGGTTACTTCTTGGCACTTTTGTGGTGCAATTGTTTCTTGCAACTTATTAGGGCCAAGCCTGAATGTTGTGTACGTCTTACTGCTTATGGACATTGATTGCGGGAGTATTTGAGGGGTTGGGAATGGTGAAGAGCCTTGTGCTGTTATCAACAGCCATCCCCACTTCTGTCTTTACGATGGAAGAAAGATAAATGATGAAGCAGCTGAAAATGGTTGGGTAAGGGCATTGCCCTGAGGAACTCCTACTGTGATTTCCTGGGACTGAGATGATTGACTTCCATCAACCACAACCATTTTCCTTTTTGCCAAGTATGTATACAACTAACAGAGAGTTATCTCTTCATTCATAATTGACTTCAGTTGCCAGGGCTCTGTGATATCGTACTTGGTCAAATGCTGCTAGTTGTCAGTTGATCTCAGGGTGCAGTGTTGAAGGGCATAGGTGCCGTGTAAGTGGATCAGAGATGGGTCATGAGGTTTCTTAGAGGCTGGCGTATGTCAGATGCCAATGTCAGTAGATGTGAGATGCATGTGGCCAGAGCCTGTGGCGGGTTTCCTAAGATGTTGGTGCCCAATGTCCAACATGGCGGTCCATTGGGGCAAGTAGTGAGCTGAAGTTGCTAGGTACCAGTTCTGACTCCAAGTTGAGAATTCTTGTTATCTAGTCTACTCGCAGCAGGTGATAGGACAGAAAGCTGCATATTAATGAGGCAAGATGTGCAGTTAATAAGGTTGTTAACAAGTAATGACCCCCTTAAGAAGCAACTCTTGCTTTCACATCCACAGCTTCATTAAAAGATACAGCAAGATGCTCCCAAATATCAAGATAGGCCTCCCTGGACTTCTCACACATTTCTGTCACATTTCCTGCCATAACTCACATCATTCCAGGCGCTGTAGGATTCTGCCTCTAGTCTCTTTCTGTGCAACAAATATACTTCTGAAGAAATAATACTTGTCCAGAACAACCTTCAAAGTGTGTTGCTTTGACAAAGGCCCTAGAGTGACCTGACTGAAACATGGTGTTACACACAGACAAGTTAGATTCTGACAGCAATGAAAGATGTCCACTGATATGGTACAGTAGGCAATAATCATCTGCCTATTTTGACAATGACAGTACCTAAACTATAAGATATTATGTTTCAAAGCATTCAGAGTGAATTATAACTTCCAATATATTCTGGATTTAAAGGGGTAAACTTTTTATTTAATTTCTTTGCAAGTGTACAACTTTCCCATTTCCAGTTTGCTGGTCTATAATGGGAACAGATTCACAGCTGGCAGCTACCTTTAGGTATCTCACCCACATAGTAATACTTCATATGAATCTAATGTCATGGGATAATGTGACCAGTCTAATAATCCTGAGGACTGTTGAGTGGTGTGAAGTATGTTAATAGGATAGGATAAAGTAAGGCAGGAGGAGACTCCTGTGGATCATAAATACTGGTGTAGACCTGTCAAGCTGAATAGCTTGTTTCTGAACTGTAATTCTATGTGATGATTTGCTTGTTTAAATCCCACTGTAGCTAATTTGAAATTAAATTGAATAACTGATAATTCATGGAATAAAATTGACCATGAACTGAGGTTGTTGTAAAAGCCCAACTAATCAAAGAACAGACATAGTTACTGCAGGAGGACAGCAAGAAAGTGAGAGGAATACATTGCAACTTCTGAAACACTTGTAGAAACTGACTTGTCTTTGAAGAATACCCATTGATGAAAGAGAAATGTCCACCCGTGTTTAGAAGTCTTTTCAGGAGATATAATATTAAGCTTATTTCCTTTCCTCATCTCAGGAATAACTTGTGTCTCAAGTTTTGAAACCTTAGTACTTCTACTTTAACAGGACTGATCTGTTACATCTGAATGAAAACATGGCTTAAGTTCAATGCCAGCCTCTCTGGAGAGCTCAGTTAGGTTTTCAGAAATATGTACCACCTTTTCCCAAGTAACATCATCAAAACTGTAGGACAAATAAAAATAACTTGTCCATCAGGTTCAACTTATATTACCTTCCTAGTTGCACAATGCAATGATAATGGAATTGTTGACTAATCACAAGTCAGTCTCTGGCTATTAGTCTACAATAGGCCCAAACATGAGGCAAAGAAAACCCTATAGCCAGAGAACTGTAGAAATCATAGTTTCAAATTCAACTATTCCTCCCAAGAAAGTTACACTCAGTGCATGTCATAGAGTCGCACAGCACAGAATCAGACCCTTCAGTCCAACCAGTCAGTTCCAAACATAATCCCAAACTAAATTAGTCCCTCCTGCCTGCTCCTGGCCCATATCCCTCCAAACCTTTCCTATTCATGTACTTATCCAAATGTCTTTTAAAAATTGTAATTGTGCCCATGTCCACCACTTCCTCATCTTCAAAATTATCACATGCTGTATTCCAAAATATTATTTATGAAAACAATCTATCTCATTTGTCATTCATTGAATCAACATTAAGAGCTGTGTTAAGAAGTTGCAGTATCTATGAAATGTTGTGTGTAGGCTGTGCATGTCAAATGAGACATGGGCCCTTGTAAGGATGGATTCCTTACTGAGTCCCTAATTTCCTTCAGTTCACTCCATTGATTTGCTATTTCTTATCTAGATTCTGGAAGTCACTCCTCCTTCCTTTCTTGTTGGTGCATTAGCTAAAGTATCTCTTGAGCATCATAATCAATTTTGTTTGTCCTGAATTAGGAAAAGAAAGATCCATATGACAAAAAACCCTGCCAGTGACTATCCATGATTTGTAGGTACGTAAGTCTACAGAAGAGATTTGATGAGGACAGTGGTGATGATGTAATGTATGTAGACTTCCAACTGGCATTTGATAGTGTTGCACAATAGACTTGTGAGCAAATTTATAGCTCTCAGACATAAATTTAGCTTACTGGCAGGAAACAGGGAGCAGTGTTTAATGTTTGCTTTTTGGGCTGGAGGATGGTTTATTGTAAAGTGCCCCTGAAGTCAGTGATCTTTGGCATACAGAGCATAGTTTCAAAATTTGCAGAAAATTTAAAACTAGGAAGCAATACAAACTTGAAGCACGTATTGAACTTCAAAATAGTAAGTTGGTAAATGGGCAGAGAAATGAAAGATCTATCATTCTATGAGGTTCCATGTGGTATAATGTTTGAACAAAGATCGTGCAGAAACAATATAAATAAAGAGCATAGTTCTAAAGCGAGTGCAGGAGAAGAAAAACTTGGTTCTATCTGTGCATAAGACCATAAGACATAGGAGCAGAAATTAGGCCATTCGGCCCATCGAGTATGCTCTGCCATTCAATCAGCCGATATGTTTCTCAACCCCATTTTCCTGCTTTCTCCCTGTAATTTTTCATCTCCTTGGCAATCAAGAATTTATCTAAATCTATTTTAAATATACTCAATGACCTGGCCTCCATAGCTTTCTGTGGCAATGAATTCCATAGATTCACCATTCTCTGGCTAAAGAAGTTTCTCTTTATGACCGTTCTAAAAGATCTTCCCTTTACGCTAAGGCTGTGCCCTCGGGTCCTCATCTTTCCTGCCAATAGAAGCATTTTTCCCAATGTCCACTCTGTCCAGGCCGTTCTGTATTCTGTAAGTTTCAATTAGATCCCGTCTGATCCTTCTAAATTCCATTGAGTCTCGTCCAGAGTCCTCAAATGTTCCTCATATGTTAAGTCTTTCATTCCTGGGATCATTCTCATGAACCTCCTCTGGACCTGCACCAGGCCATAAGTCAAAGGTGGAAGAACAGGTTCAGAAAGAATTTCACAGAGCACATAACACCCTCAGCTTTATTAGTAAGGGTGAAGGCCACAAGGAGATTATGTTAAACTTGTACAAGACAATGATTCAACCTCCAATTCTTTCGGAAGAATGTGCAAGGCTCAGAGACCATGCAGAAAAGATTCAAAAGAATGATTTCAGGGATTAAAAAAAAATCCAGATAGAACGATAGTTTGGAGAAGCTGGGACTCTCTTCCTTGCAGAAGTCAAGGCTGAGAGGAGATTTGACAAGAAACATTCAAAGAGGATTGGACAGAGTAGGTCAGGAGAAACTTATCTTTCACATAAGTTTTGAGGGGAGGGCACAGATTTAAACAATTGGCAAAAGAAGCAAAAGCAAAACAGAGAGAATCGTTTTCACATGGGAGGTGGTTAGGATGTTGAATGCATTGCCTGTGAGTGTAGTGGAAGCAGGCTCATTCACAGCATTCTGAAGGGAACTAGATTGTTTTTTGAAAGGGATGATCATGCAGGTTTGCAGGGAAAGGCAAAGATATGGCACTAGTTGAATTGCTGATTTGGAGAACCAAAGCAAAAATGATGGGCTGAATGGTCTTCTTTTACACTGCAATCATGCTGTGGTTTCAAGTCTCATATATAAAGGGTACTCCCACAAGCCCATGTGTCTGATAAGGGGTCAGGCTCAAGGGAGCACATATCAGAGATAGGGTAACAACTCTTCAGACAGAATTCCCTGCTGGAAGAATGCATCACAAAATTACCCCATAAAGAATAGTCATTCCAGTTGAAGTTGGTGTAAATCAGCTCTTTAAAGAAAAGAGACAAACATTTGAAGAAACATATGTAACAGCACAGCATTGAATCTAACCACGGGAAAGCTCAGTCATTTGTATTTTTTCTTCACAGTGTCTATATGGCTGCTACGTCCATTCCTCTATTATCCCCACTTTCCATCGGAGGTGCTATTGGCTTCTTCAGGTAAGAAATAATTTGGTATTATTTTATAAATCAATAAGAAATAACTGATAGAAAAGCTAACATGTACAGCATTCAATGTGATGGGTGTCTCTGTGGTCTCCCATTGTCATGTTTCTTATTACACTTTATTTATATCAGAGCTTGTTAATGCACTGTTTTGCAATTGCCTGTTATATCTAGTGGATCAACTATATACTGGTGACCTCTGTCCAATGAAAGTACATTAATTAGTTCGTCTGCCTGTCAAACCTGAGTTTTCACCCACAAACAAAGAACGCTAAAAAAAGCTCAGCAATTCAGGCAGCATGAAGAAAAAGAGTTGACGTTTCAGGTCAAGATGACCTCTTGTCCATTGAAAAGTAAATTGGCCCAAAACATTAATTCTATTTCTCTCCAAAGGTGTTACCTGACTGGCTGTGTCTTTTTTCTGGCTTTTTTGTCTTTATTTCATATTTTTGGCATCTTTAGTATTTTACTTTTTTGTTGAGTTTGAACTTGTTTTGTGTTGGCGATACATTTTCCTTTGGGAGACCAATGCCAAGTATCTGGACTCCAATCCTCCTTACCTTCCTTTCTTCTCTACTCCACTATTATTTCTCACCCTTCCCCTCTTTCCTCCCCTCCCCTTTCCCCATCTCCTCTTCTCCTCCTGTCTACTCCCTTTCTATCTTTACACCCACCCCTCCATCTCATGTATTCTCTCGCCTCACCTCCACTTGCCCGTCTTTTCCTTTCTCCACTCCTTTCCACTCCCTCTTCTCCTGGTGTCTCCTTATTTCACCTTTTCCTCTCTTGGACTATTCCTCACCCCTCCTAACCTAACTTCTTCTGCCCTCCTCTTCACTTCCCTCTTTCTCTGTACCAGTGACACTTGCCTTCCACCTTTGCTGAGTTTAGAACGTCCCAGAAAGCCTGACCTCAATGTGTTTTGTTATAGGTGTTGATTTATTGGGACTGGGGATTTGATTCCATTCCTGTGTGACTTTTGAAGTATTAGGAAGCAGTGCACAATTCACAGCCCAAGTCAGCTATTAACTGTTTTATCTCAGTGCTGCTTCCAAGCCTTGTTTGAGGATAAAAGGGCTTTCTCTTTCTCCAGGACAGCCTGCGGTTCCCCTGCTACACTGGCATATTCTATACATTTCAAATATTTGCACAGAGGAGATCAATTCAGATGAAATCAGCTAGTTTATAATGAGGCCCTTTTGGCACCACCAGGACGGACATGATCAATAATGAAGGCAGCAGAGAGTGCAGCAACAATAAAATAATACAAACTGCAGACAAACAAAGGAAATAAATAATTTAGCAGAGTAAATGGCCTCACAATAAGAATAAATGCAAAAACACAGCCTGCCTTAGAGATGTATTTAACAATAGGAAACCATCATGAGGATAATGGTGATAATTTCTTGGTTTGGCTGGACTTATTGCAATGGTGGAGGGCACATACTTAAGGTAATTGGGAAAAGAACCAGAGGTGGCACAGTATTTTATCTTTGCACAACCAGTAGTTAAGATTTGGAATGCATATCTGATAAGGTGATGGAAAGAGATTTAAACAGCCTTCAAAAAGGAATTGAATAAATACTTGAAAGAGAAAAGAATTCCAGAGCTACAGGGAAAGAGCAAGATAGTAAAATTAATCGGATTGCTCCTTGAAAGAGTCAGGGCAGATTTGATGGGCCGAATGGTCTCCAGCTAAACTGTGTTACTGCATAATTCTATGAAACTGGAAGCAAGCAGAAAGGAAAATGCAGAAGATCGATTTGTCATCAGTTGAATTCAAGCTGTGTTTCATTGGGACTTTGAGGAGAAGACTATACTTGAGGTGCTGGTACCAATTTTACAGACTCTGCATTTAAAGGGTTTATCTCTGTTGGCCGAATGGGTAAGTACCCTGGTACTCAGCCACACAGCTGAGGATGATCACTTATTTTAGTTATTGAACTAGCTTCTCCCGTGCCAGAAATAATGAAGAAAGCTCAGAATGTGGCAGGAGAAAAGGTCACACAGATTGCCGACCTTTAATTGCAATTTCACTAGAAAGGGAGCTTGGGAATGTGCAAGGACAAAGGTAGGGTAGACCAGAGGAGAGAACATGACCTGAGCTCAATGCAGTGAGGATGTAGGGAGGAAGAATATTTTCTTATCCTTTCGTAGGATCTGTGAGCATGGCTAGCACCATCAACATTTGTTATCCTTTGTTAATTTCAATTGAACTGAGTGACTTATGTTATGGGCAGTTAATACCGAACAAAATTTCAGTGAATCTGGAGATGCATGCAATGGCAGACCAAGTAAGGATGGCAGCTTCCTTTCCTTAAAGAGCATTAATGAACCAGATGGGTTTTTATAACAATGGATGATAGCTTTATGGTCACCATCACTACAGCTAGCTTCAGTTCCAGAGTTTTTGAGAAGTAATTCAGGCTACACAGAAGATGATGTAACTGCTGGATTGATTTTAACTGCAGACAGCCCGTCATAAGTTAAAATCAAGCTGTGGCCAATTCCCTAATCCATGTTGATGTCTTGGAGCCAGGGATTTATGGAAATGTTTCAACGAATGAGCCGACTCACTTGCTGCAAGAAGTGAACAGAAAAACAAATCTGAGTCTGGCTGGCAGATTGGCTCTTAATATTAGGAGCAATGCATGACTTCAAAGCCATACACTTCGACCAGTGTCTTCAAGCAAATCACTTTCAGCAGGAGAAAAGAAATTCAATCATGGAGCGACGAAAATGGAATTTGAAGATGGCTATTCAGAGGTTGGAGGTCAGCTGTGAGGAGAGGCAGAACCTCTCACCTGCTTTTACACCATCTGCTGTTTTGGCTGTTTTTCAAATTTTACTTGGCAGGTTGTCCAAAAGGAGACTTCAGTGAGTCGTTAACAATAATCAGATAGGAGAGAAATGTGAGGTGAGTGCAGCTGATTAAAAGTGACAGCTTTTATTATTGATATGGGACTAAGTTTAGAGAAAGTATGTGAAGAACATTCTGGAAAATCAATTTGCACAGGCTTTGACCATTGACTTTAATAGACAGCAGACTGGAATAATCTTTTCAAAAATAAAGAAATAAATGAAACTGCTTTTTCTTAAACTGTGCCAATAGTTAAGTTGATAAGCTTGCAGGTCTGAGTGGTGCTTTACCTTGAGGAATTGGGCCATAGTTCTACACTGCCCTCCAGTGTTTACTGAGTTCAGTGATCTCTCTTCCTCTCTTCTTGCTTCATCCATGAGAGACCATAAAACATAGGAGGGGAGGTAAGGCCATTCGGCCCATCAAGTCATCTCTGCCATTTACTCATAACTGATAGGCATTTCAGCTCCACTTATCCACACTCTCCCCGTAGCCCTTAATCCCGTTGACTACTACATCCCTTTGAAATTACCTCTATACCTCCTCCCTTAATTCGCATGCTTTCACCAACTAGCGCACATGCTCTTGGTTTCTTCTGTAAAAATCCTTGCCACTTTTTTGCCTTCCCTCAAGACCCTCCTCCATCATTTCAATCAATTATTTGAATGTCCCTGCCTTTCCTTATGTCTCCTCGTTTGGCCCAGAATTTGGTTTATTCTTTGCACGCCCTGAAGTGCCATTAAAATGTTATTTCTCTTACCTTCTGACATTTGACTATTGCCAGTTGTAGTGTGTGCTAAACTGAACTCAGAGCCGTCTTTTCTACAGAGATAAAGAGTGGAGTCTTATGGCGGCACTAGATCTTGGGTACTTGCTGAAGAGCTAGCAAGAGCCCCATGTTGTCTCTTTTTCAAAAGGCCTGCCATATCTTGTGCCTCTCAGGCACATAACCTGACAGTGAATGATCTTCCCTGGGATCAAGGACCCTAGGGACAGAGGTCCTGCCCCCAGGAACTCTTCTGTCCTCAGCATACCACCAGGGAGATGGTGGCTATACCAGTACCACAAATGCATGAGACTTCAGACTGAGGAGGAAAGCAGAAAGGAGATTGTAGGGGACTGTGAGTATGGAGGTCACCAACAAGTGCATGGGTATGGCACTCAGTGGACCCTTCTCCTTCTCGAGGCTGGACCCTTCTTTCTCTCAATGAGGGTCCAACTACTCCCCCACAGGAGCCCTGAAAAAAACATGCTGCTGGGCTTATAACAGTGAGTTTGGTTATGGTGTCTTATTGACTATTAACTGCCCACGTAAAGGCCTTAATTGGTGCCACCTTAGGAAGGGATGGGGTCCTTCCTGTCTGATTAAATGCCACATCTGCTACCAAATGTGCCAAAGAAGAATAGGAAAATAGAAAATATTTTTCCCTTGTTAACTAACTAATGACTGCTGCCAGAATGTGCAGATGTATGAAAGTGACAGTCAGGCATTGCTGTCCACCTTCACAGACCAGACACAATCATGAAAGCTCAGGCAAAGTGGCAGGGAGCTCTGGGCACACAATGTATCAGGTTAGGCCAGGAATCTTCATACTGACTCAGCAGCAGCCCAGAAACATCTCTCAAAAAATATGCTTAAAAAAACAACTTTGATTCTGGTCCCACACTGACAGACTGATTGACTCTTCCAGAGGCTTCAATTAACATCCAATTACCTTTGGAAGAGCAAGTGAGAAAACTTGTCATTTGTGCAAACAAACAAGAATCACCCAAATACAATCATAAAAATGTAAACACTGAGCAAGACATACATACAGTTGCAAACATGCACAGACAAGACACACAAAAACATAAGTATATACAGATAATCTTAAATGAAAACTGCTGGGGAAACTCAGGAGCTCTGGTAGCAACTGGTATTCAAGGTATTAGAACCCTCACTGATTTTTCATTATTTTAATTTTTATTCTTTTGTTAATTTTGAATTGCAAGCTTGAACTGAGCTGTGAACTTTAGGACAGCTTGTGGTAAAAGGAAAAGAACAGACCAGTCGGGTTTTTTTGGTTTGTGAGGCCAGGCCTGGAAGCTAAATGCAGGCTAAGCCTTGATGATAAAAGTTCTAACAGACAGAGAAGAGCATTGTGATTAAACAGATAGCTGAAGTTGGCTGTTAACAAGTTCAGTACCTGGGAATTGGTTCCAGCAAGTCTGGAAGAGACCCTTGTTTACACAGATGGCAGTTGTTGAATGGTAATTGAAGGCTGTAGAAGAGTTGATCAGTCTATCAGTGTGGGACTAGAAACAAAGTTTTTTTGAAGTATATTTTGAGAGATGATTCTGGGCTGCTGTTGAGATAGCATGAAGATTTGAAAGCTCCTTGCCTAACCTGTTACACCAGTTTCTGCAAGTCCAAAGAGTAGAAAACTGAGTTAGAGTCTTTGCTTGGGTGACCCTGATCAATTTTTCAGGTAAAGCAGCTGAGGAGTCCACATGTATATCTGTGAAGCATGCATCGTAAAAGCCATTGAAG
Source organism: Chiloscyllium plagiosum (assembly GCF_037043375.1). Lineage (NCBI taxonomy): Eukaryota > Metazoa > Chordata > Chondrichthyes > Orectolobiformes > Hemiscylliidae > Chiloscyllium > Chiloscyllium plagiosum. The sequence continues at coordinate 17,586,110 of NW_028270175.1, read as the reverse complement.
TAATCTTACCAGTTTTGTTATTTTCTATTATTTATCTCGAAACTGTGTTAGTTTGTCTATCTTTTGTGTGAATGGGGGCTGAAAACAAATGTCTCAGGTTTAAAACACACACATTAATGAAGTTACTGTGTTTAATTTTCTCTCTGCTAAAGTTATTGTATATCTGAAAGAATGTTAAGATTTTGTTGAAGATATAAAACCAGTGTCTGGAAATTAGTTAATCGCCAAGTCTGGGATTTGTTTACAAAAGTCTGGTTCGGAACCATTGGAGTGACTATTTGGGGGTCTTCAGTGGTTTAATTTTACTGTGTTGTGAATTTTGAAGTAGAAAGGGTGATTTGCTTTGGCTATCTGTTTCCATGTTGTAACAAGGCAGAAAAACAGAGTTAACGTTTCGAGTCCAGTGACCCTTCATCAGGACTGAAAATAGTCAGGAAAGGGTGATGCTAATGCTGATAATGGAGTGGGAAAGGTGAAAAAGTACATAGAAATAGTGCCCAGAGAGAGAGGAGATTAAAAAGGGATACACAAGTAAAGATAGCCGAGAGAGAAGTAAACGTTGGGTAAGGTGCTGACAAGAAGTGCAAATGGTTGAAAGTGAATTGCCTCTGTTGGGAGTAATGCATACAAGCTAGGGTGTGGGGTGTGGGGTGTTGGGGGTTGGGAACCAAACATAGAGGGAAGAGAAGAGTGAGAGGTGGACCAGGTGAAAATGACAGTAAGGTAGAAATTGGAAACAAACCTTATGCTTCCAATTCCACCCACCCTCACCTCCACCTGGTTCATCCCCAATTGTTCCCTTCCCTTAGAACATAGAACGTAGAACAGTACAGCACAGAGCAGGCCCTTCAGCCCATGATGTTGTGCCGACCATTGATCCTCATATATGCACCCTCAAATTTCTGCGACCATCTGCATGTCCAGCAGTCTCTTAAATGTCCCCAATGACCTTGCTTCCACAACTGCTGCTGGCAACGCATTCTATGCTCTCACAACTCTCTGTGTAAAGAACCCGCCTCTGACATCCCCTCTATAGTTTCCTCCAACCAGCTTAAAACTATGACCCCTCGTGTTAGCCATTTCTGCCCTGGGAAATAGTCTCTGCTATCGACTCTATCTATGCCTCTCATTATCTTGTATATCTCAATTAGGTTCCCTCTCCTCCTCCTTTTCTCCAATGAAAAAAGTAGCAACAATTTGCCTGCTCTTCAATCAATTTAGTCTATTATAGTCATTGTTCAGTGTGGTCTCCTCTACACTGGAGAGATAAAACACAGATGGGGTCGCTGCTTTGTGAACACCAGTGCCCTAAACACTTGCTGCAGTCCTCCAGCATGGCTTATATTCTACCCAGGTATCTTCGAGATGCCAGGGCTTAACATTGAGTTTAACAAATTCAGAATGTGAATACCCTTCTCTATGCACTTTACTCTTTCCCTCCTTCTAAGTCCTGTCTTGTATAGGTTACCCCCAGCAATGCTAACCCATTTTCAATCAATTACACTTTTTCTTAACATTCTACTCAGGATTTATCTTTTTCAGCTTATCAGTAATCTTCTTCTTTGCTTATCTCTTCCTTTTTCCTTTCTCCCCTTTCTCCCATCTCCATGTATTCTATTCACTCTGTCCCTACCCTGCCATCAGTATAAATACCACCTTTCCCAGCGATTTTCAGTTCTGACAAAGGGTCATTAAACTCGAAAAGTGAACTCTGTTTTTCCCTCTACAGCTACTGCCAGGACTGCTGAGTTTCTCCAGCTCTTTCTGTTTTTTGTTTCAGATTTCCAGTATCTGCAGTTCTTTGTTTTTAATCTCAGACAAATGCAGACCTCTGGACACATGCACAATGGCGATTGAAGTCACTTGAGGCAGTTAGAGACTGAGATGAGAGATTTTATGGTTCAATGGAAAAGAGATGTACAGTCATTGCATGGCATCCATCATCTGTGCCACACTTGTGAAGTACATGGTAGAATGCATTTATACACACAATACACATAGATACGCAGGCAGGCACCAGTGGACTTAAGCGACTTGTATACACAAAGACAGACACAATTGGATGCACACACGAGTGCTGAAATGATGTCTTTAAATATTTAACATTTTGAGACTGTTGTTGGCTCCTCAGTCACTGAATGACAATGAATGTGGTTGACTCCTGATTAAAGTGCATGGCTGATTTAACAAGAAAAGTTCTCCATGGATCAGGATTTCAGTTCCATGTTTTCATCTTCTGTTTTTATCCTAGTGACAAGCAGGCAGGTTTGTACCTCAATTTTAACAATACTGGTTCTGGCTCTAAAGCCCCTTAAGATTACAAAGCTTCTGTAGGATCTCTCTCCACAGCTGTTTGAATCAGAGAATCGTAATGGAGTTTGTCACATAGAGCTCTCAGATCTCATGATTCTACAAACATTAAAATCAACAGTCACGAGATGTGAGATGAAAGCTGGGATAAAATTAAAAGTTAAGCTAAACTTATATTGAATCTTAGCTAGACCACACTTAAGAATACTGCATGCAATCCTGATTGTAATGCTATTGTAAAAATGTAGCAGCACTAGAGATGGTGTAGGGCTTTCCAAAAATGATAACAGAAATGTGACCGTACACTTACCAGGCCAGGAATGACAGGCTATAAAAAAAAAACAGTTTGAGAAGTGAGGTACCTGCTGGCCTTGTCCTTCTATATAGTAGTGGTTGTGGGTTTGGAAGATGCTGTCAAAGGAGCTTTGGCCAATTTCTGCAGTGCATCTGTGATTGATACATACTGCTGCTACTGAGTATCAATGGTGGAAGAACTGAATGTTTGTGGATGTGTTGATGATCAAGTTGTCCTGGATGGTGTCAAGCTTCGTGAGTGTTGTTGGAGCTGTTGTCGTTCATAGAGGGGGGTGTATCCATCACATCGCTGACTTGTGCATTTCAGACGTTGGATAGGCTTTGGGTGATTTACTTGAGGCCATATTCTGCCCTGCTCTTGCAGCTACAGCATTTATAAGGCTAACCCAGTTCAATTTCTGGTCAATAGTAACCCCCAGGACCTTGATTCAGTGTTGGTAATTCCATTAATAATTAGATTATCTCTTACTGGAAATGGTCGTTGCCTGGTATTTCTGTGGCACAAATATTACTTGCAACATTTCAGCCCAAGCTAGATATTGTCCAGGTCTTGCTTTATTCGAAAATGTACTGCTTCAAATCTGATGAGTCACGAATGGTGCCAAACATGGTACTAGTATTGGTGAACATCCCCACTTCTGGCTTTGTGATGGAGAGAAGATTGTTGATGAAGTAACTGAAGATGGTTTGGCTGAGGACACTATTTTGGGGAACTTCTACAGAGATGTGCTGAACCTGAGATGACTGATATCCAACAACCACAACTATCTTGGTTTGTCCCAAGTATGACTCCAACCAACAGACTCCAGAATCCCCCTCTCCAATTTCAATTGACTTGAGTTTTGCTTGATGCCAAATGATGCCTTGATATGAACAATAATCACTCTCCCTATCTCTGGAATTCAGGTCTTCTGTCTATTTTTGAACCAAGGCTATAATGAAGTCAGCAGCTGTCTGGCATAATCCAAACTGGGCAACACTGAGCAGGTTACTGCTGAACAGCTGTTGCTTAATAGGATTGTTGCTGACACGTTCCATCACTTCACTGATGATCGAAAGTAGATTGATGAGGCAGTAATTGGCTGGGTTGGATGTGTTCTCCTTTGTGTGTCTAGACTTTCTTAGGCAATTGCGCTGGAACAGCTTGGCTTAGGTAGCGAGATTAGAGTGGTGCTGGAAAAGCACAGCAGGTCAGGCAGCATCCGCGGAGCAGGAAAATTGACATTTCGAGCAAAGCCCTTCATTAAGAATGAGGCTTTGCCTGAAACATCGATTTTCCTGGACCTCGGATGCTGCCTGACCTGCTGTGCTTTTCCAGCACCACGCTAATCTTGACTTGAATCTCCAGCATCTGCAGTACCCAGTTCTGCCTTGGCTAGAGTAGTGGCAAGTTCTGAAGCAAATGTCTTCAGCAGTTTTGCCAGAGTGTTGTCAGAGCCCATAGCCTTTGCCATATCCAGTGCCACCAAAATCATTCACCCATGCAGAGTGAATTGAATTGACTGAAGACTGGTATCTTTGATGCTGGGGGCTTCTGTTGGAAGCTGAGATGGCTCATCCACTCAATACTTCTGGCTGATGATAGTTGCAAATGTTTTGCACTGAAATGCTGGGCTCCCCCAACATTGAGGATGTGGATATTTGTGGAGCTTCATCCTCCTCCTCCTCCTCCTCCTCCTTCTCCTCTTCCTCTTAGTCAGTTGTTTAATTGTTTACCATGACTGGATGTGACATGATACAGAGCTTAGATCTGATCTGTTGGTTGTGAAATTGCTTAACCCTGTCTATCAGTTGCTACTGTTTGGCATTCAAGCATTCCTGTTACTTGCTTCATCAGGCTTTCAACTAATTTTTAGGGATGCTTCCTGACCTGCCCTCCTGCACTCTTCATTGAACCAGGTTTATGGTAATGATGGAGTGGGGAATCTCCTGGGCTATGTGGTTGCAGATTATGTTGAACCATGATTCTGCTGCTATTGCTGATGGCCCACAGTGTAGATGCCCTGTTTCGGATTTGCTAGGTCAGTTCAAAGTCCATCCCATTTAGAACGGTGATGCTGCTTTATAACACAATGTAAAGTATTAATACGAAGGCAGGACCTTATCTCTGTAAGGACTATGTCTGGGTCACTCTTGGTCACATAATACAGTGATGGGCAAAGCAATTTGGTAAGTTTGAGGTCGATCATGTTTTCTTTCTTGTTAGTTCCCTCACCGCCTGTTGCAAACCTACTCTAGTAGCCATTTCCTTTAGGACTTGACCAGCTTGATCAGTAGTGCCTCTGCCGAGCCACTGTTAGTGATAGACAGTGAAATCCCTGACCGAGGTTTGTTCTGTCCCCATACCACACTCAGTGCTTTCTCCAAGTGTTGTTCAACATGAAGGGGCACTGATTATTACCTGAGGTTTCCTTTCCCATGTTTTCACTATGTTCCATGGTATCCAGAGTCAATGTTGAGGATGTCCAGGGAAACTCCTTTCCAACTGCATACTACTGTGCTGCCACTTCTGCTGGGCCTAAACTGGAAAAGGACTTAGCCAGGGATAGTGATGGTGGTGTCTGGGATATTGTAGGTATGATTACGACAGCATGACTGTGTTGCTTGACTAGTCTCCCATAATTGGCATTCGGTCTCCTCTGGACAGCTCTCCCAATTTTGGCACCCCACCACCAACCTCCAACGCCTCTTATTTTGCCACTGTCATTTCGGGTGCCTTGATTGATGCCAGGTGCATTGTCTAGTTTCATTTCTCTTTTGAGACTTGTTGGCAATTATTACAACTGAGTAGCTTACTTGGCCCTTTCAAACGGCAGTTAAGAGACAACCACATTGCTGTGGAAAGTCGCATGTAGGCCAGACAAGGTTAATATAGCAGTTTAATTCTCTAAAGGACATTCATGAACCAGATGGGTTTTCTGACAATTGAAATGCCATTAGACTTTTAATTCTAGATTTTTATTGGATTCAAATTCCACTATTGACCATGGCAGGATTCGAACTCACGTCCCCAGAACATTACCTGTGTCTCTGAGTAATAGTACAGCAATCGTCTCCTATTTCGTCTTCCATTCCTTGTTGCCATAGAAATAAACAGATTATAAAATAGTTTTGTCACTTTGCAAATTGCTTTGGTATTATTTCTTAAATCAGGCATTTGATGTATATTTTTCAGGAAGGCAAGAATAGACAAAGCTTCCTCACAAGCTTTGTTCCAATTCTTTTGAAGAGCAAAAGGCATAATTTTCACTCCAGCTTCACATTATTGATGCTGTGTGCTTTAAGATTTTGACACTAAAAGCTTTCTGTTGTACTGGGTGTAAAAGAGATATGACAGGGCAATAAAATGTAAAATGAGTAGCATTCATATGAAATGCCAACGTTTGTTTCTCCAGATACGATTTTCTGTTGCATTTGTTTTAGTAATTGTAATGAGGTCAGCCAGGTAGATCTCATAGAATATGAATTCCCTGATTGGGGCTGTTACTCTGGTCCAATAAGGGAGCCTTGGCTGACAAATGTAAACAGGAGTGTCAGGCATCCTGTTCACTCTGAGAGATGGCTCTGAAAGAGCTGGATCAGTGTCAGGACTCTCCACGTATAAATAAAGGATGACTTGGTCAACAGGATACCTGGCCTCTGTGGAGTTATAAACATTGGTGGGGAGAGTGGGATTAATGAAGTAAACATGCAAAAGTGCCCACTAGCTGAACCCAACAGGACTTCAGACAGGCACTACAACTGGCCTAATCAATGAAAAATGTGGCACGTGGAGAATGTGAATTGCAGGGTATTCTGATGGAATTGGACACCCTCGCCAGTCCGACTGAGCTTGGGGAACACCGCTAAAGTGAAGGCAATTGCTTATCCTCGCTCAGGACATAACCTGAATTTAGGTCAGTCCACAGCAGAACCCCAAAGCAAAGCCAGCTCGGCTATACAATTAAAATTTTCTTCAGGATCCGGGCAGTCAAGCTGTTGTAATTGCTGCAGGTACGTGGACTTGAGACAGCAAAAAGGTCCCACTGAGCTAAAAGAGGGCCAGTCTTGAAAACGGTCACACAGGCAAGCCATAGCTTTCAGAGAAGTGAAGAAACAGTGTCGTCCTCTAAGGTGTTTGCATACTGTGAACCCAAGTGAGTTCTGGTATTGACATGCAATGCCTTCCCCTATATCATTGGGGTAGTATTAGGTGACCCAGTGGAGAGGAACAGCCAATAGCATCCAGGATTATGGCTAATACAGAGGATAAATATACCCAGATAGAGGAGGCGGGTTTGGCATTCATATTTTGGAGTTAGGAATTTCCACCAACACCCTTACGGATCTGAGTGTATAATACTAACGGACCATAAACCCCTCCCAGGTCTACTTAAAGAGGACAAATTCAGGCTGAATTCAGCAGTGAGCTCATATACTAAGTGTTTATACTTACAAGTTAAAACATTGTTCAGGAGACCAAGTAGCAAATGGTGATGTATTGAGCTGTCTCCCGCTGGTGGATACAGTGTCGGTGGTACCACCAACTGGAAGAGTTAATAATGGTTTTAAATTTTCTGGAGACATTTCCAGTCACAGCTGACTATACCAGACTGTGGACACAGAAAAATCCAGCTCTGACAAAACTGTAACAGCTGTTAATGATGAGGAAACCAAAGGGCCATTACAACCAGAATTGAAATCTTTTTGGACCTGGAGAGACCTGATCACTGTAGAGGATGACATGTTATTCTGGAGAGCAAGGATGATTGTCCTGAGCAAAGATCACTGCCAGATACAGGCTGAACTCCACCTGGAGTTTCCAAAATAATGATGTTGGTGAGAAGTTAGCTCTGACGGTCAGGCTTGGACGCAGACATAGCCGCGTTGGTGGAACAGTGCCCAGAGTGCCAACAAAAATTATTGTCAGCAGCTACCCCACATTTGTGGGAATGGCCGGGTAAGCCCGAGACTCGATTATACATCAACCGTGCAGGTGCTTTCATGGGATGAATGTTCTTAGTCATTGTGGATGCCCAATCAAAGTGGCTGGATGTGCACAGAGGTCCATTCATCAAACATGGGGACGATGATGGAAAAGCTATGCACATCTTTTGCAATGCACAGACTCCAGGTAGTGTTGGTCACAGCTAATAGGTCATCGTTTACCAGCCAGGAATTTGAGTATTTCCTCAAGACGAATGGTATTTGACATAGAAGGACAGCTCCAGATCCTTCAGTCCAACCAGTCCATGCTGATCATAATCCCAAATTAGACGAGTCCTACTTGCCTGCGCTTGGCCTATATCCCTCCAAACATTTCTTATTCATGTACTTAAGATGTCTTTTAACCCGTACCCACCACTTCCTCTGGAAGTTCACCATCAATCATTGGTCTGGTAGAAAGAGCAGTCCAATCTTTGAAGGCAGGCTTAATGAAACCTGTTTCCTATTTGATTATGGGAACACTCCTCAAGCAACTACAGGGAAAGCTTCAGCAGTGTTGCTAATGGAGACAAGCCTCCATACCAGATTAAATCTGATATTCCTGAACATGGACCATATGAAAGCTGCAAACTCACAAACAGGGCAGGAGCAAAATGCGCTCGACTCCTCAACTGCCTTTCCGACTGTTCCAGAACCTGTGCTTTCTTCTCTCCCTCAAGCGTTGACGGTTCCTCAGAATCTGAGATGGACACGGTGGATGTTGCTGACTTGACATCTTTGCTGCCATAAGAAAAGAATGAATTTCTTCCTGGATGTTCTGGGTGCAAAAGGCAAGCTACTGTGTGTTACATGCTGTCCATACCAGAAGCAGAGTTGGAGGAACCTGACCTGGTAGTAAAACACTCCAGGAGGAGCTACAACAAAAAGGACCAGTCTACATCCTTGGACTCAAAGGGGTAGGGATTAGTGATTGGATTGAGGTCAACTGGATGGACCTCATAGAATATGAGTTCCCTGACTGAGGCTGTTATCTGGTCCAATCAGGAACCCCTGGCTGACACTTAAGAACAGGAGTGCCATACATCCTGTTCATTCTGACAACTGGCTGTGAGGGAGCTGGATCAGTGTCAAGGACTTTTCATGTGTAAATAAAGGATGACTTGCTGATGAGATACCAGCCTCTGTGGAATTATTTCACTTGTAGGGTGTGTTTATATATAAACTGGTAGTGTAGTAGGATAATGCATTAATCTTTCACCCTTGCATCTGTACATTATTTCAATCCAATCCTAAGAGCAGTCTTCCAGATTTTCTTGGAGTCTGATATGATTTGAGTTATAATTGTAGAGGCATATAGCATGGAATCAGACCCTTCAATCCAACCAGTCCATGCTGATCATAATCCCAAACTAAACTAGTCCTACTTTCCTGCGCTTGGTCTATATCCCTCCAAACATTTCTTATTCATGTACTTAAGATGTCTTTTAACATTGTATCTGTACACGCACCCACCACTCCCTTTGGAAGTTCACCACTCTCCATAAAAAAAAGTTGCCCCTCATGTCTTTTTAAAATATTTCTCCTCTCACCTGAAAAATGTGTCCAGTCTTGCAATCCCCACCCTAGGGAAAATATGCCTGCCATTCACTTAATCTACACCTCTCAGGATTTCATAAATCTCTATAAGGTCACCCCTCAACCTCCAGTGTATAAAGGTTCTAGCCATTCCAACCTTTCCTTATAACTCAGACTCTCCATTCCTGGCAACAACCTGGTAAATCTTTTCTGAACCAGCTTAATAATATCCTTCTTATCACAGGGCGACCAGAACTGAACACAGTACACCAGAAGAGGCCTCATCAAGGTCCTGTACAACTTCAACCTGACTTCCCAACTCCTATATTGAGTTGTCTCAGATTCTTCTTGGTGGATAAACAACTCTGGTGACCACACCAAGTGTTATTGGCAGAATTGGCCAGTGGCTTCTTTCATAAACATAAGTGTTTATGTCAAGTTAGACCCTATTTTGATACTATATTTACAATCTCATTCAGAGAGGTTGAAGAATGGCTTAATTGGGGGTAAGGGAAATGTCTTAAACTAATGTAGTATGGATTTCTCTCCAATTGACATAACCATGTCATAACCATCAATGAAAAACTCCCAAAAGACAACAACTTGCATTTATTTAGCACTTTCAGAGTAGTTAAATGCCCCAAAATATATCATAGGATCATTATCAAACAAAGCTGGCTGGGCCATCTAAGGAGATCTTAGGACAGATGACCAAAACAAAGATCAATGATGTAGATGTTAGGGAACAATTTAAAGGAAGATAAAGACCTTGAGACGTTTATGGAAGGAATTTCAGAGCTAAATTTTGAGCAGCACAGTGGCTTAGTGGTTAGCACTGCTGCCTCACAGCGCCAGGGATCCAGGTTCTATTCCAGCCTCGGGCAACTGTCTGTGTGGAGTTTGCACATTCTCCCCGTGTCTGCATGGGTTTCCTCCAGTTCCAGTTTCCTCCCATAATCCAAAGAATTGCAGATTAGGTGAATTGGTCAAGCTAAATTCCCCATAGTGTTCAGGGATGTGTAGGTTAGATGCATTAGTCTGGGGTAAATATAGGGTAGGGAAATGGGTCTGGGTGGATTACTCTTCGGAGGGTAGGTGTGGACTTGTTGGGCCGAAGGGCCAGTTTCCACGCTGTAGGGATTCTAATTTAATTCAAATTCTGAAGTTACAAGCTTTTCTAAGTGAAGCCGCCCATGGTTGAGAAATTAAAATCAGAAATGTGCAACAGGTTAAATTCAGAGGAGAGCAGAAATCACGGATGATTATATTAGATTAAAGATAGTAGGTGGTGCAAGTCTAAGTGGAAATCAATGCTAGTTAGGGTTCATGCAGCAGAATTTTGACAAACTGATCTTCAGGACTTGGGCCATTCGGCCAGTATGATGTTACTATACTGAACTACTCTTGGTCAAGAGCTTTGAAGTCTCTTGCCTGGAGTACATGCTGTGCCTGTTTTATCCTTAATTCTTGTTGCTCTTAGCCCTGCCTTAGGTGGTAATCAGCAGGACATTTCCTTGCACATGTCTCACCTGATATCATGATCCTTCATTGGAGCCAGAGTCAATGTTGAGGAATCTCAGGCCACTCCCTCCCAACTCTATATGGCTGTGCTGTCACCTTTCATGTAGCTGTCCTGCTGGTGGAGCAGGACGTGAACTTTAAGTTGGGTGGAAAATTGGAGTCTCACCCGGAGGAGAAAGTGAGGTCTGCAGATGCTGGAGATCAGAGCTGGAAATGTGTTGCTGGAAAAGCGCAGCAGGTCAGGCAGCATCCAGGGAACAGGAGAATCGACGTTTCGGGCATAAGCCTGATTCCTGAAGAAGGGCTTATGCCCGAAACGTCGATTCTCCTGTTCCCTGGATGCTGCCTGACCTGCTGCGCTTTTCCAGCAACACATTTCCAGCTCTCACCAGGAGGAATTGACAATTAAATCTGGATGTAACAATGGTATGAGTGTTGGTTTCAACAGTAGGTAAACTGAGATAGGACATGGAATGGGACATAATATTAAAGGGATACTGTTCTTCATACAAAAGTTTCAATAACAGCCCTTCTGCAAGGTTGCTTGTGACAAAATTGGCTCTAAGGTATGTCTTTGAAACAGCAAAATCCAATTGGTGTTGGATAAACTGAAGCTTGGTGTCTCAGAGTTTAATAGTTTCTTAATCAGGAGCTTGTGCAGATTGTAGTGTGATTATTAGTTTGCAACTTAAAAGCATTCAGTGCTTGTGAAAGTGCATCCATTAATTTGCGTGATTTGTAGGAGTATCATCTGCATATGGTAAATGTGCTAATTTTGTTATAAAGGCATATTGCTATTATGTTAATAATTTTTTAAAAACACAGGGAAAAATAGAATAAAGAATTTCAGTCACTGTACTAGGGTGTAGTGTAGACTTTCCAAGATGAGACAGATTATTATTGTATCTGGCCAGGGGGTGCTTGACAGTACAGTGTGAATGGATGGATCTTCTCTCCTTCATTTGTTTCTGTGTTCTTGTCATGGTTTGTTTGATTGAGTGCTTTTGAGGGAACTTCACTCCAAACCAAATTGTGTTTCGCCAATGAGTGGTTGTTGGGATATTGTAGAGAAACTGTAAAATAATCTGGGAATACATCCTATGACAATATAAAAACAACTTATTTGTCCTGTGCCTGAACCAAGAATGCTTTGATGTTGCAACTGGGTGTGTGTATTGGAAATTGTACCATTTTTCAGCACTAGCATCTATTATCTTAATCTTATTCATTCATGCAATGTGGGCAACACTGGTTAGGTCAGCCATTATTGCCTGTGCCTAAATGCCCAGAGGGCAGTTGGGAGTCAACCACATTGTTGTGGGTCTTGAGTGACGTGTAGGCCTGAAGTAAGGACAATAATTCGTTTCCTTAAAGGACGTTAGTGAATGGAATAGGTTTTTCCAACAATTGACAACGGTTTCATCATCGTTATTACACTCTTACACTGGAAGGGGTTTGAAAGGGTAGATGTAGAGAAGATGTTTGTACTTGTGCATGAGACCAGATGAAGGACCATTAATAGAAGGCAACAAAGTCATTAATAAAATCAATAAGGAACACCTGAGAAACTTAACTACACAGTGAATGGTTGAAATATGGACCTTATGATCACAGGACAAAATTGGGAAAAATAGCTAAGATGAATTTAAAGCAGAGTTAGATAACACATGAAATTGAAGAGAATAGAGGGATATATTGCGAGGATAGATTTAGATAAAGAGAAGTAGGAAGAAGCTCATGTGGATCATAAAAACCAGCATACAAGTCTTGGGCCAAATGGCTGGTTTCAGTGCTGTTAATGCTTTGAGCCCTGAAAGAGCATGAAATGAAAGATAGCACCATGTTGTCAGGATGATTTACTTTTAGAAGAGTCAGAATGACAGAGGTCGAGGAACTGGGGAAGAGACAGTGATAACTATAAAACTAATCTGTTCTTATTATCTGCATGTGTAATTTTTTCTAAGAGCTGACAACAATACTCTGTTAACACCACATGTCAGAAGAGACAAACAGATGAGTGAGGCCATTTGGCCAATCTTAGCTCATCCATCTAGAAAGAGTCCACATCCCATCCCCCATGTCTCCAAATGTCTTTTCAGCAACTCCTAGACATTTGCCTCCAGTACTCTATCCAAGAGGCTCAATATCTGTAAAATGTATTCCTCTTTTCCATTTTGAATTTGTATCCTTTTTGTCTCAAATCACCATTGTTATTTTTAAAACCTTCTAAAGGCATTTCTGGAATGAATAATTTGCACTGTTACAGAAATGCAAGAAAATTTTATTTTAAAAATAAGCTAAGAGGTAAAAATAAATGCTTGGTAGTACAGAGCTTAAACATTGCTAAAACGAAACTAGAAGTTGAAGTTGTTCATCTTACATAGCGAAAGATTCCTCACATTTGCTAAGACCACACAAGGCTTGCATATTTTCAGCAGTAGCATGTCTATCTGCTCTTGCAATATTGCCAGCTAATTAACCAACATTCCACTCAAAGGAACTCTTGACGTAAGAGCATAAGAAATAAGAAAAGGAGTAGGCAGTTCAGCCCCTTGAGTATGCTCCACTATTCAATACCATCATGGCTGAACAGATATTCCTTATGTCAACTTTTCTGCATTTTCCCTGTAAGCTTTGATTCTCCTGCATAATGTCACTATATCATGGCAACCTAGATGTACCAGCTATGTCTGAATTTGTGTCAAAAAAGGTGGCGCTAGAAAAGCACAGCAGGTCAGGCAGCATCCGAGAGCAGGAGAGCCAACATTTCGGGCTAATGTAGGGTGGCACGGTGACTCAGTGGTTAGCACTGCTGCCTCACAGTACCAGTGACCAAGTCTCAGACAACTGTTTGTGTGGAGTTTGCACATTCTCCCTGTGTCTGCGTGGGTTTCTTCTGGGTGCTATGGTTTCCTCCCACAATCCAAAGATGTGCAGGCTAGGTGGATTGGCCATGCTAAATTGTCCATAGAGTTCAGGGATGTGTAGGTTAGGTGCATTCATTAGGCGTAGAAATAAGAACATAGGGTGGGTTACTCTTCAGAGAGTTGGTGTGGACTGGTTGGGCCGAAGGGCCTGTTTCCACACTGTAGGGATTCTATGATCTTCAGTGGAAAGACCATAAAACTCCTTACCTCTAGCACACTTCTGATATGTGGATTTGTGATATTAGCAGTGTTTGCAATATTTCAATTTGCAGCCATATCAAAGAATTACACAGCTTACTTAACTCCATGCTGAACTGAAATATACGGTTGAAATGGAGCAATCAAGTTAGCTTCCCTTCCTCGGAATGGATAATGGGTTTTTCACTCCTACCCAATGAAAGCTTACATTCAACAGTCAATATACACATTGGGATTCCAACAGTCTTGGAGATCGATCTTGTGGTAGACCATATCGAACAACATGCCCTGTTGACCATTCACAGCTGGCAGCATGCCACTTGTACTAAACTCAAACTGAACTTGCAAGCCTCAGAAAAGTATATCTATCATTAAATATGATACCACTGATGGAAATCATTTAATAAATGAACTGGACTATGTTAAGAGTTACATCAGAAATCAGTTATAAGGTCATCTTCTGGGCCTACAATGTTATGCATTTGTGTGCACTAGATGGTATCTGCATAAATACTCAGGACCCATTTTTATATAGGTGATTCAGTTTGGACCTTCACATTGCACCTTTTTTTAAAAAAAGGGTCATGGAGACAGTCAAACTCTGCTGCATCCCCATGGCATTGTCCTGACCATTTTGAATCGGCTTCCCAGGTTTGAATCAAGATTTATGGTTAATTTTTCTTGGTGCATCTCCACGCCAATTATGGCCCAACCAAGCTTGAAAAGAAGAGGACTCATTTTTTAAGTTTGTTTTTAGTACCTTAGTTTTGTTGACTGTAAGACAAAAAGATAAAACAAAGGACCGCAGATGCTCAAGATCTGAAACAAAAGCAGAAATTGCTGGCAGAAATTCGCAAAACTGGCAGCATCTTTAGGAAGAAAGACTAAAAGCTTCAGTTTTTTGTCTCCTTTTAACAATGTCTAAGGGATATATGAAAGTATTCATTTGGGTCGTGTTCTGACACAGGGATAAAATCAACGAGGTAAAAACAATGACTGCAGATGCTGGAAACCAGATTCTAGATCAGTGGTGCTGGAAGAGCACAGCAATTCAGGCAGCATCCGAGGACAGGCAAAATCGACGTTTCGGGCAAAAGCCCTTCATCAGGAATAAAGGCAGAGAGCCTGAAGCATGGAGAGATAAGCTAGAGGAGGGTGGGGGTGGGGAGAGAGTAGCATAGAGTACAATAGATAGGTGGGGAAGGAGATGAAGGTGATAGGTCAGGGAAGAGAGGGTGGAGTGGATAGGTGGAAAAGGAGCTGGGCAGGTCGGACAAGTCCGGACAGGTCGAGTTACTGGAGGTTAGAAACTAGGATGAGGTGGGGGAAGGGGAAATGAGGAAACTGTTGAAATCCACATTGATGCCCTGGGGTTGAAGTGTTCCGAGGCGGAAGATGAGGCGTTCTTCCTCCAAGCGTCTGGTGGTGAGGGAGCGGCGGTGGAGGAGGCCCAGCACCTCCATATCCTCGGCAGAGTGGGAGGGGGAGTTGAAATGTTGAGCCACTGGGCGATTTGGTTGATTTATGCGGGTGTCTCTGAGATGTTCCCTAAAGCGCTCTGCTAGGAGGCGTCCAGTCTCCCCAATGTAGAGGAGACCGCATCGGGAGCAACGGATACAATAGATGATATTAGTGGATGTGCAGGTAAAACTTTGATGGATGTGGAAGGCTCCTTTAGGGCCTTGGATGGAGGTGAGGGAGGAGGTGTGGGCACAGGTTTTACAGTTCCTGCGGTGGCAGGGGAAAGTGCCAGGATGGGATAGCCAGTCAGACCAAATCAGACTTGCTAACAGTGGTTTAGAACATTGTGAAATTAAAACATTCAATGACCCTCAAAATTGCCCAATTGTTCCTGACTAGACTTTAGAATAACCAATATCAGACGTCAAGTTGATAACTTCAACGGAATTAACAATTTATTATTAATACTGTAACTTCAGTAAAGCCAAGCTAAACAACATTATAATCTAATCAATGCCTATAATTTAATCTTCTCTGATTATAACCCCACTCTCACACATATGCAGTCGGACAGATAAATTAAGGGATAAATTAAGAAAATTAAGAGATGTAATTTGCAGTTCAATAATCATTTCAACAATGAGTAACAAGCCTTTAGGAAATTCCTTGAGTGATGCATTGTATTGCAAACAGATGTGTTTGTAGCTTGCTTGAATTCCAAAGTCTCCAGAAAATGCAAACAGCTTCCAGCAGGCTTTGAAGAATATTAACTTATTTCTTATAAACTGGGATTATCACCTTAGAACATTCAATAATTCTTTAACTGAATTTAAATCTAGAGAGAGTAAAATGGAAACACAGCTTCCCAGTTCAACAGCTTCCAAACACACAGTAATTCTGTCAAATATGTCTCGTCAAAACCAGTTCAATCTATGGTTTCTCTTTCTTTTTCAACATTCACTGTGGTTGGCTGGCTAGCAGTGGCCTCTCTTGATTAACCAATGTAATATCTAACCAACTGCCAGTCCTTGAGCATAACACATCCTGGTGCCGAAATATCTGCAATGTTCTTCGAATAATAATTATTCTGTAATTATCTTTCCAAGCCAGT
This sequence comes from Chiloscyllium plagiosum, assembly GCF_037043375.1. Taxonomy (NCBI): domain Eukaryota; kingdom Metazoa; phylum Chordata; class Chondrichthyes; order Orectolobiformes; family Hemiscylliidae; genus Chiloscyllium; species Chiloscyllium plagiosum. Next base: position 17,569,766 of record NW_028270175.1, on the reverse strand, counting down.
TCCCATTAACAATCATCAGGTAGTTTGCTAACACTTCCTTTTCAAAACAAACTGTAGCTCAAAGTTTGATTCTCAATTTCAACTCGCAGTTCCAAACCAAAAATGAGAAAATTAAAGAATAACAGTGAAGTGTTGAATAATAAATACAGTGAAGATATTTCCAGTTTTGGATAAGACCAGATCTGGAGATCGTAAATAGAAGACACTACTAAATCCAATTAAGAATTCAAGAGAAATTCCTTTATTTAAAGAGTACTTAGAATATAGTACACATATGACATGGAATATTTGAGGCAAATAGCATTGATGCATAAAAAGGGAAGCTGGATAAGTACTGGAGGGAGAAAACATTGGAAGGATATGTTGATGTAGTTTGATGAAGTAGGATATGAGAAAGTTCGTGTTAAACATAAATGCAAACATGGACCAAATTAAAGAATAGCCTGTGTGTGTTGCTATAAATTCTACTAATTATATAAGTCTAGGTCGTTAACTTACATTTTTCACTAGATATCTTTTCAACCATGTGAGAAAAGAGTCCTGTGTTGGCTGGACTAGATTTGAAGTAGGATTTCAGAGTTGAATTAACACATTGACCTAAATGTACCCTACAATGAAAGGTACCACGTAAAACATTAAATTATGTTTTAATTTCATAAGATGGTCTTTTCAACTATAATTTTAAGAATTTAACGGATAGAACATAGAACAGTACAGCACAGGAACAGGCCCTTCAGCTCAGCATGTCTGCGTCGATCATGAAGCCATTCTAAACTAATCCCATCTGCCTGCACATGGTCATATTCCTCTACTCCCTGTCTGTTCATTTGACCATCTAAATGCCATTGCTAAGGTATATGCTTCTAATACCTCGTCAGGCAACACATTCCAGGCATTTACCACCCTCTGTTTAAAAAGGTTTGCCTCACACATCTTCTTTAAACATTTCCCCCCTCTCACCTTAAACTTATACCCCATCATATTTGACATTTCACCCTGAGGAAAATACTCAGACTATCCACCCTATCCATGCCTCTCATAACTTGATATAGTTCTATCAGATCATCCCCTGACCTGTGCCGTTCTAACAAAAACAATCCAAGCTTGTCCAACATCTCCTTATAGCTAATACAGACCAATCCAGGCACCATCTTGGTCATCCTCTTCTGCACGTTCTCCAAAGATTTCACGTACCTCCTATAGTGTGGTGACCAGAACTGCACGTAATAGTCCAAATGTGGCCTAACTAAAGTTTCATATAGCTGCATCATGACGAGTCAACTTTTATCCTCAGAACCCCAACCGATGAAGGCATGCTATGCCTTACTTGCCACCTTATCCATTTATATTGCTACTTTCACTGAGCTAGCAAGTTGCACCCCAAGATCCCGCTCCATATCAATGCTCCAAAGGATCTAAAATGCATCACCTCAGACTTCACAGGTAAACTGCTTTTGCCATTTCACCACCTAGCTTTCCAACCGATCTGTATCCTATTCTCCAATCTTCTGGGACCTCACTTTTGACTAAAGAAGCTACAAAGATCTCTGTCAATGCCTCAGTATTCTCCTTTCTTGCCTCCCTCAGTACCCCAGGATAAGTTCCATCAAACCGAAGGGACTCATCCAGCTTAATGTTTTTCAAGACACCCAACACCACCCCCTATTTAATATTGACATGCCCTTGAATGTCAACATACTCGTCCCGAATCTTACCATCATCCATATCCTTCACCTTGGTGAATACCAATATAAAATAATCATTGTAGACTTCACCAACTTCCTCTGGCTCCACTCATAAATTGCCTCCTTTGTCTTTGAGTGTACCTATCCTCTCCCTTGCTCATAATATATATACAAAATGCCTTGGGATTCCCCTTCACATACTTGCCAATGTCATCATGGCCCTTTTTAGCCCTCTTAACTCCTTAAGTTCTTTCCTGCTTCCTTTATATTCCTCAAGGGCCTTGTCTGATTTCAGTTTCCTACACCTCATATTGCTTCCTTTTTCTTTTTGACTAATCTTTCAATATCTTTGTCATCCAGAGTTTCTGAATCTTAAATGGATGTTTATCATGAGAAAGAAAATCCCAAATAGCGCTAGCTTTCCGCTCATTGATTTCCTTGGGAACCAACCTAATTTCATCAAGCATTCCTGATGAGGATGTGAATAATGCTACATAAATTAAGATTATTTATTTGCTGACTGAGAATTGAATGTTGGAATTTCTTGATCTATTCAAGCAGTGCATTTGCCAACAGAGAATCTCATCTTGGCAGCTCTTTCATCTGCATGCAAAAATAATAATTGAATGGTGGGAGAGCAAATCACTCTCTGTAACTGGGAAGATATTGAGGGTGGAGAGGGTAAAGGTTGGCTGGATGCTGGATGAGACTTGTCAGCTCAGTTTTCCATCACCCCAGATTGTCCCAAGGCTAGTGCCACAATGATAAAACAGTAGTTGCCAATGTGCAGATGATGTAGCACAGGGCTGTCATCCCTGACGGGCATTGATACACATGCACAGACAGCTCTGTAGATGGGTGTTCATGTACAAGCAGTGCTCAATCATCTTTCTAAGCTCAGTTTGCCTCTCAATTACTGTTTAACCTTGGTTGCATACCCTTTAAGATTCATTGTCCACAAGTTGAATATACTATTAAAGGTTCTTTTTTCTGGTTTATGCCTTCAAATACAAAAGAGTAATCTTACGTTAAACTAGTTTCTGTAGTAATACTTGTGGTGCCAAAGGCCTTCATTTTTCCTTTGAATGTGAATTTCCTTTGAACCAGCAGTAAATGGGGACTAAAAATTGACTCTGCTACCGTCTTAGAAAGAAACTTCGTGTTCTGTGTGGAGGACCCTTTCCCCTTTCCTCTCTGTCCTTTCCATACCACCCTTCCACCACCACCACCAGCACCCACTCCTCCTGACCCCAGTGACTCAGCTAGTGTGTATACATCTATTGTGTCACTGAGTCATGCAGACTAGGGAAATCATGAAAGGTGAGCCTCACTTTACAAAAGCTGGTCTTCAGCAGTCTGGTTTTGGAGCAGTGAATTCAAATAATATTTGATTTTGTTTGCTGAGTATTGTAAAATGTCATGTAAACTTGTGAACATTATAGTCCCATGTTTTTTATATTGATTATATTTTGTTGGCTTGTTGGTACTTCATATTTTCACATTGCTGTCAATAATACAGATACCCCCACAAATGTTTTTATTTGAACGTTATTTGGCCTGAATTATTTATATTATTTTGCTTTTTAATTTATAAATTGTTACTTGTCAAACTATTACAAATGTCAATTATTTTAATTGGGATCTGGTCATACTTCAACTAAACTAAATACACTGACTTCTACAAATAGTGGGCAAATGTCATGTGATCAAATTTTGTATTTAACCTTCACATGGGTTATGTTAGATCATTAAGTATCATGTAACCAAATGTTATATGATCAAATCTCCAGGAATATGTCAAAACCAGAGTTAGCAACTGTGATGGGGTTAGCATTGGAGATGCACTAAGTGTCAACCTTGACAGTGACAACCACAACCTGAACTTTTCTTAAATTGAGTATGATGATCAAATGACTGCCAGAGCCAGTCCAAAGGATGAAAGAGCAAAGCGAATAAAATTACTTTGCAAAATTATTAATTACCTAACCACTTTTGGACTGTCCGAGGTGAATTTTGTATTTTCCATCAATTTTAAAAGGGCAAATTGGGGATAGAAATATACTTATGACCTGGGTAGTTCTGGTGTATTTCTCAATTGCCAAGAGAAGGACTGCTTGGTCAATTACTTAGAATCAGACTATGCCAGTAAACTATTTGCCTTTGAAGTGTAGTCACTCTTCTCTCAATCATTCATGCTGACTGACTCAGTCTTTACAATTAATAAACTTCTTGGAAACAAAACTCAAATTCAAATGTCATACTGCTAACCTGAGCTGGATTATTTGGGCTGCACATACAGATGTTCTGTGGTGTGTCTGACCTTTAGAATGCTTGATGTTGTGAGAAAAGTGAAATTACCAATCCATCCAGCAGTCTTAATGGTGTGTGTGTGTGTGTGTGTCTATCTATCTGTGAGTGTGTGTGCGTGCGCGTGTTCGTGTGCTTGTGTACTCTCACCAGTTTTGTCTTCAGATTCCAGACTCTAGGTCAGCTTTTTCTTCAGGTTATAACACAATGGATAATAAGGCAAATTCTTGTCCACTTCCCTCTCAAAGGTTATCCTACAAGGGTGAAGTGAAGCTTAAACAAAATAGAATTAAGCTGAGTGAATATAAGGGTCCAAGGAATTGAGATATACCTAATATTGAACCTAATCATATGGACATTGGGTTTAAACAAGTTTACCTCTGGGGTGCAAGCGGCTATGTGAGGCCATCATTTCCTTCTCCTGCCAGACTCCCCCCTCTTTACACAAGCATGAGGATGTTCAGGAGCACGGGCCTTAGGTGTTAAAGAGTTAAAATCTGTTAGCGTTAACTGACATCAAAAAAACTAATGGGATTGCAACATAAGTCACATCTCCAATCAAGGTTCTCATGAACCTGGTTATGTATTTTTTTAAAAACCATAGCAGGGAAAATGTTAAGCTTCCAACATCCATGAGGACACTACTACACATCTCTTCAAGGAATCTGTGCTAACCTACACATTCGTAGGGCCATGGTGGAAGCTTGCTAATTAGCAGAATGCTCACATTGTCTCAGTACAACTCTCCGTGTTATTATCTAAGTTGTCATTTTTGTTTTTTCTGCCCACGAGACTAATTCTGTGAACAGTTTTGTGAGGGAACAAGAGCTTTCTGGCTTCTTCTGTGCAATCCCTGCATGTGCTGCTCCACAGTTAAGAAAACCCATCCATACCCATTCAATCAACATTAAAATCACAGGAAATCATCAATTTGTGAAAGGTTAAGGCTGAATAAAAATGCAAAGCTTATTTGCAGATTGTCATTTAGAGAACCAGAAGCACACCGAGAGAATAGGATGAAGTGAAGAGTAGAGCGGTAGTCATTTGTAATTAGTGGGCTTGCTCTTTAAACTACTGGATATCAATTTAGCTTTAATATTGTCTAGAGACCAAAAAAACCTCACATGGGAATTCTCCCAGAAGAAAGACATAGGGGGAAAGTTAATGTACTGCCCATCTCTATTGCATTAATAGTCATGCGACAAGTAAGTCTTGGTTGAGGTCATAATCCGAGCTGATATTCTAGTGCTGTGCAGGCAGAGGTGCCATTTTTAGGTGAGACACTAAACAAAGACCCATCTGCCTTCGTAGGTGCATGTAAAAGATCCCACAGCACTCTGAAGAGTAGCAGAGAATACTCTTCTGTTCTGACCTACATCACTAAAACAGATTAGTCATTATCCCATTATTGTTAGTAAGATCTTGCCGTTTGTGAATTGGCTGCACAATTCTGATATTGCAAAACTACACAACAGAAGTGCTATCTTCTCTCAGAAGAGCTTCTGGAAGGCACAAATGGAGATACAAGCCTCTCTGTTCATCTTTCTCTCTCTCGCTCGCTCTACTTTTATTTTTGTGAAGCAGGCTTAAATAAAATTAATTATAAACTATGATGGTTATGTAAAGGGACAACTTCCAATAGTGAGCCCTATTGCTAGAAAGATGCTGGGTTCCATCTCAGGGTTGTCTGAAATTAACTATTCACCTTTAACACACTAGTATCAGTATGAGTCAGCCTGGGTAAGAGAAATCAGGCTGAATTCATCTACCTGAGTTAGAACCAGTGATATTAGCTGAGGTTGTCATTTTAGGCCCTGTTACAGAACATGTGCATATGTGTGTGCATGTCTATATAAATGTCCATATGTGTTCATGTCTGTATTTATTTGTTTTTTTATATATACCATTACATCTCTGTAAGTATGTGCTCGTGTCTGTGTATCTCTACAGCACATCTATCTCTGTATCAAGTCAGGATGGGATGGATCCCAGGTTATATAATCTGTCAGTTCACCATTGTCGAGCACCAAATTCCATCCTGGGAACCAGATGCGTCCCAGCACTTGATTTGCCAGCTTATATCTCTAATTCACTGTGTTGCAGCTCATATCTGAAATAGAGCAACAAAAGCAATCTGTAAAGTTTCACTGAAAGAATGCAATCTATGGACACATAGAGATTTATAGCTCAGCAGGATCACATTGATCCAAATGTATTTATGCCAACTGTTTCCTGGATCTCAATGTTTTGTGTTCCATTTATGAATATGTGGTCCATTGGTTAGGAATTTTTGGTTTGCAAATCCAGATATTTAAACCCCATACATGAAGAGTGGACCCTGCGACTCTGCTAAGAGTCCCAGCTCTGTCAAATCCCTCGGGGGAAGTAGGGACTAAAGTGTGTCTCATTCATGAAATTGAAGCTCATTTTCAATCAGTATCCTCAAGGAAGGAGCAACGTGATGAAAAGAAAAGCAGAATGGCCACAACTGAATAGGGAATTTGTTGTATCACTCAGTTGTATTGTCTGTCATTGTAGATCATCAACCATTAGTGATATTGAGTAACTGATGAGTTAAAGTGAAAACCATGGGTGTCTCTGTTCCATATCCGTCTTATCTCTAGGCTAATCAATTTGATTTTGATACTGTTGTTGCGTGAAGTGAGTATTGATTAGACCTGGGCCCTCACAACTAAGGCCTCTTAATGGATGCTAATGCCATTAAAATGACATGAAAGTGTCGTGTGTTTCAGATCTTCAGCTACCTTTGGTTTTGAATAAATTTTTTTGAAAGTGCTTTAAATTTTGTTGTAATTGCAGATCATAGTTGGCTGCATTGATTCTCTTTTTCCCCTTTCCCTACTTAATGAGGTGCTCCTGCGGGGATTGTAAATACCTACATAAGTGAAGAAGCCCTTTCCAACGCTATTTTGTTGGGGCAGAAAATCAATGGTTCTGATGCTCGATTCAGTTATGCTCTGTGCTTCACTCTATACTAGACACCAAACTACATCTGTAAAGAGAAACATTTTTTTGTACTGATTAAAAACATGGTATTTTGTGATATCTTTGCCACCAAGAGTATTTTCCATCATTGTTTCCTGTGAAAGTCAGCACAAAGTCAGGTATTAAATTACTTAAGAGTAAAGCTCTTCTTCCAGCACCTCATCAACTACCCTCTGATTAGGTGATTTAGTTACCAAGTCCCTTAAATTGTCCCAACAATATACCCCAATCTTTAAGGCACATTAAAAATATAATATTTACCATTTTACCATTGACCATTTGGTGATAGAGGTGAAATTGTTCATTTTAAGACTGCTTATTGGTATGACTCAGGCCTGCCAGCAACTTGAGACTGTTCAGATTGATTTTATACAAGATCCTTACAGGTAGGGTTGGCAAATTTGGAACCTTCTTTCCATCTCAGCTGTCCCACCTGCATGGTGAAATAGTCCATTGCCGAACGAATATACACGCACACATGCACACACATACAAACAAGGCCAATTAAAAGCTGTTAAATTTGTTTGACAAAAACATAAAAGTGTACTATTTATTTTAATGCTCCTATGATTTGTGCGTCAAACTGTTTTTGGAAATTATTCTTTAGAACTCTGAGACTCCAGTGATAACCCTAGAAGGTGACTACTTTATTCAGATGCATTTGGCAAAGAGAGATTTCAAGCTATTGGACTGAGATGGATTTAAACATTGGTCTGAAAGGTGAAAAGCCAATGTCTGTAAAATCATAGATTACACCAATAATCTGACAGAACTAATAGATTAATTAAATATCCTATGGCCATCTCATAGTGATGATCAATCTAGTACCTCTTAAGGACCATGTCTGTACTGGTGTCCTTTAGTAACTGGATTGATTGTAGACTGCATTAGATTATGCTCTTGAACCTCAGTAGACTCCAGCAATATCTCAAATTCAAAATTTTCATCCTTATCTTCAAATGCCTATCCATAACGTCCTCCAACCTTACAGCCTTCAAGGTCCCTGTATTCCTCAAATGCTGGCCCCTTGCATATCCCTGATTTTCATCAACCCACTCTTAATGGCCATGTCTATTGCTACCTAAGTCCTAAGCTCTGGAATTCCATTTGTAAACCTCTCCGTCTTTCTGCTCCATTTGGCCACCCCTTAAAATGTAACGCATTGACTGAACACCTCCTTATGTGGCTCAATGCCAACCTTTGTCTGGTTTACAGCCCTGCAAAACACCTTGGGATATTTTAATATCTTTAAAAGTGCTTTATAAATGTATTTTTTTATATTTTGCCTGAGTTTATTTACAACCTTTGCAGCCAGCAGTAAAAGAGGACTTTCATTCTTTCAGACCTGTCAGTTGTAGAACTGAAACTAAGTTCATTCTACCCTGTAGCTTCTTGCAGGACACGCAACTCTTATTGAAGGTCACTCTGAGTGGGCGATTCTAAAAAGAGCTGCTGTGAAAGTGAGACGGGTAAACAAGATGGGTTATAAATCTAAATGCATGAATTTTTCATAGGCTGTTACCATCCACAAGCTTTTCAAACGAGAATCAAGTAATTGAGTTGCGAGGAGACAGCAGTGGACTCGCAGCAGAAATTTGTGTCAAATCTATTCCTTGATGGTTTCAATATTGGGCTGTTCAGGCTGTGGCATTAATGGGTAGTGTTTGGGAGACATGTCCTAAGTATCTTTGTTCAATTCACAGGCAATTATCATATCAAGCTTTGAGATTAGAGAGTGCTATTTCTTTGCATTTGATTGACTTCTATATACAGAAGGGCTGAGAGTTGTTGATGGTTGATCGGCAAAGTGTGTCCCTTTGCTTTAATGTCTGAAAAGTTGTCAATTTGGCTGGCTATTGTACACCAAGATAGTGATTTATAAAGGAACTTTCAATACAGCATTTGCAAGCTTCAAACTGTAAACTTCATCTTGCAAATTAAGATCAACTTTCCAAACAACCAGGATAAAAGATGGTGATAACCAGACCACAAAGGAGGGTACTTGACTGGGATTATTCATAGATCTTACACCGTGCATGATAAGACTTTGAAATGCCAGCTTTTAAATGCTTTCATGCCTCATCAATTGGGTAAATCACCCATGAAAGCAGTAGAGGATATTCAGCAGGTAGCAGCAAGCACCTGCATTTATTTCGCATGTAAAAGTTCTGGATACATCAGTGAATGAGGAAGTCTTTGTCATGATAGATAGTGGAATATTTTTCATACTTATTTGTTTATTTTGCTCCAGATTTCTCATAACAACATGGAAATAGCTGTAGGTCATTCAACCCCTCATATCTGATCCAACATTCAATATCTCAATTTGTTCACAGGATGTGGGCATCGTCAGTGAGGCCACTAATTTTTAAGAAAATATTTATTTGTAGGATGTGGGCATTGCTGGTTGGCCAGCATTTATTGCCCGTCCCTAGTTGCCCTTGAGAAGGTGGTGGTGAGCTGCCTTCTTGAACTACTGCAGTCCACCTGCTGTTGGTTGTCCCATAATGCCATTAGAAAGAGAATTCCAGGATTTTGACCCAACGACAGTGAAGGTACAGTGATATATTTCCAAGTCAGGATTGTGAGTGGCTTGGAGGGGAACTTGAAAGTGGTGGTGATCCCATAAATCTGCTGCCTTTGTTCTTCTAGATGGAAGAAGCCATGGGTTAGGAAGGTGCTGTCTGTGGATCTTTGGTGAATTTCTGCAGTGCATCTTGTAGATAGTACTCATTACTGCTACTGAACGTTGGTGGTAGATGAAGTGGATGCTTGTGGATGTAGTGCCAATGAAGCACACTGCTTTGTCCTGGATGGTGTCAAGCTTCGTGAGTATTGTTGGGGCTGCACTCATCCAGGCAAGTAGGGAATATTCCATCACACTCCTGACTTGTGCCTTGTAGATGGTGGACTGGCTTTGGGGAGTCAGGACATGAGTTACACATTGCAGTATTCCTATCCTCTGACCTGTTCTTGCAGCCACTGTGTTTACATGGTGAGTCCAGTTGATTCTCTGATCAATGGTAACCCCCAAGATGTTGATAGTGGATGGTGATTAGATTGTCCTTTATTGGTGATGAGCATAGCCTAACATTTGTGTGGCTTGAATGTTATTTGCCACTTGTCAACCCAAGCCTGGATATTGTCCAAATCTTATTGAATTTGAACATGAACCGCTTCAGTATCTAAGGAATCGTGAACGTTGTGCAGTCATCGCTGAACATGTCCATTCCTGACATCAATGGAGGAAAAATCATTAATGAAGCAGCTGAAGATGGTTGGGCTGAGGACATTCCCTTGAGGAACCTCTGCGAGAGATGTCCTGGAGCAGAGCTGACTGACCCCCAACAACCATGACCATCTTCCGATGTGTCAGGTATGACCCCAACTACTGATACCAGACCCCACTACCCCGATACCCATTGATACCAGTTTTGCTAAGGCTCCTTGATGCCACACTGGTGGAATATGGCCTTGACATCAAAGACTGTCACTCTCACCTCTCCTGTGGAATTCAGCTCCTTTGTCTATGTTTGAGCCAAGGCTGTAATGAAGTCGGGAGCTGAGTGTCCCTGTCAGAACCCAAACTGGGTATCACTGAGCAGGTTCTTGCAAAGCAGGTGCTGCTTGATAGCACTGTTCATGACATATTCTACCACTTTACTGATCATCAACAGTAGATTGATGGGGTGGTAATTGGCCAGGTTGGATTTGTCCTGCTTTTCATGTACAGGGCATACCTGGACAATTTTCCCTATTGTTGGGTAGATGCCAGTGTTGTATCTGTACTGCAACAGCTTGTCTAGGGAAGTGGCAAGTTGTGGAGCACAAGTCCTCAGTACTATTGCTCCAATTTTGTCAGAGCCCGTCACTTTTGCAGTATCCAGTACCTGCAACTGTTTCTTAATATCATGTGGAGTGAATCAAGTTGGCTGAAGATTGGTATCTCTGATGCTGGGAACCACTGGAGGTGGCTGAGATGGATCATGTACTCAGTATTAAGATTGCTGCAGACTCAAGCCTTATGTTTTGCACTGATGTGCTGGGCTCTTCCATCATTGAGGATGGGGATATTTGTGGACCCTCCTCCTCCTCCAGTAAGTTGTTTATTCATCTGGCACCATTATGTGGCAGGATTGCAGAGCTTACATCTGATCCATTGCTTGTGGGATTGCTTAGCTCTGTCTATCTCTTGCTACCTATGGTCTTTGGCATGCAAGTAGTCCTGTTTGGTGGCTTCACCAGGTTGACACCTCATCTTCCGGTATGCCTGGTGCTGCTCCTGGCAAGTCCTCAAGCACTGTCCATTGAATCAGGGTTGATGCCCTGGCTTTGGAGGATATGCCAGGCCATGAGGTTACAGATTGTATTGGACTACAATTGTGCTGTTGTTGATGGCCCTCATGGATGCCCAGTCTTGAGTTATTAAATCTATTTGAAGTCTTTCCCATTGAGCATGGTAATAGTGCCACACAACACAATGGAGGTTATTCTCAATGTGAAGGTGGGACTTCGTCTCCACAAGGACCGTGCAGAGGTTGCTCTTACAGATACTGCCATGGCCAGATACATCTGCAGCTGGCAGATTGGTAAGGACGAGGTCAAATATGTTTTTCCCTCTGTTGATTCCCTCACCACCTGCCACAGGCCCAGTCTAGCAGCTATGTCCTTCAGGGCGGCAGTCAAAGGGACTGTTTTGTTTTGAATGATGTTGAGCATCTTAAGGTTTTTGAAGTTGCGCTCATCCAGACTATTCCATCACAATCCTGATTAGTTGCTTATAGATGGTGGTGATGCTTTGGGGAGCCATGAGGAGAGCTACTTGCTACTGAATCTTTAGCAGCCATGGTATTTATATGGTAAACAAGCAGGAGGCTGGAAGAGTGCAGCAAGCCAGGCAGTATCAGGATGCTATTTATATGTCTGGTCTAGTTAAGTTGCTAGTCAATGGTCAACAGACTTAAAATGGTATTTTTACGTATTATTATTGCATTGACATTATTAATCTGTATTCCAACATATCTACATTCTTGCGTAGGGTGCATTCTTCTTATCGATTTTTTGATTTGGATTTATGTGCCCGTCCTTCCCTTGTAAATTGCTGCATCAACATCTTTCATTCAATTTTATTGGAGAGGAGTTATCCTCCAGGTTGCATTGATTTTTTTAAATGCAATTTGCCCAACTTCAGATGAATGAGTGCAAAAGAATTTTGAGCACAAATTAAAATCAAATTTCACCATGTTTTATGCTAATTTCAACCATGGATCCATTGATAGCAATTTTGTCTTGGAGTTAGAAGGGTCTGGGTTTGAATTCCATCCTAAGTTCTGAAAGCAAAAGCCAAGGCTGACTCTCCAATGCAGTACTGATGGAGTGCTGCACTATTGGCGATGAAGAAGTTTGGATGAGACATTAAACCAAGACCTCATCTGACATCTCACACAGCCATAAAAAAAACATATGGGATTATTGAAGATCAGCAAGTAAGAGTTATCCCCATTGGCCTGACCAGTAGTTATCTCCCAAATCTACACCTAAAAAACAAAGATATACCTGTTCATTATCATATTACTGTTTATTAGATCTTGCTGCGTGCAAAATGACTGCCAGGTATCCTAAGTTACAAGAGAGGCAAAAGTTTGAAAAGTACTTAATTGGTTGTAAGGCACTAGTGGTCATGAAAAGTGCTGTAAAAATGCATGCAAATACTAAATACTGTGAAAACAGAAAATGCTGGAGAAACTCAGCAGCTCTGGCAGCATCTAAGGAGACAGAAACAGAGTTAACAAAGTAGAAACCATATTGGACACAAAATGTTAACTCTGTTCCTTTTTCCACAAATGCTGCCAGACCAGCTGAATTTCTGAAGTCTTTATAAATGTAAGTATTTGAATTAAAGAACTTTGCCCCATTTGTCAAGTTCGCACTAGTTACAACCCATTTGTAATCTTCTCTGGGGACTTTTACAATTATTTTAATCAACCTGTTTGGCATGTTATCGTAGGATAAGGAACCCAAGCCTCCTGGTTTAGAGATAGAGACACTACTATTGTGCCATAAGTGACTGTGGGGATGCTTTTAAGTTCTTTTATTTAGCCACAAGAACACTCATAGGCAGGTTTCGAAAAACTTGATTATATTAACTTCAGAAACAACTTTGCACCAATGTAATATTTCTTTATTTCGGTTTTAAAATAATTTTCACAGTGATTACTATACTTGTTTTTGTGTGATAAACCATTATTAGTTGTAATAATAAAATTCCAGCAAGTTACCACTCCTAAATATTGTAAAAGAATATTTAAATCATGTTTTCTTTAAATGATTTACAGCCTAGAACCAATTGTGCTGGTTCAAGGTGGACTTTACGTGTTACAATATGCTAATAGTTTTCCACAGAAACCTGAAAAAAAATGCACTTTGGAAAACCTATCCAATTTTGAGCGCCAGTTGCATCCAGATTCAAAGCTATCGTAATACCAACATTTGTTGCAAATTCTAGCCTATGGGTGGCCTTGTAGAGCAGTTTTCCAACATCTCCAAATCTGTCAGCAAATGTTCAATATGAAAAACCTTCTATCAAATTGGCCATACCCCAGGCAATTTGCTGCTACTTTTAAAATTCTGCACTGTTCTTTCACATTTACTAATTAATGCATTCGTTAGTGTTACATCAAACTATAGTTTGACTGTGTTTGAATTTAAATTATAACAATATTTATAAAGCAACTGGTTAAATAACTAAAAGAAAAGCCGTAACTAATTTCTTTACGTTTGGCAGGGCTTGAGACAAAGATTGTATTTATATATTGTCTCATTTCATTGACCGTAAATGTCAGCTTTGCGCAAAACTAATTAATCAGGAGCACATAATTAGAATTTGATGAGCTTAATTAGTGTGACATTTAGTATTATTCATTTTTGTCCATTGCTAAGTTAGAATCATTTCTAAATGTAGGTGTTGAATCTGCTTTCTACTGTCACCATGAATGTCACTCCCAACACAGTGAGTCAGCATAAGCCTCCCTCCGTTCCTGTTCACTGAGGTGAGCGGTGACATTGTTAAGAGCTAAGTGTAAATGTTTGTTATTGTAAAACTAACTTCACTGCACACAATCACTCAGGACTGAAGGAGACCATTTGGCCCATCACACCGGTGCCAACTCTTTGAAAGTGCTAGTCAATTAGTCTAATGTCTCTGCTCTTTCTCCATATTTGGGCATTTATTTTACTCTATTTCAAGTATTTACCCATCGTTTTTACTGTTATTACTGTTGAATTTACTATTCAATATCTTTTCAGTAATTGCATTCCAGATAAGAACAGCTTTCTGCCTACTTGATATAGATTACTGCTCATCTTCTACGTGTCATTATACTGGTTACCTTAAGTCTGTGTTCTCTTCTTAGCAACCCACTCAGAAGTGAAAATGGTTTCTCTTCATAGATTGAACACCTCCTTGTGAAACCTCTACTTAACCTTCCCTGCTCTAAGAAAATAAACCCTAAATTCTGCTGTCTCTATTATTAATTAAAGGCCTGCAAAACTCCTCTTTACAACTGTGGAATTTCTTGGCAAAATTAGTTCTTGTGCCTAATATCTTACATTTGTTCTGAACGTCAAATCAGCTTTCTTAGATCTGCCTATACACTCTGTATCCAGAAACTTAACTGTGCGTATTTACTAAATGGGGTGTAATGTGCCCCAGGGCAAACAATATTGTGACAAACTTGCTGCTAGATTGTACGTGGGATTCCACTTTGTCTGATATTACTTAAGAAAATTGTTAGTATCAACCAACCCCACCACCTTTCATAACAGGCTAAACCTTTAAAGAGGTTTGATAGTGAACAGAATTATTTATAGAGTTCAGTAGATGGTTTTAAACCAGAGTAAAAATCTGGAGAAATTAGGGGGTTAGTCGAATAAATGAGTCCAAATAAAATTTTATTCCCCAGCTGAAATGGAATGCAGTTTTTGTCCAAATTATATAACTGTAAAGTTAGAAAGTCTAATTGATCCATGGTATGATTAAACTAAGTTGTTAATGCACAAAATGTATCTTTTTATGTGCTTATGATATACTTTAAAACACAAGCAGGTACTTAGAAAGCTAGTCTTTCAGGTAAATGTCTAAACGATGTGAATCATCTTTACAAACTGTGGACAAAAATGTATGAAGATGAATGGCTGTTTTTCAGACGAGAGGGAATGTATATATTGGTATTTCCTAGGGGTGGGCATTAAAGTCAATACTCTTTTGATATATGTTAAAGGTGTGGGATTAGATATACAGGGTATAATTTCAAAGTTTGCAGATGACATGAAACTCGGAAATTTAGTCAACAGAGAAAAAGATAGTAACTGACATCAAGAACACATAGACTGGTGAAAGAGAAAGGCAATTGCAAGTGAAATTTATTGCAGAGAAGGGTAGAGTGGTGCATTTTAGAAGGAAGTTTAGAGGGAGGTAATACAAAATAAATGGTACACATTTAAAGGTGATATATGAACAGACTGACTTAAGGGTAGATGTATACAGGTCTCCAAGGGTGGCAGGACAAGTTGAGAAGCTGTTAAAAAAAAACAAGTGACATCCTTTGCTTTCTAAATGCAACCAAGGACTTGAATGTTTGCTCCCTGATCATGAGTGCAATATCTGGCCAGTTCCCAGCTCTGTTAACCTAACCCTGGAGAAAGTGTTGAGGAAATTCAGGATTTTTATTCCCAGTATGTGTATGTGAGGTTATTATAGTGGTGGCAGTCAGATGGTCGTGTTGTGATGACTGGATAAAAATGTGAGTCAGCCTAACTCCTCTGAAAAGGGTATGAAACAGCCACAGGGGCCACTATGTAGGCAGGTAGGCTCCAGGACCAGCAAAGTGTTCCAGCATTTTGTTGCAGCAGTGAAAAAAGTAATAAAGCAAATATCAGGCCTCCAACCCTGACCCCACATGCTCCGTCTTCACTTGCACCCAAATATTCCCTGTGCCCCAGCCATGCCAACCTGTGCCATCTCATGCTCTTCCACTCACCCATGGCCCATCATACCCTCCATTCCAAACTTAATGCCAACTACCTGACCCTATATTGCAACTGTGTCAACTTAGTATCAACATGCCCAGCACACAACACCCTTTACCCTAATTACCTCCATCACAATTCAGTATCAATCATGGGCAAAAGTAGAATTTATGATGATGTTAAATAATGTTCTTAATTATCTCTTGATGAATTGACTGCTTCAAACAAAACTTCCCATTAATAAAACCCATTCGCAACATTTAACTTTCTTTAAATACTTTATCCTTTATTTAAAAGCTGGCATTTGTATGCACGGTCCTACATTCAAGATTTTTGTGAGTACTTGGAGCAGTCAGTTGTATTGTCAATCGACATGTACCCTACTGTGATAATGATTGGTTGTGAAATCAGTCATGCACCATTAATTGTATCATTGTAATATTCAGGTTTCTGTCAATGGATAGAGTGATATAGCAAACACTAATGTATTTAATACTGCAGACAGCATTTACAAATATTTAAAGGGCAGGTGATTTTAATACCTTGACAATTTGGCAGGTCCATTAACAGTTTCTTTCACAGTCCCAATCTGTGTATCCACTTTAACATACATGCATATCCATGTTTACCAATCACAAATAACTTTTGGCATCTCCCAAAATGAACCTGATCAGTGCCAAATGTGTCTCGCGATCAGAATTTGTAATCTTACCATACTTCCCCACAATATTATCCACTTCGCTAAACAATTCAAGCCACATTGGACCCAATGACATTGGAAGGGAAAAGGTTGAGACTCTGAAGGGAGATTACAGAGAGTTAGGTAGAATTTTAAAAAGGAGGTCCTCTAGGGTAATAATATCTGGATTACTCCCAGTGCTACGAGCTAGTGAGGGCAGGAATAGGAGGATAGAGCAGATGAGTGCATGGCTGAGGAGCTGGTGTATGGGAGAAGGATTCACATTTTTGGATCATTAGAATCCCTTTTGGGTTAGAAGTGAACTGTACAAGAAGGACGGATTGCACCTAAATTGGAAGGGGACTAATATACTGGCAGGGAAATTTGCTAGAACTGCTTGGGAGGATTTAAACTAGAAAAGTGGGACCGAGGGAGATAGTGAGGAAAGAGATCAATCTAAGATGGGTAGCTGAGAACAGAAGTGAGTCAAACAGTCAGGGCAGGCAGGGACAAGGTAGGACTAATAAATTAAACTGCATTTATTTCAATGCAAGGGGCCTAACAGGGAAGGCAGATGAACTCAGGGCATGGTTAGGAACATGGGACTGGGATATCATAGCAATTACGGAAACATGGCTCAGGGATGGGCAGGACTGGCAGCTTAATGTTCCAGGATACAAATGCTACAGGAAGGATAGAAAGGGAGGCAAGAGAGGAGGGGGAGTGGCATTTTTAATAAGAGATAGCATTACAGCTGTGCTAAGGGAGGATATTCCCGGAAATACATCCAGGGAAGTTATTTAGGTGGAACTAAGAAACAAGGAAGGGATGATCACCTTATTGGGATTGTATTGTAGACCTCCCAATAGTCAGAGGGAAATTGAGAAACAAACTTGTAAGGAGATCTCAGCTATCTGTAAGAATAATAGGGTGGTTATGGTAGGGGATTTTAACTTTCCAAACATCAACTGGGACTGCCATAGTGTTAAAGGTTTAGGTGGAGAGGAATTTCTTAAGTGTGTACAAGACAATTTTCTGATTCAGTATGTGGATGTACTTACTAGAGAAGGTGCAAAACTTGACCTACTCTTGGGAAATAAGGCAGGGCAGGTGACTGAGGTGTCAGTGGGGGAGCACTTTGGGGCCAGTGACCATAATTTTATTCGTTTTAAAATAGTGATGGAAAAGGATAGACCAGATCTAAAAGTTGAAGTTCTAAATTGGAGAAAGGCCAATTTTGACGGTATTAGGCAAGAACTTTCAAAAGCTGATTGGAGGCAGATGTTCGCAGGTAAAGGGATGGTTGGAAAATGGGGAGCCTTCAGAAATGAGATAACAAGAATCCAGAGAAAGTATATTCCTGTCAGGGTGAAAGGGAAGGCTGATAGGTATAGGGAATGCTGGATGACTAAAGAAATTGAGGGTTTGGTTAAGAAAAAGAAGGAAGCATATGTCAGGTACAGACAGGATAGATCGAGTGAATCCTTAGAAGAGTATAAAGAAAGTAGGAGTATACTTATAAGAGCATAAGACCATAAGACATAGGAGTGGAAGTAAGGCCATTCGGCCCATCGAGTCCACTCTGCCATTCAACCATGGCTGATGGGCGTTTCAACTCCACTTACCCGCATTCTCCCCGTAGCCCTTAATTCCTTGTGACATCAAGAATTTATCAATCTCTGCCTTGAAGACATTTAGCGTCCCGGCCTCCACTGCACTCCGCGGCAATGAATTCCACAGGCCCACCACTCTCTGGCTGAAGAAATGTCTCCGCATTTCTGTTCTGAATTTACCCCCTCTAATTCTAAGGCTGTGTCCACAAGTCCTAGTCTTCTCGCCTAATGGAAACAATTTCCTAGCATCCAGCCTTTCTAAGCCATGTATTATCTTGTAAGTTTCTATTAGATCTCCCCTTAATCTTCTAAACTCCAAAGAATACAATCCTAGGATCCTCAGCCGTTCCTCGTATGTTAGACCTACCATTCCAGGGATCATCCGTGTGAATCTCCGCTGGACACGCTCCAGTGCCATTATGTCCTTCCTGAGGTGTGGGGACCAATACTTAAGAGGGAAATCAGGAGGGCAAAACGGGGACATGAGATAGCTTTGGCAAATAGAATTAAGGAGAATCCAAAGAGGTTTTACAAATATATTAAGGACAAAAGGGTAACTAGGGAGAGAATAGGGCCCCTCAAAGATCAGCAAGGCAGCCTTTGTGTGGAGCCACAGAAAATCGGGGAGATACTAAATGAATATTTTGCATCAGTATTTACTGTGGAAAAGGATATGGAAGATATAGACTGTAGGGAAATAGATGGTGACATCTTGCAAAATGTCCAGATTACAGATGAGGAAGTGCTGGATGTCTTGAAACAGTTAAAGGTGAATAAATCCCCAGGACCTGATCAGGTGTACCTGAGAACTCTGTGGGAAGCTAGAGAAGTGATTGCTGGGCCTCTTGCTGAGATATTTGTATCACCAATAGTCACAGGTGAGGTGCCAGAAGACTGGAGGTTGGCAAATGTGGTGCCACTGTTTAAGAAGGGTGGTAAGGACAAGCCAGGGAACTATAGATCAGTGAGCCTGACCTCGGTGGTGGGCAAGTTGTTGGAGGGAATCCTGAGGGACACGATGTACATGTATTTGGAAAGGCAAGGACTGATTCGGGATAGTCAACGTGGCTTTGTGCGTGGGAAATCATGTCTCACAAACTTGATTGAGTTTTTTGATGAAGTAACAAAGAAGATTGATGAGGGCAGAGCAGTAGATGTGAACTATATGGACTACAGTAAGGCGTTCGACAAGGTTCCCCATGGGAGACTGATTAGCAAGGTTAGATCTCATGGAATACAGAGAGAACTAGCCATTTGGATACAGAACTGGCTGAAAGGTAGAAGACAGGGGGTGTTGGTGGAGGGTTGTTTTTCAGATTGGAGGTCTGTGACCAGTGGAGTGCCACAAGGATCGGTGCAGGGCCCTCTACTTTTTATCATTTACATAAATGATTTGGATGCGAGCATAAGAGGTACAGTTAGTAAGTTTGCAGATGACACCAAAATTGGAGGTGTAGTAGACGGCGAAGAGGGTTACCTCAGATTACAACAGGATCTTGACCAGATGGGCCAATGGGCTGAGAAGTGGCAGATGGAGTTTAATTCAGATAAATGTGAGGTGCTGCATTTTGGGAAAGCAAATCTTAGCAGGACTTATACACTTAATGGTAAGGTCCTAGGGAGTGTTGCTGAACAAAGAGACCTTGGAGTGCAGGTTCATAGCTCCTTGAAAGTGGAGTTGCAGGTAAATAGGTTAGTGAAGAAGGTGTTTGGTATGCTTTCCTTTATTGATCAGAGTATTGAGTACAGGATTGAGAGATCATGTTGCGGCTGTACAGGACATTGGTTAGGTCACTGTTGGAATATTGCATGCAATTCTGGTCTCCTTCCTATTGGAAAGATGTTGTGAAAGTTGCAAGGGTTCAGAAAAGATTTACAAGGATGTTGCCAGGGTTGGAGGATCTGAGCTATAGGGAGAGGCTGAACAGGCTGGGGCTGTTTTCCCTGGAGCATCAGAGGCTGAGGGGTGACCTTATAGAGGTTCACAAAATGATGAGGGACATGGATAGGATAAATAGGCAAAGTCTTTTCCCTGGGGTTGGGGAGTCCAGAACTAGAGGGGATAGGTTTAGGGTGAGAGGGGAAAGACATAAAAGAGACCTAAGGGGCAACTTTTTCACACAGACGGTGAAATGGAATGTATGGAATGAGCTGCCAGAGGATGTGGTGGAGGTTGGTACACTTGCAACATTTAAGAGGCATTTGGATGGGTATATGAATAGGAAGGGTTTGGAGGGATATGGGCCGGGTGCTGGCAGGTGGGACTAGATTGGGTTGGGATATCTGGTCGGCATGGACGGGTTGGACCGAAGGGTCTGTTTCCATGCTGTACATCTCTATGACTCTAAGTTTAGACCTTGTCCAGATAGGCCTAAACTGCACAAGTCTTGTTTTGGACTTTTCACTTGCGAAATTTGGATCTGGCTAAAGGCAAGTGTATTTCATGGGTCAAGATATACATTTTTGATGGCTCTTCTCAACTTCTTCTCGGGGCTACATTTTGGTTTTCAGAGGCACCTTTTATTATCAGTTGATACGGTTGATATATGGGATATTTGCATTCACACATGAGCAGATTTTTTAAAATTCATCAACGTACTCATAGAGTCATAGAGATGTACAGCATGGAAACAGACCCTTCGGTCCAACCCATCCATGCCAACCAGATATCCACTGCTCCATAAAACTTTAAGCCAAAAACACAAGGCAAGCATTATTGCTTCAAGACCCCACAGTATTTAAATTGGCACAAGATAACTGGCATAAGTTAGCCACCCGTGTTTATTTTAAAAAAAACATATACACCTGTACACTAAGAACTAACACTGTAAACACACTTTCCATGGACTAGTGAGGTCATAGCCAAACAGTCGCATTTTTGTCCCGAACATAGTCGCTTCAAATTAAGTAATTTACAATGAAATGTTTTGAGGCATGGTATTACAGTGCAAATCGTCATGAAATAAAACTCTTCAGTATTAAATTATCCAACTGACAATGATCATCACAATAGCAACGTTCACATAATACACTATTCATTTGTTGAAACATGTAAAAATGCTGTTTTCCCTTTCCAGTTGCTATGCTCCACTTCACAATTGCTTTCCCTCTGTTTGCAGACAGACTTTACCACCAACACATGGTCTTAGTCCTGAGGCCCTTGTCTAGCCACCTATACGTCTTGCCAACTCTCTGGCAGCGTAACCTCCAGTCTCAGCGATTCTACTTCACCTGGTTGCTTCAGCTGGCCCAACTTGATCCAGCCTCCAGTCCTACTTACTCTTCCTTCCATATCTCTGCCCTGACTCTAAACGCGATCGACTTACTCACTGTTGCCACTCACCTTTTTGAAAATCCTCACTATGTTCATAACATAGGAAGTAAGCAACCTATGATGGGAGGGACAGACCCAGCAGATTCATCTGCAGGGTGACTTTTCCTTGATTGTTAGTCCTGTGATTTAGTTTTCATAAACGATTTCGCAACATTTGGAGGTGAATTTGTTCCCTTCTCCCATGCCCTTATATTGAGTAATGGTACACTTTAATGTGTTTAGTTGCATCATGAACCATGATATGCAGAGTACAATCAATCCATGCTATCTCTCCTGATAAAATTTCTACAGGGGTGAGGTTTGGTGACAGGAATTTTACCAATGCTTTGGCTAAGCCAGGAATTCTCTCTGTCTCTAGACTTACCATACAAAATTAAAGAAGCCACTCTGAACCTGGTTCACATCTGCCTGAAATATTTAAATGAATTCTGGGCACCCTCCTTAGGAAAGGGTAGATCAATTCTGAAGAAGGGCTTATGCCCGAAACGTCGATTCTCCTGTTCCTTGGATGCTGCCTGACCTGCTGCGCTTTCCCAGCAACACATTTTCAGCTCTGATCTGCAGCATCTGCAGTCCTCACTTTCTCCTAGATCAATCCTACAGCCTGCCAACCCCATATACCGCTGAACCATCTGAGGAAATCCCTTCCTTGTAACTTTACCTTGCACATTTCTGTGATCTCTGGTTTGGTCACATACATTGATTGCTGACAGAAAACTGGGCTTTTATTCCTCAGTAGTTTCCATGCCAACAAAGCCAACAAACTTGGGAATCTAGACAGATAGGAAACCTCTTGTGCTTTGGCATTTTATCAAAATATGTTTGACATCTATTGCCTTGTAGGCTCTGCTTAAAGCAGATGTTACAGTTTAATTATTGCATCGAAAGAAGCCTCTGCAAGTGGGTTTTTGCACGTGTTTCAACACTTGTAACAGAGTAGCAGGCGTGGGAGGGAGGCTGTTGATGGAAGGCAGATGTTGAAATCAGTTCTCAGTACATCATTCTTTGAGCCGTTTCTTAAAGGTAAAAAATACATTTTCTTTATATTTTTAAAAGCCCTTGTGGCAAAATAACAGTTGCATCAAACATTGACCTCAGCCGCCTTCATTAAAGAAACAATAAGCTCGTCAGAGATCAAAGGAAACAACTTGAGGTGCCTTCATTAGGCAACACAGTCCTTTTTAACTTCATTGCCTTTCACAGGCCTGCAAGCAGATGCCAGGTGACAAGCTGCTTCAACTCCTGCGTGCATTTATCAGATTCTGGAAGAATAGAGCCCAAAAATAACTCTTTAAAATCTAATTTCAGGTGGAATAAAATAAATTGAAACTGACAGTTATTCGATTAATCTCTTGAACAGCTAGTCAAAGATTTTTCAAACAGAATCAACGTAAAATGTAAGCTATGGTTTACTGGGTAGCACTCCAGCCTCTGAATCAGAAGGTCATTGGTTCAAGTCCTGCTCTGTAGCCTTGAGCACAAAATACAGATTGACAGTGGAGGGAGAGTTGGACTATCAGAGGCACTATGTTTTGGATGGAAGATGTTCAGCCAAGACCCTGTCTATTCGCCTGGTTGAATGAGAAAGATCAACAGATTTATTCCTACTATTCTTCAACCAACAGCACTAAATAACAAATTATTTAGTTTTTTATTTTATTGCTAATTATGCACAAATTGGCAACCACATTCCAATATTAAAATGTGGTGTGAAAGACAGCATATAAAATTGAGTGTTATTCTGGTAAGCAAATTTAAGTTGAAAGAGAATTGAAGCACGACATGTGTTCAGGATTGAAAACAATTTCTGCACACGATATACAGAATTCAGCCCGAGTAATTAAGTTCAAATGTTTTTTTCACGCTCTCAGTAATAATTTGAAAAACAATGCAGATGAGTTACAAGTCCAAGATGCACATGAAGCCTATATCTGTTATTTTACACAGTTCAGTTCAGAATGAATTATCAAGCAGATTACCATAGACCTCTGCCGAGTGAGCCTAAATACTCCACTCACTCACTGTACAATTAGTGGACCACCTACTAGTTCCTTTCACACTGATTCTGATTAACATTTTATGATAGACCTGGACTTTAATGAAATTACTTACTATTCCAGCATGATAATAGCTGTATCCAAATAATTGCCACCATTTTATTCGATTTTTATATTTTAAAATGTCACCTAATCAATACCCGAGCAGGCAATCATGCAAGAAGGCTGCTCTTGCCAGAAAACAGTAATTATCCTCAGGTCGGCAGATTTTTTAATTGTTGCAAAACACAGGTGAAGGCCTGAATCTTTGTAACACAACGCACCACTAAGACTCTTTAACACTGTGTATTCCTAAGGTTCATAACACAGAGAACCATCCAAGGTCATTAAGATAACTCCACAGAGGCCAGGCTCCCATCACCAAGTCACTGTTTATTTACACATCCTTCATCAGCTCCCTCAGAGCCAGTACTCAGAGTGAACACTCAGTCTGACACTCCTGTTTTTTTTATCTGTCAGCCAGGGCTCCCTGACTGGACCAGATTAACAGCCCCAATCAGGGAACTCCTATTCCATGAGGTCTACCAGACGGATTTAATTATAATCATGATATTCCTCCCCCTCTGAGTTTGAGGACATAGGCTGGTTTGTTTTCTTTGTAGCTCCTCCCAGGTCAGGTTCCTCCAAGTGTGCCTCTGATCCGGGTGGCATGTGATGCACAGTTGCTCATCTCTTGGGCCTGGAGTGTCTCAAAAGAAATTCATCCTCCTCTTATGGAGGCAAAAACATTGCGGTGGGGACCATGTCCATCTCAGATTCCAAGGTATCTTCAACGCTTGACAGAAATTAACAACTCTCAGGTTCCAGAGCAGTCAGGAAGACTGTCAAGGGGCCGTGCACATTTTGCTCCCACATTGTTTGCAAGTTTGTAGCTTTCATATGGTCCATATGCTTATTCAGGACCATCGCATCTATCCAAACCTTAGACATCTCTGGACCAGAGTTCGCATTGACTGTGTCTATTGGGAGGCCATTCCTGCGGTTTCTACACCAAGCATCATCCCTGAAGTAACCTGTCTTTCTCACTTACCAGCGTCTTGTATCTGGCATTGGTATTCCTGATGCCGTTTCACCCTCCACCCCTCCCGTCCAGAAGGATCAGATTTAACCTGGTGTGGAGTGTTTTCTCCATTAGCAACTCTGCTGGAGCTATCTCTGCAGTTGCATGATAGCAAATCAGTTTCGTATCTCGTGAAGTTACAGGCTGCTTAGATTAGATTAGATTACTTACAGTGTGGAAACAGGCCCTTCGTCCCAACAAGTCCACACCGCCCCGCCGAAGCGCAACCCACCCATACCCCTGCATTTACCCCTTACCTAACACTACGGGCAATTTAGCATGGCCAATTTACCTGACCTGCACATCTTTGGACTGTGGGAGGAAACTGGAGCGCCCGGAGGAAATCCACGCAGACACAGGGAGAACGTGCAAACTCCATACAGTCAGTCGCCTGAGGCGGGAATTGAACCCGGGTCTCTGGCGCTGTGAGGCAGCAGTGCTAACCACTGTGCCACCGTGCCACCCGTCTGTCTTCAATGTTGGAGTGCTTTTTCTGCCAGGCTGATGGGTGGTACGGAGCTGTCCTTATATGTCGAATACCATTTGACTTTAGGAAATATTCAAATGCCCCATTGGTAAACGATGGCCTTTTATTTGTGACCAATACCTCTGGAGTCCGTCTATGACAAAAAATGTACAGTTTTTCAATCATCTTCTTCATGTTTGACAAATGAACTCTACGCATGTTCAGCCACTTTGAGGTGGTGTTCACAATGACTAAGAACACCATGAAAGGACCTGCATATTCGACATGTAACTGAGTCCAGGCCTTACCGGCCATTTCCACGAATGTGGGGGAGCTGCTGGCAATAATTTCTGTCCTTGTTGGCTCTCTGAGCACTGCTGAACAAATGTGACTATGTCTGTATCCAATCCTGGCCATAACTTCTCGCCAACATCTTCATTTTGGAAACCCCTGGATGACCAGAGTGGAGTTCAGGTGAAAGTGAGGTCTACAGATGCTGGAGATCAGAGTCTATATTAGAATGATGCTGGAAAAGCACAGCAAGTCAGGTAGCATCTGAGGAGCAGGAAAATCGACGTTTCGGGCAAAAGACCTTCATAGTGGAATTCAGCCAGTATCTGGCGGTGATCATTGCTCCCCACAATGATATGCTGTCCTCTACGATGATCTGGTTT
Source organism: Chiloscyllium plagiosum (assembly GCF_037043375.1). Taxonomy (NCBI): domain Eukaryota; kingdom Metazoa; phylum Chordata; class Chondrichthyes; order Orectolobiformes; family Hemiscylliidae; genus Chiloscyllium; species Chiloscyllium plagiosum. Next base: position 17,543,858 of record NW_028270175.1, on the reverse strand, counting down.
CCCTGGGTCCAAAACAGATCCACCAGACTTAATATTCAAAGGATCATCATCCACCACCATTTTGGCCAGCTGAAGCATGTGAGCAAAACCAAACCTTCCCCTCCCTGCCCTGTTGGTACTCCAAAGGGATCACTCACTTCCTGACAATCTGATCTTATCCTCTATCATCCTCCACTTCCTCCTATAGTACCTTCTTAAGCATTTGCAGGTGGCATAACTCTTGCCCTTTCACCTTCTTGCTGTGCAAGGTTCCAAACATATCCTTCCAGGTGATACAGTGAGATATTGTACTTCTTTTGAGCAAATCCATTGAATTCACTGCTCACAGTGAAGTTCACCCTGCACTGGTAAAACCAAATGCAAACCTGGTGACCACTTTGCGGGACGCCTGTGCTCAGTCCACAAGCATCATTTAACAGACTGATATCCATACGCTGAATTAGGCAGCACAAGAGCTTCAGTGATTTACAAGGGTTTTCTTGTAAATATATAATTGAGCACAAACACCAGGATCTGTATTTCCTATTTGGATCCCTTCCCTGTCCAGAAGCCAGCTCCTCCACTGGAGATGAATCCAGCTCCAATATTTTTAATCAGACTGTTCTTATAGAACTTGGGAGCAGGTGGTGCTTGAACCTGGGCCTTCTGGCTCAAAGGTAGTGACACTGTCACTGTGCCACAAGAGTCAAGAACCCAGCTATTTTTTGAAAAGTTTAATTAACCTGCCATTAATTTGCAATTGCTACAATTATTTGAACACATTCTGGAGGTGATAAGCCTCTCCCATTGGTGAAATGTGGTGATTCTCAAGGGAAATGAAGTCCCCCTCGAAGAAATGAATGTGGTCGTCACGTTAAAAGAAATAAGTAAGAATGAGAATACAGGAAGGTGGAATAGAGCTGTAGTTACAACTTGGAAAAGGCAAATGAATAACGTAAGGAGAATATTGTAAGAAGCAAGCAACAATTTATATTTATAGAAGGCTTTTTCTGACTTCACTGCTGCTGAAGTAAATTAGAAACATAGTCACTGTTGTAATGTAGGTAAGAACAGAGAGAAACAAGAAAGGTTGTGACAGACAAAGGTGAAAGTGAAACGAATGGAGAGATAGATAGAGACAGAGAGAGGGAAAGAGAGAGCTAACAGAAAACAAGGACTTTCTCACATCCTGTAATTTATTTTGAATATCCTTTCAGATTCAGAGTCAGTCTTATGGATTTAATCTTCGTAAATCCTTCACTCTTTAACTGAAGGAAAGAATAATTATTGAATGTAAAAAGTGAACTGAATGTAGATATAAAAAGGAAGATGTATGCTGATTGTCAGAAGGCCAAAAGAAATGGAAATTTTCAAATAAACGTGGGCAAGGGTGAAGAATTTGTGGGAGTAGCACTTAGCAGAAGGCAAGTTAGTACACGGGCAAAGATAGGATTTGCCTGAATGTTTAGCAACAGCCCATGAATAAAGAACGAGACCTTCCCCAGGAGCATTGAAAGGAATACAAGATAGTCTTGAAGCAGTTATAAGAAAACAGTCAGTGAACAGATCAACTCAGTAACCCAACAGAGGAACAGCCTTTTCAGTAAAACCTCAGAGGCTTCAGAGTTAAAACAGGCTTAATGTGCCTCTCAAAGATAGGACTTTGAGAAAGGGATGAGTTTCCACCGCAATGACTCAGTCAATTTTCATCTCGCTATTGTTCTGACCTCAGAAATGGTGTGGTTGTGAAATTAAAATGGATTGACTGCTCATCTCAGTGATGTATTATTGCTGAAACACCCATTCCCATTCTCATCCTGGTGGCTTGACTTCTGGGGACAGGCGGCTCTCACCTGCATACTAATCAATGGGTGCCATTTCTATCTCTTTTCATCTGATTGCTGCCAGTTACTGCCAACCAGCTGAAAGTTTGTCAATCAGTGCAGGGTTGAGCTAGATGACAATTGTGAAATTACTACTTCACTTAGATTACTTAGATTACATTACTTAGATTACTTACAGTGTGGAAACAGGCCCTTCGGCCCAACAAGTCCACATCGACCCGCCGAAGCGCAACCCACCCATACCCCTACATTTACCTCTTTAACCTAACACTACGGGCAATTTAGCATGGCCAATTCACCTGACCTGCACATCTTTGGACTGTGGGAGGAAACCGGAGCACCCGGAGGAAACCCACGCAGACACGGGGAGAACATGCAAACTCCACACAGTCAGTCGCCTGAGGCGGGAATTGAACCCAGGTCTCTGGCGCTGTGAGGCAGCAGTGCTAACCAGCAGTGCTAACCACTGTGCCACCGTGCCGCCCGTGACTTCAGTGGATCTGAAAGTTGTCCTTTACAACTGGTTGCTTGTTGTTGCACAGTTTTGCTCTTTTCTGTTCCTGACTAAAAAATGCACCTTTTTAAGCTACAACAACCGTTGAGTGAGCCTAACTTCCCATCTCTCGCTCAATGTTTTGTTTATTGAAAACGTGATTTGGGCTGGCAGTTGACAAAAGATTGAAAATTGAATAGATCCCTGTCTGAAATCTTTGGCAGTGTCAAGCATTCTGGCTGTTTGTGATCATGGAGATTTTGTACAATTGCAGCTCAGCCTTCTGCCTGTTCCCCGTTGGTTGCAGTCAAATGTTCATTCTCAGAAAGCACCATCTTCCCCCAATCAGTTAAAAAGTGACAAAGCTCTTCATTACTTGACTAACCACCAATCAGAGCATCCATTTCCAACACCAACATTTTTATAACTAATAAACGAAAGGAAATGATTTTTTTGATGCCCTAGCGATTTATCTCTCTCTCTCTCAATTTCCTGAAATTTGTTATTCAATTCCTGGAATCTCCAAGACAATTTAACTTTTGGCAATGGTTAGCCCTGCCCCTGCACCCTTTAATTCAAAAACATTTTTGCTCACTGAGTTGCTGGAAGTCTGAGTTGATAGTGGTGCAGTGAGCGCAACATTACATCAGTGACCTGAGTGAATAAGGCAATATACTATGTTTCTCCTTTCTAATGAGATTTAAGGCTTGGGAAGTAAACAATATTAGGACGGAAAAGGTTGAATTAAACAGGGTGAAAGTAATTGTCAAATGAAACACCAGAAGCAAAATTATAAACTGGGTTTACTCTAGTCAGATCTTCATTGGTTGGCATGGATGCAATGGGATGAATGGCCTTCTTTTGGGCTGTAAACAACAATGTGACTATAAGTAAATAAAGAGATGAAATAAAAATGGACAAAGGAAAAGTAAAAAGAGAAAGTCCATACTTAATGTCTAACATTTTTCACATCTCTCTGAAAAATTAAAAATCAGAAGGAACATGTGAGAAGGACATATTGTAGAGCACGTAGCTCTGCTACACTTTTTTAACATTATTATTGTTGTTGTGCAGCTCTTTTCACTGCATTGTTGATGTTGCTTAACTACCAAACTGAGAAAACTAGATCTTTTAATCAAGAACTTCCATCACTGAAGAAACTTCAGGCAATCTACAAACAACAATCTGCTCAGAAAACTCTGCTAACATTTTGACAGCTGTGACAAATTCCACCATAGCAGCTCAAACAATCCATGAAATTTGAACTAAAACAGCTCTCAAAATTCTAAAAAAAGTCAACTCACCTTCTTTGTCAATGGTAATTGATCCTTTAAAGAATTCCAGGGTCCAGACCTACATTTGTATAACAAGTCGTTCAACTTTTTCTTCAAACATAACTTATCTGCATGCCACATTTTGTTGAAATCCATCCATTAGACTTAGAGATATATTGTTTATTAATGTGGTTGGGGGGAGGGTGTAGCATTATCTTTGCCCATCTTCAGATGCAGAACTAATCAGGCAACACAGTTATAATAGCTTATTTTCAATGCCAGAGAGTTTGATTGGCAGTAATTGACAATATTGTGAAAAGATATCATGCTGAAATGACAATAATTAACTTTGTGGTGAGTTAAGTTTGTATCTACTGTGCAAATACAGCAACTTTACATTTAGTGCATGGCAATGGGAAACCATACAGTGAGATGACGTTTTCACGAAATGACGCAGAATGAGACAACATTTAGATATTGGCATTGAACTGTGTGACTACATTTAGCTTAAAGGTGCTGAATCATTTATTCATAAATAACTGCAAACACCATTAGCTTCACTTCTATTTTGACAGAAAATTGTGGGCCACTATGTTTACTCTGCTCAAATTGTGAAATGCAAAGTCCTTATCTGTTCAATCTCAGCTATGCGACAAACATTTTGACAAGGTTGATAGGAGCTCAGAGAGTGCAGGGCATAGACTGACTGCTGTGCTGGCCCATTAAATAGGAACAGCGCTGGCTTAAATGCCAAGTCTCGTAGACACTATTGAAAGATGCTGCATCTAATATGAGTGAGGTAAAACATGACCTTTTCAGTACAACTTGCATGAGCAGCAGAACCTAGCAAGGCTTCCCAAAATGTGAACTTCAAAGTCATTTCTCTCCAGTAAAATTCTTGATAATAAATCTTATTCTGTGCCATTTCCCTACAGAATATTATCTCTGATTAGGTCTTTTTATGAATCACTCTGTGTTTTATGATTGTTAACATGGTCAATAATTGTCAATCCGATCAACCATGAGCATTCTGTTTATTACTATCTGTAAGAATATTAAAAGATGTACTGGGTGAGACATTGGGTTAGACATACATCCTACACTTCTGTGATGCAGCTTCAAAGACGTGGGATGAAGATTTTTCCTACATGCAGCTTGCAAAGTCCTAATTGGAAATGGCTTTAACCTCATTAGATCGAGCTACATCTGGTTTGATACCTTATTGATAAATTTACTAAGAGTTGTCAAGTATGTGGAATGCTACTTTTGAATACAAAATTCCACAGTACTGCAGTCACAGAACGCTCTTCAAAGGTTGCAAACAAGTGAGCATAGTCAGGACATTGAAGGTATAAAAACAGAGCATTCTGGAAATATGCAGAAGGTCTGGCAGCATTTTTGGAGAGTAAAGCAGGTTTGTTACCAAGTCCTCTGTTTCTTTGCTGAGGATTTCCAGCACATTTTGTTTTTATTTCACATTTTCACATTATTTTGCATTTATATTTTGTGACAGTAGAGGAAATATTCTGATGGACAAAACTTAAGGCTGTTCGGTCTTTATATAACTTATGTGCTAAAGCCCTGGGAGTGTCTCTAAGAGGGTTTATCATATCATTCCTAGATAGCCATTTTCCTATATGTAACTCATTCCCGCATACTCATTACCTTATACATAACATATCCTCAGGTACCCTGAAAGTAACATGTTCGCAGATACCCTTGTCTACATGTAAAACCTTTCCCTATTGCTGTTTACAAAGATTTCTTCTGCGCCATTTCATGGAGCCACTAGTATCTAGTATGTGGCTGTTGCGGGCAATAATAACTGTAAGGATTCCTGATGATTCTTGCTGATGTTCGCGCTCTGTACACTGGTACCGGTCTGCCCCCATTCATCAGTGAGAGCTGGACTACTCCATCTCACTGTCTCTCCCACAGCCGGTGGTACAGAAGAATAATATCTGCCAATATCATGCCATACATCTTAGTGTGTGACAAATAGCTTTTTAATTGCTGAAAGAAGAAATCCATTAAGTCCTATACGTGGGTGTAATAATAATATACTGGTTCACACCAAATAAGGTGTACATCCCACATTTGCACAGCCTATTTTTAGTTTTGAGCTGATATCCAACAGGCAGTATTAATTTTCGCAGGCTGCTTGAAGTATATATGAAGGTGTCTGTTGGCAACAAATTATAAAGCACTTAATGTTTCATCAGATATAGGGATAAAAAGGTCCATCGCATCCCCCTCCTCTCCCCCACACACAAATGCACAAGAATAAACGGCGCAAATCGCTCCATAAAGTGATGAACAAAGCTTTCTGACTTAATCTTCTCCTTGTGATTCTTCTCCATTAGTTATCTCTTTATTAATATTAATAAGATAGCTCAATGAAATGCAGGGAAGCATGCCTGATGTTGGGCAATTGATCTATTTATATAAATGTGTTTGGATGCTGGCAAAATTAGTGGTGTAGAAAATTACACATTTAGCCACAAAAAGAAATGAAATCTGGAAAAAATAGTCAGCTTGCTACAAATATTTCCAAATTACAAATTATTAGCTCTGTCATTCTCGATAGGTATTAATGCAACAGTCGTTACTGTGTTTTGAGGAGTGTGTTAAGATCCTGCCCCTGCCTTGTATACTCCCTCCATTCCACTCTCACTCCTCAACACTTCAGGGCAAATGTGGGAAGAATTAGAAAGGATCGTCAGTTCTGTTGTGATATGTTGCAGAGGTGGTGATTTTTATCTTCTACCCTTCTCTTTTGAATGTTTTGGTTCAAACTGGATACAATTTAACAAGCACCTGTAATTCTTCATCAGCATGTTTCTTCGAGAATTGTTCAGACAGGAGTCTTCATGGTAGATACCTTCAGGCTATTGAACTAGGGTGTGGAGTAACATCAACAGTCCCTATTTGGTACCTGTCCCACCTCTCATGCAAAATCTCTGTCACTGGACAGTGAAATGGGAGGAATACCCTGACTGAGGTTATCATAAATCTGTATCAATTTGTTCTCCCCAAATGTGCACACTTTCAGAATGATCCAGTAAAGAAATGGAAAATTACCAGACGACTGTGAAATATGTCAGCTTGTAAAATATGTTTGTAACACTCAACCAAAGAGTATAACTCTCTTTGATTCATAAAACACTTGCCCAGAACAGAACCTTACCCAGTAAACGCTGCCTCATCATTCCTAATCTTCAGTAGGTTTCTCCTACAAACCGTAATACAAATGCATTTTTAAAATGTACTCCTATAATGTGTAGGTAATGGTTGCAAAATCACATTTTATTATCCTTTCCTGGTTGCTGTGACAGGTTATCTATGCCTTATTCTTGAGCCAGGAGAAAGTGAGGACTGCAGATGCTGGAGATCAGAGCTGAAAGTGTGTTGCTGGAAAAGCGCAGCAGGTCAGGCAGCATCCAAGGAGCAGCAGAATCGACGTTTCGGGCATGAGTCCTCCTTCAGGAATCTGAAGAAGGGCTCATGCCCGAAACGTCGATTCTCCTGCTCCTTGGATGCTGCCTGACCTGCTGCACTTTTCCAGCAACACATTTTCAGCTCTTATTCTTGAGCCATACTGGTTCCTATGATGAGTCTGGTTTAACAGGGAATTCCATTGTGACTCAGGGGAAAGTTTAGAGATAGTGCTGTTGCCATGACATTGCTACCTTTGTTCTTCTCGGCGGGAGACTGGGGTACTGTAATATTGCACTTACAATGCATATTCATCATCATCATCATTGCAGTCATAATATTTTTGAGGAGTACTGAATGCAGAGGAAATGTTTGAACCAACTGCTCTGCCCTAGCACTCCATGAATTATTGGGAAGCAGCATTAAACTAGACAAGTGGTGAATACTACAACCCCAATCATATTTAAGCCTGGTAGATAGTGGAAAGGCTTTGGGAATTCAGAAGGTGAGAAAGATTTCCCAAAATCTGCAGTCTCCTTGCAGTCAAAGTGTTGATATGGCTGTCCTTGTTTTGGTCAGTAATGACTCCTTGTATGCTTGTTTTCTTATCTGATTCTGCACAGCATGATAAACATCTTCCAAATTCTTGTAGTGTGTTTGATACTTTAGCCTTGAAGAAATGTACAAAATTAGTAGACCATTGCGTGATGTATTAAATTAATTTAAAACTGCAACTGAGGGGTTAACTTGTTTAAAATAAGTGAGTAAATAATATGTCATTTCTTGATCATGGTAAGATATTTTGAGTGGAAGACCATCAGTCCAGCTAAGCACCGATCTAATTACTTCTCTCGTTCCTGTGCGATACCTCAATCTTCACTTATGAAATGCAAAATGCCTTTCAGGAGCTTGCCTGTCTCCCATCTGAAACCCTTTAAAGCTTGCTGTCTAACCATCTGACCTGCCAGGAGAAAGTGAGAACTGCAGATGCTGGAGATGGGAGCTGAAAATGTGTTGCTGGAAAAGCGCAGCAGGTCAGGCAGCATCCAAGGAGCAGGAGAATCGACGTTTCGGGCATGAGCCCTTCTTCAGGAATTCCTTCTTCAGGAATCTTCAGTTTCCTGAAGAAGGGCTCATTCCTGAAACGTCGATTCTCCTGCTCCTTGGATGCTATCTGACCTGCTGCGCTTTTCCAGCAACACATTTTCAGCATCTGACCTGCCAGCCTGTTCTATATATTGATTGTCCTTTCCTGGAGTCTGCCACCTTCACATTTGACCTCGTAATACTCCCAGCATTCCAACCTTTCAGGTACTATAAACTCCAAATTCTGAAAAACACTGCATGGACATCCAGCCCTGCCCCTAACGACCACACATCTTTCACCACTGTCTTCATTGACTTGCTTTGACTCTTCCCCTTTCCCAATGCATGAAATTAAAACATGCAACTCTTCAATTTTTCCCAGCTCATATCTACCCACCTTCACAATAGTCTGAATATTCTAACCACCTGATTGGAATTTTGTGCAGTGATGCCTTTTTCCATTATTCTCAGCAAATTAGGTTTGTATTCCTTTGAGCACAGAAGATTGTAAGGTGATCTGATTGTAGGGTGAACTGTTTCCTTCAGCAGGAGAGTCCAGAATAAAGGGATAAAACTGTAAAATTAAAGCTTGGTCATTCAGGAGCTGATGTCACGAAGCACTTCACACAAAAGATAGTAGATATCTGGAACTCTTGCCTAAAAAGACTTTGGGTGCTGAAATTCAGTTCGAGCATTCAAAACTAAGATTGATATATGATGGAGTGTGTGAAGAGAGAAGACTGTGCAGAGTTGATTTTGCATCTTACTCTGAGAACATATTTGCTCCTGCTGGAGTGTGAGCTAAATGGCTTTCCTTAGGTTGATAATTCAGTAATGCCTTAATTTTTAAATGTTGGTTTATGACCAGATGTCTCCATTGTCTCACTCCTCCAAGCTTCTCCAGTAGTCTTGTGTGCTCTTCAAATCCTGGTCTCTTGTACATTCCCTGTCACATCACCACCACAGTTCATGGACATTCTTCAGCTCCTTCAGCCTATATCTCTGAAATTTCGTAAGCCCCTCAACCTCTCTTATTGTTTATGATGCTCCTTAAAGTCTTTTGGTTACAGTCCTACTATCTCCTTCAATGTAGTTTGAAGTCAGATTCTGTCTTTTAACTCGCAGGTGCAGCACCTCGGGACTTTGTACTCTGTTAACGGTGTATCATGAATGCAAGTTGCTGTTTGAAGTGCCCTATGTGATGCTTGCAAAGTCGTTACCTAATTATCCAGAGTTGCTGAGAAATCCTTTTCATAGATTTGACTTGGATATTATCTCATTAGCTAGTGTTCCTGCAGAGCCAGCTGCTGATGAGCAGGCGTCATGGTCGAGAAACTAGGACACTGGGAGAACTCCCTACCCTTTTTCAAATGACTCCTGGGATCTTTAATGATCATTGAACTTCTGGAACAGGCAGACAGGACCTCAGATTAAGCTCATATTCAAAGGAAAACGTAAACTAACAATTTATTCCATTTCAGTACAATAACAATTATCTGGAAGGACATCGAAAGGCCATAATTTGATCAAGATTGTTCCTGCAGTTTGGGAGAATTTCCTGAAAGCCAGTATTGTGTTATACTCTAAACAGGAAGGCAGAAGAGGCATGCAGTAACTTATAGCCTGGAATTCGTCATTCTCACAACTCTAGCCTCCAACTCTCTTTTGATTTTATTTCAATTCTGCACGCTGTATACTCTTCATCTTTAGTGGGTTAAAATCAAGATTCATTGTTCCATCCCCTTGTTCTTCCTTCTCCAGTCCACCAAACTGTGAAGCTTCTTAGCTTCCTCATTCTTCACTTCATCTGACAGTTATTTATTTCCCAAGTTTCCTGTCAACAATTTAGCATTCCCTGATTCATATCTATATTTTCTTTCTCCTGGTGACCTGCTGTGAAAATCTTGACCTGTCACCTTGAAGAGTGAATAAAAATAATGAGTTGCTTTTTGCTTCCTGTTTATTTTTATTGCTCTGGCTTTCTGGATCATTTGTTTTAAGGAACCAGCTGACTGCTTCTTTACACACATTCCAGGCAAGCAGATGGCCTGCATGATAGAAACGAGGCCCAGGAGTCAAAATAGCCCAAGCCTCAAATTCATCCCACTGGACCATGGGAGTTTGTGCCCCCCTTCCACATTCTCTCTTTTCAGGCTCTTCAGTTAAAAATCCATCTTTTGGTTATGTTTCTCATGCACACTCCTTTAAAACATTCTTACCTTTCCTCCAGTCTGGGTCTGTGTGTGTACAAGAGAAGGGTGTGTTTTTGTGAAATGTGTGTTGATGAGATACCACAGCAGTTCAGTCCGGTAATTACAATGCATAATGTTCTGGAAAGAAAAAAATCTGCAATCAAAGCCAATTGTAATTTCTTCTTCCTCCTGTCCCCTTTATCGTTTAAACATTTTCTTCAAAACCTAATTTTGTGTCATGCACCAGTAGCCACCTGAGGGCAGGGAAGTGATTTAATGCCAGAGCTATGCCAATGAGCTGGTAATTCAGGCAGTCTTCCAGAAAAGCATCTTAGCCATTTCAACCGATTTAGAATCAGAGAATCATAGAAACTTACAATAAATAAGGAGGCCATTTGGCCCAATGTGCCAGTGCTAGCACTTTGAAACAGCAGTCATACTTACTCTCACAATTCTGCTTTATGTCCATAACTGCCTTTTATTCATCTTTAAGTACCTATCCTATTCCCTTTTAATATTATTTATGGAATCAGCCTTTTACAAGTAGAGCATCCAGATTCAAACAACTCTTTGAAAAAAAATTGTATGATCTTCCCTTTGGATTTTAACAAATAATTCTAAGTCCATAACCTTTGGTTATTGACCCATTCGCCAGCAAGAACAACCTTCCTATACTCTATCAATAATCTTGCATTTTCATGAACAACAACATTTCATGTGGTTAATATTGTCCAGAACAACAATTGGCAGTTATTGGGGATAAAAAGTCAAGGGCACTGCCCAGGAGTGTTATCAAATAAAATTTGAAATTCTTTGAAAACAAGTTATTGAGACAAAATCAAGAAGAGTGGTGCAGGAAAAGCACAACAGGTCAGGCAGCATCCGAGGAGCAGGAGAGACGCCGTTTCGGGCAAAAGCTCTTCGCCAGGAATGCCCGAAATGTTGACTCTCTTACTCCTTGGATGCTGCCTGACTGGCTGTGCTTTTCCCGCGTCACACTTTTTGACTCCGATCTCCAGCATCTGCAGTCCTCACTTTCTCGTACATTATTGAGACAGATGAATAGCAGCTTGGTGAAGGAGGTGGATTTTAAGAAGCATCTTAAAGAAAGGAAGAGAGTTATAGGAAAGGAATTCCAAAGGTTAGGACCTTGACAATTGAAGAGACAACAGAAAATTATGGAATGCTTTTATTTGGTCATCACTTAACCTATGTTCCCTCTTATTTTTTTTTCTGTATGGACCTCCAAGCTCTCTGTGTAGCAATGATTACCAAAACTGCAAGTCAGTACATTAGCGGGAACATTGTACTGAACCATCTTTGTTCAAAGACAAGGAGTCTTAACTTTTCTAAAATGACGCCATAACCCCAGTCCAATCTCCATGGTTAAAAATCACACAACGCCAGGTTATAGTCCAACAGGTTTAATGGAAGCACTAGCTTTCGGAGTGCCGCTCCTTTATCAGGTGGTTGTGGAGGACACACTTGTAAGGCACAGACTTTATAGCAAAAGTTTACAGTGTGATGTAACTGAAATTATACATTGAAAAATACCTTGATTATCTGTTGAGTCTTTCATCTGTTCGCATACCATGATAGTTTCACTTCTTTCATGTCTAAATCACAAAACGTTTTTTTTCAAAAGTTGCATTCTGTCTGTTGTCGAGCTGACACCAATTGTTACAGTTAACCTGAGATCAATTGGAAAAATAGGTTGAAGAGCTAAGCTACAGACAGCTACACAAAAAACATTAGACAAATTGATTTGTTCTTGGGAGGAGTCCCCCTTGTGACACAGTGGTAGCCCTGTGGACCAGGAGGCCCGGGTTCTGAATGGGTTGATTAGAAAAATAGTTTTTTAAAAAAAAACCAAAAAAACATGCTGCAGCACAGAGGGCCTTTTTGTACACAATGGCAGTGTCCTTACACCTGAACCCAGAGGTCTGGATTCAAGTCCCATCTGGTCCAAAGGTATCTAATAAAATCTCTGAAGAAGTTTTTTAAAAAAGTTAATAAAAAAGATACTGCTGAACAGAGGGTTGTTATGACACAGTGATAGTGTCCCTATCTTTGGGCGGGGAGACCCAGGTTTGAGTCCCAACCTGCTCCATAGGTATTTTTTAACATTTCTGAGCAGATTGATTAAAAATTATAAATACTTCAGGACAGAGGCAGCACAGTGGAGTAGACGCTTTATTTCCTCTTCCAATTTCATTTTGATTTCGCTCCCTACCTGTCCCTCACTTTGGTGGTCTGCGTTGCCTTAAATGGGTTTTGCATGTAAATTAATCAATTGGAAAACACAGGTGATTTGCTGGTGGTGATTAATAGATGAAAAAATAGCCTGGATGATTTGGGGATGGGGAAATAAAAGTTCAGTTGTGTGTAAGAGCACTCTGGATATAATTTTTAAAAATGCAGAACAGAGAAGAAGTGGATTTGGGAATTGTTCTGGATACTAAGCTTTCCATTGAGACCAAATTATACTATTCAGTATGTCTTCATCCCCTTCGAACAAAGATGTTTGTCTGTACAAATGTAACCATATGAAGTGTGACCAGTTGGCTAAGACACCTCACTCAGTTTTAACAGAATTTACAGATCTGAAGATCCCATTCATTATACTCTAGAAAACTAGTTGGGGGAGGATAGAATTGAAATCAGCCTTTACTGTACATGCTTTAAGAAGCATTTATTTTCAAAGTTGTGGATTTCAAGCGTGAAACTTCAAATGCAACCATCAGACTTTCAGTTGGTCTATTTATAAACAAGTGAATCACTGGTTAATGCTTATTACCTCATGTACAATTAATCTCAATTAACATACAATTAATGTTGTTTTCCCTCCCTGATCTTTGCTGAATTGCTGACCTTAACTATAATTGGTCACCACACCCACATGTAAGAAAGAAAGGAAGAAATTGCATTTTGTAGCCTCTTTCACATCCTCAGGACACCTGAAAACCTTTTAGAGACAATGAGATACTTTTTGAAGTGGAATTACTGTTATATTGACATTGGCATCCAATGTCAGACAACAAGCTCCGACAGCAGCAATGCGGTGATAACCTTTCTTTTCTGTCGGCTGAGGCATAGATATTGGCCCGAGCAGTGTATTGAACAAAAATAGAAATTGTTGGAGAAATGCATCAAATCTGGCAGCACATATGGAAAGAAAGCAGATTTAACATTTCAAGTGCCTTCTTCAGTATGGTGAACATCCTTTCAAGTAGTGCTATGGGATCATTTATGTTCACCAGAAAGAGCAGTCAGGGCTCAGTTTAATCTCTAATATCCAAAAGGTTGCAGCTCAAACAATAATACACTATGTAGACCTCCATTTTTGTGCTGAGATCCCTGGAACAGCACTATGCCCAGTGAGACAGACTTTGAACAGATCTAGTAACTCAAGACTGGGTACCAATGAGGCGTTACAGGCCATCAATAGCAGCAGAATTGCATTCCAACACAATGGCCCAGTATATCCTGACTTCCCAATACCTTTCCATCATCTACAAGGCTCGAGTCAGCAGTGTGATGGAAATACTCCACTTGCCTGGATGAGGGCAGCTCCAACAACACTCAAGAAGCTTGATACCATCCAGGACAAAGCAGCCCGCTTGATTGGCACCACATTCACAAACATCCCACTCTCCCCACCACCAATGCTCAGTAGCAGTAGTGTGTACTATTACAAGATGCATTACAGAAATTCACCAAAGATCTTCAGACAGCACCTTCCAACCCCCTGAGCACTTCCATCTAGAAGGACAAGGGCAGCAGATACATGGGAATACCACCGCCTGCAAGGTCCCCTCCAAGCCACTCACCATCCTGACTTGGAAATATTGCCATTCCTTCACTGTCGTTTGCTAAATTCCTGGAAGTCTTTCCCTCATGGCATTGTGGATCACCCCATAACAGGTGGACTACAGTGGTTCAAGAATGCAGCTCATCACCACCTTCCCAAGGGCAACTAGGGATGGGCCACATCCCACAAATGAATAAATAAAAAAACAAGATTGAACCCATAACCTTCTCATCTGAGTGAATGTTGATGGTACAAAGAAAGACATATAATTATCCAAGACTTCTTATTCTCAATCACTGATTAAGGGATCCCTTCATGGATCCCTAATCCTAATATTAATCCTGCATGGAAAGTGTGTGTTTGTGAGAGATGCCTTCCATGGTGAATGAGCTGGTCTCATGTATAAGGAGTACAGGAAGACAGGGGTCACAGAATTCTGACATTCTCTAAATCTATCCCAGGAAAATGGTTGTCTGGTGGACAGGATGATTTACTTCCAGAAAACTCAATTCTTCACATTTGCTGGCAAGCTTCCAAAGCTTCACTAAGCTTGGTAAATGTTTCCATGTTCTAATTTTTTCCGAGTTATTGGACCAATAAACGAATCCTCATTTGCAAATGAAATAAATCCTTCTGAATGTCTTGTTGATGCAAACAAATGAGAATGCAAGCTCAGGGTGGTGTTTAATGGGGCTGGTAGTGCAGGAGCTCTGAGTTTGAAAGTAGCATTTTCTCAGGGTTCGTGGGACACAAAGAATGATGCCCATTTTATGCTTTTAATTACAGCCCAGAATAGATTATCTGCTCTTTTGCATTTGTCTGGACTGAGATTAAAACAAAATGTGGTAATTAAAAGATAGTGAGCCCTTGGCTCCAGTGACTGACTGTCAAGTAGATGATTTGCAATATTATTGTCCGCTGTACAGATATAACTCGAGCTCAGAAATACATTTGCTGTGTTTTAGCAGCCAGCTAGTAACGATTGAGATGGGCTCTTACTGCTCTGATGGCCCATTTGGTTTCAGGCAATGGGTAACAAAAATCATACAGATCAGTTAATAGAGATTGCAGTCAGCATAGAATTTACAGCACAGAGCATAGGCCAGTCCGCCCAATTGGTCTATGCCATTGTTACTGCACAGAAGCTTCTTTCCATCCTTACTTCACCTCACCTTGTCAGCAGCTCTGTGGGGAGATTACAATATGGAATCAGACCATTTTGCTCAAAATTTTCAGACTGGTCATTTACACATAATTGCTGCTCCCATGTACCTGCACTGTTCCCATATCCCTTTCTAAGGCCGCTGTTCTCAGCCAGCATGGTGGCACAATGGTTGAGCCCCAGCAGCTGTGTGCAGTGCTTATGTTGGAGAAAGACTTGCATTTAAGCATTTTGCAGCAAAGAAAGTTTTTTTCTTAAATTTTGAATTGTAGTCACTGTTCTAACGTAGGAAATGTGGCAGCTAGTTTATGCACAGCAAGGTCCTGCAAACATAACAGCAATGTCATAATAAACAGATAGGTCTTTCCTTTAAATGATATTGGTTGAGGGGTTAATTATTGTCGAGAGAACAGGGTGGCTTTCCATTGCCCTTCTTCAAATAGAGTAATTGGATCATTTACATCTCTTGAGAGGGCTTCAGTTTAATGTCTGACCTAAAAGTCCCACCTCCACCAATGTTGTGCTCTTCAGTGACCACAGGTCAGTGTGGATATTGTGTTTAAGATGATGGACTGAGATTTGACCTTTTTAGTTAGAAACAAGGGGAGACAGCCAACCTTTTAAGCCACACATGATAATAGGCAGTGGGGTGCAGGAGACCTGGTGAGAAATCACCTAGTATTTCCACTTCTGAAAGACCTGTATTAATCCCCTGCTGGCAACCGTGTTGAATCATGAAGAATTCAATGATGTCCCTCCCATTGACAATACCTTACCAGAGCTATCCAGATTCACATACAATGATTGGCTGGTTGGGGTGGCAGCACTGGCAAGGAGTCATTTCCTTCAGGAGGGCACAGCAGAGAGAACGAAAAGTGCTAACTGTACTCTGGCCAAAAAAATGATGGAAACATGGTCATATGAACTCATGCTTCCAAGGTTGTGTCTGAACAACAGCTCAGAGTGCAAATGTCATGAATTTGTTTTTATTCTTTCTTGGGATGGCAATGTCACTGGTAAGATCAACATTTATAATCCACTCCCTCAGTACCCTAAGATGATGATGATAAATCTACTTTTTGAACCGATACAGTCATGTTTTATATAACTGACATCTTGAGCGGCGCAGTGGCTCAGTAGTTAGCACTGCTGCCACACAGCACCAGGGTCCTAGGTTCGATTCCAGCCTTGGGCAAAATGTCTGTGTGGAGTTTGCACATTCTCCCCGTGTCTGTGGGGTTTCCTCCGGGTGCTCCGGTTTCCTCCCACAGTCACAAAGATGTGCGAGTCAGGTGAATTGGCCATGCTAAATTGCCCGTAGTGTTAGATGCATTAGTCAGAGGGAAATGGGTCTGAGTGAGTTACTCTTTGGAGGGTCAGTGTGGTCTTGTTGGGCCAAAGGGCCTGTTTCCACACTGTAGGGAACCTAATCTAATCTAATCTAGTC
This sequence comes from Chiloscyllium plagiosum, assembly GCF_037043375.1. NCBI lineage: Eukaryota > Metazoa > Chordata > Chondrichthyes > Orectolobiformes > Hemiscylliidae > Chiloscyllium > Chiloscyllium plagiosum. Next base: position 17,527,135 of record NW_028270175.1, on the reverse strand, counting down.
AGGCCTCCTTAGACAGCAATTAATAGTCAACCATGTTGGCATGGGACTGGATTCATGTTTGGGTCCAAGTCAGGTAAGAAGGCGAGTTTGCTTTCCCCAACTAGCAATATGGAACTAGTTGGATTTTTATCATAATTTGACAGCATCATAGTCACTTTTACAGAGGCCGAATTTTCATTTCCAGATTTATTTAAATTGAGCTCAAATTCACAAATTGCACTGGTGGAATTTGAACATTCTCTGACTTACTATTCCAGTTATCTAACCACTGCATCCAAAATGAAATGGATTGGAGAAGTCCCTTTGCAGCAGAAAGAAAGGGAATTCAGTACAGTTAAACCTTATTTTCAGGATGGGGCCAACACTACCCAGTATGGAATAACCATTTGTCGCTACATGTTGTAGTTTTACTAATCTAGACAAGCAGGAGGCTGGAAGAACACAGCAAGCCAGGTAGCATCGGGAGGTGCAGAAGTTGACGTTTCAGGTGTAACCCTTCTCCCGGAAGCCTGGCTTGCTGTGTTCTTCCAGCCTCCTGCCTGTCTATGTTTGCTAATCACCAATGTTGCAAAGGATAGATCTGGCCACATTGCTATGAAATGCTCCAAGTAGTTAGATTGGGTCATACCGCTTGTCCCTCATGGAGAAATTTATATAGAAAAGCCCTTTGACCACACTCAAATAGACCCTATTCAGCATGTAATATTCTTGAGGTCCTGTGGGAAAAGGAGGTGATAAATCCTTTTCAATGGATGCCTGAGCAGACTGTCAAAATCATTTGGCAGAAAGCCACATTATAAGAACTTTCAAACAAGCAGGCAGAAATAACCTGGCTGGTGGTGAAAAGGACCCTTCCCATCACATCCTTCCTACAATCCTAGAGGCTCACCCTCTCTGCTGCTGCCCTTAAGGTGGCTGTGATGGAGAACAGACTGTTGGCTGCCTCTTTGGGAATGTGCTGTTGCAAAGAAGGTCTGCAGAGAGATGACATGATTCTTGACAAGGTTCACCCCAAATCTGCAATGTTCCATGGGCTATTCCCACAATGCACACCAAAACAAACATCAGTTGAGCCTGGAGGGCTATCACATTGGTGAAAGACAGAAACTATGGAACCCCTTGGCTGTGTGCATTTAAAAAAAAAAGGGTTTTGAAATTGTACTGAGACACCTCAAAGTGGAACATGGTCTATAGAGAAAAAGTGTATCTATCGCTATCTTGCTATAGTTTCTAATTCGAACTATTTTGTCCTAGGGCTGTACATCCGCTATGAATGGATATTGTTAATATTATGAGTTAATGCAGTTTCATTGAGACATATTAGATAGGAACATGGAGACAAATTTAATTTTATTGTAAATTCTGTAACATGCCAAATAGAAATATTTTTAAAATGTTAGAAATAATGTGTATTTTTTGAAAAGAAGTACTGCCCTTTCAGTGTGTTTAGCTCAATAGGCCACTCAAGGGGGCATTAAACATCACCCATGAAATGTGGACAGACCAGATATAAGTCAATTGGGTTTGTTTTCACCATCTACCAGCTCACAGCTGACTAGATTTTTATGCTAATTTTTCTGTATGAAAGTTTTCCTCACCTCCCATTGTACCTCTGACAGAAATCCTGGAGACGGTCGGAAACGTTTGTACCATATTCATGGAATGTCAGGCTCAAGACGATATCCCACTAATTTTTCCAGACTGTGCTGCATGTAGCATTCTTTCAATACCTGTACCCAAATTATAAGGCTTAAAGTCTTACACATTCACTCTTGATTGGCTAGTTGTCTTTGGGGGGCATCACTCTGGAACTTAATCCTGCTATCCACACACACACTAGAAAATTCAATCTATGATGTAACTGTAATGTGTACCTTCATAACTGATTGTACTGGAATTTGAATCCAAAATCTTGATGTTGCCAGTCCAGTGTTGTAACTGAATTCTATATCGAGACATTGTGACAGCAGATGTGATGCTCTTTGGGTTCCTAACAATGTATCTACATGCATCTTTGTATGTGTATCTGCGAGTGTCTTCCTCTGTGTATTTCTGTATACGTATCTGTGAAAATGTGTAAACGTGACTGTGTGTCTGTGTTTTTGGACTGTGTCTGTATGTATATGTGTTACTACCTGTGTCCCTGTTACTGCGTGAGTGTCTGTATGTCTGAAAGTAGGTTTGTGTTTCTGTGACTGTGTGAATGACTGCCTTTTGGTGTGTATGTGTGTAGTTTTAACTGTGTATCTGTGATTGTGAGAGCATCTGTATGTGATATTCGATAGTGTATGTTTTGTCCTCGATCTTGTAGTCATTCGTGTAACAGTTGTTAAAGTCTGATGTGATTTCCTCCTCCTCCTTTTCCTATACCAGAAAACTTCTTGATAAATTTATGATGAAGCGCTGTTATATTTTATTAAACAGCCCCAGAGCTAACAGGAGAAGGATGATCTTCGAGCACCAAGTAATGATGGTTGTAAAATAGAATCTTCATGTGGTAATCCTGCAATCTTCCTCGGCATAATCACGCCTTCCACATTTCACAACAAATTCCCTAACTACATTTTTGAGAAAAATATTCCCCGTTTTCTTCAGACAGTGCTAGAGTGATGCCTTCTGGATGTCAGCATCCCTCCGATATAACAGTTGATTTATCAGACTGAATGTGTGTAGCTTAGTAATTGCAAGCAGGCTTTTATATCATAAGGGCATCACAGGGGATCATGATATTATTGAATGGTGAAACAGGGTCAAGGAAGTAAATGCCTGCCCTGTTCCTATGATCCTATGTCTGCATGCACATACATGTATGCATGCACACATACATACCTGATGCAAAGCCAGAATACCAAATGCAGGGTTGCCACTCCCACACATGTGAAGAACCTCTTGCAGTTGGAGAACAACCCAGCTCTAATAATTCATCCACCAAAACAAGTTCACATTGCTGCTAAAATGAGCAAATAGGAATGTTTTGCAAATCTGTTTCTGGGCTGACATACATTCATCATAAAAGAAAAATTTCATTCAGGAAGTTAACACCTTGGCGAGGGTGCAGAGAAAATTGATTGGAATGATACCAAGGGTATGGAACTACGGTGAGAAAGAGAAGCTGAGACTGTTTCCCTTAGAGGAGAGAGGATTTAAGGGAAACTTATTAAAGTGAGAAAAATGCTATTAGGTATTGATAGTGTAAGGAAGGAGAAACTGGCCCGGATTTTCTGATGGCCAGACAGTGGTTATTTCCAGCATAGATGGGAGTTGTAAATGCAGACCTTCTGGAATCCCTTCATAGCACATTCAGAAGGAATTACCCAGGAAATTTAATTTTCTGCTGAGCAATTCATCTGCACCTGGCACCCTCCAAAATCGGAGACTTTATTTTACTTAATTTTGTCAGAACCCTCCAAAGCCTCTGAATCTGACAAAATTAAGTAAATTGTTACTCAGTTACATGCTATTAAATAAGTAGTATAACTCCTGAGCAACTTCAGTGTGAAATTATCATCAGACTTAGCTCACACATATACGACTTGACCCAACTCAGCACCTCCTGCGGTACCACCCCTCCTGCTGTACCAAACCCCCACCCTATCCCTGCCAGATCTGGTTTCTCCCCTTCCAACCTACCCTACCCTAAACACTGCATCATGTACTTTGTCACTTTGTATCCTGGCGCTCTACCCACTTAGCACCAACCCATCTGGCATCCTGCGCCCCTTACTCAGCTACCACCCTATCGTCCTAGCACTCTCATGTTACACCTAATTTATGTACTTACATTTAACAGCAGTTTTCAAAGTGGTTGTCAAAACCTTTAAATGTCAGAATACAAAAGCTGACTCCTGTGAAAAGGGGGCATAGTTAGCCTTCCTCTGACAGTTCTGTGTTTTGAAAGAACTGTCAGAATGGAAATACAGTTCCTCATCCCTGAGGGAGACCAGAGCAGAATCGCTCACAGAAGGGTGCAGCTCTCCTTTCCTGAAAATGGGCTAGAGTCAAAAAACAGTGTTACCACAGGCAGGAAGAATTGGTAAGGCCATGGGAAAAGAATTGGAGAAAGATGATAGAAGATTTTCTTTTTAATAGAACAAGTTATTATCTGAAATGCATTGTACAAAACAATGAAGGAAGCAGATTCAGTAGTAACTTTCAAAAGACAATTGGGAACATACCTGGAAAATAAAACTTGCTGAGCTTAAGGAAAGGGCAAGGAGAGTGAGATGAATGCAAAAGCTCTTTCAAGGAGCTGGTAAATGTGCATTGGGCTGAATGGCCGCCTTTTGTCAATTGAAAGCACTTTCATTCTACTTTGTCATGTTTATCTGTGTGTGGTATATGTATGTTTGTATTTACTTAGGAGTAAGCTCCTCGGGAAAGTGTTGAGAACCTTCTTGCCTATTCATCAGCTGTCACGGTGTGCTTTTTTTGTTCCTTTCCCCCCATCCCTTACCCTCAATTTCCAGACATAGCTCTCCTATGCAGTCATTATGGAAGAGCTGAATAAGTATTCCTGGCAGCCATTTTAGTTGTGAAAATGTGTTGCTGGAAAAGCGCAGCAGGTCAGGCAGCATCCAAGGAGCCTGACCTGCTGCGCTTTTCCAGCAACACATTTTCAGCTCTGATCTCCAGCATCTGCAGTCCTCACTTTCTCCTCAGCCATTTTAGTTGTTCCAATGATGGAAACTTTAGTGCACAGAGCTGTTGCATTTGCAATCAAAATGAAAATGGCCCTGACACAATTCAGAAGGGTTGCCCGCTGGGCACTCAGGAAAACCATTACGTTGCTCAGATTCCTTTTGCAATTGTTGTGGGCTCAAAAGCAAAACAATCTTTTCCATGACTTACTTTCCGCGCAGTTTGATTTTTAATACCTTTCGCAATAGGTGCAGAAACGTTGATCCTTGTAAGGCAGGATGTCTCAGCGTCAGTAATTCTACAAGACTGCTGAAGCTGAAGCCAAGAATGATGGGGAGTATTTTGGAATTTTCATTAATTTGCTGGCTGAATTGGTTTCTTCAACTGAAATGCTTGCTCACAGCAAAAGTCAAGAAGCAGTTTCGTTTGTATAGCAACGTCCGATGTTCCAGAGAACTTTACAGCTAATTAACTGTTTCTGATGCATATTCACATCGAAAACAGTGTACAGCAAGCATATCATATCTTTTATAAGTGACTCACCCACCAACAAACCTGAGAAAAGCTATAGGGGATGGACTCGACATATATATACATAAGTCATTAACGGTGACAGAACAGATGGAGAGTGCAGTTAATTAAGCATACAGAATCCTTGGCTCTACTAATAAGGGCATAGAGTACAAGAGCAAGGAGGTTATGCTGAACTTAGTTAGACCTCTGGAGGTGTATTGTGTACAGTTCTGCATGCCACACTTTGGAAGGATATTGGAGTGAATGCAGAAGAGATTTATGAAAGAGGTTCCAGGGATGACAAACTACAATAATGAAGGTAGATTAGAGAAGGTGGGTCTGTTTTCCTTGAAGAGAACAATTCTCAAAGGAGGTTTGATTGAAGTTTGCAAAATCGTGAGATACTTAGTTAGACTGGACAGGAAGAAATGGTTCCAGCTCGTAAAAAGATTGAGAATAAGAGGGCACAAATTTAAAGTGATTTGCAAAACAAGCAAAAAGATGTGAGAAAGAACATTTGATGCAGTAAATGGTTTTGGTGGGAATGCATGACCTGGAAGTGTGATGGAGGTAGGTTTGATCAAGGCATTTAACAGGGCATTATAAAACTGCTTAAACAAAAACAACGTGCAGGGAAAGGAGGAAAGGGCTGAAGAATAGCACTATTTCACGATGCTCATTTGGGCAGTTGAAGCAAATTTAATGAGCTGAATTGGCATCCTGCACATAACTAGTATGTAATTCTGTGAACGTTCACCTCCAAATCAGAAGATCGGAGATCAGATCCATTCCAGGGAGTTGTGGATAAAATGTAAGCTGAAATCCTGGTGTAGCATTTTCTCAGACCATTGAGTGTGGGAGTTGGGACGTCATGTTGCGGTTGTACAGGATGTTGGTAAGGCCATGTTTGGAGTATCGTGTACAATTCTGGTTGCCCTGTTTTAGGAAGGATATTATTAAGTTGCAGAGGGTTCAGAAAAGATTTACAAGAATGTTGCCGGAACTGGAGGGTCTGAGTTTTAAGCAAAGGTTGGACAGGCTGAGACTACTTTCACAGGAGCATAGGAGGTTGAGGGATGATCTTATGGAGGTTTATAAAATCATGAGGGGTATAGATAAGGTGAATAGGCAAGGTCTTTGCAATGGACTAGAGGAGTTCAAAACTGGAAGGCATATTTTTAAGGTGACAGGAGAAAGATTTAAAAGGGATCTGAGGAGCAATGTTTTCACACAGAGGGTGGTTCATATGTGAAATGAACTGCCAGAAGCAGTGGTGGATGCAGCATTTAAAAGGCATTTGGTTAGTTACACAAATAGGAAAGGGTTATAAGGATATGGGCCAAACACAGGCAAATAGGACGATTTGGGAAACTTGTACGGCACTAATGAGTTGAACCGAAGGATTTGTTTCTGTGCTGTATGACTATGAGAGTTGCACGGTTGGAAGTGCTGCCTTTTAGTTGTGATGTTAAACTGAGACTCTTAGGTGGGCATAAAAGTTCAGACCTGCACTATTTCTTCGTATTCTGGCCAGAATCTAACTCTCAACCAACATCAGGAGAACAGATTACCTGGTCATTATCTCAGTGCTGTTCATGCGAGTTTGCTGTGCTTTAATTCTCAAGGAAGTAGATAAGCAGGAGACTGGAAGAACACAGCAAGCCAGGCAGCATCAGGAAGTGAAGAAACTGATGTTTTGGCTGTAGACCTTCTTCAGGACTGGGGTGGGTGTAGGGGGAGCTGCAGATAAAGGGGGTGGGGTGGACAGGATAGTGAGGTGGGGATAGGTGAAGACAGGTAGAGGGTACGACCTGATTGGTCAATGGGGAATCCGTTTGGTGGCTGGAAGGAAGCGTCAGTCAGAGGAATGGAATGGAGGGTGAGGGATTGGGAAGGGAGTCAAGGGATGGGAAGGAAGGTTATTTGAAATTGGAGAGCTCAGTTTTGAGTTCTCCAGGCTGTAAACTGCCCAGGCAGAAGATGAGGTGTTGTTCCTCCAATTTGTGGTCTGATTCGTTATGGCAATGGAGGAGACCAAGGATGGTCATGTCAGAAAGGCAGTGGGAAGGGGAATTAAAATGGATGGTGACAGGGAAGTCCGGTCGGCCCCTGAGGTCCCGACTGAGATGCTTGGCGAAATGTGCCCTTAGTTTACATTTGGTCTCCCCGATGTAGAGAAGACAACATCAGGAGCACCGGATACAGTAAACTAGGTTAAAGAGTGGCAGGTGAACCTCTGTCTCACCTGGAAGGATGGTTCAGGGCCCTGGATGGAGATGAGGGGGTGGTGTACCGGCAGGTTTTGCATATTTTTCTGTTGCAGTGAAAAACACCGGGGGGTTCGGTGGTGTATGGGAAAGGGGGAGTTGAATTGAATTTATTGTCACGTGTACTGAGACACACTGAAAAACTTTGTCTTGCAAGCAATACAGGTAGATCACAGAGTTAAATAGCATTTGTAATTAAATAAGAGGTAAATAGCGGCAAAAACAAAAACACACTTATAGGTGAATGATAAGAGTTTGTGAGTCCATTCAGTATTCTAACAACAGTCGGGTAGAAACTGTTTTGAAACCAGCTGGTGTATATGTTCAGGCTTATGTACCTTCTCCCTGAAGGTAGAGGTTGTAGAAAAACATTGCCAGGGTGGGATGGATCTTTGAGAATGCTGGTGGCCTTTCCTTGACAGCAGGCCTGGTAGATAGATTCTATAGATGGGAGGTTGGCCTTTGTGATTGTCCGGGCCGAGTTCACCACTCTCTGTAACTATCTCCGATCTTGAATAGTACAGTTGCCATACCAGGCAGTAATACATCCAGGCAGGATTGGTGAAGGGAAGGCAGAGAGGGGTGGGAAGGGGAAGATATTCTTGGGGTGGGGTCTAGTTGGAGTTGGCAGAAGTGTTTAAGGATAATACATTGGATGCAGAGACTGGTGGGGTGGTAGATAAGGACAAAGGGGACCCTGCCTTTATTGCGCTTGCGGGAAGGGGGATCAGAGCAGTGAAATGGGGAATGGAGACAGTGTGGTGGTGGGCAGTCTGGATGTCAAAGTCGAGGAAAGCATGTTGTTCTAAATAAGTGGACATGTGGGATGCTTGGGAGTGGAATGTCTCCTCTTCGGAGCAGATGCGGCAGAGGCAGAGGAATTGGGATGGAGTTCTTGCAGGATACTGGTTGGGAGGAGGTGCAGTTCAGGTAATTATGGGAGTCTGTGGGTTTGTAGTAAATGTTTGTCTGGAGACTGTTGCTGGAGATGGAAATGGAGAGGTCAAGAAAAGGGAGGGAGGTGTCCAAGGTGGACCAAGTGAATTTGAGGGCACAGTGGAAGTTGTGCGCGAAGTTGATGAACTGCTCCAGCCAGGTGCAGGATGCTGCACCGATGCAGTCATCGATGTAACGGCGGAAGAGTTGGGGCACAGTACCTGTGTAGGTACTGAAGAGGGACTGTTTGACATAGCCGATAAAGAGGCAGGCATTGCTGGGGACCATCCTATTGCCCATAGGATTGCTCTCTGGATTTGGAGGAAATGGGAGGAGTTAAAGGAAAAGTTATTAAGAGTGAGGACTAGTTCTATGAGGTGGAGGAAAGTATTGTTGGAGGGGGACTGGATGGAGTTCTTTTTTGCCTCTAGTAAAGTACTTTAGGGCATTCTGAGGACATGAAAGGTGCTATTTAAATATAAATAATTCTTCTAATGACCCATCTTACACTTGTATCACAACAGGAGCTCCTTGGAATTTTGAATAGTTGGCAACGGCTGTAGCTATATTGGTTAGAATGTCTTCCCAATGACATTTTTTCCAACAACACTGTCTCAGGTGTGTTATGTCACAGCTGTGAAATTCTGTGTGTTTGCATTCACAGAAATGTCAAGTGTTTCTGTTGTTTTAAACACTCTCAGTCAGCGCAAAATAATTATTTACAACAAGCAAGTGACAGAATTTGGCCCTCGCTGACTGTTTAGTGCAGAATACATGTGATCCTATTAACCTAATATTTAAAAGTTGTTTACCTGTAAGCTGGAACAATTCAACCTATCTAGATATCTGCTCTTCTATTTATAGTCTATTCCAGTACTCCTTATTCTGTGCTATGACAAATTATAACTATTTTCTCTCTTTGTTGTGTTTCTGTTGTGTCTAACTCTACTACTTCCTGACTGTTTTATCTCTCTATGCTATCTTTTGTCTCACAGTCCTGATTCATTTTCTCTTTGATACCTCCATCACTGTCCTCTTTTATTCTGCAATGCTACCCACATTCTTGTTACTATTTCTATTTTACCATTTTTTTTTCCTTTTATTATCTCTCTCACTTCTGCTTCCTGTTATTTCTGTTTTACTTCCTTCTCCTGCAGATCTCCCATTCTTAATTCCAAGATGGATTTGGTATTCCCTTAAGATGATTGCAAAGTGATCTAATTGAGGAGTTTAAGATATGTAAAGGATTCAGCTGGGTAGGTGGAGAGCAACTATTTTTTGTGGTGGGACAGGCCAGAACAACGAGGCAAAACCTTAAAATTGGTGATCGCAGCTATCATTTCTTCATACAGGGGAGATTGAAAATCTGGAACTCTTGCCTCCAGAAAGCTGTGAATGATGGGGTCAGTTGCAAAGTGCAAAACCAACAGTAGATTTTTGATGGGTAAAAGTATTGAGAGTTATGGAACCAATACTGATTACAGTTAAGATGCAGATGAGCCACAATCTAATGCTATAGCAGTACCAACTCAAGGCAACTGAATGGCCATCTGCTGTACCTAATTGGGAGCTGATAATGTATCTACATCCTGGAATTCTAAGTAAAATGAAAACCAAAAAAAAAAGCAAAAATATGTGGATGCTGAAGATCTAAAACAACAACACAAAGCTGGCAGACCTGCTGAATTTCTCAAACAATTTCTGTTTTTATTCTGGAGAATTGAATCCCCATTTGTGTGTATGTATGTTCACAGAGGTACACTCATCACCAATGAACATTAGGAGCAAGCCTCCCATCTCTCAGATAACTGAAAGGTGACGCCTTGTACAAGTTACCTTTCATGAACCTGGAATAGCTTCACACTCGAATTATAGCTATACATACTGTGTCAATGCCTGGGGCCAAAACTGCTTAACATTGAGGCAAGCTGCACGAAAGAACAGATCTATAAGTGGTTCATGGTCTCTATGTTCAAAGGACTGGAGCATTAGCTGAGTTGTAGTCAGAAACATCTGAAGCAAAATGAACATAATTTTATGGTGTAATTTATGAAAGAAAGAAAGAATGAATTGTATTTATGTAGCTCCTCTCAAGACTTCAGTCTGTTGCAAAGCACTTTACTATCAATTCATTCATTCTAAAAGTGCTGACACTGGTAAATACAAAAACTAGAAATTGCCAAGCTTCCAGGGTTGTCCTGGAATCTTTGGGAATTCATGATTAATCTCCTGGACATTGCTACCAGCAAAAACCTGGGAGAAGTATCATAGTGCATTCAAAATATATAATTTTAATTTTCATTCACAACTTCTATTTATTAGTTTTTTTGAAATATTGAAGCTGTGTAACAGAAACGTTTTAGCTAGGGCTGATGAAGGCAGTAGGTCATAAATCAGGATTACCTGAACTAGAGGGAGTAACTCTATGGATGTTGCAGCTAATGACAGTGAAGGCCTTCCTATCAAAATAGAGCTGTGCTGTGTCTGGTCTTCACCAGTGTGGCAGAAAAACAAATTATTCAACTTGTAAACTCTGCCTTTCAGACTCCATGGTTTTTTGAAGTCTTGGTTTTAATTTAATATGAGTTTCTGAACAAAGGGACTTGTAATTACTGACTTTGTTCTTATTCTTTTTAATGTATGGGATAGCAATGCACAGGGCACAATAGCATGACAAAACCAATCATGTGAACAACATGTTTGTGGAAGACATAATACCACCAAAAGCCCAGTCACTATGAACTTTAAGAAGTTTGCTTCAGATGTTTCTTTAACTGTGCCGTTTCAGGTTGCTGAATGTTTGTGGAATACATTTTCAGTGCCCTGTCCACTGCTAAGTTGTGGGTGACTATTAAGTGAGTGGCGATTTGCAGAGTTAAATACATAAAATTTGACATTGTTTCTTATTTTAATGATCTGTAAAACTGTTTTATGACACAAATGTCATGTTATGCAAATGTCTCGTGTCACCAGCTCAGACATGCCATTGTGATCAGGGAATACATTTACATAGAATTACATAGACCTTACAACAAAGGAACAAAAATTTAGCACATTAGGTATGTTGAAGTGTTAATGCACCGCACAAACCACCTTCCACCCTACCTCAACTCATCTTATCTGCATATCTTTCTATTCCTTTCTGTTTCAGGAATTTACCTGATTTAATTTACGCTATTTGCTTTAAACACCCTATGTGCTAGCAAGTTCAAAATTGTCACCACTGAATAGGCGATCAAGTTTCCTGTGAATTTCCTACTGGTTTTATGAGTTCATTATCTTACTTATGACACATTGTTCAGATCTTACCTACAAGTATCTACCCAACCAGTCGAAATCATAAAACATTTCAAACAGGTCACCTCTCAGTCTTTTTTCATTCAGAGAAGAGGCCAAGGCTTTGTTCTTTTTAGAAAGGTATATCCTTACTGTCTAGTATCATTTTTCACATAAATCTTTACAAACTATGATATGGAAATCAATGATAACTCTGATATTTAAAATCTGCACTATTTTTGTGGGTGTATAGTGCAGAATTTGCAACAATAGGATTTACAGGTTCAGAGGGAGTTGTGTAATAAGCCTTGTAAAGAAACCTTCCAGAATCCCTTAAAAGTCCTATGTCCATCTTCCATCATAAATGAAAAATGAAAGGCAGTCCAGGAAGGCTTCATGAAAACAAAGAGGGTAAATGAGGTTGAGGTAAAATCAATCATAATTTTTTTTAATTGCGTTGTGAGAAATAGACATTGCTGGCAAGGCTAGCTTCCGTTGCCTATCTTTAATTACCCTTGAGAAAGTGTTGGTGAGCCTTTTACTTGAAATGCTGCAATCTATGTGGTATTAGTTCCACAGTTACGTTTTCTTTTAAATCTGGGTGTCGCTGGTTTTGCCAGCATTTATTGCCCATCCCTAATTGCCCACATGGCAATTAAGAATCACCAACATTGCTGTGGGTCTGGAGTCACATGTAGGCCAGACCAAGTTAGGATGGCAGTTTTCTTCCCAAAAGGATATTAGTGAACCAAATGGGTTTTTCTGACCATCAATACTGGATTCACGGTCATCATTAGAATCACAGAATCATAGACTCTTAATTCCAGATTTTTTTTATTGAATTCAAATTCTACCATCCTCCATGGTGGGATTTGAACCCAGGTCCCCAGAATATCAAATGGATTTCTGAATTGAACAGTCCAGCAATAATACTACTAGGCCATCACCTTTTTGTGAGTCAAAGAGTTAGGTCCAATGATATGAAGGAAGGGTCTATATGTTTCCAATGCACAATTATATGTGACTTGAAAGTTATTATGTTCATATACATCTGATGCTTTTATCCTTCTGTGTGGAACTGCTGTGGAAAATTGTAGAGTTGTCGCACTGGTATCAGAGTATAGATTTTAAGAGCTAAATGGTCTTTTGTTCCCCTGTAGAAATCACAAAATCATACATCACATTAGATACAGTTGCTGCAGTTTGATGTACCACCAGAGTGACTGAATACAAATTATTGAGCCTTTTCATAAAATGCTTCATATTTCAACGTAATTTTATAGACTCCAACATCAGCTGACAGGAATCAGCCTCATTTATCCTAGGACAGGGAGCGGTAATCCCAGAATGACTTGTCAAAAGCTTGGATCTGCTAGATCGATTTTTCACTACAATTTATGCCTCTACTGTGGCCCCTCATAAACCCCTGTTGTTCTTTCTTCCCTCTACTCACTCTCACCGTTAAAATAAGTTTTTCTTTCAACTTGAGAAATGGACTGGCAGACCACAGCCTTTTATGTAGGCCATCAAGGTTGACAATACTGTGTTCAGGGACAGAATAAATCAGGGGGCAGTGGTTGTGTCACACCAGGCTTGGGATTTTCAAAAAAGGCTGCATTTAAATAACTTAAATAAGATGTACAGTCCTCTGTTAGTTCTCAAAATCATCTTCAGGAATGTGTGGAAGCAGAAAGTATCCAAGGATATGTCCATTCATTGCCAACAAACTAAGGAATACTCAATATTAACATATTGATCACAGGTCATTGATCACACTTCTGTCATGTGAAGAGCACATGACTTTTAAACATACTTATGGACTGTAGACTTGGACAGCTCTCTTTCAAATCTATTCACTATGTGTACACAAATAAAAGATAAAACATTCTGTCACTACTATATAATTCAATTAGGAAACCTAAGACTGACCTGCGGACCAGCTAATTGACATAGTCAATAGGTGGCAGCAATATCTGGCCGGCAGCTCCATTGGGAGAGGTGTGAACAACCACTACAGATCCAGCAGGTTTAACTGTGACCTCTGCGGAGTTCCTGAAATGGGGTAGAGGATTTCAAGGAGACCTTACTGAGTGCTTGCCTAGCTGAGAGATCATGCCCAGGTAAACCCAGGCTTAGGCCTCAGTTAGAAGGATTGTGTGTGTAGGGTTGTGTGTGTGTGTGTGTCTCCGTGTCTGCTGTCAGGAAATTCTGGTGGCATCACCAATTTGGTCATGACTTGCAAAACGTTAGTACACTGGTACAGCAAGTAATAAAGAAGGCTGACGGAATGATCTCTTTTATTCCGTGATATTTAGCAGTTCAACCTCTAGTGTAATCTGTAGACAGTTCATTAACAACATCTACAGATTAGTCGAACACTGTGATATTGAGCCTTCCAATCAAAATTTGTAAGAGACAGAACTGTCGTAGAACTATTTGATCAATTTGTCGGATCTATTCCAGTCCAAAAAAGATCTAATCTGAGAGAGAGCTATTCTAATCATTGAAGTAAAAACAAAGAACTGCGGATGCTGGAAATAGAGTCATAAAAATCTGAAACAAAAACAGAAATTGCTGGAGAACTTAGCAGGTCTGGCATCATCAGTACAGAGAACAATTGAGTTAAAATTTCAATTCCAGCGACCCTTCATGAATTCCGGCAAAGGCCACTGGACTCAATAATTTGACTCTGTTTTTCTCCTATTCTAATCATGTTAGAAGTAGAGGACAGAAAAAGCCACAGAAAATCCTGAGAGGAGACCACCAACCGCACTACAAAAGAGCAGCAGAACCGATTAATTTCATGCAATACAGGCATTCTAAACAGACACATGGCATGTCAGCTCAAAGAGTATGCAAAATATCAGGTGCCAAGAGCCACTTTCAGCACTACAAAACAGAAAATCCTCACAGACAAAAGCTGCGTCCATCTATGACAAAAAGAATATTACATCTGAAAAACAAAATGGGTCTCTTCCAAAGATATGCAAAAGTCATAAATAGTTCCAGAATTGTGGAACTACTGATGGGTACCCACATAAATAGCTGTACACACTTCCATTGGAACAGATACCTGCATTTGATCATATACTCCATCGAAGGCGCTAGTCAAATTATTTCAGGGAATTGAGATCCATCGGAACCAAGATTGACAGAATTTATTTTATGTCAATTCGCATCTTACCCAACTTAAGCTTTATAAAGGAATTTCAGTGTCAGACAAAGCACCACAGCAGTTACAGTCTACAAAGATAAAACTGCATAGTTCTGGTGGCACAACCCCCAAGGTTGAGGAATGCCACAAGTAACAATGCAACATATAGGTTGTAAATGGGTTTGAAATATGTAAGTAATTCTCAATCAATGCTTCTCACTTCAAAGTCTACATGTGTGCCTTGACTGCAACATCCTGGAAATAGCAGACAGAATTCATTGAGTTCCAAGAACACAGGTAGTTTAGAAACAAACTGTTACTGATCAATTAGACAAAGAGCAACCAGTAGAAAACTTCAAGATGAATGGCTGTGCCTAAAAAGAAGATTGAATTGGCAGAAATTAGTTGTTTTAGTCTACAAAATCTGCTTCATCATAAGATGAAAGCATCCATTGAGATTACCTATATAGGTGTAAGTGAATTGTTTAATTTTTCCAGAAAGTGTCAACTTTGACACATTTAATGGATGGTTTCTCACCAAAAACCTAGCAAGTAATTTTGCATTATCTTCCCAAACTCACCTCATTCCCTATAAACCACATCCCTATGGTGCCCCTCGTTTGCGAAATTGCTGGCCACTGCCAAGATCTCCTGGGATCTGTAGTGCCCTGCGCCATCTTGAAAGCACAGCTGTACACTCATTAAGAGCTGGTGGCCTACAGCTGCCCTGAATAATTTCCCTTCCCACGTGGTTAAAGATGCCCTCCAACGCATCTCGTCTACATCCCGCACCTCCGCCCTCAGATCCCACCCCTCCAACCATAACAAGGACAGAACACCCCTGGTGCTCACCTTCCACCATATCAACCTTCGCATAAACCAAATCATCCGCCGACATTTCCGCCATCTCCAAACAGACCCCACCACCAGGGATATATTTCCCTCCCCACCCCTTTCCGCCTTCCGCAAAGACCGTTCCCTCCGTGACTACCTGGTCAGATCCACGCCCCCCTACAACCCACCCTCCCATCCTGGCACTTTCCCCTGCCACCGCAGGAACTGTAAAACCTGCACCCACACCTCCTTCCTCACCTCTATCCAAGGCCCTAAAGGAGACTTCCACATCTATCAAAGTTTTACTTGCACATCCACTAATCTCATTTATTGTATCCGTTGCTTCCGATGCGGTCTCCTCTACATTGGGGAGACTGGGCACCTCCTAGCAGAGCGCGTTAGGGAACATCTCCGGGACACCCGCACCAATCAACCACACCGCCCCGTCGCCCAACATTTCAACTCCCCCTCACACTCTGCCGAGGACATGGAGGTCCTGGGCCTCCTTCACCGCCACTCCCTCACCACCAGACGCCTGGAGGAAGAACGCCTCATCTTCCGCCTCGGAACACTTCAACCCCAGGGCATCAATGTGGACTTCAACAGTTTCCTCATTTCCCCTTCCCCCACCTCACCCTAGTTCTAAACTTCCAGCTCAGCACTGTCCCCATGACTTGTCCCGACTTGTCCTACCTGCCTATCTCCTTTTCCACCTATCCACTCCACCCTCTCCTCCCTGACCTATCACCTTCATCCCCTCCCCCACTCACCCATTGTACTCTATGCTACTTTCTCCCCACCCCCACCCTCCTCTAGCTTATCTCTCCACGCTCCAGGCTCACTGCCTTTATTCCTGATGAAGGGCTTTTGCCCGAAACGTCGATTCCAAAGCTCCTTGGATGCTGCCTGAACTGCTGTGTTCTTCCAGCACCACTAATCCAGAATCTGCATAGTGACTGTCAATTCTGCCAGAATGTGGGACTCAGGGAAATTAGCATATCTCTTTACAAGTGAGACGAGAGGTCTGGCGCAACATGGAAAATGTGTGGTCACTGCCCTAAGATGTTGGTACCTACTAGCCAAGATGGCCAGAGAACAAGCAGTAATCTGGAGCCAGGAGATTATGATTCTAACTTTTGTGTCAGGAATTCCTGCCTTCTGGTTTCTATCCAGTTATAGAATCATAGAGATGTACAGCATGGAAACAGACCCTTCAGTCCAACTCGTCCATGCTGACCAGATATCCCAACCTAATCTAGTCCCATTTACCAGCACCCGGCCCATATCCCTCTAAACCCTTCCTATTCATATACCCATTCATATGCCTTTTAAGTAATGCAATTGTACCAGCCTCCACCACTTCCTTTAGCAGTTCATTCCATACAAGCACCACCCTCTGTGTGAAAAGGTTGCCCCTTAGATCCCTTTTATATCCTTCCCCTCTCACCTTAAACATATGCCCTCTAGTTTTGGACTCCCCTACCCTGGGGAAAAGATCTTGGCTATTCACTCTATCCCTCCCCTCATGATTTTATAACCCCTATAAGGTCACCGCTCAGCCTTTGACGCTCCAGGGAAAACAGCCCCAGCCTATTCAGCTTCTCCCTATAGCTCAAATCCTCCAACCCTGGCAATATCCTTGTAAATTTTTTCTGAACCCTTTCAAGTTTCACAACATCCTTTCGATAGGAAGGAGACCAGAGTTGCACATAATATTCCAAAAGTGGCCTCACCAACGTCCTGTACAGCTGCAACATGACCTCCCAACATCTATATTCAATGCTCTGACCAATAAAGAAAAGCATACCAAATGCCTTCTTCACTATCCTATCTGTCTACAATTCTACTTTCAAGGAGCTATGAACCTGCACTCCAAGGTCTCTTTGTTCAGCAACACTCTGTAGGACCTTACCATTAAGAGTATAGGTCCTGCTAAGATTTGCTTTCCCAAAATGCAGCACCTCGCATTTATCTAAATTAAAGTCCATCTGCCACTCCTCAGCCCATTGGCCCATCTGATCAAGATCCCATTGTAATCTGAGGTAACCTCCAATTTTGGTGTCATTTGTAAACTTACTAACTATACCTCTTATGTTCAATCCAAATCATTTATATAAATGATAAAAAGTAGTGGACCCAGCACTGATACTTATGGCACTCCACTGGTCACAGGTCTCCAGCCTGAAAAACAACCCTCCACCATACCCTCTGTCTTCTACCTTTTGAGCCAGTTCTGTATCCAAATGGTGAGTTTTCCCTGTATTTCATGAGATCTAACCTTGCTAACCAGTTTCCATGGAGAACCTTGTCGAATGTTGTTGGGAGATTGGGAAACTGCATATCAATCAATTGCAGTGATGTAATAACGAGGATGGTACTGAATATTAATGCACGCAAATAGGTCTTTTGCATCTCACTAGCAAGAATCTCATCTTGCTGTTTAACACGTGGTTGTAAAATGGGACTTTATGCCTCAACGTTAGGAATCTTCTCACTGCCAATCTCAAGGGACTCTGCCAACTTCCTAGCCAATGTCCACATCATTCAATGGCAGGAAAGAATCCACCCGAATTCTCAGATTTTAAAAAAACTAGTGGAAATGCTTTCCGTCCCAGTCACCATTGAGAAACCCGCAGATGAGAAAGTTCAATGAAGTTTTACTGAAGAATCAAATCCTGAGAACAAGAACAAATAGTGCAATATAGTTGAGATCATTGACCAACTTTGAACCAGAGCTGCCGAGACAGCACAACAGTCTGCTGAACATACTGATAAAACAAAACAGTCAATACAGACTTGGTGCTATGTGAACATTCATCTCTCTGTAAAATGATCGAGAATCTGAAAAAAATCTACACCACCTGTCAAACAACCATAAAGGATGATTGAAGATTCCAACGTGATCAACATAAATTGTATAACCAGGGCATGGTCCAAAAGAAAATACTGTCTGGTCTAACCATCCAGGAAACTGCAAAATAGAGACCACCCCCTTCAATTAAAAACAGATTGTCTGATTCAGAAATCCAGCATACTGCACGGAAGAATGTACATGTTTCACCAGTGCAGCTGTTTTCAATTATGCTAAACACCTTTCAGATAAGGTACATCTTCAACATCTACAATGAGCAACAACATCTCCAAACAGTATCCACAAGATAAAGAATTCTCCACCAGGGAAGTAACCTAAACATTAGAATTAAGATTAACAATCCTCAAACCAATCATTCCAAGTCTGAAAAAGATGTTCTGAAAGATTTGTAAAACTTCCAGTGCAGTTGAATTTATGAAAGTCAGACATTTGGAAGGAGAAGGGGTACTGATAAGTGTAATATAGTTATATACATAATTCCATAATATATTAACACAGGGGAAAAATGCTTGGATGAGGTTGTACAAACTAAAAAGACCATAAGACATATGAACAGATTTGGGCTATTCAGCCCATCAAATCTGCTCCATCATGCAACAGCATCATGGATAATCTGATAATCCTCAACTCCATTCTTCCTATCTTATTCCCATAACCCTTGATTCCCTTACTAAAAATCTGTCAATCTTAGCCTTGAGTGCACTTAATGATACAGCCTCTACAGTCCTTTGCAGTAAAGAATTCCACAGATTCTCTGTCAGGTGAGAGAAGAAATTCTTCCTCATCTTAAATGGGAACCCTTATTCTGAAACTATGCCCTCTGATTCTGGACTGAACCACAGGTGGAAACAACCTCTCCACATCTAACCTGTAAAGACCCGTAAAAATTTTACATGTTTCAATAAGATCTCCTTCATTCTCCTAAATTCCAATGAAGGCAAGCCCAAATGCTCAACCTTTCCTCATAAGAAATTCCTTCTGTAACCAGATTCTCTGGATTGCCTCTAGTGCCAATGTGTCTTTCCTGAGATAAGAGAACAAAAACTGTTCAGTGTCTAGGTGTGACCTGGTTTGTACCTTATATAGTTCTATCCAGACCACTGGATGGCACGGTGGCTCAGTGGTTAGCACTGCTGCCTCACAGCACCAGAGTCCCAGGTTTGATTCCAGCCTCGGGTGACTGTCTGTGTGGAGTTTGCATATTCTCCCCGGCTCTGCGTGGGTTGCCTCCGGGTGCTCCGATTTCCTCCCACAGTCCAAAGATGTGCAGGTCATGTGAATTGGCCATGCTAAATTGCCCGTAGTGTTAGGTGCATTAGTCAGAGGGAAATGGCTCTGCGTGGGTTACTCCTCAGAGGGTCGGTGTGGACTGGTTGGGCCGAAGGGCCTGTTTCCACACTGTAGGGAATCTAATCTAATCAATCCTAGTTCTTATACTCCATTCCCTTTGAAATAAAAGCTAACAGTCCTCCCTATTACCCGCTGTACTTGGATACAAATTTTCTGTGATTCATATGTGAGGACCCCAAAATTCAACTATCCTGCAGCTATCTGCAGTCTTTCCCCATTTAAATAATAGTCAGTTCTTCTGTTCTTCCTGGAGTACATAACCTCACATTTTCCATTTGCCAAGTTTTTCCCCTCTCACTTAACCTGTCTGTTTTCCTCTATAGATTTTTTTGTGTCATTGTCAAAACTTGCCTTTCCTATTTTTGTGTCTTCCCCAAACTTATGCATTCACTTGCATCATCTAAGTCATTAATATGTATTGTAAATAATTGTGGGCCCAGCACTGATCCCTGTGGCAGTCCACTAGTTACAGGTTGTTTCCTGAAGAAGCTCCTTTTATCCTAACTGCCTGGCTCCTATTAATTAGCCAGTCCTCCATCCATGCTGGCATACTATTTACAACACCATGGGCTTTTATCTGAAGAAGTAATCTTTTTGAATTTCCAAAAGGCATTCAGTTATATTACATCTATTGGTTGCCCTCAATCTATCCCTCTTGTTGTCTCCTCAAAGCATTGTAACAAATACCCTTGGTGAAGCCATGCTAACTCTGCCTGAGTACATTATGAGTTTTGAAATGCTCTACAATTATATCCTTTATAATAGATTCAAACAATTTCTGGGGTGGCAGATATTAACCTAACTGGCCTATAGAAACCTGCTTTTTGCCTCCTCTTTTTGAATAAAGGAGGTACATTAGTAGTTTTCCAATCTTCTGTAACTTTTCCAGAATTTAAGGAATGTTGCAAGATCACGACCATCATATACACTTCACTGTTGACACTTCCTTTAAAATCTTGGGATGCAACCGATCAGGTCCATGCAACCTATCCATCTCTAGCCCCATTAGTGTCACTAGTACTTTCTCGCTGATGATTTTGTGTATTTCCTTTCACCCCTTCAGCTTTTGATTATTTGGTATTTTTGGAATACTATTAGTGCCCTCCACCGCCCTCAACTCTTCTGCTATTTCCTATTGTTTGAGCTGTGCTGAGATTCACCCAGTCGAATGATGTCCCACAGCCATTGGGTGGGAAATCAATGAGAGTCAGGCATAGTTTCCTAATGGAGACACAATTTATTCACTCATGGGATCTGGGCATTGTGGATTGGGCAAGGATTTATTGTCCATCCCTAGGTGCTCTTGAGAAGATGGTAGTGAGTTGACTTCTTGAACCACTACAGTCCATGTGCTGTTGACAGACCCACAATATAATTAGGGAGGAAATTCCCAGTGACAGTAGAGGAACATAAATATATGTACAAGTCAGGTTAATAAGTGGCTTGAATGGGGCATTTGAGATGGTGGTGTTCCCATGCATCTGCTGCCCTTGTCCTTCTAGATGGAAGTGGTTGTACATTTGGAGTGTGCTGGCTCAGGATTCCGGTGAATTTTTGCAGTGTATCGAGTAGATAGTATACACTGCTGTTACTGAGCATTGGTGGAGGAGGGAGTGGATATTGTAATTGTGGTGCGAGACCAGCAGGCTTTGTCCTGGATGATGTCAAGCTCCTTGAGTATTGTTGGATCTGCACTAGTCCAGGAAAGTGGGAAATATTCCATCACATTTCTGACTTGTGCTTTGTCAATCGTAGATGGGCTTCGGGCAGTCAGGAGGAGTTATTCATTGCAGTACACCTTGTTTCTGACCTGCTCTTATAGCCAATATATTTATATGGCTAGTCTGGTTCAGTTTCTCGTCAATGGTAGTCCCCAGGATGTTTATATTGGGAAATGCATTGAATGTCAAAGAGGAATGATTAGATATTCTCATATTGGAGATGGAAGTTGCCTGGCGTCTTTGGGAAATGAATGTGACCTGTTACTTTTCAAAGTTAAAAATCACACAACACCAGGTTATAGTCCAACAGGTATAATTGGAAGCACACTAGCTTTCGGAGCGACGCTCCTTCATCAGGTGGTAGTCGAACAGCGTCGCTCCAAAAGCTAGTGTGCTTCCAATTAAACCTGTTGGACTATAACCTGGTGTTGTGTGATTTTTAACTTTGTACACCCCAGTCCAATACCGGCATCTCCAAATCATGTTACTTTTCAGACATTATCCAGGTCTGACTGAATTTGAACATAGACTGCCTCAGCATCTGAGGAGCTGTGAAAGATGCTGAACATTGTGCAATCATTACCCTACATCCTGCCTCTAACCTTATAATGGACCCTGTTCTAAAGAAAGGTTACTGGACCTGAAATGTTAACTATGATTTCTCTCCACAGATGAAGCTAGACCTCCTGGGTTTTTCCAGCAATTTATGTTTTTGTTTTTGGTTCTGATTTCCAGCACCTGTAGTTCTTTCATTTTAAAAAAAAAATCAAATTTCAAACTATTTGTAATATCTGGGAAAGCACTGCAACATCTGTAAACTCTGCAAGTTTCTTTGGTGGCAAAGTTCCTGGTTTCAGTGACTATGTCACACTGCACCTGCATAAAGACCAAGACATTGGTATAAACACAGGCAATTTAATAGTCACCAGAAGCAGCAAATTGCAGAGAAACGTACAAACTGTTGCTGTGTTTTCCCAGATTTTACCACTTGTTTAAAATTTAATGTGAGAAATTGTTGCGGTCTGTTCCTTGTTTCCTGCTTGGATTGAATGTCAGTGCAACAGACACCGTTGCTTTTTCCATACTCGGTGAGGTGCAACTCTCTGACCTTTCATACTCGTGAACTGCACCACTCTATTAATAGTAGCATTGCCTGTAAATGCAACCTTCCAAAAAAAAAGTCCTTTTCCCGACTAGATTGTTGTAGGTTAGAGTCCCAGTAGCTGCCCCAGTGACTTTTCCAAATAGCGATTCTCTATGTGAACATTTTCTGCTGGCTATATGACCTTGAGAGGAGGTGCATGAGTTGAGACAAATGCTGTCTTTATGTAGTGTCTTCTCATGCATTTTCAAACAGGAAATAGGGACTCTGGCTGAGTTCCTCCAGAGTGAGAACATCTTGATCAGCACAGATTGAACAATTGACCATTCAGTCCACTTATCTCAGTGTCTGTTCTTTCTTCCAAAAAGACATCTCTATTTTGTTTACCACTAACATTGCAAATGATAAGATGTATAAAGGGGATGAAGCAGGTGATTGCTGGCATGGAGAGGGAGGTTGTAGGCTGGAAGACAGAAACATGAGGTGACTAAAAGAAGGTTGAAAGATTGAGGAGGAAAATTATGTAAAGAAGGGGAAAGTCAAGGCAGATAGAAGAGAAATGGGATTGAGGAAGATGGCAGTTTTGCTCTTACCTCGAGGGCATTGATGATTTAATATGAAAGTTTATCTCCCAGATCCCTGTTTGAGTCTGTGAGCTACTCCCCATTTGTGAAGGAACGTCTTTTATTTTTGTTCTTTTTTAACGATTAGCTGTGAGCTGAGCTGACTGGAGGCTGCAGAACCCAATTGCAGCTCTGATTTAACTGCATTAGGAGCTTATTGGTTCCGAAAATAATGGAAAGTCTAACTTAGCTGGCTGTCCGTGTGTGCAGTAGGATAGACTATACTGTGTTACTGCCACCCAGCATTTGAATTAACAAGGGGCAACAGGAAGCCTCGAGCAGTACTGGATTCCTGAGATCTCCCCTTGTAATTCACATCAAATGATATTTCTTGGAGGATTGAAGAAATACAATTTTTGTCTTTTTAATATCCACATGCAGAAATATATCATGTCATTTCTCCCAGGAACAAAATATAATAATACTGCCATACTCCGAATAAAATATCCTTGTACTATCATGGGATTTGAACTCTTTGCATCAGTCCCTGGGCCATTCTGGCTTGTGTAGACAAGCAGACTCCTCCTGTCTCCGCAGTCTCTGCTGACAGTGGGTTAAGGCTAAGCCCAGACTATTGGCACTGAGTGTCATTCAAAATGACTCCCTGCCTGAGTAAGGTCTGCCAGCCATATCTAACAACTGCTTATTTATTAACCAGCGACTGTGTTGCAGTGGGGCTTCTATATTAAAGAAACATTTTGTATCATTCCATGTGGGGTGCATTAAAAGCCAGTAAAGTACATAAATATTAAGTCAACCAGATCAGGGATGGGCAATGTGCCAAATGGTTTTTATTTCCCCCATCCCTCCTTCCCCAGTTTCCTTCCCATCTCGGATCCTGCAAAAGCTTTCCTTTATTGATCTCCTATTTCTTCCCTCTTTCTCCTCTCACACTCAATATCTTTCTCCTCACACGTTGTCTTTACACTTTATTTTCCCCCAGTTCCAGTTTCTCCCTTTTGTCCCATTTGAGGAGGAAACATCACCCAACATGCCTTCACATTCCAGCAAAAGTCACTGGATGGTCAGCAGGAGTAGAAACACTGACTGATTCTTTTAGCCCAAGATTATTGAAACCCTCTAATTCACTGCCCAGTTCAGCAAAAAATAGGAGTGGAACCACGTGTTCCTTGTCCAAATGTCCCAGTACATTAGGGAATACTTTTACCTGCAAAGCCAGTAATCCAGCAGGACATGCCTCTTTAATTCAGTCAATAAGGAAATGCAGTTTTATTTGTGAAAAGCAGGAACCTTTATCACTCCAAAGTAACTAAATCAGTGACTGTGGGTCAGTAAAACTGCTGCAAAGATACAGTTTGCAATTACTAGCCCCGCTGTTTCCTGCACAACCCAAATTGAAATATCGATTTATCTATTTGTTTTGCAAATGGAAAATACAGATTTATTCCTTCCAGAATCTTCTATTCACACAATCCAGTTCTATCTCTCTAAAATACCTGGAAAGGAATACAGTATAAACTAAGATATATTACCTGGCCACCTCATGTAGTGAAGCAGAATATCAATTATGGATGTTTTAAAAAATTGTTTCAGCGTATTTGTTCTTTGTAAACAGACTTCATCTGTCTCACACCATTGATCTACTGAGCGGTTTTCAACATCTCCACCTCTTCAGATCATAATGCAATGTGGTTCAGTACCATCACTCTGAGGAACTCGCTTTGTATGAGTCTGCACCCCTGTTCTGTGTGAGTCTTTATCCCAGCTCTGTGTTTGACTGTATCCCTGCTCTGAGTTTGTACCCCTGTTCTGTGTGACTGTACCCCTGCTCTGCGAGAGTCTGTACCCCACTTTATGTGAGTCTGTACCCCTGCACTGAGTCTGTACCCCTGCTCTATGTGAGTCTGTACCCCTGTGCTGAGTCTGTATCCCTGCTCTATGTGAGTCTGTACCCATGTTCTGTGTGATTCTGTACCCCTGTTCTGTGTGAGTCTGTACCCATGTTCTGTGTGAGTCTGTATCCCTGCTCTGTGTGATTCTGTACCCCTGCTCTGTGTGATTCTGTACCCCTGCTCTCTGTGGGTCTGTACCCCTGCGCTGAGTCTGTATCCCTGCTCAATGTGAGTCTGTACCCCTGTTCTGTGTGAGTCTGTACCCATGTTCTGTGTGAGTCTGTACCCCTGTTCTGTGTGAGTCTGTACCCATGTTCTGTGTGAATCTGTATCCCTGCTCTGTGTGATTCTGTACCCCTGCTCTCTGTGGGTCTGTACCCCTGCGCTGAGTCTGTATCCCTGTTCTATGTGAGTCTGTACCCATGTTCTGTGTGAGTCTGTACCCCTGTTCTGTGTGAGTCTGTACCCATGTTCTGTGTGAGTCTGTATCCCTGCTCTGTGTGATTCTGTACCCCTGCTCTCTGTGGATCTGTACCCCTGCGCTGAGTCTGTATCCCTGCTCAATGTGAGTCTGTACCCCTGCTCTCTGTGTGAGTCTGTACCCCTGCTCTGTGTGAGTCTGTACCCCTGCTCTGTGTGAGTCTGTGCCCTGTTCTGTATGAGTCTGTACCCCTGCTCTCTGTCAGTCTGTACCCCTGCTTTCTATGTGAGTCTATATCCCTGCGCTGAGTCTGTACCACAGCTCTATGTGAGTTTGTATCCCTGCTCTATGTGAGTCTGTACCCCTGTTCTGTGAGTCTGTATCCCTGCGTTGTGTGAGACTGAACCCCTGCTCTGTGTGAGTCTGTGCCACTGCTCTGTGTGAGTCTGAACCCCTGTTCTGTGTGAGTCTGTACCCCTGCTCTGTGTGAGTCTGTACCCCTGCTCTGTGTGAGTCTGTACCCCTGTTCTGTGTGAGTCTGTACCCCTGTTCTGTGTGAGTCTGAACCCCTGCTCTGTGTGTGTCTGTACCTCTGCTCTGTGTGAGTCTGTACCCCTGCTCTGTGTGTGTCTGTACCTCTGCTCTGTGTGAGTCTGTACCCCTGCTCTGTGTGTGTCTGTACCTCTGCTCCATGTGAGCCTGTACCCGTGCTCTGTGTGAGTCTGAACCCCTGCTCTGTGTGAGTCTGAACCCCTACTCTGGGTGAGTCTGAACCCCTGCTCTGTATGAGTCTGTATCCCAGTTCTGTGTGAGTCTGTACCCCTGCTCTGTGTGTCTGTACCCCTGCTCTGTGTGTCTGTACCCCTACCCTATGTCTGTACCCCTCTGTGTGTGTGTCTGTACCCCTGCTCTATGTGAGTCTGTACCCCTGTTCTGTGTGAGTCTGTATCCCTGTTCTGTGTGAGTCTGTACCCCTGCTCTGTGTGAGTCTGTACCCCATTCTGTGTGAGTCTGTACCCCATTCTGTGTGAATCTGAACCCCTGCTCTGTATGTGTCTGTACCCCTGCTCTGTGTGAGTCTGTACCCCGCTCTGTGTGAGTCTGTACCCCGGTTCTATGTGAGTCCATACCCCTGCTCTGTGTGAGTCTGTACCCCATTATGTGAGTCTGTACCCCTGCTCTGTGTGAGTCTGTACCCCTGCTCTGTGTGAGTCTGTACCCCTGTTCTATGTGAGTCTGTACCCCTGTTCTGTGTGAGACTGAACCCCTGCTCTGTGTGAGTCTGTATCCTGTTCTGTGTGAGACTGAACCCCTGCTCTGTATGAGTCTGTATCCTTGTTCTGTGTGAGGCTGTACCCCTGCTCTGTGTGTCTGTACCCCTGCTCTGTGTGTCTGTACCCCTGCTCTGTGTGTCTGTACCCCTACTCTGTGTGTGTCTGTACCCCTGCTATGTGAGAGTCTGTACCCCTGTTCACTGTGTGTCTGTACCCCTGTTCTGTGTGTGTCTGTACTCGTGTTCTGTATGAGTCTGTACCCCTCTCTGTGTGTGTCTGTACCCGTGCTCTGTGTGAGTCTGTACCCCTGCTCTGAGTCTGTATCCATGTTCTGTGAGACTCAGCATTGCTCCCCTCTCTGACTTATCCCTCTGCTCTGTGTGACTCAGTATTAACTTATTGCGAACGAGGTGATCGTCCCTCAGTTGTCTCACGGAGGGCAACTGTGGTTAACTTGACCACGTGTGCATGTGTTACTGGCCTCTAGGAACCTTTCCTTAGTAATTAAT
Organism: Chiloscyllium plagiosum; assembly: GCF_037043375.1. Classification (NCBI taxonomy): domain Eukaryota; kingdom Metazoa; phylum Chordata; class Chondrichthyes; order Orectolobiformes; family Hemiscylliidae; genus Chiloscyllium; species Chiloscyllium plagiosum. The sequence goes on along the minus strand of NW_028270175.1, from coordinate 17,499,792 downwards.
GCCAGTAGTTATAAAATATGCCTTGACATCTGCAAAGTGATAAAGCATGAGTCCAACCAATATACATCCCTCAAATAACAGACCCAAACCAAATGAACTTTCCTTATTGCTAGTGCATTGCTTGCCAATGCTGACTACCGCATTTGTTGATATAATAATAGAGCGCTCTTCAATGTAATTCAATGGATGAGGCTGCTTGTGACATTTTGAGCAAGTAATAGGACATTGTGTAGAATCATAGCATAATCCAGTATAGAAGGAGGCCATTCACCCCAGTTTGAAAGAGCAATCCAATTAGTCCTAATTCCCTGTTCTTTCCTCATAACCTGACAAGTTTATGTACAAGTGTTTTATTTCTATCTGGAGGCTTTGGATTTGATGGTGTTAACCTTGACCTTTTGCTCACTGGCACCAAGGCGTTGGACCTGTCATTTGTAACTTTGCTTGAATTCTCAGAGAGCTGTGTTTGTGGAATTGAACTGTCTTGCTGTGTAAAGATGTAGTATCTCATTAGCGTGGGCAAAATGGTGATTGTAGCACCGTACAGTATTAAAGCACTGATGATGAGGCTGTCTCAATCACAATCACCATCATCCTGAAAAGAGTTTTAATAAGATAGACTGCAGCAGAAAGAGTCGCGTGTGTTGCCAGGATGTGAAGTTGCTGATTCAAATACCAATAGGCCAATTAGTCACTGGATTTCTAACTCTAGCGTTGAATATTACAATGCTAGTAAGTCTTAGCCTGTTCATTCCAGCTTTGGTTCGGTTGGGAGCATTTTCACCTCTTAAGTTAAATGTTTCGGGGATCATGCCCCCACTCAGAGACTTGGAATCATAAAACTCTTACAGCTCTAAATGGAGACATTCTACCTTAAGGTCTGTGCCGGCCTTTTGAAATAGTTGATCAACTTAGTCTCACATCCCAGCTTCCAACACACAAAACTATAAATTACTCCTCTTGCCTTGTAAACATTCCTTTGGAATCTGATTCTATCTCCCTTTCAGGTGCAGCATTTCAGGTCACAACAACCCTCTAATTTATCCTCATTTCTTCTCCAATTGTTTTGCCAATTATTTTAAAATCTTGACCTCTGGCTATCAACCCATTTGCCAGAAGAAATAGTTACTCTTTACTCATTCTTTTGGGTCTTCCTCTGTCTTCTAACTCAAGGACAACAAACCAGGCTTCAAAAACAGTGGGTTAAGAGTATACCTGAGGCTGTACGATGGCCAGTAACAGGTAGCAATCAGTGTGGGCCCATTTTTTCACTTAACAGGCCAAACTGATCAAAAGATTTCTAAGAAACAGTTCAAAGCAGTGTCCTCAATCTGTCAGTAGTCATGATATTATCTGTGTTACATTGTTGAACTCTAAGCACAGATTGCTATTCACCTACATTTAGCACTGAGCTGAATTTTATAAGCATTTTGCACTGATCCAAGCAACATTTACTGAGTTGCATTTCAATTCAATACCAGCTCTGTTGAGCAGTCTGTTTTGTTATGCTGGAACACTTGAGTAATAGGAACCTCTGTGCAGTTGTCAGATCAGAAAACCTCCAACATTGCCCTCTGCAGGTAGAGTGGAATATTGCTTTAGCCAACTGCTGGAAGAAAATCACAACATGTATTCTTTTTTGAAATGTCCCTGTTTTTACTTTCCTTTCTTGAAGATGCTGACCAGTACTGGGTAATGTTTCCATTAGGACCAACATCCATTTTACCCTCACAACACGCAGTCCTCCACTCCCTCTGCTCCAATCCCAACCTTACCATCAAACCAACGGAAAAAGGGGGTGCAGTGGTAGTTTGGCGCACTGACCTCGACCACTGAAGCTAGATGCCAACTCAAAGACATCTCCTCCTACCGGCCCCTCAAGCATGACCCCACCCCCCATCACCAAACCGTCATCTCCCAGACCATACAGAACCTCATCACCTCAGGAGATCTCCCACCCACAGCTTCCAACCGTGTAGTCCGGGAACCCGTACCACCCTGATTCTACCTCCTTCCCAAGATCCACAAGCTTGACCACCCTGGTTGACCCATTGTCTCAGCCTGCTCCTGCCCCACTGACCTCAACTCCACCTACCTTGACACTGTCCTATCCCCCCTAGTCCAGGAACTCCCCACATACGTTCGAGACACCACCCAAACCCTCCACCTCCTCCAAGACCTCTGTTTCCTCGGCCCCCAATACCTCATCTTCACCATGGATATCCAATCCCTCTACACCTCCATCGACCATGACCAGGGCCTCCAAGCCCTCTGTTTCTTCCCCTCCTGTCATCCCCAACAGTACTCTTCCACTGACACTCTCATTCGTTTGGCTGAACTGGTTCTGACCCTTAACAGTTTCTCCTTCGAATATTCCCACTTCCTCCAGACCAAAGGAGTAGCCATGGGTACCGGCATGGGCCCCAGCTATGCCTGTCTCTTTGTCGGCTATGTAGAACAGTCCATCTTCCATAGTTACACCGGCACCACTCCCCACCTCTTCCTCCGCTACATTGATGACTGCATTGGCGCCACCTTGTGCTCCCGCGAGGAGGTTGAGCAGTTCATCAACTTCACCAACACATTCCACCCTGACCTTAAATTCATCTGGACCATCTCTGACACCTCCCTCCCCTTCCTGGACCTTTCCATCTCCATCAATGACGACCGACTTGACACTGGCATTTTTTACAAACCCACAGACTCCTACAGCTACCTGGATTACACCTCTTCCCATCCTCTCTCCTGCAAAAATGCCATCCCGTATTCCCAATTCCTCTGCCTCCACTGTATCTGCTCCCAAGAGGACCAGTTCCACCACAGAACACACCAGATGGCCTCCTTCTTTAGAGACCGCAATTTCCCTTCCCACGTGGTTATAGATGCCCTCCAACACATCTCATCCACATCCCGCACCTCCACCCTCAAACCCCACCCCTCCAACCGTAATAAGGACAGACCTTCCCCCCGGTCCTCGCATTCTACTCTACCAACCTTCGCGTAAACCGCATCATCCGCCAACATTTCCGCCACCTCCAAACGGACCCCACCACCAGTGATATATTTCCCTCCCCACCCCTTTCCGTCTTCCGCAAAGACTGTTCCCTCTGTGACTACCTGGTCAGGTCCACACCCCACAACAACCCACCCTCCCATCCTGGCACCTTCCCATGCCACTGCAGGAATTGCAAAACCTGCGGCCACACCTCCTCCCTCACCTCCATCCAAAGCCCCAAAGGCGCCTTTCACATCCATCAGAATTTTACCTGTACATCCACCAATATCATTTATTGTATCCGTTGCTCCCGATGCGGTGTCCTCTACATTGGGGAGACTGGACGCCAACTTGCAGAGCGCTTTAAGGAACATCTCCGCGACACCCGGATCAATCAACCCCACCGCCCTGTGGCCCAACATTTCAACTCCCCCTCCCACTCTGCCGAGGACATGGAGGTCCTGGGCCTCCTTCACCGCCGCTCCCTCACCACCCGACGCCTGGAGGAAGAACGCCTCATGTTCCACCTCAGAACACTTCAACCCCAGGGCATCAATGTGGACTTCACCAGTTTCCCATTTCCCCTCCCCCACCTCACCCCAGTTCCAAACTTTCAGCTCAGCACCATCCTCATGACCTGTCCTACCTGCCAATCTTCCTTCCCACCTATGCACTCTACCCTCCTCTCTGATCTATCACCTTCATTCCCATCCCCATTCATCTGTTGTACTCTTTGCTACCTTCTCCTGAGCCCCGCCTCCCCCCCCCCTCCCATTTATCTCTCCACCCCGGAGCCTTCCTGCCCACATTCCCGATTAAGGCCTTTTGCCCAAAACGTCGATTTTCTTGCTCCTCGGATGCTGCCTGACCTGCTGTGCTTTTCCAGCACCACTCTAATCTAGACATCCATTTTAGGTTGCCATTCTCCAACACTAATTCTGGACATTGGTTTGCAAACTGGCCAACTGCTGAAGGCATCTCAACTATCCCATTATAAGATGTTTGTGCACAGGTTTTCTAATGGATTGAGACAATAAATCCTTACCAGTTTGCCACTTCACAATTTATGAGTGCAGCTAATTTCCGCACATTGGCTGTTATCTCAATTGACACCAACAAACTCAGTAACTGTTCAGAGCACCCACAATTTAACAAAATATTCCAAAGAGCTTCACTAGATGGAAAATATAGAGGAAGAAGAGTTGAGTGAAGACAAAGATTGAGGTAGGCTTTTTTGGGGAAGGTGGAGAAGTGACATGATAGTTTCAGAAGTGGGACTTAGATGTGCTGTAGATTCAATTACCAATGTCAGAATGAGTTAGACACAGTTAAACACAGGACAGTTAGACACAGGATGCCGTATAGTGACACCTCCAGGACACCATCCAACCAGAGTCAGCAATCCTACTCGGGAGGAACAGGGGTGAAGTCAGATATTGAGGACCATGAATGCTGTTGGAATAGACGTGGCAATGTCATAGAATGACTTGGAATAATGATTTTTAAGCCATTGTGAGGAATCGTTGGACTTTAGGGAAGCTTGGTGAAGATAAGAGTTGTGGATAAACAGGGTCCCGGATGAAATGAGGTATGTGAGGGATGGCTGGTGTTTTGGAAAGCCTGTAATGGATGTGATAGGGAACTCAATGATTTAAAATGAGGAAGGAGAAGAGGTGAGCAGTGCTTTGGAGGTTCATTCAAGGGCTGACTGATTTGAAACACTGTTGGATCTGAAAGCACCTCTGGAGAGGAGCTGAAATCAGAAACATGAAACTGCTTTGTTTCAGTTAAGGAGAGCAGCAGGAGTTCTTGTGATGAAGCCTCCAGGATGTTCCCCACCAGTGTCACAGTTGGGTTGGCAACCCCTATTGGGCTGAACAGCAGAACCAGCACAGACTATGAATCGACTATAGGACATTATGGCTAGAATCTATCCGAAGTGAGTCAAAAAGGGCAGCAGATAAAATCATTTCAAAATGAATTGAAATGTCGACCAAAAAATTAAACATTAGATGAAGTGTTACTGACATGCTTTCGACTATCCAATGAATGAGAGCGTGTTCATCACCATGGGCAACCCAGAGGAACTTTTGAGATTAATGATTTGAAAAGCATTGCTTATTGTTCATTTATTATCTTGATCACAATTACACACCAATCTAAATCCTGGCACTGGAAGCGTAATTTGATTTATACAGTGTATACATGCACAATTCAATTCAGATGTCACCTTGCAGTTTATTTCTTGCAGCCCACTTGTGTCAAAATAAAATATAAACACTTCTTTATTCCAAGGTGGCTCAGTGGGCAGCTGTCTCACTTCTAAGTCTGAAGGTTGTAGGTTCAAGTCCCACTCCAACTTGAGCCCATAATTCAGACTGATATTTCGGGTGTAACTTTAAGCCACATTTTTAACTGTACTTATGGATGAAAGCAAAAGATTCCATGGCATTATTGGAATATTTCTCTCCTGCTATCCTGACTAATATTTATCCCTTAATCAACATCAAATAGATAATCTGCATATTATCATTTTGAACTTTGTGGGAGCTTGCTGTGCACAAATTGACTACTGGATTTCATATATTACATCACTCAATACATTTTAAAGGTGCTTCACTAACTGTGGAGCATTTTAAGTTGTTCTGAGGTTATAAAGGACTGTTTAGAAATGGTGGTCATATTTTATTTCTTGTGGACCCCACAGGAGACTCATCCCATCTGTCTGGACTGGACTTAAACTTAGGGGAAGGAGATTAAAGCCCAGTGTCTCGCAATTGAAATAAAACCTGGAGACAAACAGAACAAAACATTGATTAGTTTCCTGGCCTTAAGGAATGATTATAATAACTATTATGGCAGTTATTAATTATAGTAATTACTGCCCAGTAATAATAAACACAGTAAAAGCACAGTAATGGTAAATAATAATCAGACTGAAATAAAAATGATGTAGAGCTCATGATGAAGTAAAACAGTATTGTAACCACACTGAAAACTTACAGAGATAGTCCCTTTTTAGATGAGGGGGAGACTTTGTTGTTGTGGGCAATGGCAGAGAGAGAAACCATATTATGAGAAGTGAGAAAGGGATTATTTTTATTTCCTCATTCATGGGATGTGAGTGTTGCTGACTAGGCCTGCATTTATTGACAATACCTAATCACCCTTGAGAACATATCAATGAGCTGTCTTCTTGAATTTGTTGTAGGTTCACCCACAGTGTATTTGTTGTAGGTTCACCCACAGATTTTTAGGAAGGAGATTCCGTGTCAAAATGACATGTGATTTGAAATGGAACCTGCAGGCGGTGGTGTTCACATGCACCTCCTGCCCTTGTCCTTGTAGATGGTAGAGGCTGAGAGTTTGGAAACTGCTCAGATGAGCCTAGGCAAGTTATTGCAGTGATCTTGTAGATGGTACACACTGTCGAAAAATAAACTTTGAAGGTGTTAGTTGAGGTATCAAACAAGTGAACTGCTTTGCTTGGATGATGTCAAGTTTCTTAAATGTTGTAGTTGCATGCATCAGGCAAGTGAAGAATATTTCATCATACCCCTGAATTGTGCCTTGAAGTTAGTGGACAGGAGGTGAGCAAAATGTGAGTTGTTGATTGAAGAATTCATAGTCTCTGATCTGGTCCTGTTGGCCAAATCTTTAGTTAGCTCATCCAGTTCAGGTTCTGGTCAGTGATAATCCCCAGAATGTTAATGGGGAAATTCAGTGATGATAATACCATTGAATGTCAAGGAGAGTTGGTTGGAATCTCTCTTGTTGGAGGTGGTCATTGCCTGACACTTGTGCTGCACAAATGTTACTTATTGCATATCATCAGAGGCCTGAATATTGTCCAGATCTTGCTGTAAAGCACATGGACTGACTCACTATTTGGGAACACAAGAAAAAAAGAAGTAGGAGTGGGAGTAGAGTCATCGAAATAGACCCTTCAGTCTAACCAGTCCATGATGACCATAATCTCAAACTAACCTAGTCCCACCTGACTACGCTTGGCCCATATCCCTCCAAACTTTTCTTATTCATGTACTTATCCAAATGCCTCTTAAATGTTTTAACTGTACCCATATCCACCAGATGCTCTGGAAGTTCATTCCACACATGAACCCTATCAAGCCTGCACCGCCATTCTATACAATCATGGCTGATTTTGAGTTTTAATTCCATTTTCACACTACTCCCCAGATCCCTTAACTCCTGGAGGGACCAAATATCTGACTATCCCAGCTTTAAATAAATTAAATGATGGAGATTCCATAAGCCTCTGGGGGAAAGAATTCCAAAGACTCGCAACCCTTTGAGTGAAGACATTTCACTCCATCTCAGTCCTAAGTTATTGGCCCCATGCCCCTGCATTTTAAATTTCCCAAACAAACTCTCAGCATCCATCTTATCAAGGCTAATCGGAATCCTGTATGTTTCTCTGAGAACACCACACATTTTCCTAAACTCCAGAAAATATAGATTCAATTGTCTCAACTTCTCATCATAGGACAACTTCCTCATCCGATGGACTAAGTCAGCTAACCTTCACTGAACTGCCTTCAATGGAAGTATATATTTTCTTAACAATGGACTACAAAACCATATACAGTATTCCAGATGTAGTCTCACCAAAGCCCTGTACAATTGTAACAAGATATAAGGAGTCAGGAGTAGTGCTGAACATTGTGCAATTATCTTCAGTCATCAGCCCCACTTCTGACTTTATTTTGGAGAGGTCATTGATGAAGTAGCTGAAAATGGTTGGACCTTAGACACAAATTTGAGGAACTCCTGCAAAGATATCTGAGGACTGAGATGAGAGACATCCAAAAACCACAATCATTGTGGGATAGATGAATGAGATTTTGTTGTGGAATATGAGAGGAGAATCATTGTGGGACATGAGTAAGCACATGGGATATGAATGGGAGATCATGTTGTGGTGGGATATGACAGAGACCTTGTGTTAACTGACCCATGAAACCTACTGACAGCTGGAACAAAGCCTATTTGGTCAGGCTTTGATTTTTTTAAAATTGTGCTGGCATAGTTCAACAAAAAAAGCTAATTTAGCTCAAAGTCTGATCATTAAAAGTAATTTATGGGGCTTTGTAATGATCCCTGTATTGTATCGGTAGTTAACATTCATGAGAAAGCATTCACTTGGATCACAAAGAGAGGAGCTACGAATGGGTTCTGATAAATGAGGCCAGGACAAAGCAAGCAGGCAACTTGCTCACTCACACAATGTGAAAGTCACTTTGTACAAAATGCACAGCCCTCCAAACAGTCCTGTATTTAATTGAGACTCACATTTGAGATTATCATTCTAAAATACAAATTTCACAGCAGTAGCCATGGCTTATTGGGTAGCACTCTCACCTCTGTTATGACTCGGGGGGCAGAAAGTCACTGTCTGTCACGAATTCCAAAACTTCACGAATCTTAACTTAAAATCAACTGTTCCCAACATAGCCAATCGTAAAAAGATCCATCAACCAGGTTTTTTTAAAATAAATACAACATTATTGAGTAAGCCTAAAGCAAACCCACTTTGTGAAGTTGCAGAATTGGTTAACACACGCAGTTTGTTCACTCCACCAAAAATCCCAAACACATACACATTGTAACATATAACCATTGACACCAGGAAAGAAGAACCAAAAATGGATTTCTCCCTGTAGAGATTCTACTTAAGAAAGAAAAGTACTTTTGACCAATAGCTCTTAGATTTTAAAGACAAAAAAGAATCAGGCGTGGAATGTTCAATTTTCTATCAGACTGATATCGTGGCACACAAAAATGGCAGTCACAAACATAAGCCATTGTCTCTAGCATCTCTACAGGTGCAGCTTTCTCAGGAAACACCATATTGGGGACTCTTCAAGATCCGCCTGAGGAGGACAATCTGACTTCAGCATGGATCAGGGCTCCAGTTGCCAGACTGAATTCACAAGATAATTTTTAGAAATGGGAGAACTGGGCAGGGGAGCACTTTTCCTTCCCCAGGGTGACCACCAATTGATAATTCCAAGCTATCTCCAAAGCAGGAGCTGCAGCTGGACAGTCATAAGCCAAGGCAAAGGTCTGCAGCACACACTCATTTGTCAGAAGACTTGTGACTTTCAAGAAATGTTTTGTTTAAAAACCACTCCATTATGCTTCATTATTGTCTTTAAAACTTTAACTGTTGAAAGTGCTGTACTTGAGAGGAGATATTAAACCAAGACCCATTTCTCATCCAGAGTGGATATAAAACATAAAGTGATCACTATATTGATGAAGGGGCAAGTTCACCCCAGTGAGGTGTTGGTGAGATTGTTTCTTTAAGCATGTGTGGAGGACAGAGATTGTAGAAGTATCTTTTGATGTGATATTTTGGTAAGCCTGCAAAACCCAAATCTTGCAGTGGAATGTGGATCTTGCTACCACAAGAAATAGCTAAGCATTTGAGGGGAAGCTAGATAAACACAAGAGAGATAAAAGAATGGATGAAAATGCTGATAGAGTGAGGTAAAGACGGGTGCAATGAGGCTTCTTTGGAGCATAAACACCAGAATAATCCAATGAACAATCAAATAGCCTGTTTCTGCAACTGTACAGTCTATGTAAGCAGAACCCATAGGGCTTCATATTCCACTGGATCTCTCAATTGGGTGGTAGTCAGGTGGAATCAGAAGGATGAGAATTTCACCCAATGTTTACCATTCTGCAGTAAGGAATGAGACATTAAATTATTATGCTCAGCCCTCCCTATCAAGAGGGACGCCTCTGGGACCATGCAAGGAATTCTGTTCTTCAAAGTTCTCAAAGGTATTCTGTGCTCCTGAGAAATGATACAACTGTACATTTTGAGGTCTTTCGAAGACCTTCAAGCCTTTAGCCGGTCGAGGTAATTGATCCCAGAGGGGATAAATTAACTTCTGTCTTGAGGCAATACGGTTCCTTTTCAAGCTGAAGACTGCCTCAGGTCATTTTTTTTTTCCTTGCTTTCTATGGCCTGAGAAGGCCTTGAGGCAGCTTTCGGCTACACCACATGACACCGTAGGTAGATGGACAGTGGGTGACAGTAAAGTGCCCTTGTAGGGGTCAAAAAAGCACGTCCACAATTTAGGAGGGTTTGAATCCCCAGCTGACTCTCCACATATCCGTTGAAATGAACAGCTTATTCATTGCTGCTCAGAGGATGAAGATTTAAAATAGAAAATAAAATCATTAAATTCTAAAAATCATTTCCATAAAATTCTGTAAATGGAATTGCCTCCTTAGAATAAATATATAAGGCATGTGTGCAGTTAGAGAACTGAAAAATGGAGCAAATATGTCAAAATGGGCATGCATTCTAGAGGGAGAAACATGTCCCAGATTTCTTCCATAAGAAATTAGAGTTTATGGCTTGACCATCTATTCCCCTTTAAGTTTACTACCGCTTGTATTCTCATCATGGAGCGAGAAAACTTCAGTTTACATTTCCGAATAGGAACATCAGCTCCTGAGCTTATCACATGCCCTGACACTGAGAACTATACAGCACACAAAGAGGTCATTCCTCTCATCATGCCAATGCCAGCAGCTTGTGAGAACTGTTCAATTACACCCACTCACCTTGCTGTTTTGTCACAACCCTGCAATTCTTTTCCTTTTGAAGTATTTATCCAATTCCCTTTTGAAAGTTAAGATTGAATCTGCTTTTACCATACTTTTAAGTAGTGCGTTTGAAATCAGAATAGCTTGCTGTGTGAAAAAAAATCCTTCTTAACTCCCCTCTTTGCAATTATCATCAGTCTGTGTCCTCTGCTTACCAGCCCTTCTGCTACTGGAAACAGAATCTCCCTATTGACTCTATCAAACAGAATTTGGAATACCTCTATTAAATCTCTATTCTCTGCTCTAAGGAAATGAATCCCAGCTTTTCCAGTCTCTCCAAATAATTGAATCCCTTGTTCTTGTTACTGTTCTGGCAAATCTCCTCTGCACTTTCTCCAAAGCCTTCCTTTCTAAAGCATGGTGCCCAGAATTGGACACAATAATCCAGCTGGTGCCTCACTAATGATTTATCATACTGGCTTTAATAATTAGCTTTCTGTGCCCACATTTATAATTAAAATATGTGACTTTGAAAAGGAGACTGATTAATGTCTGTGTGCTGCAGTCCAATTATCCCCTGTCCCTTTAACTGTGCTTCCCAGCGCATTTGATCCTGCTTGATAGGGATCTAAGGCAGTTAAATAAAGTTAAGATACAGATCAGCCAGGGTCTAATTGAATGGCAGGGCAGGCTTAAGGGGCTGAATGACCTATGCCTATGATTTTGACACCCCAGTGTAGAATAGTAATTTAAAATTAATCTTAAAGAGGCAATAGCAATTTGACAAAACCTTCATGAAAGTGTTTAGCCATTTTTGTCTCATCACATGTACTGTGCTGCCGTTTTTGAGTGAACCATCTTTGATCATCATTGGAGTGTGAATGGGCTTTTGAGGGTGCTCCTTAAGTGAGTGGAATATTACCATGCCCTGAGAGTAGGAGAAGAAAAGTACTTAAAGTTTTTGCAAAGAAGGGGAAAGTGGGAAAGGGTTTCCATCAATTATTCACCACCTGAAATGAGATTTCTTTTTATTGTTGGTACATTCTGAAAGGCATCTGTCCCGCAGGATAAGCATGTTCCTCACAAATGTTCATCAGAGCAGCTCCGCACCAGCCCAGAGGCACCATTCATCCGGACAGCAGCTCCTGATTAATGCATGCTTTCAGCTGGAAGGCGTCCAAAGAGGAGAGAGAAAGACTTAAAAAATAATTGATGACAGCAGAGAAGGGGCAGAGAAAGAGAGAGAGAAAAAAGGCAGATTTGCCAGTTTAATATTCTACATGATTTCTATGTGACATGGATCCAAAAATACATCAGCCATATTGTTCCCTTATTTTGAGACACTACTGCCTCTTCACATGCCAGTGCCATCTCCTTCCTACTGACCAACTGAACAACTTCATGGGAATTTAATTGATGACCCACATGATTCTAGTTGAAGGTTGTATCCTGAGGTTTTCTTGCTTCCCAATGCCTTGCTCTCAAGTTTCCACTGGAATCAAAATGCCCCCTCTTCAGGTCTGGTTCCACAGTACACCGAGCAATGGTGATTTGCATTTGAGGTGATTGCACTGCAGCTCAAATTTCATCCCAACAGATACCCATGAACACACTATTCATATGGGGTTCTGACATCGCACTGAAGGTGTGCTGCACAGTTGGTAATGATGTTGGATGGAATGTTAAACCGAGTCTTAGGTTGTGCTCCTATTGTTCATAAAAAACCTGATGGCAGTATTTCAAAGAAGGGATTTCTCTCCAGTGTCCTGTTCAACATGAACCCTTTAATTAATGCTTAAATCATTATCTGGCCATTTAAGTTCAATGTTTGTGGGATCTTGCTGTGTAAAATTGTCGGCCAGGTTTTCCTACTTTATTGCACCTTTTAAAAATACATCGTAGGCTGTGAGGCAGTCTAGAAGATCCCACAGTTGTGAATGGTGCTATGTAAATTCCAGTTATTTCTTTACATTTGGAGCTAAGGAGAAATGATAGGAATGTGCAGAAGAACACCATCTAAAGCACTGTAGAGAAAATATCTAAAGTGGATTGTCAGCACTCAAATGTAATTAACTAGAACATTTTGTTAGTAATTTTTGTACCTGACCAGCTATTGATATCCCAGCTGTACATTGTGTGTCTGCCAGATGGCTTGGTATGTTGCAGCTTTGATGTTCAGCCGACTAAAGATTAAAGGACTATTTTTCCCTTCTTTTTCTGTGCTAATTAAGGTGAAGGATGGTGGTATTGTGGAATAAAACATTCTGGTTACAACATTCTGTCACATAGCAGCACGTTATAGATGCCTATTTCATTTTCCCAGGGGCCAGATGCACTCCTAGCCACAATCTACAATGCTCCTGTGGTGTAATCCAAAGATATGGGTGCACACAGGGACAAACCTTGCATGTCGTTTGGCAGAGTCTAATGCTCTGTAGCCCAATGGCTGATGTAATGCCAGGATCCCAAATGTGAGCTATGTACATGACCAACCCTGCAGTAATGTAATTTAAGGGCCAGGCGCCTTCAATGCATGTAAGTTGAATTTTGGAACTTTTTCTATGACAGGCATGTGCATTTGCCGTAGGGTGTTGCATCCTCAGAGGGAGGGCAGAGGCAGTGAGAACCTATCAACACAAAGGCGACAACAGCTTTGATGGTAGAAGTGGAGAGTCTGACAGGGAGAAGGAACAGAGGCAGTGGTGAGGTCAAGCTTTGCACAGTGCACTCTGTCAACTTGGAACTGGACTCCTCCATGCTGCTTCACAGTGACAGAAGGCTGTGTGCCAGGCCAACCATTACAACTGCACCTTGGCATGTGTGTGGCCATTCAGCACCCTCCTGTCTACTGCACCATCAAGATTTCTACCTGACTCCTCTGCAGCAGCACTCATATTCTGCCTCACACCCACGATGTTAGCAAACAAAACAACCCTTTATGTACACATCCCAACTCTATTCTAGCCTCCAGGTTAAGAGCAGTGTCAGTATCTGATCGGGTGGGTGAGAGCCTCTTTTTCAGTGCTGCCCTGTTGCTCTCTTCCCTCCTCCTTCTCCTTCTAGGACTCCAGTTGTGATTGCAACTCCTTGGAATCTCCAAACCATTATCATAAAATTGACGCTGAACTACACAAAAGGATGTTGGAATAGGTAATCAGTAGCTTGAATAAAAAGGTCATTTTTAAGGAGCTAATTAAAGAAGAGTAGAGATGAAAAGAAGAAATTTCAGCACTTGGTCCCAAGCAGCTGAAGGCACAGTTGCTGGTTGTGAGAAATTAAAATCAGGGATACTAAATGGACGACATGGTGGCTCAGTGGTTAGCACTGCTGCCTCACAGTACCGGGGATCCAGGTTTGATTCCAGCCAGGGTGACTGTCTGTGCGGATATTGCACATTCTCCCCATGTCTGTGTGGGTTTCCTCTCACAGTCCAAAGATGTGCAGGTTAGATGGATTGGCCATGCTACAGTGTCCAGGGATGTGCAGGATAGGTGGATTAGCCATGGGAACTGCAGGGCTAAAGGGATAGAGTGGTAGGGTGGGTCGTTCTTTGGAGGGGTGGTGTGGACCCAATGGGCTGAATGGCCTGCTTCCACACTGTAGATAAAGAGGCTAGAATTGGGGGTACTCAGAAAGCGCACAGCTTTATTCAGGGATGGGAGGGGACGGAGGTTAAAGAGAGATTTGAAAGTGTTTTAAAATTGAGGGAGGTCTTGTTGAACCACTGAGAGTATTTGTGACAACTCAGAAGTGGTTGTGACTTGTAGCTTGAATATCTATATCTCATTAACCTCCTCCATCTGGAAGAGAAGGCAGGTACGTTTATCAGAATGAGTGCATGCAAGAGGGAGTGGCTGTGCAGAATGTGTGCAGTGTTCACATGTCAGCATGCATTTGGCACGGTTGTGTAGAAGAGGCAGAGTTCATTGAAAGAAAACCCAGACAATTCCTTGACAGAAGACAGGGAGAAAATCAGACAGGATAGGTGTATAGCATACACCTATAGGTGTATAGCATACAACACAAATACCTTTACACATTCATTGTGTAGAAACATAGGAACTGGAGGAAGCCATTTAGCCCCTTGTACCTACACTGCCATTCAGAGAGTTCATGGCTGATCTCTGATCTAACTCAATGCCCCACAGTCTTTAATACCTTTGGCAAACAAAAATTTATCAAGCACAGATTTGAAACTGACAGTTGATCTAGTATCAATTACGGTTTACAGAAGAAATTTCCAAACTGCTCCCATGCTTTTTGGTGAAGAAGTGTCTGACTTAAATTTTTAGACTCTGCTTCCAAATCGTAGACTTCCAACCAGCAAAAATAATTTTCTGCAAACTTCACTATATGTTCCCCTTCGTGTCTTGCAAACTTTGATCAATCATCTCTTAACCTTCCAGTGTGAGGTGATAGACCAACTGTCTGATTGGAGACAGGTTGGGGGTTGTAACTGAGACAAAGTGCAGTCAGTACTGATGTCGCCTTCCCTCCCAACCAACCGAGTGAATTAAAATGAAATAAAATAGAACTGCTCCCATAACACGGGAGTATTTTAACAAGTTATTGCTTTATCTATATAAAAAAAAGGAAGCAAAGACTGGAAATGAACAGGGCCCCACTGGGCTGAGACTAGTTCAGTTAGCAACGGATCATCAGCACTGGGAATGTGATGTTTCTAACCTGCTCGTGCGTTGAATTTCAATACCACTGTGTGCTCCCTGTGCTGTGCCCCAACACAGAACAGACTCATCTGCCAACTTTATACAGCCCTGTGTGCCTGTATAAAATGCTATTAAATGCAACTGTTATCTCTGTTGTATGTTGAGCTTGTTACCTGCTGATCCTATCTCTGGACCCTTAAATCAACCTCATTGACTTCTTCAGTAGGGGAAGAAGTAGGGGCAAATAAACAAGTTGAAAAGCAAGATTTGCATTCTTGTAGCACCCTTTACAACTTCAAGATATTCCAAGTGCATCACAGCCTACGAATTGCTTTCTGAAGTGTACGCACTGTTGTGATGCAGAAAATGAACCAGATGATTTGCATATAGTAAGGCCTCACAAATAGAATCAATGGTCAGCTAATCTGTTTCAGTGATAATGGTTGAGTTACAATTATTTGCTAGGACCTGATGGAGAACTCCCCTGGTCTTTTCCATGATAGTGCCTTAGGATCTTTTATGTTCACCTGCAAAGCAAACAAGATCTTAGCTAAACTTCTCACCTAAAAAACAGCATCTCTGACCAGTGTATCACTCCTTGCATCGTCAGTCTAGAACTTGTTCTAAAGGTTCTGTAGTGGGACTTCAAACCACAAGTTCCTGACTTAAGAGGAAAGAGTAAGTACCTATTAAACTATGGCTGATACGTTTCAGGTTTCACTGTGTTGATCACAGTCTAGAGTCATAGAGTCGTAGAGATGTACAGCATGGAAACAGACCCTTTGGTCCAACCCGTCCATTGCAAACCAGATATCCCAACCCAAGCTAGTCCCACCTGCCAGCATCTAGCCCATATCCCTCCAAACCCTTCCTATTCATAGACCCATCCAAATGCCTCTTAAATGTTGCAGTTGTACCAGCCTCCACCACATTCTCTGGCAGCACATTCCATTCTGATATTAAGTTTGGGAGTAATCAGATTCCTTTCATGGTTGAATTTTGTGCTAGCACTCTCAATCTAGGTTAGCACATGCAGGTTGACCACTTGAGTTGAGTATTGGAGGGTCATCAGCACTCAAACAAGAGTTAACACATTCCAGGACCTTGAGGAGCCACAGGGTGGAGAAAGAGCAATACCATATTTTTGCCACTGAAGTGTCCAGTCTCTTTTCTTAGCCTCTCCATTTTCTGTTGTAATTCTCCATTAGAATAATAAACATTTTAAAACGTTGTTGAGTGAGGGAAAATGGATGTATCAAGAGACATTAAATAAAAGAGAAACTTTAAGTAACACATGGCTACTCAACTTGAGAAAGTGACCAAGTGGAATTGATGGCAATGGAGTGGAAGGTAGAGTTAGACAGTCTTCAGTATTTCAAGGCAGTGTACCATTTACATATAGGAGAAAGTGAGGACTGCAGATGCTGGAGATCAGAGTCGAGAGTGTGGTGCTGGAAAAACACAGCAGGTCAGGCAGCATCCAAGGAGCAGGAGAATCGACATTTCCGGCATAATTATTCATGGGATGTAGATAGCTCTGGCTGAGCCAGCATTTATTGCCTCTCCCTAACTGTCCCTTGAACTGAGTGGTTTGCTCGGTCTATTCACTGGGCAGTTAAGATCCAACCACATTGCTGTGGGTCTGGAGTCATATTTCAGCCAGACTGGGGAAGGGTGACAGATTAACAAACCAGGTGGGATTTTCTGTACAGTGGGTCACATGGTTACTAGGAGGCTCGCTTTTAATTCCAGTTTTTTAAAATTGAATTCAAATTTCACCATCTACCATGATGGGATTTGAACTCACGTCCCTAGAGGGTTATAGATACTAACCCAGTGACATTACCATTAGGTGTCTGCTTCTGTTAATGTTGACAGGCTGTTCAACTGTTCAACCACACTCCATTACAAGGATATGCAGCAGAGGAAAACATCAGAAGATAGCTGGAGATTTCTGCTCATCCACTTCTGATTTCTTAAGCATTTCCTACCTTAATTGTTCTGCCATTAGCAGCCATACCTTCAGTTGCTTAAGCTCTAAGGTCTGGAATTTCCTCCTGAACCCTCTCTACCCTGTCTCCTCCTTTAAGTTGTTCCTTAAAACCTCTCCCTGTCAAGGTGTTGGGTAATCTATGTGGCTGGGTCTTCCATTTTATTATAAGGTTGTTGAGGCTGGAAACAGCATACAAATTCCATAGAGGAAAGAAGGAGTAAACAGATCTGAGCAATTGAAGCTTTTGAATCCTAAAGCAAATATGCAATGAAGTATCATTAGTAGTGATTACTAGTTCCTGGATAACACATAAATTCTGTTTTAATGCGACCTTTTTTCTTTCATTTTTCATGAGCAACAGACATCAGATTAATGATAAAACCATGGACCAGATGTAACACCGCGCCAAAGTGATTTATTGGCCACTTAGTGTTGATGAAGCAGCAAACAAGAGTCAAACTGTTGTTATGACTCTGTTTGCCTTCATCAGAGTATTTACTCTGCATTCCAGGGGCTGCTCAGTATGCAGCCTGTGTGATCCAAGAACCTTAGGACAGATAAGTGAACAGAATTGACTGGGTTGAAAATCATTCCCTATGAATTCCCACTGCACGTAAAATTGGCTTTCCATCCGCTTTCTATTTGCTTGTCATTCTTTGTTCTTTATTTTTGTCAAAGAAGAGAATGGGGAATTAAAGGCTAAAGGGGAGGGATCCTTTCTGTCTCTCTGTACTTTATCAGCACTGCTATCGGTCATGATTCTTTTGAACTTCCATACAATTACACAGTGTTTACAACACAGAAACAGCCTTGCCAGTTTATGCTGGTGTTTGTACTCCACTCATGCCTCCTCCCACCCTCCTTTGTCTGATTCAATCAACACATCCTTCTATTATTTTCTCTGAAAAATGTCTATTGGCTTCTACTAAAATGTATCTATATTATTTGCCTGAACTACTCTATTAGTAAGTGATCTTTGAGATCTGAGTCTGAGAAATGAGTGTTCCTCAGCCTAACCACTCTCCAGAATTCTTTATTGGATTTACTAGTGACTATCTTATATTTATGGCCTCTAGTTTTGGATTCTAAGCTCTTCTGTTCTTTCTAAGCACCATACCCTTCATCCTAGGCATTCTTCTTGGTCACTGAGTCCCCACTCTTTTGAACTGAAGTCTCACTGTTCCCTCTCTTCCTTCCTCATGTTTATATCCTGGCACAATATGGATTCAAAATAGAAAATGCTGGAAAACCCTCAGCAGGGCTGACAGCTTCTATGGATAGAGAGCAATTAAAGTCAGCATTTTAGATTGTGACTTATCTGAACCAAAAATGAAAAAAAAACTCCTTACCTCCCTTAGTCTTCCCTTCCTCCTCAGAACTAAGCCCTAATTTCTGTTTTGAGCCTTAGATGGGTTATGGTTGGACTGGTTCACTGCCACCAATTTCCTTTCAATCCTAATGCTAATGGTCTGCCTAATTATCAGTGGTAGAAAATAAACTACAAGACAGTCTTAACAAATAGAGGCACTCATCTTGCATAATAATATGTAGTTTATTACATGAAGGTATAGGTACAAATAACATTAACTAGATCAGCATAAAACAATTATCAGGAGCCAGAGATGACACATCTGTCTCCAATGGGACCTTATGATAGACAGGTTGACTTTGCACCAACAAAATTGTTACATCTTCTGATTGGTAGAGATATTACAACTTCAGTACTAACCCTTTCAGAAGTATTGTGTTATACAGCATCACCCCCACAAGCATTTTATTCTATAATTAACTTTTATACATTCATGTACGTAACTGCTTTACATTTATCACTACCCCAAATCCACACAAGTCTCTGATATTACAAATGCATAAAGTCTGCAAAATTAGTCAGAAGGCAATGTATTCTGTATTCAAAGACTGATAGGTCTTTGGCTTCCAGTCTGTTTCCCTGAGTTGACCTTGATGATCAGCCTTTGAACCATATTTGCACTTGATGTCTTTTATCTCTTGGAAGTTACACAGTTGTACAGCACAGGTGAATTAGACCCTTCAGTCCAAATTGTCCTTGCCAACCAAATATCCTAAATTAATCTAGTCCCATTTGCCAGCATTTGGCCCATTTTCCTCTAAACTCTTCCTTTCCACATACCCATCCAGATACCTTTAAAATGTTGTAATTGTACCAGCCTCCACCATGTCCTCTTGCAGCTCATTCCATACATGCACCACCATCTAGTGTGGAAAAGTTGCCCCTTAGGTCCCACTTTCACCTTAAAGCTATGCCCTCTAGTTTTGGGCCCCCTACACTGGGGAAAAGTCCTTGGATATTTACCCTTATCCTAGAAAAAAACACCTTAGCTATTCAGCCTATCCATGCCCCTCATGATTTTAAAAGCTTCTACAAAGTCACCCCTCAGCCTCCAAAGCTCCAGGGAAAATAGCCCCAGGCTATTCAGTTTCTCCCCATAGCTCAAATCCTCCAACCCTGGCAACATCCTTGTGAATATTTTCTGAAATCTTTCAAATTTAATAACATCTTTCCTGTAGCAGGGAGACCAGAATTGAACGTAGTATTCCAAAAGTGGCCTAAATAATGTCCTGTACATCTTCTCAAAGCAACCTACTATTCTTCTAAAAGAACTTTAAAATCAGTTAAATAGTTTTATGGATATAATATTAATTTGTCATGGTCATGCATTGCTTGTGTTTGTGAAGTAACTGCTGTTTTGATTTTGATTTATTATATGCCTCTTCAGATTGTCTGTGGCCATAAATTGTTGCTGTTTTGTGGTAGGCATGTTTTTCTCTCAGAATCTACCTATGAATTTATCTGGTATATGCTTACACCATTAACAGCTTGCTCCAAAGTTAAATCTTCCTTGGACTGTATGAAATCTGACAAAGACTCATTAGTAATTCCCAACAATGAATTCTGAATTCAAAGCTCTATGGTCACAATTTTCCACTTATCTGTTATGATCATTTATGAAATAGCTATAGATTTCCCTGGAAACCCCTTCTGTTATATCTCACCCTTTCAAGATTTCTTGTTGTTCTCAGACTGAAGTCATATTAAAAGTTGTTAGAGCTTCAAAAATATTCTTGCCTTCTCTTATATTTTGGCAATTTCTAACATCACGGTGGCAATTTCTTACATCGGGGTGACACGGTGGCTCAGTGGTTAGCACTGCTGCCTCACAGCACCAGGGACCCAGGTTCAATTCCCATCTCAGGCAACTGTCTGTGTGGAGTTCGCACATTCTCCCCGTATCTGCGTGGGTTTCCTCCAGGTGCTCCGGTTTCCTCCCACAGTCCAAAGATGTGCAGGTCAGGCGAATTGACCATGCTAAATTAGTCAGGTGCATTAGTCAGGGGTAAATGTAGGGGAATGGGTATGGGTGGGTTGCACACTGTAGGTAATCCAATCTAATCTAATCTGCTATTGAATCCACTGAACACAACTGTGCATTAACTTAGTCAGTTTCAGACTTAGTATTTAAGTTTGAAGCAATTCTGTGGCTTGAGAATTGTCTTCTCCAAGATGTCCAATCTTGTGTTCTGTTTGGCCCATCTCTGACTTTCACATTTTAGGAAATATTATGTCCTCTTTTTTCTATTCTTAATTGTTTATTCATCTTCCTTTAAAGCAATTTTAAATATGTAGCATTTGGATTCTGTGTTTAATCTGCTTTCTTCAAGCTTGTTTTCTTATATTAAATCAATACTTTTTAAAATCAATTGTCTTAGAAAGATCTTTCATATTTTGTTAGAGAAATGTTACAGTTTCTTTTGTCTGCAAGCTGTTAAACTCTGTTTTGCAGTAATGCTGTCTAATATTCTTCTGAATGATCTTTAAAATCAGTTAAATAATAAAACTATATTGTGTTGCTTCTTTCAAGCTTTAAATTGTAATAAATAGCAATACTCTGTGTCTACTGCTTATTGGGGATTCTCAATTTTTTTTTAATGATCAAAATAGTGGTTTCCTACTTTCTGGAGATTTCCTATTTCTTCACAGGCAAAATGGATATTTTTCACTTTTCACTGCTAAAGACATTTTTTCAAATGTTTCTGCAGTTGTGGCCTTAATAGACCCTTCCTGCCAAAATCAGGAAACCTTCTAAAAGTCAAAGTTATTCTTTCTTCTTTCATTTTCCATTAGACTCATTCTTAAGTCTTTTAAGTTTGTCTCTTTGTCCCCTTAAATAAACTCTGCAGGTTTTCCAGTATTATCACCCTTGTAAAAACTAATGTTCTGACCCTTGCACTGTCTAATGTAGCCATGCCTTGTGGAGTCTACCTCTGATGGCACAATGCCCGTTTTGAAGGGTAAGTGCTCACTTGCACTTTCTTTCCTATCCACTTCTGGCCTTTTGCAGCTATATTGTAATTTTTGTTTCTCTCCCATGCCCTCAAAGATCTCTAACTTGACTTCAGAGCACCAAATTTCTCCCACAATGTCTCCATCATAAAGGTCTATGTCTCTTCCTGACGTAGCTAGCTATTGCCTAATCCATATTGTTACCAACTCAGAGGTGAAGGTTTTCTTCTGGAGTACAGCTTTCTCCAGGTTTCTCTGCCTTTGAGCACTGCTGAGTATTCTGGATGTAGGTTTGTTCGTTGAGCTGCAAGATTCATTTCCAGACATTTTGTCACCCTACTAGGTAACCTTTTCAGTGGGCCTCCAGGCGAAGCAATGTTCATGATTCCTGCTTTCTATTTACCATCACCAACCCAAAGAAACCCAAACATATAAATGAACCTCCCAGCTCAGCAAGCAAACCTACATCCAGAACCTCAACCTGAGCCATACATCTTCTCAAAACTCGCTAACTGCTGAGTATTTTCACCTTTCAGCCACTGACTGACCACATCTTCTAAAAAAGCTAATGTTATATAAGTGGTAAAATAGCTTTTCTTCTGACTTTTTCCCACCTGGATTGAAAGGATTCTCTCTACCATTCTTACCTTATGGTATTTCAGTATTGACATCCATTGCTGATCACCATGTCAAAGGGAGATGTTAGCTTAGTTGGCTGAACAGCTGGCTTGTGATGCAGAGTGACATCAACAGCACAGGTTCAATTTCTGCACCGGCTGAGGTTACCATAAAGATACCTCCTTTCCAACCTCTCCCCTCACCTGAGGTGTGATGACCCTCAGATTAAATCATCACGAGACATCTCTCTCTAATGATTTGAGCAGCGCTATGATCCTCTGGGACTAAGGAAACTGTACTGACTACACTGAGTACCAACTATTGCTGGCTTGTGGTTGGGGTAGTTCACTATGACCAATCCTTCTTAAATATGTTTGAAACAACCTGTTCACGTGTTATGACACAAGTCTGGAACATGTGAGACTTGAACCCAGATAGAGACACTACCACTGTGCCATAAGAGTCCTCTAACTTCCTTTCTATGCTGAATCCAAAGTCATGTCTAATTATCAGTGGTAGAGGATATACCACCAGAAAGTTTTTGAGAAGAGGTGCTTGCCTAACATAACAAGATGTAGTTTATTTTGTGATAGCAATCAGTACTAATAACATTAACTAGTTATGCAAAATTAGAACTATATGGAGCCAGTGATGACATTCTGTTTTCACTGGACCTCGTGATAGACAGCCTGATTTTCTACAAAAGACAACATTCACCTTTGCTCAGCTAATGTTCTCATCTTACATCTCCCACAGTTCACAAGTTGAGGGGAGGACAGGAGTTTAGTGGTAATACCTGTGTGGTTAAACAGCCTTTCGAATGTCCACTGGTTTGTTCATGCGCAAAGCATCCCTTCTGAGTAAGGAAATCAGTTTCCATAGCAACTAGCATCAGTGGAGAGAGAGAGAGAACTGTAAGTTACAAAGACAATTCATTGCCTTGCCATTATAGTGACAAAGTGCTGGTCTCTGGGCAACTGCTTTCTGGAATGTACTACTATGCAAACAGTGTTTGTTGGTAACATGGGTGTGATGACTCTGAAAATTAGAGCTCACTTTTATGTTTTTAAATAACATTGTGCAATTTTCTGATGTGCTAGAGGGAGATGTTAATTGCATTTTTTTTTCCTGAACTCAGCTACCAGATTGTATGTTGATTGCAATTGACTGAGAAGGTCCAGAACATTTGTTTCCAAAGCATCCTCCAGTGTAACCTTTCAAAGTCAAACTTTCTCTATGCTGGGGCTTGTAGGCAGGGTGACGTGCAAGACATTGTGTGCCTGGCACTGTCAGGAGGAAGGGGTTGAAAGGTGATTTTCCATTGGACAATAACAGAAATGAACACTTTATTTTAATACAGAAACATTAGAATTAAAACCAGGTCAGACTGAAGTCCTAGAATTTTTAGCAGTCTGTGATGACTTAATTAGGATTTGCATCAGTAACCATGGATATGGAAGGGAATGAATATACTCAGCTGGCATTTCCATTCTTGATGGTTACGCAGTAACATCACCTTCTGCTGGAAATTCAGTATCTGGTTGTTTTGTAAGGGTTGGATCAGATCCACTGTGACATAGGGTGGTAATGGCCTAGTGGTATTATTGCTAGACTTTTAATCCAGAAACTCAGCTAATATTCTGGGGTCCGGGGTTCACATCCCACCACGGCAGATGGTGCAATTTGAATTAGAGGTCTACGGATGACCATGAAACCATTATCGATTGTTGGGGAAAATCGATCTGGATTCACTAATGTCCTTTGGGGAAGTAAATCCGTCATCCTTACTTATCATGGCCTACATGTGTCTCCTGACCCATAACAATGTGGTTGACTCTTAACTGCCCTCTTGGCAATTAGGGGTGGACAACAAATGCAGGCCTGGCCAGGATGCCTTCACCCCATGAGTGATTTTTAAAAAATTGTCCATAGATCCTTACACATTAATTTTAACCCCTAGAAAGAGGATCATACATAGTGCCTTCCATAACTACAGGACATCCCAAAGTGTTTCTCAGCCAATAAAGTAACTTTGTAATGTAGTCATTGGTGTAATGTAGAAGTGTGACAGATCATTTTCACAAAGTTTCCACAGTCAGCAATGTGGTAATGACCAGATAATCTGTTTTGGTGATGTTTATTGACAGTTTAACATAGGACTGGACACCGTTCTCATTTTCGTAAAGACCTAGTGGTAGCATGGTGACTCAGTGGCTAGCACTGCTGCCTCACAGCACCAAGAGCCTGGGTTTGATTCCAGCCTTGGGTGGCTGTCTGTGTGGAGTTTGCAAGTTCTCCCTGTGTCTGCGTGGGTTTCCTCCCAGAGTCCAAAGATATGCAGGTTAGGTGAATTGGCCATAGGAAATGTAGGGTTACGGGGATGGGTATGGGGTAGATCTGAGTTGGATGCTGTTCGGAGGGCTGATTTAGACTTTTTGGGCCGAATGGCCTGCTCCCACTGCAGGGATTCTATGACAGTCATGGAAACTTTGCACCCACTCAGTTTCGTGTCTTATTTTGAGAGACATCATCTCTGATAGTGCAGTACTCCCTCATTTCTGTACCCAGATATCAGCTTTGAATTTGTTTTGTGCTGCTGAGAGATTTGAGCCCTCAGTCTCAGTCCATTGAGACACTCACCTCAAAAGCAGCAACCCATGGCTGATATTGTTTTCCCTTCCATGCTTGCAGGGATGAGGTTAGATGAGTTGAGGCTATTGTCGGCCTGACTAAAATCAGATAAGAAATTGAAAGTACTGTATTGCTTTTACAGTCTGCTCCTACAGCTAATGTTTCGATGTAGCAGGGTGAATGCCATTTGGCCCAGGATTTTCCTGGAAATGAACTTCTTCCCATCCTTCTTTATCTAACATGTCCCTATTTTCCCATTTTCCTTTTATTCAACTTCCCTTTAACCTCAAAAACCACCCAGCTGCTAATCCTTTTTCACTCGATGACTATCTTTGGTTTGGATTTCCCAAGTGTTTAGCCAGAGGAGCTTAATACTGTGATTGGGTACTTTTGTCTCAGTCCAATGTTAAACATTTAAAAGAACACTAAAGGAGGAGTCTCACATGCATCCCACACACAAGTGCTGAAAATTAAAAAGAAATGCTGAAAGGTTGAAACAACATAGATGGAATGAGAGGGACCTTGTGTGGAATTTAAGGTCAGCACAGACTATTTAGGCCAAATGGCCTGTTACTGTGTTGTGCATTCTACATGATTTCATGTAAGTGAACGCATGCACCAGTGCTATTCATCTCAACAACTCTTTTTTTGGTAGTGAGATACAAATTCTTTCCTGGATTGTTACTATCAATCTTACATGTATGGCTCCTAGTTTTGGTATGCCCCACAATGAGAAATACTTTGTTTATGTCTCTCCTGTCAAACCACTTCATAGAACTTACCAGGTCATCCCTTGGCCTCCTTTTCATGACAGTATACAGTCTTAGCCTGTTCGGCTTTATCTGATGAGTTATACCCACTCTGTTCTGGTATCATCCTTGTCTATCTTTATTGGAATTTCTCTCGTATCACTAAGTTTGTTTTCACTATTCTAATATGGAAACTGGAATTCTGCACAGTTCTCCAGTTGTGATCTACTGGAGGTTAGGATTCTGCTTAACAGCCATTGTGTAATGAATTGCAGCCTGATCTATTGTGTTTGTTTGCTGCCACTCGACACCTGGTTGGAGCTTTGCATGTTAATATTACTGCTTACCAGCTGGTTGGAGAGGGCGGGAGGCAAACTGTGAATCAGCTGCACTCTCTTGTTAGCCGAGCATGCAGAACTGTGTCCTTCAAGGTCATTGGAAAAAGAAAACCTCTCTTCATTCAGCTTCAGAACTGATATTACTGTTGAAATTAGTTCAGCGCCTGGGCAGTACTTCTTAAACCCCACGACCTTCACCACCTAGGGCAAGGGCAGTAGGGAATGGGAGCATTATCACCTCCAGGTACCCCACTCAAATCACACACCATTCTGACCTAGACAGATATCACTCTTCCTTCACCATTGCTGGGCCATGATTCTGGAGTACCGTAACAACCACATGTCAGCACGTTCTCCACGTGGATTATGGGGACATTCAAGGAGAAGGCTACATGCAAACATTCTCAAGAGGCATCTGGGATGGGCAATAAATGCCATCCTTGCCAGTGACTCCCATTTTTCACAAATGAACAAAAACATCATCTTCTCAAAACTGTCTGAGAGGTAGAGGTTCCTTTGTGTGTGAGCAAATTGCTACAATGCCTCCCTGATGAGTCTGGATTACCAGGTACATTATTAGTATTTTAAAGGTTATTTTGATGGGTAGAATCTCAGAGTATCCGAGGAGGCATTTGACCCATTGTGCCTATGCCGACTCTCTGAAAGATCCGTCTCATTCTCTTTTGAATGTTACAACAGCAGCATTTTAGCCAGTGAATTCCAGATCGCAAGTGTTTCCAGCTCTTTTGATCAAATCCATTAATCATCAGACAGGTGCAACAACCTAATGCAATCTTCCTGGAACTGTCGCAGACTTTGTGGGGGATTGGGGTTGAAAGAAGTTATTTTTAGTTGTAAGAAAGGATGTTGACCTGCTGTGTTAAAGTTTGTTCTGTTTCCACAGGTGCTGTGAGACCAGCTGAGTGTTTCCAGCATTTTCAGTTACCTTGAGTGGGTTTGGTTACTTTATATGCAAATCCAATTCTTGTCTGCTTGCCTTGATAGCCAAAAAGACTAAATTTTGGGGTTTCCTTGTCTCCTCCAGAATCCTGACATCGTATTGGTCCATTACCTGAACGTGCCAGCCATAGAAGACTGTGGGAAGCCATGTGGTCCGATACTGTGCTCCATCAACACCGACAAAAAAGAGTGGGCCAAATGGTCAAAAGAGGAGCTGATCAGCCAACTTAAACCCATGTGTGAGTGTCGGTTTCAGCATCACTGAATTCTTGTACATTTGGAAATAGGGTTGCCAACCTTTCAAGATTGCTCTGGATGTTTTGAGAATTAAAGATGAAAACAAAACTAGGTACAAAATTATAAAGATGTTAATAATTATGCTCTATATGTAATTTTCATTGAATAATTTTGTTTTGCTGGTTATAAAAATACGCTACAAGAAAAAAAATGCTGCTTGTCTAAAAATCAAAAGTCATCCAATTAAGTAATGAAGAAGCTGTTGACTTTCTGCTTGGATGAGAAGGCAGTTTCCCTGAAGACTAGTAACTGCTAGAGAGGAATGGGCAATATAACAGAAAGTCATGTGATGAAACCTCCAGGAATGTACCCAATCTGAGTTGGCAACCCTAGTCAAGGAGATAAAACTTGAAACATGTGCCAGTGAGGAGCATGCTCGCTTTTGAGTCAGGAAGTTAAGAGTTCATACCCCACTGCAGATATTGAGCATGATGTCCTAAGTTGAAAATCCAGTGCAGTGCTGATGATGTGCTGCACTGTCAGAGATACCATCATCTATATCTGAGACTGTAACCAGAGGGTGATGTGCCCATTAGTTGTTGAGGTTTAGTTCAGGAATTTTGTGGCGTTATTTTGACAAGCAGGGAAATGCCTGGTATTCTGGTACAAATTCTACCTGTAACAGACACTACTGGGGGAAGAAAAGCAATCTTGACGTTTGCTGTTTGCGGTTCTTGTGATGCCCACACCCCAAGAATGATTTTTTTGTAGAAAATGGGCAATGTAGCGGGAGGGTAAACGACGCTCATGGATTTGAACACCAGCAAGAATCACAACAGGAAGGAAGACAACTGCTAGAAAAAGGAGAGATGATAAAATGGATAAAAGAAAACATTCGCTGTACAGAATGAGTGTTATAGTTTCCTAGCGGGAGTCTTTGAAAAAAAATGTGGTGAGGGAAGGAACAGCACAGAACAAAAAATGCAGCAAAACAGCAAGTAGCTATTAGTAATGTCCTGTGATGCTACGCACCATTTGCAGCCTTGTAATAACGCACAACTGTCCTGAACTGCTATGTAAAGCATTCCTTTGTGAAACCAGTTTAATGAAAATTCCGAGAGGGTGGGGAGAAATAAATACTTGGATTCCATAGGAGATTGCAAAAAAGTGAATTGGGGCACAGGACCAGAGACAGCTAGTCGCCGCTTTTAACATGAGCGATTTGTAAAAGCAACGAGGGAGGTGACAGAAAATGTAATTCGAAATGGGTCCGGGCTTACTCACCAGTGCATTGTGCATCCTTTTTCCATCTGGCCCCTTTGCTTACAGCCGACCATGCTGCACGCCTGCCATCTCGTGGACTCTCAGTATTATTACTGAGACGAGCCAAGTGCAAAAGCGTGTATTCACACAACTGTCAGTGCTAGCCAACTCTCTGGGGGGGCGGGGGAACGGGGTGAGATTTTCAGTTGCAACTCATTTACCTGAAGCATTAATATGCACTTGTGTCCCCAATTCTCCACCCCCCACAAACACATCTTTCTCCATCTCCCGTTTCCTGGCATTTCTCTAATCTTGGGCGTAATTTGTGCAATTTGCAAGCCTTTCCTCTTGTTAGAATGTGGGGAACAGTGATAGAGGACAGCAAAAGTCCTTTATTCAGCATTGTATTTCTTCAGCCCCTGACTCGAAAAATCATGACTCAATTCCCACTCTAGCAACTTGAGCAACACCAACAATGATACTTTGGTGTAGCACTGAATGGGTATTTCACTTTCAGAGGTGTCCTTTTAACATAAAACCAAGATCCAATTTGCCCTCTCAGATAAATGTGAAACACAGTTCAAAGAACAGCAATGACATAATCCCATTGTCCTTGCCAATCCTTCAAACAACATCAATAAAACAGATTATCTGATCATTTTCTGATTGGTCTTTGTAAATGCCGAGAGCTTGCTGTGAGCCAATTGACTACTGAATTTCTAATATTACCTGAGTGACGACACTTCAACTGTGCTCCACTGACTCTTAAATGTGTCTTGAGTTCATGAAAGCTGGAGTGGCCACACAATTTTAACAGAGGAATGTTGTCACACATACATAACAAGAATCTTAGTCAAGAGAGTAATAGGTTTTGAACAACCCTGTCCAATCATGATTTGGAGATGACGGTGTTGGACTGGGGTGGACAAAGTTAAAAATCACACAACACCAGGTTATAGTCCAACAGGTTTAATTGGAAGCACTAGCTTTCAGAGCGCAGGACAACCACTTGATGAAAGAGCAGCGCTCTGAATGCTAGTGCTTCCAATTAAACCTGTTGGACTATAACCTGGTGTTGTGTGATTTTTAACTCTGTCCAATCTTGAAACTTTGAAATCAGGCAAACATGGAGATGCTCAACTGAATGAGCAATATTTTCTATTGAGAAAAAGCAGAGTGAAGGGCTAATATCCAGGGTGCCTTAAACACCAAAATTAAAGGTAAAAGAGGGTCTAATCAAAAGAGCAATGACTGAATGTGACTGAGTGTCATATGAAAGCACAGCAGATTGAGGGAGCTGAGGAGTTGCTGGGACAGAATGAGCTGGAAACCAAGACAAATCATTTCCACAAAAGAAAGAAAGAGGAGTTTGTGGGATGTCTCTTTCACACTTAGGAGGAACACCAAGAGGTGGATCCCAAACATGTGATCAATAACTATATAGATGAAAGAAAAATACTTTGCATTGATATTTCACTATTCCCAATTTAAGACAGCTCAGTGATCTTTACAACTAGTGAAGTACTTCAGAGGTGTTGATACACTTGTTGGAAGCATGGCAGAGAAACTGAACACGGCAAGCTACCACAAACAGCAATGTGATAATGACCAGTCTGTTTTATTAAGGGTCACACATTTGTTTAGGACATGAGGAGAATCCTGTTTTGTGATCTTTTATGTGCTTAGACAAATTAAGCTCAGTTTGACATTGCATCCAAAAGTCATGTGATGAGGGCCCTGATGTGGACCATGGTTTTGATGTATGATAGGTGGTGAGGTAGTATATTGGAAGTTAGGATCAGGGCAGAGAGCTCAACATTGCAGATTATGTGTTCAAGGGACACTGCAAAGAGGAGGCCCCAGAGGCCTATGAAATGGACATTGGTGGACTTACACTGCGAGCAAAATGTCAAACAGTATGGTAGGCAATTTCTTCCTGACAATGCTGCCCCTTTAAGCAGAAACAGCAACAAAAAAAATGAACCTGACATTTACTATCGACCTTGTCTCCATGGAGATGAGCAGAGAATGTCAAAACTTGTCAGAAATGTAATAGAATGAAAACAACAGAAAAATATAAATGCATTAATACTTGCTGCATGTGGCTCTCAGGATAATATTGCTGTTTCTCTTGGTTGCTCGATATCTCAACTCACCCGCCCCATGATTGATTCCATTACACGGGCCCTTGATTTGAACCCATGCAGTGGTGAGGATTGTACTCTCTGTACAATACCAGTACTGAGTGTGAGGCCAGTGAAGGTGAGTTGACCTAATGAGAGTGGGAGACACACAGCAGCAGAATATTTTCTCTTACCCTGAACTCACCCCAACCACCACCTTACCTGACCTCAACCCCATTCCCGACTCTCTCACCTTTGATCAAAACAATTAATTAATTACAGTGGATCATCGCAGTTTCAAATAGGACAGTAACAGAATAAATTATTACATTTATGATAATTGAGGGCTTTTCTTTGAAGTATGAGTATGTGTAATTTAGGACTTATTTCAAAAATATTCATTCTTATGATATAGTTATGCTGTTAGGGTTGGCATTTATTGCTCACTCCTTATTGTCCTGAGATGGTGATGGTGAACAATCTTCTTGAACCACCACATTCTGTTTGGAGACATTGTTTCCATAATGCTGTTTGGGGGGATTTCCAGGATTTGAAATTCGCAATGATGAGGGAATGGCAATTTGTTTCCAATTAAGGATAGTGTGACTGATGGGATCTTAGAGGTGATGGTGTTTCCATGCATCTACCCTTCCAGTTAATGGAAGTTGAACAGCTTTCAAGCATCTAACTCTTAAATAAAGACTTATAATTCAGAGGGTAGCAACCTACAATAGTTGTAACAATGATCCATGCTCCTGCAGGTGATCTCATCTGCTCCATTGAATTCCCAGTCTTAGTTGGGGGTAAAGGGTGAAGTTCTTACATTCTTCCAGCTGGGCTGACCAACAGTTAGTCTTTGAACGAGATGTTTTGGCTTCAGTCTTTGACCAGTATTGTGGGAAGCAGGCAACCAAAGAGTTCCTGCTTATTGGGTGGTGGGTGATGTTCTGTCATTCTGATTCCGAGAAAGGCCTGGTTTTCAGGACTAAAATCCTGTTTCCTTATTATCACAATAGTGCTTGTCCAGAGTGTATGAGCCTGCCTACACTCACTATCCTGCAAAACTTGTATTTGTATAGCAACTTTAATACAGTATAGATACCCAAGAGATTTCAGAACAGTGTAGTCACCATAATCCAGCCAACAAAAGGAAATATTAGGACAGGAGACCAAAACTTTGATCAAAGAGGCAGATAACATATATTCTTAAAGGAGAAAAAGAGAGGGAGAGAGTTAAGGAGGGAATTCCAGAGCTTCGGGCTTGGCAATAGAAGGCATGGTCATCAATGATGGAATGAAGGAAGTGGGAAATGGACAAGTGGCCAGAATTGAACGAGACTCACCAGGAGGACTAGCCATTTCAGGGAGAGCAACCTGTAAAACGTTACCCCAGCCATAGTTAGCAAGAGGGGAAAAATAAGCTTTATTTTTGCTGCATAGAAACGGGCCCCTCAGGGAAACAGTTCACTCCAGACCAGTCCAGTTAATTTTCCACGGAGCAACCTTTCTGCAGCTGGCCCAATTATCCAGTGCTCTTAAAACAATGACGAGCCAGGACTGGGTAACAAATTCTGTTACTGACTCCTGTACAGTCACCCCACACTTGTTTTACTGAATATTCAGAATCAAAGGAAGTCAGCAGTATAGTCCTTTATTAAACTCCAGGGCAGGAGACACCAAGCCACACAGTAACCAGGTCTAATGTCAGTCCAATAATTGCCTTTCCTCACTGATGTCAGTGGAATATATGCTTGCTGTGGTCTCTGATGCACCTCACTTAAAACTGTTATCTGCCTAGGGTCAGCCTGCAGAAAAGGACAAGAGAGAAATTATTCAGTGAAACCATTTTGACGCGAGGTTTTTTTTTAGGTTAATTTCATAACTGACAAATCAGCCAACTAGGGATTTCAGCCTCAGCTGATACAGATTTTGCTGGCAGATCCATCATTGCCTGGACTATAAATGTTTTCTATTTCTCTCACAATTATTGGAGTTCAGGTAGAGCAGCCTATTCCTTATAAGAGAAAGGAGAGGGAGTGAAAGGGAATTCAACTGGTGCCTCAGCGCCATAGGACTGCATCTTGAGCAGGAAGCTCTTTTTCCTTGCATCTCATAAAGGGACCCTTTTTTAACTGGGCAGAGAATGTTTTCCATGCCCCTGCTGGGAAGGGTTGCACAGCTTCAGGGTCCCTGCTAAAATGCGTAAGCAAGCAATATTGTTCAAGTCAGAACCTCGGCATAGGTTTCAGTGCCTTCCTCAGTGGAACATGCCCATAACTGAGATTGCTTTTTCCTTCCGTTAAGTAAAGGGTAAAGGATTAAGTATTAAGAGTTGTGGAATCAAGGAGAATAGATGGAATTAAAGGACAGATGAACTCATGATTTAATTAATGAGTGGAATTGGGTTTAAAGAGTTGAATGGTCAACTATTGCCTAACTGACAGATCGATTGTTTGGGTGAAGGAATGCAAGAGCTGCTAGCATCCATTGAAATCTACCCCAGCATGTATCTTCACTTTGAGGAAATGGGGACAAAACATTGGGATGAGCTGTCATGAAATTTGACGGGTGGCACATTTTGGATCTGGCATGTGCCATTTAAATGTCAGGCAACTCAGACCTTTTTTGTTCGCCAAAGCTCTGAACTGGTAGCAATCCAGCAGCACCAGAGCCTTTCGCAGCATCAATAGATTTTTTAATTTGGAATTCACAAATATTTGAAACAAAGACAATTTTAGTAAACTGAAGCACTGGATGTGAATTCTGTCCACGGCACATCCAGACAGGAGAAAGCTGCATTTCCTTCATTTCTGGAGGTTTGTGTTTTGGCACAGTTTAGTGTTAAGGGATGGGCAGGGAAAGAGGTATCAACGTTTTGCACCAAAACAAGTGAAGGTTATGCAATCCTCAGACTCTAATCTGTCCTCTACAGGATCTCAAAACTATCAAGCATCTCATCTCCCCTTGTTTCCCCATTGCGTACAGTCTACAGCTGTTTGAGATCTTTGGAGTTGATAGCTGCTTTGGACGCCTAACTACATATGG
This sequence comes from Chiloscyllium plagiosum, assembly GCF_037043375.1. NCBI lineage: Eukaryota > Metazoa > Chordata > Chondrichthyes > Orectolobiformes > Hemiscylliidae > Chiloscyllium > Chiloscyllium plagiosum. Next base: position 17,466,265 of record NW_028270175.1, on the reverse strand, counting down.
AAACAATCTCATCTCTGACCCGGAAGATAGTTGGTTTAAGTGACACTCCAAGACCTAAGCATGCAATCTAGGCTGTTACTCAGGTTACTGAGGGAATGCTACGCTGTTGGAAGAGTCACCTTTCAGCTGAAACCCTGTCTGCCCTTTCAGATGGATGTTAAAACCCATAGTTTTATTAGTAGAGTCTTTTTTATTTGTCAATTCTGCCATATACAACTGAAACAGTTAAAAACAAGACAGCATTCCTCCAGTACTGAGGGTACCACATGAAGAAAAGGAGTGGATTTTGACCTGTATCCTGGCCATTATTTATCCCTGAATGGTCGCTAAAATATATATCTGGTCATTATCACATTGCTGCTTGTCCCAGTTGGTGACCATCTTTTCTACCACAGAGACTGCATTTTAGAAGCACTTCATCAGCTGTGAAGCCTTTGGAACACACTGAGGTCAAGTTTTTTCTTTTAGGGCCACAACAAGATCAGGAAATTTTAAAATTAAGTGAATAATTCATTGACCATCTGCTTAACCAAATCCTGACATAGAAAAATAGCTGATCTGAAATCAACAGAGGAAAGTCTCAATCTCCTCTGACTCTCCTTCACACCTTTTCCAGCAGAGTCACTAGATAATGAGCAGGAGCAGAAATTGTAGGCAACATTGTTTCTTTCTCTTTACTCATTTATTATCACCACCGTTAACTGAAGCCTCAAACTGTCAATCATTAAGTAACTCCGGAAATTGGATCTGAGATCTTTTCTGGTCAAATGGCTTCATTTCCAGTGAAGACTAAGGATTGTAGCTTCCTGTCTTAGCCGTACTAGTTGCATTGAATTATGTGAAATATATAGCACAGTAGCAAGCCATTCAGCCCATCTGGTCTATGCCTTCTCCCACCCTTTCTGATCTTGCTCTATGCTTCTTTCTATTTTTCACTAATGATTTTAAGATCTTCCACTCAGCTATCGTCACCTCTTGGCGAAAGAAGTTTCTCCTGAAATCGCTGTTGGATTTATGAAGGACTATCTTACACTTCTAAATTCCTAATTTTGGATACCCCACTTGTGGAAACAGGATCAATCACATTCTTTGCTAATTTTCTGTCTGATCCTCATTCAGCTATCTCTCTGTGAGAGAAAACAGCCCAACCTGCTCAACCTTTCCTGAGGTCTAGTCTAATGTCAATAAAATATTATTGCACCTTCTCCAGAGTCTCTATATCCTTTTCATAATCTGAAGCTAGAACTGTTCACAACTGTTCAAGATTCTAGACTGGATTAGACTAGATTCCCTACAGTGTGGAAACAAGCCCTTCAGCCCAACAAGTCCACACTGACCCTCCGAAAAATAACCCACTCAGACTCATTTCCCTCTGACTAATGCACCTAACACAATGGACAATTTAGAATGGCCAATTCACCTAACCTGCACATCTTTGGACTGTGGGAGGAAACTGGAGCACCCGGAGGAAACCCACGCAGACACGGGGAGAACGTGCAAAGTCCTCACAGACAATTCTAATACTAGCTTAGCGTAACTTCTCTATTCTTCAGTTTTGTTCTTCTACAAAGGAACTTGAGTTCTTTTTGTTTGTTTTTATTGCCTTATTAACCTGTACTTCTTCTTTTAGAGATTTGTGGTTTCTCTTCCTCATTTAGCTACCTAGGGCAGATTTTCACGGAGTCAGAATGGGTTAGATATCATTTTTTACCTGCGGGGAAGTGGATGGGATGTGACTCACACTGGGGGAGCTCTTAAACGTTTTGAATCGTTTCATTGAATGTACATTTTTTCACTTTAGGCAGAGATGAGTACGAGCTGTATCAGATTGCTCGGATTTTTTCTTCATCTCTGCGGGGCTCCTGAGGTCTGCCATGTCAGATTTTGGGTGTTGGGTTTTGAAATTGTCATAGTAGGGATATGAAGGGTCATGGAAGGACGGTGAGGGCATGGAAATGGCAGAGAGATATGGGAGGATATATCAGGTGGAGGGCGTGATTTGGCATGGAGGTGGCATGAGAGTAGCTGGGGTTGTGAGGGGTGAGAGTTAGAGGGATTAAGAGCATTTAACAGAAACAGCCCAAAGTTCCAAAGAACCAAGGTAGGCATTCTAACCACATGAGGCACTCTCCCACCCCTGGTACTGCCTAGAATCTGCTTGCGACAGAGAGTCATGCCCCCTGCCTCCTTGGTGTGAAAATTGAGCCTTTTATGCCAAGGTGATGCTGCCTATTTAGGAAATTTCCTGACTTGAACTATTTGCCTCGTTTTCCCAGGTGAATATGGCCTTCTTATTTTTCCGATAAAAATGTACCACCTCACACCCATCTATATTGAAATTCATTTGCCAGTTAAACAGCCATTCTGCAACACCTCTGCCCTACCCCCCCACCCCATTTCAGTGTCCTCTGTAAATTATGAAATTGTATTGCCAATTCCCTAGTTGAAATTGCTCATGTCTGAATAATATACAACAGAAGTCCCTGTACTGCTTGTTATAGAACACCACATCCCACCATTCACCCATCTGAGGAATTACCCTTAATTCCCAATGTCCCACTTTCTGTTTTGTAGGCAGCTTGCTGTCAACTCAGTTAATAGACAGGGCAGGTGGGAGTGATGAGTGGGTAGGGGAAGGATACAGTTTGTACTTGGCCACCATTGACATCTTGAAGGAACCCTGAGTTGTACCAGCAGCATTTAATAAATCTCAACAGGAGCGATGTACAGCAATCCAATCCAGGGCTCCAAACACGACTAAACACGGCATTCTCAGCAGGGTTTGAGTAAGTCGCAGATAATCTATTATTCATGAACATTCGTATTTATAGTTCATTGCTCCTTTATTTGATAGAAAAAATGAGCAGAAAATCCCAGACTGTCTCTATATTCATAAATTAATACCAAAAATGTGTTTGAATTTTTCGTGCTCCATTGATCTCTCCGCATGTGCTGTTGTGTCTCCTATTTATTATTTATCCATCTCCCTTGTGATTTTTTTGAATGGTTTTGTTCTCCTTTTTCTGACCTTCCATGACCTCTACCCCACCACTGCCACTCTCCTCTGGTTGGTTGCTCAGCCTTCAATGCTTCACTCAAGTGGTTATCAAGTGAGGATGGCCTGGTTTTTTGACTCTGGAAGCCACCACAGCAGTGTTTATTTCTGTCTTCCTGTGTAATATGCACACACAAACCTACTAGCAGGAACCCCGGCTGATAAACCTCTCTTCATCCTGAGCATCACAAATCATGAGGTGATCCCAGTTAGGCTCCGTAGAGACTAGCAACTGAACAAGACCCACTTGATTTGGACCTACGTCAGGCATTGCTTAACCTCCACCATCAACCCATTAGCCTTGCCCCACATTGTTCAACAGACTTCTGGCCTTCAAATATGTAGCCTCACACGTGAAGCACAAACACAGGAGAGATAGCAAATAGCAGCAATCACCTGCTGGATATGACCATTCCCATAAGGCACGAGTCTTGTGTCTAATTCTGCGAACCATTGGTGAAAGTACTGCTGGGAGAGAAGCATTTTTTTTAATCAGTAAGTTCTTAATCCTTTGAAATATATTGTCTGAAATGATGGTGGAAGAAACTTCATCTGCAGAGTTCAAAAGGAATTAAACAAATACTTGAAAAAGGGAAAAAAGCAGGGCTATGGGGGAAATGAGACTATTTGTACAGCTTTTTCAAAGAGCTAAAACAGGCACGATGGGCTGAATAGTCAGCTTTTGTGCTGGTAAATGATGAATAAATTATGAGAAGAAGGACATGAGCAAAGTCTCAGAACAGAGACTTCTCTTTCATATTTTCAGAGTTGATTGTGGATGTGGGAAAGGGAGGGGAAAGGAAGAGTGGTCGCTTAGACGAGGTACCAGTTTCAGATGCCATTCCCAAAATATAGGGTGCACTATGACCTTCAAAAGAGGAAGGAGAGGGAGAGTGTTAATAAATATGTTCTTGCAGTACAACCTGTACACAAGGAAAACCAGGGCAGTTTCAGAAAGGGAGTCCCTCGGTGATATGTTTCCTTTGACCTGTGTAGTTAAATTTAGAGCAGCTATTAGCAGGAGCTGTGTATACTCGAAGGGTAAATGGAAATATACTGCGGGAAGCTTCCCCTAATTGCCTGCCCTAGTGGGTTATTGGAGCATACCAGGGATATGTGTAGATAGGCCCATTACCAATCAATATCCAGGCTGTGGCCTCACACTATTTGCTATTCAGCGCAAACAGCTTACAGACTCATCTTGGAGGGTGATTTTCTTTTTAATATGAATCTTTTTTTGAAAAAATAAGACAATTTGCATATTGTACATGCCAAGGAACTCAAAGAAATTTGCATGCAACACCCAGAGGCTTGTGCCTGCAATCTGTCACCCTTCACTGAGTTTAATTCTATAACCTTCTCAGAAGCCAGACAGTTTGCTCCCAATGTATTGCAATCAGTTTGTCTGCACAGACGGCATCAGCATAACCTTCATTCAACTCAACCAGCTCCACAAACTTTCAATTTAATGGTAAATAGAATTGATTTTTTTTATTATTTCAGACAAAAGAGAAAAATAAGGTTCTGTCCCTCAACGCCTCATTTCCATTCTCGCAGTGTATGGCAGTACAGTCATTCTCCTGAATGTCTTTAAATCAAAATTTGGACACAGCAAAGTACTATTTATGGCGATATGATAATGGTTCGATAATCTGCCTTTGTATTATTGGTTAAGAGATAAATATTAGCCAGGTCATATGGTTAACTCCCTGGCTTTTCCTTGAAATAGTGGCCATGGAATGTTTTACTTACACTTGAGAGTGAAGATGGGGCCTCACGTTAACATCCTATCTAAAAGCACAGTACTCTGACAGTGCAACGTGCACCCTGTGTGGCACTGGTCTGTGAAGCTAGCTTACCGGCTAGTTTGCAGTGTGGGCTTCAAACTACAGCCTTCTGCCAGAGAGGTCAGAATGCTACTAACAGAGATCTTGATGACTAAAGAGACAGGTGGCAGTTAGCAAATATTCTCTGAAATTGCAGACCATTGGTGGGACAACAGAGTAAAGTGGCATATATTGGCATGAGGGTTTGTATAGGAAATGCATCATATGTGTATAGCTGGATGGAAGGAATATATACTACATCATTTCCTTTATTCATTCACATGATGAGGGCATTGCTGGCTAGGCAGCATTTATTGCCCACCCCTGATTGCCGAAGGGCAGTTAAGAGTCAACCACATTGTTGTGGGTCTGGAGTCACATGTAGGCCAGACCAGGTAGGCTGGCAGTTTCCCTCCCTAAAGGACATTAGTGAACCAGATGGGATTTTCCAACAAGCAGCAATGGGTTCTTGGTTATCGTTAGACTCTTAATTCCAGATATTTATTGAGTTCAAATTGCACCATCTGCTGTGGCAGGATGCGAACCTGGGTCCCCTGAACATTATCTGGGTCTCTGTGTTAAACATCCAGTGATAATACCACTAGGCCATTGCTTTCCTCATTTATGTGCAGGGCAAATATACTGAATGGCTGTGAGTTATATTAAAAGCCCATCTCTAGGTGGTGCAAAGAGCACACGTGCACAAGGGAAAGCTGATATCATTTGTAATTGATGAAAGTGCTTACAAGCACGGGAACTAGAGGCAATGCCACAAATCCAGCACTTCAGCCCCTTTTCCACATTTCAACAGGGCCTAAGCTTTCCTGCCATTAGGACAAAGTAAATAAACAATCCCCTAGATCCCCTCATTGTTAATTTCTGCAGATCTGTGGATGCAGTCCCACACTGATGTGATGCTGTTGTCAGATACTGTTTGCACACATATACCCTGGGGCCACAGTGGCACTGATCACTGCTGAATGAAACCATCTTCTGTTCACTGATTCAATAACACCCATAGGTGATGTTGAGGAAGGCAGTCCATATGCAGTCTTTGCCCCATTATAAAAGCTGAGGGGACAGGGATAAACCATGAATTCACCAATCTCCCCACAAAAATCAATGGAAACTTAGCCCATTTCACCCTCATTACAGTTTGTTTGCAATTATGTTGCTATCCATCCTTTTAAATTTACGCTTTCTGCAATCTAAAATACTAGTATTTGCTTTCAGTGTCTCTGCCAACGAAGGGTAAATTTAAACTGGGACAATCTGCCTGTGCACTGGCACTGATGTCGTTCCACGTGTCATGTGGAACTTGAAGCTTGTCACGGCCAACTGATGTCATAGTCCTGTGTATGCTTGTGTGGGAATGATGCCCATTTTGTTTTGCAGATAACTATTCCGATATCGTACACCAATTTTATGTACAGGAAAATATATTGGACACAGTGTGTGTAAAGGGGCAATATGTAGGACATAGACTATGTGTAGGGGAAATATTTAGGACACAGTCAGATTTAGGTGCGATGAGTTACCAGCACAGAACAAGGATTCAGATTTGGGATCTCCCTAGTCTGATAAACGTGAGTATCAAATTGCATTATGGTTACTGGTATAGCTTTATGAAGTGAAACCATTTCCTAACCAAGATACAATCTGTGTAATCTCCTAGCCGATACCCTTGTGCAATGCACTGGCAGCCTGAGGCATGGAGTGAGCTATGTCTGTATCATATCTCTGAATCACAGATGCTGGTACATAAGACTTAATTGAGTTGTGACAGTAAGAGAAACCGGTATATGTTGAAATTACACTATTGTATCTCTTTACTCATCTTATTTGCTCTGTCTGATATGCAATTCCTAGTAAAGTGTAAAGGGGCACATAACAAGACCCAGATATATTGGAAGCACTACATAAATGCACAATTCTGTTGTAGATTTCCAAACAGACCAGGAGGAAGTGAGGGAGTTTAAATTGGCAGGTATAAGCTCCCTGTTGCAGTGTAAAGGGTTTAAGATTTATATTCCATTTCAACAGCTATTTTTCATCCGTCAACAGGATATGCATTTTATATACTCTGATTGGATAGTTTAGCCAGCGGGGACTAATCTCAGAAAGAGTCGTGAATTTTTAGCACATGATTTGAGTTTGAGACTGTATCACTGACAATACATCTCCATGAACTGCTTGCCTATCCCCTCCTCCAAGCCAATATCATGTTGGAGACTGCATAACAGAGCAAACTACATTAGTGAAGACAATGTGCTATATCAGTGGTGTACTTTCACCTTCCTCCTGCTTCTCATACTCTCACAGCTCAATTGAGTTTTATTTTGTTTGTGTGTTCTATATCCCCTCCTCCAATTTGTTGCTTTTCACTCTCACATCTCTGCTTCTCTCTTAATACACTATGGTGCATGGTTTCCCAGGCGTCTGCTAACTCCCTGGTCCTTCAAAAAACAATTATTTCTCAGGATTCTCATTTCAGCCAGGAGCCAGACAGGCCAATGAGTTAGACTTTGCATAGAATTACATGAATTATACAGTGAAGGATGAGCACATTTTGGCTATCAGGTCAATGCTGATCTTTATGCTTTACATGAGCCTCCCTCCACCTTTGTTCATCACAATCTATCAGCACAGTTTATTACATGTTTACCCCTCATATGCTTATCTAACTTTCCCTCAAATATGACTATCCTCTCCACCTTGACTACTCCTTGTGGGAAGTGTGTTTCATATTCTAGCCACTCTGAGAAAAGGTGTTTCTCCTGAGTGGATTTATTGTGACTATCTTTCATCACTGGTTTTGGCTTTCCTCCCATAGTGTAAATGCCTTCTACACATCAACTTTGTCAAACCTTTTTTATAATTTAATCTTCCATTTGTTTCTGTGAGTCACTTTTAATAGCCTAATAAAAAGGGGCATGGAACTTCAATTTAGTCTGATGGATTGAACATCCTGTCTCAGGTGGGAAAGCTAGCATGCTTCTTGTGCATTGAATTAGTGCACACACAGGCAGTGTCATCAGCTGGAGGAAATAAGAGTTCTGGGGCTCGGAGCTTAAGATGCAGCTGGAGTCACTACAGCACATCCTTGAGACTGTGCATTTTGTAGATGACATGAAGCTGGTCACCCTGCAGTTTAAAAGAGTGCAGGTTGGATTAATCCCAGCTGATGTTATTCCAGGACATGTCAGATCCTAGGCAGAATTTTATTATAAAAAAAAGATAAAATGCAATAAATCAAGCTATTTACATATAACACAACTTGAAATATTTCAAAACACAGAGTAAAATACAATATTCCATCTATTCCAATGGTATCTCTTTACAGTACTCAAACACCAGAGAGAATTCCCTTCTCTATCATGTCTATAGGTTTGACTGCACTGCTGTTCTCAATTTCTGGTCTTGAGAGTCTGATGGCCTTTTCCTTCAGTATTCACAAAACTGAGCCTAGACTTTCTCAGTTTCAAATAACCCCTTCAGGGTTTTAATGAAACACTTCCTATTTGGAACTTTCAAACTAAAATCATACTCTGAAGTAGCATATTTCCTAACTTGTCTGAACTAACTCCTTTGTCCAGGAGAAACCGCTTTCTACATCAACTGCAACCAAAAGGTTTTCAAACTATGGATGTTTCCTTCTAACTGAAAGCTGGCTAATGTTTTTTCAATGTTTACTTTGCTTGTAAAACTTAATCAGTGCAAACAAATTCTCATCAGCAATCAAGGAAATTTCTTTCTCATCCCATTTTTTCAAAAAAAACTCAGACCCAAAATACTGACAAGCTAATCATTAAGCCCCTTAAACACACAGACCAAAACCCCATTTATCACTAGTTCAAAATCCAAACTCTGAAATAAATTATATTAAATACATATATAAATCACACATCTTACATTACAAAGTACAGAGGAAATAGCCAAATGCCATATAGGGAAGAAATCAGACAGGCAATGCAGGTGTACCCTGTTTGCATTTTGCTCTTTACCTTGTATTTAGTTCTGAATAGTGATGAAGTCAAAGATTCCTCTGGGAGCACAGGTAGAGCCAAGTCTTCAAGTCATGGGTTCCTCAACTACACTGTGATGGAGAGAAAAGGTGTCCTGGAAGGATCAAGGATGGAATATATTTGGTGACAGTTAAATTGAGCCATTGTACTACGAAGTATTCCACAGGACACCAAATAGGAAAAATGCAGAGAAGCAAATCTGGAGTGAAAGTGCAGAGATGGAAGAACTACAAAATATATTTGAATGTGCAAGAAAATCTCCATGGTTAACTAAGGAAATTAGGGACAGTATCAGATTGAAAGAAATTGTGATAAATCCTGCAAATATTCACAGCAGCACAGAAGACTGGGAAAGCTTTAGAAACCGTCAAATTATGGCTAAAAAAATGAAGAGAAAAACTGAAGAAATATAAAGGAATATAAAAAATGTAAAAACAGAGCCTTCATGCCTTAAAAGTGAGACTGGGGATTAATAATACGAAACAAAGACAAGGTAGAAACTTGGAATCAGTGTTTTGTGTCTCTGGAAGATACAAAACATATCCTTAGATTAGGGGAAAAGAAGGGAACAGAAGGGCGGAAGAAAAAGCTCTTTGAGAATGGAACAAGCAGGGTGAGGAAGGGGGTATCACTAAATGTAGTGTTTTGGATTTCCAAGGTATTCTGTAGGGTGATACATGTAAGTGATATGTTATTGTAGATTGGGGAGTCAATGAACATGAAACAGTCAAGATAAATTAATCTTTTTTGGATTGCAGCTTATGGTCTGCCACAGGGCCAGTGCTGGGTAATGTTTGCTCTAGCAGTGTGGTTGCACATCAACTGTGAGGTTCTACACATACCAACGCATTGGCTTTTCTTCTAGAAGCTACACAGAGACCTTGATGATCCACAGAGTGGAAATAAGCTTGTACGGAACATTGGATCTGGGACCTCAATTATTTACAATCTGTATTAATGATTTGGATTAAGAGCCAGATTGGATCGTAGTCATATTTGCTGATGATAGATAGGGCAGCAAATGTGAGATGACATAGAGAGGCTGCAAAGGTTAACTGAGTGGGCAAAGATTTAGTGTAAAATGTGGGAAAATGTGAGGTGACTTACTTTGGCAAGAAAAACAGAATGTCATTAAAATTGAGAGACAATGCAGCTTTCAGCAGTGCAGAGGGATCCTGTGCATGAATCACTGTGAGCAGGTACAAAAAGTAATTGAAAAGACAAATTGAATGTTGACCTTTATTGAGAGGAATGGACTATGACAAAAGAGAATTCTTGTTCCAACTGTATGGGACATTGGTAACATCACACTGGAGTGCAGTTTCAGTCTCCTTACTTAAGGAGGGATGCGCTTGCATTGGAGACAATTCAGAGAAGCTTCACTCGGCTGACAGCTGCAATGGTGGTGCTGCCTCACAAGGAAACATTGAGCAGATGAGCAGTTTGAGCAGCTCATTGAAGTTTAGAAAAATGTGAGGTGATCTTATATAAACCTGGAGGATTCAAGGAACTTGACAGAGCAGATGCTGAGATGGTGTTTCCCATTATGAGGGAATCTAGAATGAGGCAGCACACTTTAAAACTCAGCTGCCTCCCATTTAAGATGGGGATGAAGAAGAATTTATTTCTCAGAGCGTTGTTAAGTTTTGGAATTGTCTTCCCCAAATAGTAGTGGAAGTTGGGTCATTAAATATCTTTAAATTTGAGTTAATTTTTAATGTCACAGCAGTCAAGGGTTGTGAGGGACAGGCAGGGGAAGGGAGTTAAGGCCACAATCAGAATAGCCTTGATCTTGTTGAATGGCAGAGCGTCTGCTCTATTCTTCCTATTTCTTAAGATCATATGAACTGTAAATTCATGATAACAAGAGACTTAAATTAACATAATAAAAGCAGGGTGAGTAATAACATAAAGGGCAGAGGGGGGTAGAATTTGTGAAGTGTGTTCAGGAAAATTTTCTTGGAAAAAGAAAGCAGATATTTTGCTTCTATATTAATAGGTGATTCCAGTGTCAATAGAGAAACATCTAGGGAAGTGAGCATGGTATCATAAGGTTGATGTCAACTATGGTAAAGGACAAGGAGTATTGAGAATGAGATATGTTTCTTGGACGTCAATCATCTCAGCTCTAAGACACTGCTACAGGACTTGCTCAGTGTAGATATTTTCCAATCAACATGTTCAGAGATGTTATCCCTGGAGCAAGTGGGACTTGAACCCAAACCTCCTGCTTCAAATATTGGGACATTACACTGCACCATGAGAGCCCACTCCCTCAGGGTTGTGTCCTCGGCCCAACTACATTCAGCTCCTTCATCAATGACCTTACCTTTATCATAGAGATGTTCGCCAATGATTGCACCATGTTCAGCACAATTTGCAATTTCACAGTAACCAAAGCTGTTGAGATCTATTTTATAATAAGACCTGGACAATATCCAAGTTTGGACTGATAAGTGACAAGTAACATTCGTATCACACAAGTGCCAGACAGTGAACATCTCAAATGGGAGACAATCTAATCTTTGCCCCTTGACATGAAGTGACATTAACATTGCTGAATCCTCATGATCAATATCCTAGGATTTTACCATTGTCCAGAAACTGAACTGGACTAGCCATAAAAATACTTTGGCTACAAGAACAGGTCAGAGGCTAGGAATCCTGCAGCGAGTAACTCACCTCCTGAATCCACAAAGCCTGTCCACCATCTACAAGACAGGTCAGAAGTATGATAACATACTCCCCACTTGCCTGGATGGGTGCAGCTCCAACAACACTCAAGAAGCTTGACACATAACAGGACAAAGCAAGCATCCTGCTTGACTGCTCCCAAATCCACAAACATTCATTCATTCCACCACTAGTATCCAGTAGCAGCAATATGCACCATCTACAAGATGCACTGCAGAGATTCACTAGAGATCCTTTGGCAACACCTTCCAAACCTACAACCATTACTATCTAAAAGGCCAAAGGCTGCAGATACATGCAAACACCAACACCTGCAAGTTCCCCTCCAAGCCACACACCATCCTACTTGGAAATATATCATCATTCCTTCACTGTTGCTGGGTTAAAATCCTGGAACACCCGCCATAATGGCATTGTGGATGAACCTACACCAAATGGACTGCAGTAGTTTAAGAAGGCAGCTCATCACCACCTGCTCAAGGGCAACTAGGGATGACAGCGCCAGAGACCCGGGTTGAATTCCCGCCTCAGACGACTGACTGTGTGGAGTTTGCACATTCTCCCCGTGTCTGTGTGGGTTTCCTCCGGATGCTCCGGTTTCCTCCCACAGTCCAAAGATGTGCAGGTCAGGTGAATTGGCCATGCTAAATTGCCCGTAGTGTTAGGTAAGGGGTGGATGTAGGGGTATGGGTGGGTTACGCTTCGGCGGGGCGGTGTGGACTTGTTGGGCCAAAGGGCCTGTTTCCACACTGTAAGTAATCTAATCTAATCTAATCTAATAAATTTTGGCTAGCTAGCAATGCCCACATCCTGTGGATGAATGATTAAAACATTAAAAAAATGTGGTGGCTGTGGATTTCAAATGTGTTTGTTACTATGCCACAATAAATTTGCCAGCAAAAGTTGACTCTTGTTGAATAAAACAGTCGTTGACAGCATAGAAACAAACATGGCTGTGTTATAGGAGGGAGAGAGTAGTAATGAGCACTTGCTTTTTGGACAAGAGAAAGGTAGTTAATGGGATTCCTCCTGTTGGCTGACTGTCGAGCAACCATTCATGATCACAAAGCAACAAACATCTCAGCCTGGTCCCAGCTGGTAACTCTCTCCTGCCTGGCAGTCACTCAACTGGGACAAAACCCTGAACCACTGACCCAATTCAATGCCAGGAAGCAAAAACTAGTGCCATTCCTCCACTTCTGGTGGTACTTCCTGTCACTGGGGCACAGTGCTGGTGAGCTAATTGAACATTAAATGATCCTAATTCAGCAATATTTTGAAAAACAGACAGGGCAGCTGGGATGGGAAATTAAAATATGACATAGGGTCTTTTCCAACTCCTGAAATGAGCCATTTTATTAGGAAAAGCAGAGAGGGCTTTACTTTGTGTCTAATCTGTGCTGCACCTACATTGGACTGACTAGTGGAAGCTTTATTGTATATCTAACAAGTGTTACCTGCACTGGGACAATGTAGAGAGAGCTTTACACTATATGTAATCTGTGCTGTACAAATCCAAAACAGAGGAATCTATACTCTGTATTTAATCTGTGTTGTACCAACAGAGGGAAGGTGTAGAGCAAGCTTTTCACTGTGTCTACTATGCTGTACATATTGTGGCAGATATAACAACACGTGTTATATCTGCCCTGGTAGTGTATGTGCTGATAAAGAGGGCAGGGTTTGGAGAAATTGCAAAGAGAAAATGATTCTATTCTTAACTCCATTATAGCATCAAAGAAAAATTGCAGACGTAGGGAAAAACTCATTCACCAGTAGTAAAACGGTGCTGAAAATGTGTTGCTGGAAAAGCGCAGCAGGTCAGGCAGCACTTTTCCAGTGCTGCCTGACCTGCTGCGCTTTTCCAGCAACACATTTTCAGCTCTGATCTGCAGCCCTCACTTTCCCTCAAAGTAGTAAAACGGTGGCTCAGTGGTTAGCATTGCTGCCTCACAGTGCCAGGGATCCGGATTCACTTCCAGGTTTGGGTGACAAACGGGGAGTTTGCATATTCTCCCAAGTCTCTGTATGGGTTTCCTCAGCTGCTCTGTTTCCTCCCACAGTCCAAAGATGTGTGGTGAGGTGGATTAGTCATACTAAATTACCCCAAATATTCAGCAATGTGCAGGCTAGGTGGATTAGCTATGTTGAATACAAGATAACAGAGTTAGGGTGGGGGCCTGAGTCTGGGTGGGATGCTGTTTGGAGAGCCAGTGCAGTCTCGATGGGCCAACTGGCCTCTTTCTGCACTGTAGGATTCTGTGATTCTAAAACCTGCCCACAGTAGTATATGCACGTGAGGAGAATAGCAGAAAAGTAATTGTACACTATTAGCAAGACGTCAAAATAAAATATTCTTGTTGTAAGCTGTAATTAATGTAAGAAATTTCTGCAAATTTAGTGTGGATTTTCTGTCTCACTGTTCATTGGTTTTGTAAATGGCTGGAAGCAATGAAAGATTGTTTGAGCAACCATGTCCTACAGCACAGGATTTTTATTGATTTTCTGTCGCCAATTTCCTTAGCTGACTCATTTCTCATCTGTCCTGAATACATTGAGGCTTGCTGGCTACAGTTCCACAAGAACAAACTGTCTACTACTGGTACCTCCTCCAGGTGTCCTTTCAGACATGTAGTCACCAATCAGCACCCTAGGGAGTGTCAGGACCATCAGAAGGTGGAAGAAAGGCACCAGTCATCCCTTTCTAACATTGAGCTGGGACAATAGTTCAGGATTTTGCCCCAGTTGAGTGGTTGCTGGGACCAGACTGATATGCTGTGCTTTAAGATGGCACTATGGATTCAGGCAGGAAGACAAGCTGGAGGATTGACAGCATGGACAAAACCCATCTAATTTTAACCCATTTAAATTGTTATTGGAGTAAGCTACTGAGTAAGCTGTTGAGTCCCCTGCATTCAGCCTTTACTGAAATAATGGTTGATTTGTACCTTAATGCCACCTTCCTGCCTTTGCCAATACAAAGTGTCTCGTAAAAGCTACTGATCACAGATTTAAAATTATTAATTAGACTGGAAGCACTGCCTTCTGTGGGAGAGAGTGCCATGCTTCTACCGTGTTTCACATGAAGAAGGGTCTCCTAAGTCTCTCTGTTGAATGCTTTGGCTCCGATTATAAGTTTGTTTCCTCTTGACTCCCCCATGACTAGAAAACACTTTGCCACTAATGTAAAAAGAGGAAGTCAGACTTATATTTATCAGTCTTTCATGTATCTAAAATATTTTATAGTCAATCAAACACTTCCAAAGCATTGTCACTGTTAAAATGCAGGAATACCTTCAGCTAATTTAAGTACATACAAAATCCCACAAACAGCAATGCTATATTTACCAGGTAGTCTGGTTTTGTGAAGTTTTACTGAGGGATAAATATTGGCCAGGACACCAAGGAGAACTCCCATTCTCTTCTTCCAAATAACACCATGGCATCTTATACCTCCACCTGAAAGAGTAAGAGGTGCCTTATGTTATCATTGTATCTGAAAGAGGGCACCTCTCACAGTGCAGCACCTTCTCAGTACTGCAGATGGATTTTCAGTGTACAGGCGTGACACTTTAAGCCGTAAACATCTAAACTCCTAGGCAAGTGTGCTACCCACTGAGCCATGGCTGACACTTTTGAGATAAATAGGCCATGGTCTACCTATCTTATGTACCAACTGTAGAGAACTCAGGGAAATCAATGAGAAAGTATTGACAGTAGGGTTATATAAAAAAAAAGTTGCAAGCAGTAAGCACCGAGTAATAGAAAATGCAAACATGAGATATTTAATGGATTGTTCTGATCAAAGGGTGAAACATGCACAAATTAATTGCTGTGCTAGTAACTCATGCCTATTTGAAAGTTTGGGCTAGTTGATGATTAACATAATTTGAACTTGCCTTGGAGATGCTGAAAAAGAATCCATTGTAAGTTTAGCACACGGAGCAGAGACCATCTTTTGGATTGCATTCAATAACGATATGGAGTTCATTGTCTGATACACAGAAAGCCTATTACAGGATAGCTCAGGAGTAGAGGGACAGTGTATGTCAATTGCAGCAGTAGAGATCCATGTGGAGGAGATCCAGAGGTAGAGACATGTTCTGTACTCACAGGGTGGAAGGTCTCTACTTTTTCTTCCTGTTCCTTTCTGCTGCTGGTGTTGTGTTGTGTCCTTCACCTGTTCCACCTGAAGATGCAATGAGGTCCCTAGAAAGATATCCATGATCGAGCACTTCCTTTCTTTCACTGACACCAATACGATGTCTAATATGGTAGACTAACACAGCACTTCTAGGTGAAGTCTTCAGATAATTTTCAGAATAAATCTTAGTAGCATGTTAATGTTGCAATGACACAGTGTCCGATATGTATTAAACTGTTTTTTCAAAACTCCACGAGTGAGTGAACAGTGGAAATTGATAAACTTTTAAGTAACGCAGCCACGACTAGTTCCTCCCAATCAGCTGGTTATTTATAAGAAAGATTAGTTTAAATGCTAGCCATTAAAATGCTACACTAACTTGTTTTAATTGTCAATAAGCTACTTAAGGATTGTTTGACTATTCCTAGTGTAGATTTCAATTCTTTTAGCAAGATGACACCTTGCTGTAAAGGCAGTGTAACCAGTATTGCAACTTAAAACTCTGACTTTGTTATTTTGGAGGCTCTTTAGCATTCAAAATATCAAGGAAGATCACCTCTAAATACATCTGGCGCATGATAATTCTCATACAGAAAATGGCTTCAAAATTCTGTATTGTATAATTTTTATTGACTGTTCACTTGTAATGCGGGCGCTCTTGGGGTACAAATGTTTCACTGTTTCAGAGGGTACTAGCTATCAATACATAACAATTCAGCAAGAAGCATCACCACACCAGGTAGGTTCACTTTACTAGTGCCAGCAGCAGTGACCAGATTCTTTCAGTCCAACATCATTGCTTCCAGTGGTGAGAACTGAACTCTGTAATTCATCCAGTACCAATACAATTCAACAAAAGCCAGCTTTTTTATGGATATTCGATGGATTTGGCTGTTGCATGTGAGGCTCAGCTCAGTGTGCGTATTGTGATAAGGAATGGGTATAAATATCAATCCTGGAAGTAGAATGATTTTTACATATAATAATTGCATTTTCAGAGTTAATGATTGTCTTCAGTAGAACATGAAGAAATTATTTTGTGTCACATACACCCCAAAGGCAGTCTCGTCAGATTTACTAAAGCTAGTTGCTAACAATTAGCAGTACAAGTGCAGAGTACAAGTGGCTTTAAATCAAGATTAAATCTATTTTTTAACCTTCCTGTCAAACACTCCCAAAGCAGGTACGTTCAGATTAGATATAAACTAAAACTCTCTCTGTACTATTCTGTCAAACACTCCTGAGGTTAGGGAGTTATCAGTGATGTGAAGGGGGTAGCTTGTTCGGTGAACTCACATCCTTCCTTCTCACCTCTAAAGATCCTCTCAAGCTAGTACTCCAGAGTTCCGTTTAAATATCTAGTGCCCTGAGAAAGTCTCTTCATGTAGACTGCTGCTAAACTGTGCTGAAAATGTCTCGATTCAGCCCTAATGAATGTGACCTCATGTAAGCAGTGTGGCTTCCACATACAGCAGAGTGAAACCCTCCCACCGCTTTTGGTTTTGAGACTCTGAAATGAGGGAAAGGGATTGACCAGTTGAAAAGTGTTCACCAAATAATCATGAACGTCATGGAACATCTTTCTTCCATTGTGTCTGAAGAGTAGTTCTTTGTTTTGTGTTCATGGCAATGGTTTACATCAGGTTTACAAGATCAATTTTAGCTACAGCACCACTGGCAAACTTAAGGAAAGTGAAGATTCTGTTCATATTCCTTTCCTAGGGTAATTTGAACCAATTCTCTTCCTCCATGTTTCTTCTGGCGCTATGTCAGATTTATTTGTCTTTATTTTTGCTGTGATTGAACAGTCTCCCAGTGGAGGAGCTTCCATAGGAGAGCAACGCCCTCTGGTGTGTGCCTCCTCGTGCTGCAGCAATTTTACAACTTTATAACATCAGTGTATGAGCAGCCATTGGGCAACAACAATTTTGATACAGCTGACCCATGAACAATTGCACATAGCACAGCTTCACATAGTTTAAATGGCTATGGAGGTGGTAGTTTAAAGAAGTTTGTTAATGAACAGGTTTGTGCTCTGTTTATTTGATGGATAAGAATGAAAATAACAGTTTTACTCTTGTGATTCTGAAAGTGATTAATAACATCCCAGGATGGGTTAGGTATAGAACACAGCTCCCTCCACGTAACCCTAGTAAGCACTTACAGAGCAGGTTAGATACTGTGTAGACCTTCTTCTACATATCCCTTCAAAGGCTCCCTGAACAAATACAACACAGGTGAAATAAAGACCAAAGCTCCTTCTACACTGTTACAAAGCTGCACCTCAGACTAGATATCATTTGAATACTGAGTGAGAGGGCCAACCTGGTTTAAGGCAGTTTTTGTGTTTTGCGAATTTGATAACTTGAAACTGCATTGAGACTGAAATTCATGTAGGAACGTTATAGAGCAAACAGAAACAGTAAACCCAGATCCCAGATTTTAATGGTCAGTGCATCACCATAATTCTTATTTTATAAATTAATATTTGATTCTTAAATTATTCTAGTATAGGAGCAAAAGGTGAAAGAATTGGATTCTGCTAGTAATGTAAATTTCCTGACGGGACTACACTTCACAAATACTTCATCGATTGTGGAGCACTTTGTTACATCCTGAGGTCATGAAAGGTGCTAAATAAATGCAATTTTTTACCTTCCTTTAGCAGTGGAATCATGAGTACCTGGATTTTCAGTGGGGATTCTCCAATGGGTGGTAGGTGGAATCACCAAAGAACAGGTGTACATGGCTAGAAACAGCAGGTGACACTGTTCTTACAAGTTTTCTGATGAAGGTTTTGAATGAGAATGTAAAATGCCCCAAATCTTCCCATAGCTACCAAATAAGGAAAATGCACTCATGAGAGCTCTTTGCTGTGGTTTAGTTGTACCCATAATACATCCTCCACGGTCTTCAATATACCTATTATTGATGTCATAGAGTCATAGAGATATACAGCATGGAAACAGACCCTTCGGTCCAACCCGTCCATGCCGACCACATATCCCAACCTTTGACTCTGTCTAGCAAAATGGGTTCCAAGTGTCCTCTGGGATTTGGGGACAAGTTGAGGGGAAGGAGTGGATTAAGAAACAGTCTTGACATTAACAGTCAAGATCTTAGCCCATGAGAAAATGGGGGAACTAGACAGCAGACCATGCGTAATTTACACTATGAGAGACTTGCATCAGATCTCCTGAAGTAACTGAACAGTCACAGGTAAGACTCCTAGCAAGGGAAAACTCAAGGAAGTCTCTCAGCCAAAGAAAAGAGGCTATTCTTCCCAGTGAAATCTACTCCTATTGTACCCATCTCTCCCATCATAGCCCTAATGTTTTGCTTCTATCAGCCGAACTGCCAATTTATTTAATGTTTCTTGTTCTAGCTAAAGCAATTCTGCGGTTTGAATTGAAAGGAGAATTCAATTTACAGTTTCTACAATATTGCAAACTGGTTCATCTCTCAAAACTCTCAAGCATTCTGCTGAATCTTTTGTCAAAGTTCAACAAAAGGTAGAAAGAAACTCTTCACAAACATAAAATTACCTGGAGCCAGAATGTCTGCACTTTCTTAATTGACATCAACTTGAACTGTCCCAGTAACAGAGTCTGAACTGACCTCCAAACCAATCCAGTGTTTACTTCTCCGCAATTGGTTCTGTAACTTCAAAATGAGCACATTTATTCTCAGGATATGTTATTCTTGATTTTAAAGAGAGCTGGGTGCTGAAGTAGGAGTTAGCATTGTTTAGCATTTTATTACGACAAGCTGCATTTGTACAAGAATACAGCACAACAGCTAAGAGGTAATGTTCCGCTAAGATGGATTATTGGTCCCACCAGTTAGGAAATCTTGCCCAGTTTTGGATACCTTATTTAGAACGGGTATCATGGACAGGAAAGGAATGTAGTAAGAGATTTATTTAAATGATTGTCGGGAAGAAAGACTTGAGTTATGAGGGTACAATAAAGAACGACATTCAACCAATCAAAAAGCCATCTGTTAAGGGGTTCATAATTATGAGAGGATTTATGCAGCATCTTTAACACATCTTGAGGTTTCCGATGCTGAGGAGATATAGGAACTCTTGGATAATTGGAGACAAAATTCTTGGGGCAGGTGAAGGTATGGATACAGTGCTGGAGACAGAAAAATTAGGAATGTAAAAAGTGCTGGAATTGAAGGACTTCAGAGATCTTGGAGGATAGGGCTCAAGCGAGTTACAAGGTTTGGAAAGGCAAAGCAATTGATTTGTATGAAGATGACAATTTTTAAACGGTAACATTGTTGGACAGAAGCCAATGTCGGTCAGTGAATGCAGGGTGATGGACTTGATGCTTATTCAGGCATATGTTGGGCATTAATGTTACAGCTGTGGTTTTTAACAGTCAGGAAATCATACTACAGATGCATCTCAGTTTCTAATTCACCTTCATGAAGGGCAAGATTACCTGCTGGAAACACAACGTTGGAAAATTAGCCTCTTTACTCCTGGATTTTCTCCCCCTTTCTATTGAGAGGAATTGGGCATCATTTCCAGAACCTGTGTCTAACAATACAGTCCACATTTTTCAACATGAGCCAGTTTATAGTGTACACCTGGCAATCCAATGGTGTCACCAGAACTAGGGTCTTAATTGGCTATCCCAGTCTAAGTTGATGATCTTTACTCCATTTGATAACCACCTATCTGTGCCGCTGTCCTTTGAAGAGCTGAATCAAAATGGCAGCCACTGGCCATCAGGCTCACACTCTCCGCATCCCGTGATTGAATTTCTTCTCCATTTTTTCATGGTAGTCTTTAATCGGACTGGAGCACATTCAGAGCCGTCTTCTACCAGATGACACCCATTATTCAATCTCCACCCGCCCCACCCCGCCCCACTCCAACGGTGCCAGGTGGTTTCTCATGGTGTCTGCATTTTTCCAACAGTTCACGGCATCAAGTGGACCTGCAGTAATGGGAACACCAGCGCTGGTTTCTCGGTGGAGCAGCTCGTTCAGCAGATCCTGGACAGCCATCAGACCAAGCCGCAGCCTCGCACCCACAACTGCCTGTGCACCGGCAATTTGGGTAGGACTGACCAGGGGTAACCCTTCCAATTAGCGCGTGGCTCTTAGTGGTTTGAACTTTCAAAAATAGTTTTATGGATGTTATTTTCCATCAAAACTGCCCAGACCCACACCTTCCCCTTGCCCCCAAAGCTGCTGACTCCTTGTTGGAGTACATCTTCACAAACACCATCAACCCACTCTGTTCCCATTATGTGAGTCCAAACAGTGAGAGTTGGTGCATTATTCCATCTTGGTACCTATCAGAGATGAACTTGATCTTGTCCTCATCTGTTGGGAGACAGATTCCCTTCGAATGCTCTGCTGCAACCATATGATTGCCCTTGTTTCATTCATGATGTTAAAGGCAAAGTGACCAAGGAGCTCCCAAATTCACCTCCTAATGTCATACAGACTGGTCAACAGGGCTGAGGTGAGCACAGAACAATCAAGCCTCAGCTGCCCCACACCCTCACCCAGGGGCTTGGAGACTGGGAGTACTGCCCCCAAATATTGCCCAGAATAAAACCAAAAAGAAACTCATTAAAATAGCTTCTTTCTTGACTTCAGGATGTGCTATTACCACCTTACAGTGAATGAGGTATCCTTGAAGTGTTGTCTCTGGGGAACATGACAGCTAACTTGAGCACTACAAACTCCCACTAACTGCAACGTGTCAATATATTATACAATCTGGCATCTGTGTTGGCCAGGAAACTGGGGAGAACTCCCCTACTTTTCTTCAAATCAATGCTGTGGGATCCTTTGCATCTACCTGAAAGAGTAGAGGGGATTGTTTTTAACATCTCGTCTGAAAGACGTCATTCCTGACAGTACAGTTTTGAGGGTTCATTCTGGGTTCTTCCCAATGTGTAGAGATCTTCATTATATCAAACTTTAGTACTTCCTCTTGTAAATTGGGAGGGCCTGTGGGCACTATGAGAATAGTGAGGGAATTGGTGGTAACAAGGCAGGATGAGGGGAGGTGTTGGCAGGAGGAAAGGTGTTGAAAAGGTGGTGTTTGTGCAACAGCAAGGCTAAGGGATTGGTTTTGGGGAGGGAGTAATCAGACATGGGTGATGGTGGGCTTAGAGATGGTGATTAGTGAAGCTGGAACAAGTTGAGGGTGTAGAAGATTTTGGAGGTGGCGATGTGGGCTGATGAGAGGATGCTTTTTGTGAACAGTGAAGTTTTTGTACTCAGTCAACCCGGTTAATGAGCAGAAACCTGTGTAACATATAATGTTGTCGCACTGTCATACCCAGGAATCGTTTCAAACTAATAGTTACTGACAGTTTCATTAATAATAATCTTTAAATGTAAATAGATACTGGTGAACAGTTGCAAGGAGATTTTACTTATAATTTACTCCTCATATCTGTAGTGTTCTTAAACACTGAAGATCAGGTGTCACAAATTTAATAAGCGCACAATTACATGTAATTATACACTTTAAAAGGCTAGACTTACAGCCACAATGTAATGGAGTTTGATTGGGGATTCAAATGTGTTGCAACACCCAATCATACATATATAATACCTTTACTACAGTAAAACATCTCACAGGAGCAATAATCCAATAAAATTTGACATTGAGACATATAAGGTGACAAACGTTTAGTCAAAGAGGTAAGTTTTAAGGAGCTTTTTCAAGTATGAGAATGAGGCAGAGGAGCTGAGTGATGAAATTCTGGAGCTTAGGGTTCATGGTCCTGTTGAAATTTGCCTGAGATTGCTGCTAATTACAACCATGAGTAAACCCAGGCCTACATTTGAGACTGATCACCATTCGAAATTGAGTTGGATCAAGATAGCATTAGAAAGGGGAAAACTGTGGAAACAACTAAATGGAGATCAGTGCTGATATAGTGCACTGAAGGATGATGAGATGATGCTAAAGATGAAAATGCTAAGAGTTTTGATGAATTGACGAAAGACTTGATACCTGTTATGATCCCAACTGATGTTATTAATGGACAGGTCAGATGCCAGACGGAAAGCTAGCTTGATAGATCATGCTTTGGTTTCAACAAAGTGGTTTCTCACTGAAACATAAGAACACAATGCTACAGACATTGCTTTAATAATAGAAGGGAAGTTTATTAGTAAAAGAAATGAAGTTAAAATTGATTAAACCAAACCATCTGCTTATAATGCAAATTAAAAGGTTAAAAATATAATTCCAAAACACTCCTTTATAAGTTGGAAAGAAGCAAAATAGCTTTTGTTGAGTGTCCAAAATACAGCCCTGGTACATTATCCATAAACCATTCACATAACACTCACACTAGAATCCCTTTATCTAATATCTCGTCACTTACGACTTCAGCTTTTAGATTGGAATTTCAAATAGCTTCTTTCTCAAGCCTTTATACATCTGTTTAAACATGCTGAGCTTTAGGTCACCAGGGTTTTAACCCAATACCTCTGGCCTGAGACTAACACTATTCACTCTAAGGTAACTTTGTTCTCTCTATATCCTTACACTCTCGGGAGCGCTGCTCTGTATATCGATCCTGTTCTATGGACTCAAAGGACTGCTCCAAACTCAAAATAAAAAATTGAAACCAGAAGTCCTGTTCTCTAAGCTATGAGTGTTACCCTTCAAATTAAAAGTATTCCAGAATTCTCTCACAAACCCTTGAGGCCCCATTATTTACCTTGCTGCTTGCAAAACTAAAATCTTATCGAAAATAAACAAACGTCCATTCGTGGTACACATAAACCCACTTACTCTAAACCAGGTTTCAATTTTATTTTTAAATTGTAAGCATTCCTGTAGCCTTGATGTTTTTAAAAATAAAAATACCATGGCTACAGAAATACTTACAAATTAATTCTTAACTTCAAACATACAGCAAACCTACTAGTTACTAACTCAGAAACCAGAAATCCAATTTGCAAAAAATAATATTTAATCTCTCAGTTTACATTACCTAGTTGAAAAGGAGGCAGCTTAGTCTAATGGTTTATTTCAATTGCTAAAAGTCTGTGGGGCTTTTTAAGAATTTAAAGGATTTTTTTTTAGTGAGGGGCTCCAATTTTATGTGATTGAAAGCTGATGAAACAGCTCAGAATCAAGAAATTAATACTTGCAAAGAGATGCAATTGGAGACAGACTCTCTTCACAGTCAAAAATCACACGACACCAGGTTATAGTCCAACAGATTTATTTGAAACCACAAGCTTTCAATACCCCGCTCCAAAATCTTTTAGTTTCAAATAAACACTTTGGACTATAACCTGGTGTTGTGTGATTTTTGACTTTGCTCACCCCAGTGCAGCACTGGCTTCTCTACATCATCTCTTCACATAGTCAAAGGAGAATCTGAGATAAGAGTTATACCTGGAGCTATTCCAGGAGTTGCTTCGGAGTGGGCAGAGGGAGGGCATTGTCAACTGAATTTAAACTGTTTGTGGGAAAGTGACCACCTAGACTCCCTCCAGCCATGGTGTGAGCTGTGAAGTGGCCATGGATTACACTTGCACCACCCCCCAATACTCCCCACGGCCCCAAAGTCTGAACCAACATTACCTTTTTCCTGAATATGCAGTCAAGAAATTACAACTCAATGTTTTGCCACAGTCATACCTTCTGGCAGGGGTGAAGGTACATCTCTCAAAGAGATAGAGTTAAAGAAAGGAAGAACTTGTATTTACGGAGGAACCTCGATTATCTGGCATTCCATTAGCTGAATATTGGATTATCCGGCAAGCTTGCAAGTCCTGATGCTTGGCTAAACTATGTTATCAGGCATTCGATTATCTGGAATCCGATTAACCAAATGAAATAATCCCCGCTCGTGTCCTTTGGATAATTGAGGTTCCTCTGTGTATAGCATCTCTCATGTCTTCAGAGAGTCCCAAAGCATGTTAGAGAAAACGCGGTGCAGACGCAGTTGTTGTACAGGGAATGTGGCAGGCATATTGTACACATCAAGCTCCCACAAACAGTAATGTGATGACATGATTCACGATAATGACTGCATCATGTTTTCTTTTTTAAGTGGTAGTTGTGGAACAAACATTGGCCACGACACTGAGGACTCTTTTTCAAAATAGTGACCATGAAAGTTGTTGCATTAATCTGAGAGGGCAGACAGAGACTCAGCACTATGTTTTTGTCATAAGACGATATCACCGACAGTGCAGTGTTTCCTCAATACTGCACTGTGATTGGCAGTGTTGTTTCTGACAGCTTGATATCATAACCTTCTGCTTCAGAGTGAGAGTGCTACTGACTGAGCCACAGCTAACATCTCATGACAGGATGTTATAGTGGATCTAGTTGGTATGCGTTGCCTGTCCTGTTGCCACTAGGTTTGTAATATTTGCTGGGGCAAGGGATACAGTAAAAATATTGATCCCCTGACTGACTGACTGATTTTCCTGTTTCTTCCACCCAACCTCTAGGTGCCGGGAGCAGCGTTCACCACAAGTGCAACAGTGCCAAACACCGCATCATATCACCAAAGGTGGAGCCACGAACCGGCACCTACAGCAACCACCCTGAAGTCCAGAACAATGATGTTTCCGAAGGCAAGAATGACCATGGACACGGCAAGGCCTCAAGCCGTGAAAAGCGGAATGGGAAGTTGGCCAAGCCTGTCCTGTTGCACCAGAACAGCACTGAGGTCTCCTCCACCAATCAGGTGGAGGTGCCTGACACCACCCAGAACTCCCCAGTCTCCATCAGCAGTGGCCTAAACAGCGAAACAGACATGGCCGACAGCCCAGCCATCACTGGTGTCTCCAGCATGGCGGTGGCCTCCGTCATGTGCAGTCTATCCCAGAATGCCACTGTCTTCATGTCAGAGGTGACCAATGAGGCAGTGTATACCATGTCTCCCAGTGCAGGGCCTGGCCAGCACCTCATTGCCTCAGACACTGGGGCCCAAGGACTGGTCTTGGCTGTCAACTCGGATGGGCACAAGTTTGCCTTCGCCTCCTCAGCAGCCACTGGCAACCCTGATGGCTTGTCCATAATGTCGGCCGGTGTAGCAGAGGACTTGGTGCTTTCCTCCACCCTGGAGAGCAGTGAGAAGATTCCAGAGGCCAACATGAACTTTGATCCTGACTGCTTCCTCAATAATCCCAAACAAGGCCAAACCTATGGAGGAGGGGCGCTAAAAAATGACACCAGCAGTGGCAACTCACGACAGTCACCAGGCAACGAGGGCGGCTACTGCTTCAGTGGACCCTTGGTGAAGGAGATCAAGACTGAGGATAACTCTTTTGAGCAGCAGATGTCCAAGGAAGGATTCCAAACCAGTTCCACCCCTGCCTCCATCTCTTTGACCCCTGGTTCAGCTTTGCTGTCATCTGGGGGCCTCAGTCCCAGCACCACACTGGAGCAAATGGACTTCAGTGCTATCGACTCCAGCAAGGACTTCTCTTCAGGTTACACACAGAATGTCCAGAGCCCACACGTTCACCAGAACCCCTCTCCCAGCTTCTTCCTTCAGGAGGCCAACAAGGCCCATCAGCTTGAGCCCAGCACACACAGCAATGGCCTGAATGATGGTGGAGGCCCTTTCAGCAGCAACTTGGGATTAGCTAACGTCAAGACGGAGTCACCCACGCAGGCTGCATCTAGCTGCAATGGTCCTGTGCAGCAGGGACGCATGGAGGCCACCCCTTCCCTGCAGTTGCTGCAGTTCCAGGCTAACTTCCAGCCCATTGCGGCTGAGGCAGAGGTCCCCATGGAAACAGCAGCTCAGTCAGAGGGAGGTGAGGGCCTCTTGAAGTCTGCCGAACTGCCGGCCTGTAGCACTGAGCACTACATCCAGGCAGAGGCCGGGGGCAACGGGCTGCCCATCCTCCAGGGCAACATGGTATCAGGGCTGTACCCAGTGGCCCACCACAGTCTTGGACCCTCAGCTAACATGGAGCTCAACCTGGACCACTTTGATATCTCCTTCAGCAATCAGTTCTCAGACCTGATCAACGACTTCATATCCGTGGAGGGTGGCGCCAGCACACTGTATGGGCATCAACTGGTGACTAGCGAGACGGGTGCTGGGGGCACTCTGCAGCAGTCAGAAGAAGAGAGAGCCAGAGTGGCCACCTTCAGCCAGGCGGAGATCTGTATCCCTTGCTGCAGTCCCCAGCAGCAGCAGCCACAGCAACAGCAGCAACAACAGGGTCTGCAGCTCAATGGAGGGGAGAACGGGGGCAACTCCATGACCTACATGCACGTGTCTGAGGTGGTCTCAGCCCAGGGGGCACTGGGGTCCTTGCAACAGAGTGGACGCTTGTTCATGGTGACGGATTATTCCCCAGAGTGGTCTTACCCTGAGGTGAGATGGGGCTGTGGGGAGGATTAATCCCATTCTCACAAATTTAAAATGATAGAATAGAACAGCAGAGGAAGGGGCCATTCAGCCTGCAGATACTATCAAGCTCTTCCAATGAGCAATCCTATTAGTTCCACTTCTGTACTCCATCATCAAATCTCTGGATGACTTCTGTCTCCAGAGTATTTATCCAATTCCATTTGAAGGCTGCTGTTGACTCAGTTTTCACCACCTAATCATGTCCTTGCTGGTTCTTTTCACATTCACCTTAAATTTGAACTGTCTGGTTATCAACTCTTTAGTCATTGAGTGAATGAAGATGAGCTCCCAGTCAAAACCTTTCGTGGTCTTAAACACCTTTATCAAGTCTTTTCTTGGCCTTCTGTGCACTTAAGAAGAAGACTGCCAGTTTCTCCAGTCTATCAACATAATTTTCATCCTTGGAACCATCTCAGTAAAGCTCTTGTGTACCATCTACAACATTTTCACATCCTTTCCAATTTATCATGCTAATTTGGAGATCAACGAGGGCTATTGTGGCACAGCTGTAGTGTCCCTACCTCTGAGCCAGGAAGTCATGAATCAAATCCCACTTACTCCAGAGTTTGTAATAGCATTTCTGAACAGATCGATTGTGAGGAATCTAAATCTGAGATCAATAGATTTTTGCTAGACAGAGTTATTGAGAGACTTAGGCCAAAGTGGGTAACTGGAATTTACAAATCAGACATAGTCTCATTGAACAGTAGGACACGTTTGAGGGGTTGAATGTCCTCCTGCTGTTCTGATACTTTCCTTGAAAACTTTTGGTTTGTCTTCTTGTCACAATCTGGATCAGATATAAGTTCTCTGTTTGTTTTACACTTTTCTTTGGTTGAATTGCCTTTCATCAATGTCTAGCATTCTTTCCCATCCTGTCACTCACCTTCCGTCCTTAAGGCCTTGACTGCCATTTGGTTACTAAAGGCCCGTCAGGTTATTTGGCTTTGAAGGGGGAATAATTTACATTTCCTCTTTATTTCCTCCGTCCTCAGGCGACTGACTGTGTGGAGTTTGCACGTTCTCCCCGTGTCTGCGTGGGTTTCCTCCGGGTGCTCCGGTTTCCTCCCACAGTCCAAAGATGTGCATGTCAGGTGAATTGGCCATGCTAAATTGCCCGTAGTGTTAGGTAAGGGGTAAATGTAGGGGTATGGGTGGGTTATGCTTTGGCGGATCGGTGTGGACTTGTTGGGCCGAAGGGCCTGTTTCCACACTGTAATGTAATCTAAATCTAAATCTAAATCTAATGTACAACTGAACCTAATCTATATCTCTGTACCCAGCCCTGCAGCACTCCACAGCCTGCTGATGGTCATTCATTTACATACTTTAAAGATGGAGTCGGAAGCAGGAACCAGGCCCGGATGTTGTAATTGCTATACCTATTGTCTCTGATTGAGCTCAACTGAATCAGTATAGACCAGGCATGAAAAAGTGCACTTTTCCTGCTTTGTTTGGCTTTCACCACTAATCATAGGAGCTGACAGTACAGAGTAAGCCTACTCAGCCTATCACAACTGTGGACAACCTGATGTCCACATGTGCATTGAATTTGCCTGGGAAGTTGAAAATTCCAACACTCCTTCTATGAGGGAGCAATCCAATTAGCTTCCCCCTTTCCCCTTTCAAGCTTTTTTCCAATTAATTTCAGGAAATTACTATTGAATCTGTTTGCACCACTATTTCAGGCTGTGTACTGCAGATCATAACTGGCTACATCAGGAGAAATACTGTCCTTCTCTGGTTTGCTCTTTTCCAAATGCAGTTACTCTGTGTACTTTAGTTACTAATCCTCCTGTGATTGGAAATTCCTTATTTACTCTTACCAAAACTTTCATGATTTTGAACATCTTTTACATTTCCTCTTTATTTCCTCTGTTCTAAGGAGAACAATCACTGCTTGTCCAGCTTCTCCACTGAAGTTCTTCATCCCTGAAACTGTTTGTGTAAATTTCGCACAGTGTTATGCTCAGAGCTGAACAGAATGGCCCAAATCTCTCAAAGATTTCTGCAATACAACTCTTCTTTGATTTTTGGCTGGGATCTCCAATCCCAGCTGAAACATCAAAGGGTTGATGTAGACATCCATTGAGAAGGTCATGAGCACAAGAAAAGGTGGACAAAGACAGGATGCATATCCCTTTCACACCATGAGCTGCTCTATGAATGTACACTTTCCAAGGTCTGATCTTACAGTAGGTGAGGAAGCGAGTAAGTGATTAAGATGGGTAAGGTGAATGAGTGGGTTAGATGGGTGAGTCGCAGTTGCATTGGCTGATGTCTGAGTTAGGCCTAACTAGGGTAGATGTGTAGGTAAGTTCCACGTATCCAGCTCTCATGTGAACTCACTGTTGGAGACTTTTGCAGAGGATCATCGGCAACATGTTGGAATTTTCAACTTCCCAGGCAAATCCAATGCACATGTGGACATCAGGTTCATCTGTCAGATCCCGATGTGCATCTTCCACCTTATACCCAATCTCTGTGGTACGGATACTGAAAGATTTTGGCAAATACTGCAGCTGAGACCTAACCAGCATTTCAAATAAGTGTTGGCAGAACCTCTGTGCTTTCATCTTTATGCCACTAGAGGGAGCTCAGGTTATTTTTTAAATTTATTTTTTGACTGACTCAAACTTCACTCTGGGTCAGACCTGTTCGTGTCATGACTGATATTGTTATTCACCGATATGTGAGGGACTGTGCACAGTCAGAACATCTGAGAGTTATATACTTTTCTGCCTTTTTATATTCCTGCCTGTAGCAAACACCAGATTCTGTCATCTCTAGATGATTTTATCTCATGTAATCACTAACTCCCACTTGGACATATTACTGATTTTATCACATTTCTGCTGTTATTCACCCGGTCATTTGCATTTACCCTGCCTTCCTATAACCAATTGGAAAGTAAGCTGCTTTTAATTACCAATTAGATCTGACTGAAGATCTATTTAAGAAATGTTTTTAATTCCATCCCCAATATTTTTATCACTAATAAATGGGTACAAATTAAATAAAACAGAATGTTAAGTGTTATACAGTCAAGGCAGCACAGAAAGAGATCATTCTGCTGATTGAGTCCATGCCAGCTGTCTGTAATGCATTCCAATCAACCCCACTTCCCTGCTCTTGCCCCATATTACAACAGATTTATTTCTTGCACGTGCCATGCAATTCCTTTCTTGAGAGCCTTTATCACCTTTGCTTCCACCACCTCACAGACATTAAGTTCAAGCCTCATTACTATCATCTACACTCAAAACATTAGCTCGCTTTCTCTCAGCTGATGGTCATTCATTTACATGTTTTAAAGATGGAGTCGGAAGCAGGAACCAGGCCCGGGATGTTGTAATTCCTATACCTATTGTCTGTAATTAAGGTCAACTGAATCAGTATAGACCTTTCCTGCTTAGTTTGGCTTTCATCACTATTCATAGGAGCTGACAGTGCAGAGGGAGCCTATTCAGCCCATCACAACTATGCCAGCTATCTGACCCGCTGTGATCTCCACAGCATTTGTTGTTTTCAGTACAGATTCCAGCATCTGCAGTAATTTGCTCCTTCACAAAATAACCGTCGTACCCGAAACACAAGGATTTGCTGTATTAGAGCTCTTGTTGAGGCAACCTAATCAGTATAATGTAAAAGTGTCCAATTGAGGCAGCTAGATGAACTTCTCCCCATCTGCCA
This sequence comes from Chiloscyllium plagiosum, assembly GCF_037043375.1. Classification (NCBI taxonomy): domain Eukaryota; kingdom Metazoa; phylum Chordata; class Chondrichthyes; order Orectolobiformes; family Hemiscylliidae; genus Chiloscyllium; species Chiloscyllium plagiosum. The sequence goes on along the minus strand of NW_028270175.1, from coordinate 17,435,441 downwards.
GCATCCACTCACGCACAAATCAACTTTGATTTCTAACTTGGCTCCCTGTTGACTGGTCTGTTTCGTAATATTTCTTTCTGAAAATTACAGTTAAATCTGCTTCCACAATTCTTCCAGGCAGTGCATTCCTGATCATAACAACTCACCAAATAACAAAAAGTTATCCTCATGTCCTGATGATTCTATTGTCAGTTTATTAATGATATTTATCATTGGGATTTAGGTAATACAGTGAGACAGAATCTATAGGCCATCACTTGTTCCTCTGAAAGCATTGAAAGCCTGCTGCACTTTGGGAAATTTGAGTCAAAGGTGAACCAGACTGGGTCTAGGTTGCACACCCCCTTCTATGAGGGACAGTCATCCACCTGTTGGGTTTTTTATGGGAACCTGCCAGATTATGTGGTGATGTTTCTGTTGCTAGCCCAGAAAAAGTACCTTTTTTACCTTCCTGTCTATAGTTCAACCTTTCTGTTCAGGTTGGAAATAAAGTAGAAGATGAAACAAAGTGATCATTACAGAGTGGTTTAATGTGCTGAATAACTAAAATACTCTGCCATAGAAAACATCTAGATGATGTAAAATCAATCATATCGAGAGTAAGAATACATTAAAGGAACATGCAAATAGAACAGAGAATGAGGAAGGTTCTGACAGAACAAAGAGGGTGAGAAAATGAAAGAAATTGGACAAAGAAAATATAAACTGCAAACACGAGAGCTGTGGTAAACTTAGAAATTCTGGCCCATACAGCTACACGATTATCCTTATGCTTTTGAGTTCAACATTTACTCTATTTTTCTAATATTTCTAAAGCTAATGCTTTATTATAACTTCAATAATTTTAATTAATTATGCCCATCAAGGTCAGCAGTTAGCACAAGGACCCAAGTCCAGGATTGAACACTGAGCTGTGCTGCATTGGAATAAATTGTTTAAATGCTCCAAAATCAGAGGAGCAGAAAGCACCGGCTTAAGCACTGATTTGTGTCTCCTGTGGAAAAGTGTTTACATATGTTTGTGAACAAGCCTGTGCATAGATGTGTATATGCATTTGTATGTCTATGCATTTGTATGTCTGTAAATGTGTGTTTACACATACCTGTTTATACATATGTGTGATCCTTTATGAGGTAAATGGAAAATCAACTTTTGACTTAAAAAGAGATAAACTTAAATTTTGTTGACTGAACATCAGCTGGGCTGTTTAGTAAGTGTGCCAATCCTTCTCGCCTGAGACCATCTATGCAAAGTGGCACCGATATGGGAAAATCTGCTCTAACGTGTCTTTCTGCATTCACACACAATTGGAACTGAGCTTAATCATGGGACTGCTTTAGTCGAACAGTCTTCCATTACTTGCAAATTGGCAAAGCACCAGAGGGGCCACCTGTGTTCTTGGAGTGGTCCTGCAATAAGATTCAGCAGTCCCTGGAGCAGAGGGTAGAAAATAAGGGCATTATGATCCAATTGGGAAGGGAGAACTTTTATATAAATATTGAAAGATGAGCCACTCACTGAGATCTCATTTTTCTGTTGCAGGGAGGAGTGAAGGTGCTGATCACGGGACCATGGCAGGAAGCCAGCAGTAATTACAGTTGCCTGTTTGACCAGATTTCAGTGCCTGCATCTCTTATTCAGCCCGGTGTTCTTAGATGTTATTGCCCAGGTAAGGGACTATTTTTATTTATGTTTACTTTACTTTTCAAGACACATCACAACTCAACTGCCACGCACCATGAGTGACCTCTGAGCAGTTGGGCATGTGCTCGAGATCTGTTTGTGTCAGTCACATGTGGCTTGCTAAATTTGCTAATTGACACATTTTCTGCTTCTACCTTTGCCTTTCCCTTTCACCCATGATCAGAATTCAAAGCTTTCTAGTGTTGGGGGTGTCCAAATTATCCCCTATCACTCTACGTCCTTGTTAGTTTAAGAACCGGGAGCTAATCATGCGACTCAAAAGTCAGGTTAGTTGGCTGACCAGCACAGTTCCTCCTCCGGTCAAAGAGTCTAGGTTATTTTCAAAAGAAGATGTTTACTTCTATAGCACCTTTCACATTCTCAGGCATCCCAAAGCACTTTTATGATGCGCAAATTGTAGCAATTCGTTTGTACACATCAATTTTCCAAAAACAGTACAGGTTCGCTCATCTGTTTTACTGATGTTACTTCAGGGACAAATAATTGCCAGGAAACCAGAGGCACCCCTTCACTACTAGCCTGGAATAATATTTTATGTTCAAGTTTTTGAATTGGAACTTGACCGAGGACTGTCTGGCTCAGAGATGATCGAACTATTTGATCCATAGCTGACACTTGGGTTTTGTTGTTACTATCTGTGAAGAGATTTTGACCTCCATTCAGAAATTCCCCATAATGGCCCAATAAAAATCAGGAGCTCAGCACGTGGGGAAATTGTACGATCCCTTGGCTCTGCTTTATTTGCCCTTTCCACAATGAATTTGTTAGGTTTGTGATCCTTAGTTTTACAAAGCTGTTAACTAGTAATGTCAGCTGGTTTGAAAATTAGAAGTGGCAGCTTTAACAGTTAACTGTGTCAATTCTTTCCACCCAGCCCACGACACTGGCCTTGTGACACTGCAGGTGGCCTTCAATAGTCAAATCATCTCCAATTCTGTCGTTTTTGAGTACAAAGCCAGGGCCTTGCCAACTCTTCCTACGTCCCAGCACGACTGGCTGTCGTTGGATGGTAAGTATCTCAAAACAGATCTGATATATTGTTCACCTTTGAAAGTCACTCTTTCTTGAGTCAGTTGAAGCGTGGCAGCAATGTGCCCCATCTGCAAACTCAGCAAACCTTCTTTGGCAGTATCTTGCAGTCAAGATCTCCCATCTATTAAAAGGACAAGGACAGCAGGCACATGAGAACAACGTTGGCATGTCCCTGGAAGGTGACAGAGTGCTGCAGATGGATGACATTCCAATGCAGGAAAGCTGGACAACTGTTGGAAAGTGCTTGCTTGGCACTCGTTGCGTTACAAGATTGTAATGATTGAGGACCCGAAAGAGTTATATGTAAACACAGGAAACATAGACTGAGTTTGTCTTCCTTTGAATACAGAAAAAAAGTGTAACGATCGAATGTTTAACATAATTAAAAGATCAGATAAAGTAGATATGGAGTTATTTGTAGGAAGGAAGCAGAATAAGGGGACATGTCCTTAAAATTACAGCTGGATCATTCAGGGGTATTGTCAAGAAGCATTTCATCTCATAAAAGGGAGTAGAAACATGTAATTATCTGCCACAAAATGTTGTTGAAATTTGCGGTCAGTTAAAAATTGGACTTTTGTTGGATGAAGGTTATCAAGGTTTATAGAACCATAGTGGATAAATAGAATTAAGGTACAGGTCAGCCATAATCTAATTGACTGATGGAACAGGAAGGGAATGAGTGACCTGCTTTTGCTCCTGTGTTTCAGCCATACCTGAAATTCGCGGGTGGGCTGTTAATGTGACTGCTGATTGCCACTGAAGCAAAGTAACCCCCAAAACCCTTTGCATTCAGAGCATTTTAATATGTTTTGAAATACGTGAAGTGATGGTATGTTAATGTACAAATGAAGGCATTTTTTTGCTGTCCCACCAAAAAATTTAAATGAAGATTACCCTTCCCACTGAAAATTATTTGTGTGCCCTCCATTCCTACTCCTAAACATTTAATGTTCACTCACATAAAGAACAAAACCTCTTTCTAACACATGGCTAATAAATGTCTTGATGTCAGCACAATCCCAAAGGCTTGCCACTGGGCCCATTGCCAGCAGTAACCATCTGAAGAGCTATTCCATCCTACTGAGTTCATAATCATTCTGTGATCAGTGCTTGTACCTTCGGACGCACTTGAATCATAGTAAAGTGTTTCACTGGCATAAACAATTGTGACAGTTTGTGGATTAGCTGGCAATAGTTCAACTCTACTTTCCTCTTGGGCTTGTCATGTGAGATAAAAGTGCGGACATTTGATAAATTCCATAGCAGGGATTTATTACCCCAATTTCCTGGCTTACTCTCCTGACAATTTTGACTCTATTGTACAATAACAAAATAGACAATCCTCATGCATGAATGTCAGCAGAGTGTTGCCAAGCTGCTCAAGTGGATAACAGGCATCCGTGTTGAAGCCTTGTTCACACTAAGTTGGCCAAGCATTCCAGAAGAAGAGGTGTTTCCACACTTCCAAGGTGTCAAAGCCCTGGGGAGGGACCACATGAGGTTATCAGGATGATGCCAATCAGTTGCTACATGGAGAGATCGGAGAAGTTAGGATTGTTCTCCTTAAGACAAAGAAGGTTGGGTGGAGGCCAAAGAGAGCTATTCAGAATCATGACGGACTTTGAAAGACCAGAGAGGAAGAAACCTTTCCTCTGACAAGGATTGTTAATTAGTGGTCATTGATTCATAACAGTTGCCAAAAAAAAGTGGGAAATAAAGAGAAATTTGCTCTCTCACTAGGTTGTCCAGATTGTGAAGGTGGTGCTGGATTGCAGCACCTGGAAAGCCAGTGTAACAGATTACGGAATGCCTTTTAAAAGGCAATTGGGCATGAATTAAAGGCAGGATTTTTGGCAGTGTGGAGGGACAGAGGGATCTTGGTATTCAAGTACATAGATCCCTCAAAGTTGCCACCGAAGTGGATAGGGTTGTTTAGAAAGCATATGGTGTTTTGGCTTTCATTAAAAGGAGGATTGAGTTTAAGAGCTGCGAGGTTTTGTTAAAGCTCTACAAGTCTCTGGTGAGACCACACTTGAAATATTGTGTCTAGTTCTAGTCGCCCTACTATAGGAAAGATACAGAGGTTTTGGAGAGGGTGCAAAGAAAGTTTACCAGGATGCTGCCTGGACTGTAGGGCTTGTCTTATGAAGAGAGGTTGACTAAGCTTGGATATTTCTCTCTGGAGAGAAGGAGGAAGAGAGGTGACCTGATTGAGGTATACAAAGTAATGAGAGGCATGGATAGAGTCAATAGCCAGAGACTTTTCCCCAGGGCAGGATTGACTGGGCCGAGGGATCACAGTTTTATGATATTAGGAAGAAGGTATAGAGGACACGTCAGAGGTAGGTTCTTTATGTAGAGTCGTGAATGCAAGGACTGAGTTGCCAGCGGTGGTGGTGGAAGCAGAGTCATTAGGGACATTTAAGCGCCTGCTGGACATGCACATGGACAGCAGTGAATTGAGGGGTGCGTAGTTAAGGTTATTTTATTTCACATTAGGATTAATCCTTGGCACAACATCGTAGTCCGAAGGGCCTGTTCTGTGCTGTACTTTTCTATGTTCTATGTTCCAATTTAAAGAAAATTAATTTCTCGGCTCAATGGGAAAATCTGGGTGTCAACCTTTTCAAAGAACTAGCACAGGTACAACAGGCTGAATTGTCCTCTTCTGTGCAAGAAATCCCTTCAGTTAAGAAAGTGACAAGAGCCCTTTTTCACTTTCAGTAGTCAGTCCCAGCCCTGCCAAGGTCTACACACATGCCATCCAGAATTGCCAACTCTCCAGGTTTGCCCTGAAGTTCCCAGAAATTGGTAATTCATCTCCAGAACACCCTAGGGAAATAATCACCAAGACATTATACAAAATTTGTGTTCATTTTGCATTTTCTTTACTCACTTTCATATATTCATTGTAAAAATATTGGAGACAGCAGAAAAAAAGATAGTTTGACTAATAGTAAAGAATCATCCCATGGTTAATGAGGAGGCTAATGGTTTCCCAACTAGTCATGCGAAGGCAGTCACTATAGAGATCAATATATCGGTTAATCATTGGTGGGAGTGTGTGGGCTCAGCACTACCAGGAAAGATGTCTTGATCAACCAATGATAAGAGGGTAAGCCAGCGTTGGCAGGGGCAAGAGATCATATGATATAACCTCTAGAAATGTGGCCAATCAGAGTTGGCAAGCCTGTTATCATTTTTGGCAATAATGATTGGTTGGCAATTAGCTCCAGGAGACACTGCCTTTTTTTTATTCCTTTAGTTATGGGATGAGGGCATCACTGGCAGCATGTTTTGCCCTTGAGAAGTTGTGGTGAGCTGCCTTTTTGAACTGCTGCAGTTCACTTGGTGTAGGTATAACCACAATACCATTAGGAAGGGAGTTCCAGGAGTTTGAACCAATGACGATGAAGAAATGGTCATATATTTCCAAGCCAAGCCAGGATAGTGAATGGCTTGGAGGGGAACTTGCATATGATGGTGATCCCATGTATCTACTGCCCTTGTTGTTTAAGAAAGAAGGTAGTTGTGGATTTGGAAGGTATTGTCTGAGGAACCTTAACACATTTATTCAGTGCATCTTGTAGATGGTATACACTGTTGCCGCATTCCCTCGGTAGTGGAAGGAATGAGTGCTTGTGGATGTGATGCCAATCAAGCAGACTGCTTTTTCCTGGATGGCATCCTGAATTTTGTTGAAGCTGTACACATCCAGACAAGTGGGGAGTATTGCACCACATGCTTGATTTGTGTTTTGTAAATGGTTGACAGGCTTTGAGAAGTCGGAAGGTAAGGTATTCACTGCAAGATTCCTAGCTCTAAGCTTGCTCCTGTAGCCGCAGTACTTATATTACTAACTCAGTTCAATATCTGTTCAGTGGCAATACCCACGATATTAATTGTGGGGATTCAGTGATGGTGATATCATTAAATGTCATGGGGCAATGATTAGATTCTCTCTAATTGGAGATGGTCATTGCCTTGCACATATGTGGCGTAAATGTTGCTTGCCACATCTCAGCCAAACCTAGATATTGTCCATGCCTTGCTGTATTCAAGCATGGGCTGTTTCAATATCTGAGGAGTCATGAATGGTGGTGAATATTGTACAGTCATTAGTGATCAACTACATTTTTGACCTTATGATGGAGGGAAGGTCATTGATGAAGCAGCTGAAAATGGTTGAGCCGAGGGCACTACCCTGAGGAACTCCTGCAGAGATGTCCTGGAACTGAGGTGACTGACCTCTAACCAGGACAACCATCTTCCTTTGGACTGGTATGCCTCTGACCAGTGGAGAGTTTTACCCAATTTCCATTGACTCCAGTTTTTCAAGGACTCTTTGGTGGCATACTCGGTCAAATGCAACCTTGATGCCAAGGGCAGTCACTCACACCTTACCTCTGCAATTCAATTATTTTGGCCTGGCAAAATCCAAACTGAGTGCCAATGAGCAAGTCATTGTTAACCCAAGTGTTGCTTAATAGCACTGTTGATGACACCTACTATCACTTTACTGATGATTGAGAGTAGATTGATGTGACGATAATTGGCTGGGATAGATTTGTCTTTTTTTGTGTGTATGGGACATACCTGGGCAATTTGCCACATGGTTGGGTAGATGCCAGTGTTGAGCTGTATTGGACCAGTTTACTAGGGGCATAGCAAGTTTGGAGCACAAGTCTTCTGTAGTATTACCAGAATGTTGATCGAGCCCATTCCCCTCGCAGCATCCAGTGCCTTCAATCATTTGTTGATATCACGTGGAGTGAATCAAATTGGCTGAAATCTGTCACCTGTTTTGCTGGGGAACCTCTGGAGGAGACCAAGATGGATCTTCCAATCACCACTCCTTCAGACATCCCCAGCATCACAAATGCTGACTTCCCCCTTCCCCTCACTCAGTGCTCTAAGGTTGATTGAAACACCATATACTGCAATCTTAGGTGAGCTCCAACCCAGAGCAGACCAGAGATTCAACACAGGATTGTCTTATGTGTGTAGTTCAGTGCAAGTGATGCATTTAAGCTTGAGGTAACATAATTTGGGAGAAGATTTGTAGCTTGAGTGCTCGTTGTTGTGGTTCTGTTCGCCGAGCTGGGAATTTGTGTTGCAGACATTTCGTCCCCTGTCTAGGTAACATCCTCAGTGCTTGGGAGCCTCCTGTGAAGTGCTTCTGTGATGTGGCAGGTACAAATCACTATAAATGCTGGAGGAAACATCACAGAAGCGCTTCACAGGAGGCTCCCAAGCACTGAGGATGTCACCTAGACAGGGGACAAACGTCTGCAACACAAATTCCCAGCTCGACGAACAGAACCACAACATTGAGGTAACATTACTGAGGAATTAGTGACGTAGGAACCAGTTCTTTAAAGTCTTTGCTTCTGAAACTAGTTGTTTTTAATCAAAGGATTCCCTGGCTCTCGGTACCACATTGAGAGAAATGTTAGACTGAATTTTGATCATGGTGCGCATGTACAAGATGGATTGGGCCCACTGCCCCCAGTCTCAGATCAGAGGCAGTCACAAAAGCTTCTGAGTGCTGCGGTGTGCTTTGTAAAAACAGTTTCTCTGGGGACTTGTTACAGTTGTTCCTTTGAGGTTAATCCATCTGCCTCAGACTTCAACCCTTACCCAAACCTATGCCACCACATGCCAACGTATTCCAACTCAATCCCCCTTGATCCTATATAGCCCCAAACCTACTTAGCCAGTGTCCACCATTGGCAGAACTCAGAAGCCAGATCTAGATTTTAAAAAAAAAGGCATAAAAATTTATTATGGCTTTCAATATAATTTTTAAAATCCCAATTATGAAAGCCCATTTAAAACTCAAATCTCTTCAAGCAAGTAATCCCTATTAAAAACAAACACTGAGATATATATACACAGTCTCACATTCTATAACAGTTACTCATTTGATAACGTCCTCCTCCTCCTCCCCCCCCCCCCCAACAACAAAACCCACCCAGTGGGATAATTATAAATAGTGAAAATCAGGCAAGTAATATCAACGCCATTGCCCTTGGGAAATGTCAACCAACAACTGTTGTAATTGCTAGAGCAATTTTATTCAACTCTCACAGACACACCCAGCATTCTGTTTTAGTTTTTTTAAAGGCAGAGAATTCAAATAACTTCACAAGTTGATAGTTCTACAGACCACAAGCATTTGCATCTACTCTAACAATTCATTACTCCCACAATGGGATAAGGCCCTTGCTACAGTCAGAACAGTGTCTGTTTGAACTCAGTACTGAGTTCAATTAGTCCTGCTGAGTCCCATCATGTGTGAGCAACAACCTATTCCTTTTCCCCTACTGGCAAAAATGGAATCTGTCAAAAAATGGGATGAGTTTTTCACATTAAGGTCCCATCCATCATGTTTAGAGGTCCAGTTTCCACAATAATCGGGCCCACAGTATCTGGTGTGGGTCTTGAATGCTCAAAGTTCTGACTCAATTAGCACTTTGTTGAACTTAAGCAGCTCACGTGGTAAAGGTGCTCCTTTGACCCTCTGTTACGGAGAGAATTCAAGGATTTTGATCAAGTGAAGATGAAGGGTCAACATTGAATTCCACATCAGACTGATGTGTAACTTGAAGAGGAATTTGTAGATAACCTTGCTGCCTTGTTCTCCTCGATTGTGGAGTTCACATATTTGGAAGGTGCTGTTGAAGAAGTTTTGGTGAATTGCTACAACAAATCTTCTAGGTTGAATACACACTGCTACTGTTATGTGTCCATTTTGGTGAGAGTGATTGCTTAAGATAGTGGATGGTGTACCAATTTTAATGGAGAGGAGAAAATTCAGGATATGACATTTTGACACTGAAAATTGTACTGTTGGCTCTCAATATCGGTGAAAATAAATCTCACCTTGCATTATTCCTTAGATATGTGGAGGCATGACAGCATTCACTTTTCACAACTTATTAAAGCTTCAAGAGATCTAAATATATTTGGAGTGTGATTGTAAGTTAAGGTGCGGAGGTCTTCGTCAACTGGGTGTCAAGATACGTTGAAAGAAATGTACCCCCAAACTACTAAGATTGGATTTGAGGATGTTAGTTGAGAATGGGATGGGATCTGGTAACTTGCACTATCCAGTTATTCAGAACACTCAGAGTAGCCTGTATTTTCTGATAGGTATTTCTGTGATAACCCATAATCTTCTGATGTGTTGTTTTTGTGGTTTAAGGCAAGGCCTGTTTTATTTGTTGGGGAATATTTTTAAGAGGATCCACTCTGACTTCAACCCAACAGTCAAGATCTATAACTTGGTGGATCTTAGCTGAGGTAGGAGTCAGTTCAGACTCCCCACTAAATCCGGTGTAGTCAAGATTTTCTATTTAATTAGTTTTGTTGATAAGGAGGTTTAGTCACACTCCCAGTAAACAATGGAGGCAAAAATCGGTGGCATGTGGAAATGAGATCCCTGCGAGATAGTAGTTTTCAAACGTAGTGATAAGTTTAAACAGCAATATTGGTTTCAGTGCAATTAAAAGATCCATATAATGCGTATCAACCGTGTCTTTGTAGTATTCTGCTGAGTTTGAACATCTTTGGCTCCCATTTCAGAGCACAGTGCTGAGGGAGTGCTGTGCTGTGCTGTTAGAGTTAATGTCTTTCAGATAAGACATTAAACTGACGCCCTGTTTATTCTCTCAGTTGGATTTTAAAGGTGGCTGTTATCTGGAAAGCAGGCACAGAAGTTATTCCTGATGTTCCGGAAAACATCTATCACTCAGTGAACATCATAACACCAAGTTATTTGCTGTTTTTAGACTCTTACTGTTTATAAACAGGCTGCCATGTTACTCCTTTGCAAGAGTGGCTACAGTTGTTGGTAATTTATTCTTAACCAAATATTCACTGCTGTGTTTCCTACATTACAGCAGAGTGAATGCTTACTTTGCTGTGCAGATCTTGGGGATTTCTTGAAGTTGTAAAAGGCACTATATAAAGGGAAGCCAATCTTTCCAATGGGCAGCCAACCTGATATGGCTTATTTTGTTATGTGTCCCACATAAATGTGTGCAGGTTTGGGTTTAGCTATGTGGCAACCACTTACCTTGTGGTATTACACAAAAAGTACGTTTAGTACTGTGAAGTTAGCAGAGTTTGTTTCAGAGGAGAGCCCAAGCTAGCCAGCAAAAGTCAGCATCATCAGGGCAGAAAGGAGGAAAATGGGAGGAGTAGCTTTTTAAAGCCTTCTGAAGAACTGTTGAAATGAATGTTCTTTATGTACCACATTTTGCCTACAAAATACATGTCACAGATAAGACATTGTAAAGATCTACTGCTGAATCCTTGGAAAACAGCCCACTTACAGATATAATTGTAGCTATTTCAAAGCTACTTCACTCAAATAAGTCATAGTCATAGAGATGTACAGCATGGAAACAGACCCTTTGGTCCAACCTGTCCATGCTGACCAGATATCCCAACCCAATCTAGTCCCACCTGCCAGCACCCGGCCTATATCCCTTCAAATCCTTCCTATTCATAAACCCATCTAAATGCCTCTTACATGTTGCAATTGTACCAGCCTCCACCACTTCCTCTGGCAGCTCATTCCATACACATACCATCCTCTGCGTGAAAAAAATGCCCCTTAGGTCTCTTTTATATCTTTCCCCTCTCACCCTCAACTTATGCCCTTTAGTTCTGGACTTGCCGACCCAAGGGAAAAGACTTAGCCGATTTGCCCTATCCATGCCCCTCATAATTTTGTAAACCTCTATAAGGACACCCCTCAGCCTCCAACGCTCCAGGGAAAACAGCCCCAGCCTGTTCAGCCTCTCCCTAGCTGCCCATGGGACATTGTGAACAGTGAGGAGGGTAGTGTGGAACTTCAAATGGACATAGGTATGTTGCTGGAATGGATGGACAGGTCTCAGTTGAAGTTCAAAGAAGAAAAAGGTGAAATGGTTAAATTCAGTGGAAAGAACATGGAGAGTTCATAGATAATAAAGGGCACAATTCTAAAGTGGGTGCAGAATCAAAGGGATATGGGCATATATGTGCATAAGTCATTGAAGGTGACAGGATACGTTGAGAGAGTGGTAAAAAAAAAGTATACAGTGTCCTGAGCTTTATAAATAAGGGCATACAGTTCAAGAGCAAGAAGTTTAAGATGAATTTGTAAAAGACACTAGGTAAGTTTAATTTTGGGCTATTTCACCCAGTTCTGGGCTTCTCACTTTAGGAAAGATATGAAGGCTTCAGAGAAAGCACAGGGAAGATTCACGAGAATGCTTTCTGAAATGAGGAACTTCAGTTATCACAGTAGGTTGGAGAAAAATGGGCTGTTTTCCTTGAAAAAGAGAAGGCTGAGAGGTGATTTGACATTTGATACAATCCTGGCTGATCTGATTCTTGCCTCCCCTTGATACCTTTGACTCCCTGTTAGTCAGGAATCTGTCTACATCTGCCTTAAAAATATCCCATGATCCCATCCATTAGAATTCCACATTTCCTCTGAGTGAAGAAAGTCCTCCTTATCTCTCTCCTAGATGGAAACTCTCCTATTTTGAAATTATGAACCCTAGTTCTCGGTTCTTCCATTAGGCATAACATCCTTCAAGCATCCAAACTGTCAGATCCCCTCAGGATCTAATATGTTTCAAACAATCACATCTCATTCTTTTAAACTCCAATGGATACAGCCCCAACTGCCCTACATGTCTTATAAGATAACTCCATCATTCAAAGAATTAGTTGGGTGAGCCATCTCTGAATTGTTTTCAATGCAATTATGTGCATTTTTTAAATAAAGCAACCAAAACTCTCACCAATGCCCTATACAACTGCAGCAAAACATCCCTACTTGTATATTCCATTCCCCTTGCAATAAATGGCAAAGTTCTGTTTGGCATCTTAATCACTTGCAGTACCTGCATACTACTCTTTTGTGATCCATGTGGTAAGACACTAAGATTCTCCTGTATCTCAGAGTTCTACAACTTCTTCCCATTTAAATAATGTGCTGCTTTTCTGTTCTTACTGTCAAAATGGAAAACTATACATTTTCCCACATTATACTCCATCTGCCAATTTTTTGGCATGTTCACTTCACCTACCTGTGTTCCTTTGCTGACTCCTTAGGTCCTCCTCACAATCTATTCTCCTACCTGTTCTTGTGTCACCAACAAATCTCTGCATACCAGTTTCTTCATCCAAGTCATTCACATAGGCTGTAAATGGTTGAGACCCGAACATTGACTCCTGTGGAACACCACTTGTTACATCTTGCCAACCCAGAGCTACTCCATTTATGCCCACCCTCTCTTTCCTGTTAGCTAACCAGTCCTCTATCCATGTTAATATGTTACTTCCAAAGCCATGGGCTCTTATTTTGTTTAGTAACCTTTGATGTGGCAATTTCTGAAATGCTCTTGGAAATTCAAGTACACCACATCAACGCTTTCCTCTTTGCTTCTTACTTTCTCAAACAGCTCAAATGAACTTGCCAAACACTATTTCCCTTACACAAAACCCTGTTTGCACTGAGACTTCCAAAGTACCTTGCTGTGACGTTCTTAATAACAGATGCCAGCATTTTCTGTACAATGGAGGCTAATTTAACAGGCCTGAAGCCATCAGATTTGAGGTCTTCCATTCATCACCATGTACAGTATAAGCATTTCTCCTTAAAAAAAATGTTCAGACACTTGGGGCAGAAGGCAATCCATACTTTTTCCTGTGACACGCTGACACATTTTTTTAAAAATTGGTCCATGATACAAGGAGTTTTGCTGATTAACACTTCACTTTTCATGATGTCCAACACTGTTTCTTTCCAAATCATGCTGACAGACTCTGGGAGTAATCACACTATTAACGTACAAAATTGAATCATTTGATGAAACCAAGATAATCTCAGAACTCTAAGACGAGAGTCAAGATGAAAGTAAAATGGTCAGGAAGCATCTGTGGAAAGAAAAACTGTTTGTATTTCAGGTTGATGAACTTTCATCAATTTAAACATTAACCATTACCTTTGAGTAACTCTCTCTACAGTTAAACACCATATCCCCTGTGTACTTCTTAGAATACATTACATAGGAATAGAAACAGTCCTTTTAGCTCCTCAAACCAGTCCCACCAACATCCAGTCAGATAGTTGCTGAGCTGATTCTCAAGTCTCTTGGTTTTGTAACCTTTAATACCTTTGGCCATCAAATGCCTGGCAATTTCAATCATAAAATTTTCCCCAGCTTCAACTCCCAGCCTTCCATTTTCTGCCCCTCTTAACTGAAAGCATTCTAGAATCTGATGCCCATGCCCTGAGTTGTACCAAGTACTGTTCTCCTATTAGGAGAAAGTGAGGTCTGCAGATGCTGGAGATCAGAGCTGAAAATGTGTTGCTGGAAAAGCGCAGCAGGTCAGGCAGCATCCAGGGAACAGGAGAATCCATTATGCCCGAAAATGGAAGGCTGGGAGTTGAAGCTGGGGAAAATTTTATGATTGAAATTGCCAGGCATTTGATGGCCAAAGGTATTAAAGGTTACAAAACCAAGAGACTTGAGAATCAGCTCAGCAACTATCTGACTGAAGAAGGGCTTATGCCCGAAACGTCGATTCTCCTGTTCCCTGTATGCTGCCTGACCTGCTGCGCTTTTCCAGCAACACATTTTCAGCTCTGATCTCCTATTACCTCTGTACTCAGTGACTTATATTGGCACCTGGTTGAACAATGTTTTGTTAGTAAAATTCTCATTCTTGTTTCCAAATCCTTCCATGACACTGCTCCTCTTTGTTTCTTTCCTTTCATCCACCCTCCAATTCTTACCTCATGAGCATCTCAGATTTTAATTGTTTCAGCATTAGTGGCTGAATTTTCTGTTGCCAAGAACACACATTCTGGGAATTTCTTTTTGTCTCATTTCCTCCCTTAGGACACTCAAATATTAAGTAGTCCAAACTGCCAAATATAAACAGTTTCCGAACTTGTACCTCAGTCCCTCTTGCCAGCCAAGGCTTGAGGTTCAACCAGACTGTTTTAAGCCTTATAGCAACCAGCTGAACCCTGAACGGAAATTTTCTGTTTCCTTTATCCCCTGCCTCCACTTTCTCTCAATATATTTTCCTGCTTTCTCTTTGTTCGCCAAGCCCTACTTTTTCTTTTACTCTGCCTCTCTCACTTCACTGTTTCCTTTTTTTTGTATAACTCACTTCAGTTTTTTCAGCTCTCTATCTGTGTCTTGATCTTTCTCTCGCTGTCACTTTTAACCTTTCGTCATCTCTGCTCTGTCTGTCTCTACTCTCTCCTCTCTGCCTACAGTGTTCCTCTTTCCTCTGAAAAAATCAAAGACCCAGACTGACAGTCTGCAACTGTTCCAACAAATGGGAATACTATTGACAATTTAACACAATAAATCACGCTGTGCCTGGAGTTAATTCAGGGATATAGCTATATTACATGTCTCTATGTGCTCCCAAATATAAGGTCCACCTCACCATCACCACCATTCCACCCCCCCCCCCCACCCTAAATTTCACTGCCGCATCAACTGCCACCCAGAACAAAGGAGAATACAGCTCACACACCAGCTGTCGTTATGCCTGGGCTCTGTTCAGTTCCAGCCATAGAAATAGGCTTCACTGTGTCACCTTCCATTTCAAAATAGAAGCATTTGGACTCTCAAACCCGACACACCCTTTTCATGCTGTTAAATGACCATTGATTTCTGCATCGCAACAGAAAAACACAGCAGGCTCTCCTTTGTTTAATTTAGTCATTTTGTATAGTGAAAAATCACACACCAGGTTGCTATCCATCAGGTTTATTTGGAAGCACTAGCTTTCGGAATGCTGCTCCTTCTTCAGGTGGCTCATCAGGAATGATGAGGAGAAAGTGAGGTCTGCAGATGCTGGAGATCAGAGCTGAAAATGTGTTGCTGGAAAGGCGCAGCAGGTCAGGCAGCATCCAGGGAACAGGAGAATCGACGTTTCAGGCATAAGCCCTTCTTCAGGAATGAGGAAAGTTTGTCCAGCAGGCTAAGATAAAAGGTAGGGAGAAGGGACTTGGGGGAGGGGCGTCCGAAATGCGATAGGTGGAAAGAGGTCAAGGTGAGGGTGATAGGTCAAACTGGGCCGTACCAACCAGTACCCTTCCACTTACACCCTCCTTCGACTGACTGAACTGGTCCTCACCCTGAACAACTTCTCTTTCCAATCCTCCCACTTCCTCCAAATGAAAAGAGTAGCCATGGGCACCCGCATGGGCCCCAGCTATGCCTGCCTCTTCGTAGGATATGTGGAACAGTCCATCTTCCGCAACTACACTGGCCCCAACCCCCACCTTTTCCTCCGCTACATCGATGACTGTATCGGCGGCGCCTCGTGCTCCCACGAGGAGGTTGAACAGTTCATCCACTTCACCAACACCTTCCACCCCGACCTCAAATTCACCTGGACAGTCTCAGATTCCTCCCTCCCCTTCCTCGACCTTTCTATTTCTATCTCAGGCGACCGAATCAACACGGACATCTACTACAAACCGACCGACTCCCACAGCTACCTGGACTACACCTCCTCCCACCCTCCCTCCTGTAAAAACGCCATCCCATTCTCCCAATTCCTTCATCTCCGCCGCATCTGCTCCCAGGAGGACCAGTTCCAAAAACGTATAACCCTGATGGCCTCCTTCTTCAAGGACCGCAATTTCCCCCCCGATGTGGTCGACGATGCCCTCCACCGCATCTCTTCCACTTCCCGCTCCTCTGCCTTTGAGCCCCGCCCCTCCAACCGCCACCAGGACAGAACCCCACTGGTCCTCACCTACCACCCCACCAATCTCCATGTACAGCGCATCATCCGCCGTCATTTCTGCCACCTCCAAACGGACCCCACCACCAAGGATATATTTCCCTCCCCTCCCCTATCAGCATTCCGTAAAGACCACTCCCTCGTCAGATCCACACCTCCCACCAACCCAACCTCCACTCCCGGCACCTTCCCCTGCAACCGCAGGAGGTGCAAGACTTGCGCCCACACCTCCCCCCTCACCTCCTTCCAAGGCCCCAAAGGAAACTTCCATATCCGCCACAGATTCACCTGCACCTCCACACACATCATCTATTGCATCCTCTGCACCCGATGTGGCCTCCTCTATATTGGGGAGACAGGCCGCCTACTTGCGGAGCGTTTCAGAGAACACCTCTGGGACACCCGGACCAACCAACCCAACCACCCTGTGGCTCAACACTTCAACTCCCCCTCCCACTCCACCAAAGATATGCAGGTCTTTGGACTCCTCCATCGCCAGACCACAACAACACGACGGTTGGAGGAAGAGCACCTCATCTTCCGCCTAGGAACCCTCCAACCACAAGGGATGAACTCGGATTTCACCAGTTTCCTCATTTCCCCTCCCCCCACCTTGTCTCAGTCAAATCCATCGAACTCAGCACCGCCTTCCTAACCTGCAATCTTCTTCCTGACCTCTCCGCCCCCACCCCAGTCCGACCTATCACCCTCACCTTGACCTCTTTCCACCTATCGCACTTCCGACACCCCTCCCCCAAGTCCCTCCTCCCTACCTTTTATCTTAGCCTGCTGGACAAACTTTCCTCATTCCTGAAGAAGGGCTTATGCCCGAAACGTCGATTCTCCTGTTCCCTGTATGCTGCCTGACCTGCTGCGCTTTTCCAGCAACATATTTTCAGCTTATCAGGAATGATGAAAGGCTTATGCCCGAAACATCGACTCTCTCCTGTTCCTCAAATGCTGCCTGACCTGCTGTGCTTTTCCAGCGCCACACTTTGTGACCCTGCGACACGCAGCTCAAATGTTCCTTTACCTCAGAGTGGTGAGAACGCAGAACTTGCTAACATGTCAAGCAGCTGAGACAAATTGTATGGATGGATTTAAGGGGAAGCTAGATAGGTACATGAGGCAGAAAGGTTATGCTGGTAGAGTTGCACATGTTCCATAAAAAAGGAAGGAGCTGGAGGTTGCCTTTTGGTTTATAGAATCAGCTCTGCTATTCAAATACAATCGTGACTGATCCTCAACCTCAGTTCTACTTTCCACACTATGTCAATCTCCCTTAATGCCCTTTTTGTCCAATAGTCTATCAATGTCTGTCTTCAATCGACTCAGACTGAGAATCTACAGCTCTCTGGATTAGAGAATCCCAAGGATCCTTCATCTTTTTGCCTGAAGAAATTTCTCCTCGCTTCCATTTTAAATGTCTAGCAGTTTATTCTGAGATCATATTCCCTAGTGAAAGGAGAACAGAAAGAGGCTAATATGAAGAAAAAAGCCAGTGTGCACTAGTTTGGTTGAATGGCCTGTTTAGTTCTGTAAATTTCATATAATTCCATGCAAATGATCCCGTTGCAAAGACCAAGGATTAAAACCAAAGCTTTCTGGAAAGTGTCTGGCCAGCACCACTGATTTCATAGCACTTCCAGCTGCAGAGTTGGTGACCACGCAAGGGGGTTGCTGGGAAAAGGTTCAGTTTGGGGCACTGGAGGCTTTCAGGTTTCTGCATGCCTGCACAACTTAGAGGGATCATCGATATGGGGCCAAAACAATTTACCAAGAATACGGAATGCAACCAACTTAATCTGTTGTCAAGTCCACTGACATACAGTGAAAGACCTATTCGGTGTATGTGATATTAAAATAATTGATAAAGTGATCAAAGATCTTTTAGCCTCTATCTTCGTCACGTTGTCGAGGGGCCAGTATAATTGCATGATCTGAAGGCTGCACCCAGCCCATAGAACACCCAGCCAGCTCACTCTCTCAGGTCTTTGACTGTCCAGAAACATCCCTGGTGACCTTGCCCCATACTTTGACTAATCCTCTCATCGTCCGTGGTAAAGCTGAGAGTTGTATGAATTGATTCTTTTGTCAGTCAATGGGCTAGAATACAAAGAGTCAGAAGTTAAGCTTCAGCTGTACTGAGTCTTGACTGGCCCTTCCTGCTCTGGACAATCGTATTTAGTTCCAAGTATTGCACAACTTCACTAAGATATACCAGGCCTTTAAAAAAAATTCTAAGAACGGGGTTGCGTAAATGTGGCTGGCATCCTCTTAAGTGTGGACAATTGAGGAGTTTTGTAATCGAATTATTTAATATAATTAAAAAGGAGTTGATGGGGTAAATATTCTAAGACAATTCCCTTTTTGAGAAAGTCAAAAACAAAGACAAGAGATTAAAATTTTAAGTTAAACCATTCAGGAATGAATTAAGTTATCCATTTTTACACAAAAAGTAGTAGAAATCTAGGGGTCTGATTAGCTGAGTTGTTTAGTGGATAAGGTTATGCCAACAGCATGAGTTCGATCACCATTCCTACTGAAGTCAATTAAGATTGGCCTCTTCATCCTAATGGTGATTTAAAAAATCCGAAGACTTTACCTTCGTTTGGCAAATAATTTCTGAGGATCTACGTTTAGATAGAGAACTCAAGGAAAAGAAATAACACATCCTTTTTGGGGGAAGAGATTTCAACTAGTATCCTGAGGATTACAATTGACCAGAAATTGGACTGGAGAAACCATATAAGTACTGTGGCTGCAGGAGCAGGTAATAAGCTCGGAGGTCTGTGGTTGTAACTCACCTTGATCTCCCCCAATGGCTGTCCACTATCTGCAAGGCACAAGCCAGATGGCTGATGCAGCTGTTAAAGAGATCCAGCATCACCTCCAGTGTGCTGGTGCAGCCTTCAGCCATCTGAGGAAAAGTGTGTTTAAGAACAACAACATCAGTTCTGACACCAAGATCGTAGTTTGCAGACCTTTGGTGGTTCCCACCCTCCTATAATGGCTGAGACATGGACGTCTAGAGCAGACTCCTCATTAAGGCATGGGAGCAGTACCAGCAATGCTGCCTGTGCAAGATCCTACAAATGCATTGGGAAGAAAGATGCACCAATACTCGCATCGTTAACCAGGACAACATCCCCAGCATTGAGGCATTGACCACCCTTGTTTGGCTGCGACGGGCTAGGCATGTTGTCTGAATGACTGACTCTGTCTCTAAGCTTCGAAATGGCAGGTGAGACCCAGGTGGACACAGGAAGTGCTTCATGGATACCCTCAAGGCCTCACTGGTGAAGTGTGACATTCCCACGGACACTTGTAAATCGCTGGCCTAAGACCATCAAAAGCGGAAGAGCAGTATCCGGGAAAGAATTGAGCACTTAGAGACTGCCACCGGGACAAAATGCAAGCCAGGCGAGAAAAACCGCAAAAAGGGCATGCTGCCTCAATGCCACACCCACCCCTTCCCACTGCCCCAAGTGTGACAGAGCCTGTGGTAGTTATATCAGTCTATACAGCCACCTATGGACTCAGCCTGCGTGGAAGAGAGTCATCCTTGTCTGCAAGAGACTGCTGATGATGAGAATACTCTTCACTTGCCTGAATGGCTGCAGCAACAACACCACCATCTAGGACAAAGCAGCTCGCTTGATTAGCACCACATCTACCAGCTTCAGCATTTGTTCTTTTCATCATGGACAATACAGTAGCAGCAGCAAATACCATTTTCAGATGCACTGTAGCAACTCAGTGAGGTCTTCGCCAGCACCTTCCAAACTCAAACTCTACCACCTGGAAGAGCATGCCACCATCTGTCTGAGGGTTCCCCTCCAAACCCCACACCATCCTGATTTGAAACTGTTCTTCCGCTGTCACTGGGTCACAATCCTGGAAATCCCTTGCGGCACCTGTAAGTGTGCCTATACCCAAGTGATTCAAGAAGGCAGCTCACCATCTCAAGGGCAATTAGGGCTAAGCAATAAATGCTGGCCCAGTCAACGAAGCTCACAAATCACATAAATAGAAAAAAATTAAAAAGCTGTTCAAAGTGAGTCAAATGTTTCAAGAATGAAGTTTAGATTTGAATTGGTTAAGTATTTCAATGGATGTGGAGCTAAGATGGGGAAAAGTGAATCACTTTACAGAGCACTGGTATCCAACTGAATGGTGCAATGGGCTCTAGACTGAATGGACTATTCTTATGATTCCTTTGACAAACCTATCACTTCTGTTTTTGGTGTGAAATTGCCCTTTGAGCACTGGGAAGTGAGTTGTGCATACGTTGCAGAGCTGATAGATACTTCACAATGTCTCTGTCAGACATTTGTTAAAGAATGGAGTGAGCATACAACTAACTGTTTGTGATAATTGCCCCATTAGGGAACCTCCTGTCAGAGCAGCTGAGCTGTTTACACAAACGGGACGTTGAATTTTATTTGGATGGACAGTTTGATTAATTGTGAAGTAATCTTTCTTTGCACTAGCTTGATTTCAAAGTAAAGACAGAGTTCAACATCACGTCCCTGTTTTACGTTGCCTCGTTCATCATTGTTTTGCTTTAGCATTGTGGGTAAAATAGGGCCAGTTTTTGCACTGGATGCCAATAGTTGACTTCAGCATTATTTTGCACAATGGCCATCATAGTACTGTCCAAAAATGTGCAGGTTAGGTGGATTGGCTCTGGTAAATGGAAGGGTTAGAGGGATAGGGTGTGAGGCTGAATCTGGGTGGGATGCTCTTCAGATGGTTGGTGCAGACTCTAAGGGCTGAATGGCCTCTTTCCATACTGCATTATTAGATGACACAATCAGTAATATTTTGGGGTGGCCTTTCCCATTCCCAGACAGACAATCTCCTACTCCCCAAGATAAAACCAGAAACTCAGCAAGGTCTAGCAGTATCTGTGGAGAGTGAAAAATAGAGTTAATTTTCAAATGAATAATAACTCTTCTTCTGAGCCAGTTCCAGAGAATAGTCAGACTGTACTCAAAATTAACTGAGTAACTGTTTCTCTCTCCACAGCACCTGCCAGATCCACTGAGTTTCTCAAGCACTTTGTCTTTATTTCAGATTTCTAGCTTCCACTCAATCTTTTCCTGCATTCCCCAACCCTCTCCTACAATACACTTCCATTCCTGACCCTTTCTTGCTCCCTATATGTCTCCCACTCACTATATTACTCCTACTCCACACCTCTCTCCTTCCATGACTCCCTCCCAGTCTTATCCTGTTAGCCGACCATCCTGTTAGCTGATGCTCTTCCACTCCTGCTTCACAGCTTTCTCCCACTCCTCAAGCCTTCCTTTACTCTGATCCTTACTCTCCCTGACTCTCTCTCAATCCACTTCTCCCATTTATCAACTCCCAATATCATTCCCCTTTTGCTCTGGGGATAGAATTACACAGACTAGCAATCCTCAGAAAGGTTCATCTGCTCATCTCTCAAATGACTTCAGAGAGTCACTATTTATTTATAAAGTGCTCAGCGTGAACAGGATGTCTGATACTCCTGTTCTTTTTTTTCCTCTTTTGACTTTTTAACCCTCACACTACCACCTAACTGCGGTAGTGCTTATTTTTTCCCAAGCACCCATGTTGTGGGTGAGCAGGTGTGAGACGTAATGAAAGACACAAGGTGCACGAATCTTTATTCAAATTTCCACCACCAGGAAGAAAGGAAACAGCCGAGTGGCCAGTGACAAGCAGTGCCCTTCACATGAAAGGGCAATGCTGTGTGATCAAACACTGAAGGGGAGGGCAGAGATTAAATCAAAATAGAATTGGAGGGGGAAATAATGCACTCCACTCCCTGCGGCACCCACCTCTCCCTGAACAACTCCAGGGTGTTGGTGGAGACCGCGTGCTCCTTCTCCAAGGACACCCGGGCTCTAACGTAACCGCGGAAGAGGGGCAGGCAGTCGGCCCTAACGACCCCCTCTATGGCCCGCTGCCTGGACCTATTTATAGCCAGTTTGGCCAGGCCCAGGAGCAGACCCACGAGGAGGTCTTCAGACCTGCCCTCCCTCCCCTGTACCGGGTGCCCGAAGATCAGGAGCGTGCCTCCTATTCTTTTTTTTTTCACCATTGAAATAATTCCACAGAGGCTGGTATCCCATCACCAAATCACCCTTTATTTACATGAGGAGAGTCCTTCCCACTGATCCAGCTCCCTCAGAGTAAACAAGATGTTTTTTTTTCCTTGCACTATCCCCTAACAGTGATAGTGCTTATGTTTAACAAAATGTTTTTTTTTCTGTTTCTTTCTTTTTTTTTCCTGTTTATTTTTTTTATTTATTTAACCCCCACGCTACCGCCTAACTGCGGTAGTGCTTATTTTTTCCCCAGCACCCATAGTGTGTGTGTGCAGGTGTGAGACACAGTGAGAGACACAAGGTGCACAAATCTTTATTCAATTTCCACCACCAGGAAGATAGGAAAACACCCGAGTGGCCAGTGACAAGCAGTGCCCTTTACAAAAGGCAATGTTGTGTGATCAAACAGTGAAGGGGAGGGCATGGATTAAATCAAAATAGAGTTGGAGGGGGAAATAATGCACTCCACTCCCTGCGGCACCCTCACTCCCCCGTACCGGGTGCCCGAAGATCAGGAGTGGCCTCCTATTCTTTTCTGTAAGGTAGGGCTCCCTGAGTGGACTAGATTAGCAGTCCCAGTCAGGGAACTCCTACTCTCCTGGTTGACCTCATTACAATCACTATATCCCAAGGACAGAGGTCGGTTTCTTTTAATCTTGTAGCATCTCCTGGGGAATTTTAGCACCAGGTCACATTCCTTAAACTCTGCCTCTGATACGGGCAGTGTGTAATGCACGGTAGCTCACTTGCTCCCACGGTGTCTTGGAAGAAATTCATTCTCTTCCAGTGACAAAGGTTTCGAGGCAGTGACATCCATCATATCCATCTCAGCCTCGGGAGGTATCTTCACACTTGACAGAGGGGGAGAACCTATGGGTTCAACAGTTGAAAAGACAGTTGAGAGTATGCAGCTTTCACACAGGCTTATTCCGGACCATTGATCCTACCCACACTTTGTCACTGAACCTGACCTCACATCAACCATGCCTCATACTCATGCAGGCCATTCTTTTCTTAAGCCTGTCTTCAAAGTTTGGACTGCTCCTTCTGCTAGACCATTGGATAATAGATTGTATGCAGCTGTCCTTATGTGCCAAATACCATTCAACGTTCAGAAATACTCAAATTTCCTGCTGGTAAACAGTGGCCTATTGTCTGTAACTGACACTTCCAAGATTCCATGAATTGCAAAAGATGCACGTGGTTTTTCCTATTGTGTTTGACGAATGAACTTTATGCACATCCAGCCATTTTGGGGGGGCATTCATAGTGACTGAGAACTTTAAGCCCATGCAAGGGCCTGCAAAACTGGTGTAACCAAGCTCCAGGATTTACCTGGCCCTTCCCACGAATGTGAAGGAGCTACTGCCAGTAATTATTGTCCTTGTTGTTCTCTAGGCATTGCTGTATTAATGTGGCTATGCCCGCATTTATTCCTGGCCTCCAGACATAACATCAACATTTTCATTTTGGAAAGTTCTAGACAATCCTGGTGGGATTCAGTGACCTTTACTTGGCTCAATCACTCATGCTTCCCATAATGGTATGCCATCCTCTGCTGTGATCTGGTCTCTCCGGCTCCAAAAAGGGTTTCAGTTCTGGTTGTGATGGCCCTTTAGTTTCCCCCAATCAACAGCTATTTCAGTTTTTCCTGGACCTAATCTTTCAAGACACTGACTGAAAGTATATCCCAAAAATTTAAAAAACTATTATGGACTCTCACAGCAGCAGTACTAGCGCTGATTGTCTCTGTCAGCAGGAGGTGGCTCAGTGCAACCACATTTGGCGCTTGGCCTCCAAACAGTGTTCCAACTTGTAATTTTAGGCACTTAGTATTAGAGCCCTCCACTGAATTCAGGCTGAAGCTATGGGTGGCGCTGCCTTGTCCTCTTTAAGTAAGCCTAGCAGGGGTTTGTAGTCTGTTCCTATTACACATTTACATCCCTAAAGAAGGCATTAGAGAAACTTTCAGACTCTAAATATGATCATCAAACCTTGCTCCTCTATCTGGGCATATTTAACACTGCATTATCCAAAGTCCTAGATACACATGTTACTGAGCGTTCCTCTCCATTGGGCGACTGATGAGAGAATACTACCCTACCTGTCAACACCAGATCTCACTTGGGATTGTCAGATGCCTTGGCTATACAACCATTTCCAAGGCTGTCCCTTTTAAAGGATTGATTCACAAGGTACCAGGATGGAGGCCAGTTTATGTATGAACTTTCCATAATAATTCACCGGCCCAAGGAAAGACCTAAGCTCTGGCACATCTTTCATCACCACTTGTTCTTCCAGCAAGCGTAACCTGGTCTTGCCACCTCTGTAGCCCAAGTAGGTCACTTGGGGTGCCTGGAATACACATTTTTCCCCTTCTAAAACATAGTCCTTTAGACATTTCAGCCAGATGAATGTATGTCCAAGTTTTTTTTTAAAAAGGGCTGTTTATTGGTCTTGTTCGTCACAGGTCACCTAGATAAATGGCATCATGAGGTAGACCTTGTAAAATGTTCTGCATCGTCCATTGAAAAATTGTACAGGCTGACTATACCTCAAATGGCAGTATTGTAAATTGGTATAAACCCTCATGGGTATTAATTGTAGCAGGCTTCTGGGAATCCTCCTCAAACCACACTTGCAAGTCCACATGGCTCATGTTTAGCTTTGTGAAGGACAGTGCTCCTGCCAGTTTTGCATTATCAACCCTGTGTGCAAGGGATTGGGTATTTATCCAGCTGCAAAAAGCTGTTTACTGACCCCATAAAGGTGAACTGACCCATGGGGCTTTACAATCAGTATGACTGATTCTGCCCATTCTGCGGGCTGGACTGGTTTGCTAATTCCTTTCCTTCCCAGCCTTCTGATTTCTGTCTCTACTTTTGCACGCAAGGCAAATGGTACCGGGCAGGCCTTACGGAACTGTAAAATTGCCTCCTGGTCAACATGCAAGGTGGCCTTAGCTCCTTTGATAGTTCCAAATCCATCTGGAAAATCCTCATTTAATTAGTACTTCCCTCAGGTAGCAATTATCTAAATGAACAATGTTGAGCCAAGTGAGGTGAATTTTTCCCCAAACCAAAAATTTGTTTTGGAGGTTTTGCTATGAGCTGACCTCAAGTCCTTCTGTTCAAGACACATCCCGAGTGAGGCTATGCAATTGCCTTCACTCAAGTGGTGTTCTCCAAGCCTAGTCGGACTGATGAGGGTGTCCACTTCCATCAGAATACTCCAACGCATATGCTCCACTTGCTGCGTTTTCCAATACTAAAGCTGGTTGTTGTGCCTGTTTGAAATCCAGTTGGTACTTTTTCATGGTTTCATCATTAATCCCATATACAAAAACAGTCTCAGCATCTGATTAGGGGTTAAATCAGTCCTACCCGTCCTCCAGCTTTCAGGGCAGCCTACCCACTTTCCGGCTCTCGGTGACAGCTATTGGGACGACCTATGAGCCTCCCAGCTCACGGTAAGGCCTGCCAGACCAAGACAGTGCAGGTGATGACCCGGTCTTGTTGCATTAATTACCAACAAAAAGTCCTTTCTGGTAAACCATAAACAGTTCTGTTGAAAATGCAGAGTCCATTCCCAGGAACAGAGTCCATTCCAGTATGCAGAATGCATCGTCATAAATAGAGTCCACAACCAAAGGCAGCGAATGCGCCAGTATGCAGAGTCTACTCCTGAAGGCAGCAAACACCTCATAGCACATACAGGTGTTCAGTCTCCATAGAAAACCAGGCCCACTCACAGGGGTTTGGTCCACTCCCAAAAGGTAGAGTCCAATCCTGAACTCCAGGACACAGCAAATGCTCACCTCCCAGCACACACATTGGTGCCAGTCTTCAGAAGCCTAGTCCACCAACAAAGGACCAGACCTACCCACAGGAACAGTTCATCTGAAAAAAAAGTGAAAATACATTCAAAGAAAACCAGAATGCAAGGGCTAAGCCCTGCCACAAAAAACAGCATAGTCCTTTTCTCAAAAGGAGAAAAAAGAAAACAGGCTGTAACTAGCCATAGAAACAGTTCAGGTAGTTTAGAAAACAGTCCTCAATAAAAGGAATACCAGTGAACAAACTGGGTATATAATTCAGCCAGTTCAGGAATCTGGTTTCCCCCTCCCAAAAACAAAGTAGAAACCAACAGTAGCAGTAACACACTGACTATGGCTCAACCAGCACAGAGTCAGTCCCCAAAACTGAGGGGATTCCTCTGGGTGGGTCCGTCCGTCCGTCCCCAGGTTAACAGTACACACTGCCTGTTATCTAGCCAACACAAAAATCAATAGAAGGGGTGCTAAATCTCTATTTATATGTCAGCCAGGGCTCCCTGATTTGTCCAGATTAACCACCCTAAACAGGGAACTGAAATTCACCTGGCTGACCTCATTACAATCACTGCAATCTCTGTCGTAAATGGTAGATATCTCAATGTGTCCCCTGTCTCTGGGATCCATTTCATCACCTGAAACAGCATTGGACTTAGTAGTAACTTTTTAAAAAAAATTAGCTAAGTACTTGAATAAAAAGTAATATTTCAGGCAATCAGGGAAAGAGCGGGTGGTGGGGTTGAGATTAATTGCTCAGATTTGATGGGTCGAATGGCCACTTTCTGTTCTGTAATATTCAATAATGTTACATTGGCAGTTGTGCCTTCAGCCATGTAGGCTATAAGCACTGTAATTCCCTTCCTAAACCCGCCCACCTCTCCTTTTAAAGACTACATCTTTGACTAAACCCCTGTCTTACCCCTGTGTGGTTTTGTGCCAGACCTTTTGATTAATACTCCCCTCAAATACCTTGAAACATTTGCAACCTTAAAGGCACTATATGAATGCAATTGCTGCTGTCAGGGCACAGCCTTGCTTGTTTGTGTGTTACATTCACTAATGGACAATCCCTTTGTGATACAGTATTCTCTCAGTAGGTACTCCTTGCACTTCAGTGAGATCAGTTGCTAATGCTTAATCCCTGTTCATACAGAGAGCTCTGTCGTGGTGCAGAATGAGGAGCGGCTCTTATTTTGACACACACCCTTTTCCCAGCCTGCTATTTCATCGAGCCCTTATGCCTATTTTAGTCTCTCCCAGTCAGAGTGTAGTAAGAGTACAGATGCCTGCCTTGATTTGTCATAATGCAGGGTGATCATTCTGCAGCATTGCAGGTACAGAAGAGAAGGACAAAAGAGAGAGAGAGAGCTGGATTTCTGAAGGGGCTTCATGGTAGTCCCCACCTGTCAGATGGACGCTTGCAGGGGGAGGGTGATGCAGGGGCGTATTCCAACAGCCCCTGCCGTCAGTCAAGCATTTGGCTGTTGTTCTATGGGAATCTTGAGTCCTCATTGGGATTCAGAGGGAGGGAGGGAAAGAGAAAAGGGAGTGGGGGTGGACTGCCAATTAAAGGGTTTGCTATTCGTTTAGCTAAAGTGACAGGGCTTGCAGGGTGAGCTTAAGATCTGGAGCACTCAAAGTGGGGCAACTGTTTACCTCCAGCACGTGTGGGTATGCGGAGAAGTGACCACAGTGCTCCTGGTTCCTCCTGTGCTGCAGTGGTTGCCTTTTGTACTGTTTTTAAAAACAAATAAGAGGGAGAAAGAGACACAGGAGATTATTGTTGTCCTGAGAGTGAAATTGCTAAGCAGAGAGCTCCAGATGACAAGTGAAGTGCAAGGTATTGAACTCCTCTGAGGTGTGTTTGTGTGTGTGCATGTGTGTGTATGTCAGCGTTTCTTTGTGTATGCTTGTAGCTTTCTACAAGTTACGTGGGTTACAGCCCAGAAAATATATTTCACTCTGTGTGTTAGTAAGGCACCAATTGGGGAATTGCTTCTCCATAAGTGCTGATTGTTGTTATTGAACAGATTTCAGGACAGCATGGAATGATCTGCCTACTGCTCTTTGTCTAAAGTTGATTTTCTTCTGTTTAGATGTTTCTGTTTACCTTCCTTCGAAGGACACTGCAATGAGTTCATGTGTTCCCCAAAGTACTCCTGCCGAGCAAAAATATACTTTTAAACATTCTTATGAGTAATTCTCTTTTTGAAGGGGACGAATGAGTATTAAACTGCATTCCTGAACTGTGTTTACTGCAGAACATTTAAATAAAATAACATTGTTGTGATAATGTCTTGCATAATCTGTGTGTCCTAAAGCTTGTGGGGCATTCAAGACAATTACTTACTGTGGGAACAGTGTGAAACTTAGAATTAATGTACCAAAAGTATAGTTTGAAAACACTGACTTAGAGATGGTGTCTCTCACTTACGGGGTGTTACCAGAACTCAGCTTTGTTTAAGTTGCTCAGAATGTATGCTGACTGATTACTTGAGCGCCAAAATCTAGGTTGAGACTCCAGTGCAGTACTAAGGGAATGTTGTACTTTTAGAGTGCTATCTTTCAGATGATACATTAAACTGAAACCCCTTTTTCCCTCTTAAGTGGATGTCAGAAACCCATGACACTATTACGAAGAGGAGGCAGAAGTTCACTTTGGTGTCCTGGGAAGTATTTACCCTTCAATAAAAATTGCAAAAAGACATTATCTGATTTATCAAATTATCAAATTTCTGTTTGTGGGAGTTTACTGTGTGTGTATTGACTGCCATGTTTTCTACATTATAATGGGCTAAACTTTAAAAAGTAGTTCATTGGCTGTAAAACAGAATGGGACACCCTGAAATCATGAAAGCAGTTTTATAAATCTAAGTCATTTTCTCTTACTTGTGAAAAGCTATGTTTAATATAAGCCTGGGAATTGTTGAGCTTCTCTGTTAGAAGGGAAGCGTCCTCACTGGGAGAAGTTTGTTGACTATTTTCCTGCCTATGCCACAAAGCCTGTTAAATTGTATTGAATTGTGTTGCATAAACATTACTGTTGCCCATGCTTGTGGTGAGGAATACAGTCTACAAATTCTGCATGATGTTTTTGTAATCTCACTGAGATAACACCATAGACATCCAGTTAACAATGAATCTTTCAGGTGTAACTTCCTTAAAACAGAGGCAGAAGTGATTTATGAAGAACAAACTTCCAAATAAGCTCCAAATAGTAAATATGGACCAGAGTTGTTAAAGTTAGAATTTTTAAAAATGTACAAACATTTCCCATACAAGGACATTCACCAATGTACATGGACACACGCACCATAAAGACCAAGTCTCCAAGCTTTTCTCCATTGAATTACAATGAATTTATTGCACAGAACAGGTTATTTGGTCCAAATGATCATCTCTGCACTCCAAACAAGCATCCTCCCATCTTTATCCCATCTTTATCCCATCCCACCAAATTAGTATTCCCTAGTCTCTTATCTCCATCACATGCTTCCCCTGATGCTGTCTCTCCACTATGCCAAGATACACTTTCAGAGCAATTACAGTGTGAGCTAAATACAGAGTGAAGCTCTCTGTACACTGTCCTATCAAACACTCCCAGGGTAGCTACAGCATAGAGGTCAATACAGAATAAAGCTTTTGCTCAGAGATAGTTCTGTGCTATCAGCTCATGCTCCCCTAGGAATTGGGTTGAGAAAGCCTAAACACTTCAGTTTGGAGTCATACCTGGCATTCAGAGGAAAGTTTTGACCCATTGACCTAATTTGGAAGTGAGCCCAGTTTCCCTAGAGGAAGGCTTGTGTATAATGGTGCCATTGGGTCCCTCGTGTGGTTGATAATTTTTTTTTACTTGCACTCACCTTTTTCCTCTCTCACTTGTGCAGTTTCAACCAAGTAGACAGGCAGAACATCTTTATTTAACTAGAGGGAGATTTAGGTGAAAACTTTGCAAATAGTCTTGAAATGTTGCACTTTATCTATTTAATCTAAGTTTGATTCCCTTTTCACTATTTACATGTCAAAGTTTCGAGGATCCCAAAGGTGATGAATGTCAGTGGATTTTCAAATGTATAAGGTGGTGTCTAAAAAAGTGGGTGAAAAGTAATTTACCAGGAGTAGCCTATTGAAAGCTGTTTCGAGGCTGAACATTTTATTGAGTACTGCCAGATGGTTGGCAGTACCTCATGGTGAAGCACAATGGTGGGCTGCAGAAAGATAGACAACTGCTGCGTTTGATAGCCCACTTTTGCCATTAATATATGTTCCATTTGATTATGCATTTTGTACCAATGATTTCTGATGTAACCGGCTGCATAACTGAGGTTAGAATACATGGCCGGCATAGATATGATGGTTTGAAAGCCCTGCTTCTGTGTTATAAAAACTCTATGACTCTATCAAAGAATGGAGTTGGACGTTTGAACCTAGTGGATGGAGTGAGGAGAGTACTGGAGTTAGAGTCATAGAGATGTACAGCATGGAAACAGACCCTTCGGTCCAACTCATCCATGCTGACCAGATATCCTAAACTAAGCACTAATCATCTTACTCAGAAGTTTATGTATGGGGTCACTGGTAAAAAAAATGTGTTTGCCAAACATTTTTTGAAACTTCTTTAATTTTACCAACCTGCTGCAGGGCTTAAGTTCCTACTCCTGTCGACCTTCGCCTCACCTACACTCAAAATTCAAGTTTGTCAAATATTTGAAAGAACTAGTGTTCATTTGAATGAAGTCTTTTTTCCTGAACCTTTGTGAGGTTTAAAACATTTGAAAAGAAAGATTTCAGTTGCTAGTCACAATGAAGGTTGATAAAGTAATGATATGACATCTTATATAAGATATATTCAGAAAGGGACAACATGCCCCAAGAGAAATTATCTGGTAAACATTTTGGCAAAGGGAGGAAAATAATTGCAATACTTTTAGTGTGATCTAAAATTGGCAGAGGGATGTTTCTTATTGTCATTGAGTTTAGAAGGATGGTGTTTAGAAGGGTGTGGGGGGATCTAACTGAAACTTACCAAATACTAAATGGCCTGGACAGTGTGGATGTTGGGAAGATGTTTGCATCAGTAGGAAAGTCTACCAAGGGCCCAACTTTAGAGTAAAGGGGAGACCTTTTTAGAATGGAGATAAGGAGAAATACCTTCAGCCAGAGAGTGGTGAATCTATGGAATTCACTGCCACAGAAGGCCACAGAGGCCAGGTCATTGAGTATATTTAAGACAGAGATAGGTTCTTGAGTATCAAGGCTTATGGGGAGAAAGTGGGAGAATGGGGTTGAGAAACTTATCATCCATGATTGAATGGCAGAGCAGACTCGGTGGGCTGAATTTCTGCTCCTATGTCTTATTGTCTTATGGACATCATCATACTGCATGCTTGCGCAGCTCTGCTGATGCTAAATCTTAAAGTGACGGTTTTCTTATGGGAGTAATTCTCAAAAATAAACAAACTTTCAACCTCATTGGAGATGTGTAACACAACCACATTGTACACGGCTAATATTTGATCCTGGCATGTATATGTTGACCCAGTTCTATCTAAGGAGCAATCAGGGTAATATAGTAGGCCTTGGCCCCCCCTTCAAGGAATTAAATTGCTCTGTAGTGACTTATGCCAGAAAGCTTTTGTGCAAACAAAAACAGAAATTGCTGGAGAAACCTTTCTTCAGAATGGTTACCGGTCTTGAAACGCTAACTCTGTTTTCTCTTCACGGGTGCTGCCAGACCTGTTGAAACTCTCCAGCAAATATCTTCTGTTTGTTACAGGATCCACAGTTCTTTGTTTTATTTTAGTGTTTGTGTGAATGTGTGCATGAGACATTGTCCTTGGACTTTACACACACATGTGTGTGCCCTGTGCTTCTGTATGTTTCCACATGTTTGTGCGTGCGTGCATATGTATGCATGAGAGTGTGTTTGCCTGTATGTCCAAGGGTATCAAATATTAACTGATATGTTGACCCAATGGCTAATCTTTGTGGGAGCCCAGAGAGTAAGTGTTGGCAGCCTATTTATCCATGGAAGACATTGAAACCAAACCTGATCCTTTCCTAACCTTGCAGAGAACCCTGAGTGATGATGCAAAATAAAATGCTAGAAATACTCAGCAAGTATGTTAGCATCTTTGGAGAGAGAATCAGAATTCACGTTTCAGGCTGATGGCCAATCAGTTGAATCACCTCCACAAATGATGGGTAGCTTTCTTATTTCTAAATTAGAAGATCATCGCTTCAAATCCCCCTCCAAAGTCTTCATCATATAATTCAAACTGACACTCCAGTACAATAATGAATTGGGAGATTTGAGTTGATGTTGTGTTGCCATAGTCTTACCAGGCCATAGGGGTACTCTCTCATTAGAGAGAAGCGACTGGTGGTGATTTAACCTGAGGGTCGCTAGACCTCAGGCAAGGGAAGAGGTTGAGAAGGAGAGTCCTTCACAGTAACCTCAAACTGCTGATAGGAATGGAACCCATGCTGTTGGCGTCACACTGCGCTGTAAACCAACAATCCAGCCCAACTGAGCCAAATGAAGGAATAGTTTGAAAAAGAGCAGGGCTGTTGTCCTGGTGAATATTTATCTCTCAGTTGACATAGTTAAAAATAGATTAACTGATCGTTATCTCATTACTTGAGCACGCAAATTGACAGTTGCACTTCTGACATTACAACAGTAATTAGATTTCAAAAGTATTTTGTTTACTGTAAAGCACTCTGGGAGGACATAGAACAAAGAAAATTACAGCGCAGGAACAGGCCCTTTGGCCCTCCAAGCCTGTGCCGATCCCAATCCTCTATCTAAACCTGTTGCCTATTTTCTAAGGGTCCATATCCCTCTGCTCCCTGCCCATTCATGTATCTGTCTAGATACATCTTAAATGATGCTATTGTCCCCGCCCTTAACACCTCCACTGGCAATGCATTCCAGGGACCCACCACCCTCTGTGTAAAGAACTTTCCACACATATCTCCCCTTAATTTTTCCCATCTCACTTTGAACTCGTGACCCCTAATAATTGAGCCCCCCACTCCGGGGGAAAAACTTGTTGCTATTCACCCTGTCTATATCGCTCATGACTTTATAGATCTCAATCAGGTCCACCCTCAACCTCCATCTTTCAAATGAAAATAATCCTAACCTACTCAACTTCCCTTCATAGTTAGCGTCCTCCATATCAGGCAACATCCTAGTGAACCTTCTCTGCACCCTCTCCAAAGCATCCACATCCTTTTGGTAATGCGGTGACCAGAACTGTATGTAGTATTCCAAGGGTGGCCGAACCAATGTCCTATACAACTGTAACATGACCTGCAAACTCTTGTACTCAATACCCCGTCCGATGAAGGAAAGCATGCCATTTGCCTTCTTGACAACTCTACTGACCTGCATTGCCACCTTCAGGGTACAAAGGACCTGAACAGCCAGATCTCTCTGTACACCAATTTTCTCTAGGACTTTCCCATATACTCTATAGTTCGCTCTTGAATTGGATCTTCCAAAATGCATCACCTTGCATTTGTCTGGACTGAACTCCATCTGCCATTTCTCTGCACAACTCTCCAATCAGTCTATATTCTGCTGCATTCTCTTGACAGTCCCCTTCACTACTTGCTGCTCTACCAATCTTAATGTCATCTGCAGACTTGCTAATCAGACCACCTGTACCTTCCTCCAGATTATTTATGTACATCACAAACAACATGGTCCCAGCACGGATCCCTGTGGAACACCACTGGTCACAGGTCTTCATTTTGAGAAACTCGATTCCACTACTACTACTCTGTCCCTTGTTGCCCAGACAGTTTTTATCCATCTAACTAGTACACCCTGGACCCCGTGCAACTTCAGCTTCTCCATCAGCCTACCTTGGGGAACCTTATCAAACACTTACTGAAGTCCATGTATATGACATCTACAGCCCTATCCTCATCAATAAACTTTGTCACTTTCTCAAAGGATTCTATTCAGTTTGTAAGACATGACTTTCCCTGCACAAAACCATGCTGCCTTTCACTGAGAGGCCCATTTTCTTCCAAATGGGAATAAATCCTATCCCTCAGTATCTTCTCCAGCAGCTGCTCTACCACTGACGTCAGGCTCACCGGTCTATAATTACCTGGATTATCCCTCCTACCCTTCTTAAACAAGTCAACAACATGAGCAATTCTCCAGTCCTCCAGGACCTCTTCTGTGTTCAACGATGCTGCAAAGATATCTGTTAAGGTCCTAGCTATATCCTCTCTTGCTTCCCTCAGTAACCTGGGATAAATCCCATTTGGACCTGGGGACTTGTCCACCTTAATATCTTTGAGAATACCCAACACTTCCACCCTCCTTATGCCAACTTGACCTAGAGTAATCAAACATCTATCCCTAACTGTTGTGGTTCTTTTCGCCGAGCTGGGAATTTGTGTTGCAGACGTTTCGTCCCCTGTCTAGGTGACATGCTCAGTGCTTAGGAGCCTCCTGTGAAGCGCTTCTGTGATGTTTCCTCTGGCATTTATAGTGGTTTGTCTCTGCCGCTTCCGGTTGTCAGTTCCAGCTGTCCGTTGCAGTGGTCGGTATATTGGGTCCAGGTCGATGTGCTTATTGATTGAATCTGTGGATGAGTGCCATGTCTCTAGGAATTCCCTGGCTGTTCTCTGTTTGGCTTGTCCTGTAATAGTAGTGTTGTCCCAGTCGAACTCATGTTGCTTGTCATCTGCGTGTGTGGCTACTAAGGATAGCTGGTCGTGTCATTTCATGGCTAGTTCATGGATGCGGATCGTTAGCTGTCTTCCTGTTTGTCCTATGTAGTGTTTTGTGATTCAATCAATAAGCACATCGACCTGGACCCAATATACCGACCACTGCAACGGTCAGCTGGAACTGACAACCGGAAGCGGCAGAGACAAACCACTATAAATTCCAGAGGAAACATCACAGAAGCACTTCACAGGAGGCTCCTAAGCACTGAGCATGTCACCTAGACAGGGGACGAAACGTCTGCAACACAAATTCCCAGCTCGGCGAACAGAACCACAACAACGAGCACCCGAGCTACAAATCTTCACACAAACTTTGATCTATCCCTAACCTCAACATCTGTCATGTCCCTCTCCTCGGTGAATACCAATGCAAAGTACTCATTAAGAATCTCATCCATTTTCTCTGACTCCACGCATAACTTTCCTCCTTTGTCCTTGAGTGGGACAACCCTTTCTCTAGTTACCCTCTTGCTCCTTATATACGAATAAAAGGCTTTGGGATTTTCCCTCACCCTGTTTGCTAAAGATATCTCATGACCACTTTTAGCCCTCTTAATTCTTCATTTCAGATTGGTCCAACGTTCCCGATATTCTTCCAAAGCTTCATCTATTTTCAGTCACCTAGACCTCTGTACACTTCCTTTTTCCTCTTCGCTAGTCTCACAATTTCACCTCTCATCCATTGTTCCCTAATCTTGCCATTTCTATCCCTCATTTTCACAGGAATATATTTCTACTGAATTCTAATCAGCGTCTCTTTAAGCCTCCCACATTTCAAATGTGGATTTACCTTCGAACAGCTGCTCCAACCTAAATTCCCCAGCTCCTGCCGAATTTTGGTATAGTGGGCTTTCCCACAATTTAGCACTCTTCCCTTAGGACCACTTTCACCTTTGTCCATGAGTCTTCTACAACTTATGGAATTGTGATCACTATTCTCAAAATAATCCCCTCCTGAAACTTCAACCACCTGGCCGGGCACATTTCCCAACACCAGGTCCAGTATGGCCCCTTCCCGAGTTGGACTATTTACATACTGCTCTAGAAAATCCTCCTGGATGCTCCTTACAAATTCTGCTCCATCTAGACCTCTAACACTCCATGAATCCCAGTCAATGTTGGGAAAATTAAAATCTCCTATCACCACCACCCTGTTGTTCCTACATCTTTCCATAATCTGTTTACATATTTGTACCTCTCGTGCTCACTTTTGGCGTGCCTATAGTACAGCCCCAACATTGTTACCGCACCCTTCCTATTTCTGAGCTCTGCCCATATTGCCTCGCTGCTGAGTCCTCCATAGTGCCCTCCTTCCGCACAGCTGTGATAACTTCTTTGACCAGTAATGCAACTCCTCCACCTCTTTTACCTCCCTCTCTATCCCACCTGAAGCATCTATATCTTGGGATATTTAGTTGCTAAAACATGCCCTTCCCTCAACTAAGTCTCAGTAAAGCAACAACATCATACTCCCAGGTACTAATCTAAGCCCGAAGTTCATCTGCCTTACTGACTACACTCCTTGCATTCCCCAAACCCTCAAAAATATTGTGAAAATACAAAAGCTTTTGTGGCAATGAGATCAGTAGGGGAATGGGCTGCCCCAGCTAGGGCTGCACTTTTAAAGGGGAACTTTCATTACTCCTGACACTGGAGAGTTTCACCTTCATAGCTACATGAGTTTTTAACTGAAAACATTATAAACAAACAATCATGAAAGTAAGAGAAAAACAAGTTTGCAGAATGAGATGAAAATATGAAGAGAAGTTGGTATTAATGACCCCTATCACTGCTGCCACTTGCTGCAGGAACATTTAAAATGTTTGAGGTACATAGCTCAGGGCTGCAAGTCTACAATTATACATTGTTAATCGTTCTCACGCAATTGTAAGAGGATTTCACACTACATATGTTGTTCAAAATCATGAATTTGCAGAGTACAAACAAATGTATTTGTATATAGGTAAAAACAATGACTGCAGATGCTGGAAACCAGATTCTGGATTAGTGGTGCTGGAAGAGCACAGCAGTTCAGGCAGCATCCGAGGAGCAGTAAAATCGACGTTTCGGGCAAAAGCCCTTCATCAGGAATAAAGGCAGAGAGCCTGAAGTGTGGAGAGATGAGCTAGAGGAGGGTGGGGGTGGGGAGAAAGTAGCATAGAGTACAATAGGTGAGTGGGGGAGGGGATGAAGGTGATAGGTCGGGGGCGGGGGGAGGGTGGAGTGGATAGGTGGAAAAGAAGATAGGCTGGTAGGACAAGTCATGGGGACAGTGCTGCAGGACATGGTTGAAGAGCTTCAGGGCAGAGGAAATGATAGACAAGTTACATTGAACTGATAGAATGAGAGAAAGACTTGCATCTTTATCACCTTTATAAAGTCTCTCATCCTCACAGTTTCCCAAAGTACTTCACAACTAAAATCCCTTTTGAGGTACAATTACAATTGTAAGCACAGGTGATCAAGAAAACCACCATGTTACATTGTTGAAAACAGTATCTTTTAAGAACAAGACCATTAGACCCCTCGAGAAAAATGAAGGCTGAGAGGTGACCAGTGAGAGATTCTTAAAATTACGAGTGATCCACAACTGGAAAATGTTTACAGTTGTTGGGATATCTAAAGTTAAGAGTCATAAGATAGACATTTGGAAGTTCATTAAGGAATTCAAGTGAAACCGATTTATTCTGAAACTGGTGAGAATGTGGAATTCACCACTGCATAGAATGATTGAATCTAATTAAAGGGTAAAGCGAGATAAAGGAAAGAGAAGATGGAGTAATGATAATGTGAGGTTAACTAAATAGATTGGATAAAGGTTATTTCATCAAAGACCCTTGTAACAAGGCAAGACAAACAGCCTTGAATATCCTTGACTGGATTGGAAGTAGGTGAAGAGTTGAATAAACATTTGGGCCAAGTGCTACAATGGTATGTAACAAGTTTGACAAGTCAGTCCCGTTTTGAATGGCCCTCAAGTCAAGTTCCCTCGACACCTACACCCCAGCCCTGTTTCTCACTATATGCGGCAATTCCTTCACTCTCTGGAAATACACCCAATTACCAAAAACATATCAGTGTTGTTAGTACAATGGATCATGATGTTCTGACTTCCTTGTTTTAACTTATGTCTTCTGGGTCTTGAACCCTTATCCGAATAAAATAATTCTGCCTGATTCAACTTACTAGTAGTCTCTTTATAACAAGCAAAATCTCAATTGTGTAAATAAACATCAGAAAAACATTTGCAATGTACAAAGGAAATAACACAAGAGGTAGCTAGGTGAGGAATTTGTGTTGATTTTGCAATCCACTTCAGATTTATTTAGAAGTTATATACAACTTTTGCCGAGTTAATATAAAATGCACATTCCTTTGAGAATATAATGACACTCACACGCAGGATGGAACTCTCAAACATTTGTTGACCCCATGGCTAAGCTGTTAGGCAAACTCCTCATTTTAACTTGTTTACGTTTTTATTAAATCATGGGATGTGGACATCTTTGACTGGCCAACATTTATTGCCCATCCCAATTGCCCTTAACTTGCCTGGCTTGCTAGGGCCATGTCAGAGGGCAAGTAAGAATCAACCACAATACTCTGGGTCCGGAATCACATGGACAGTCATACGGAATCCCAGCTCAGATAAGGATAGTTGATTTCCTTCCCTAAAGTATGTTAGTAAACCAGGTACATTTTTATACCAATTGACAGTGGTCACCATTAGCAACGTTTCTGCTGAGCTCTGTGTATTCACAGCCATTCCAAGGGTCCGCATATGGCCAATACCATTTGCAGCATTTAGTTCTAATTCTGTAAGTTTCTGCAGTGCATGAACCTCAGAGGCGTGTGCAGGAGAAAAGCAAACTAGTGAGAATGCTGGCCATTATACCAAACTTTAATTCCATATTTATTGCATGAATTTAAATTTCACAACTTGCTATAGTGGGATTTTAATCGACGTTGCTAGACAAATAGTCAGGGACTCTGGACTATGAGCCTGGCGACACCATCATCCTAGCACTGTGTCACATGTTATCGTGGCTCAGTTTGGCAGTTTTATGTCTTTCCACCAGAAGATTGTGGGTTCAACACAACATAGAACAGAGTGGTTTCCTCACTCAGTGTCCCTCTGTGTCTAACTTGCCCTTCTCCATCATCGGCACTTTGAAGCTGCATTATAGACAAGATGTAGAATGCCCTGCAGCAATTCACCAAGGTTGCTTTGACAGCACTGACCAATCCCAGGACCTTTCCCTCTGCAGTGATTAAGAGCAGCAAGGTCATGTGAGCTCTATCAATCCATTTTTCCTTGTGAGTCATGTTCTGTCCAGATTCAGATGCTGCTCATTCATTCTGTTTAGAACTCTCCACTAATTCCATTGTAGAAACACCATTACAACATGGGCCACTAACAAGGGACCAACAATAAATGTTGGCATTTCCAAAGACCCCATATCCTGAGATTAAATAGTAAAGCTTTGGAGGATATATTTTTCTCAAAGGTTTCACATGTAGAATTGATGTTACACAGAGATATACAGAACCAAAATGAGTACAGTGGCTCAATGGTTAGCACTGCTGCCTCACAGTGCCAGGGACCCGGATTCAATTCCAGCACCAGGCGACTGTCTGTGCGGAGTTTGCATGATCCGTATCTACATGGGTTTCTTCTGGGTGCTCCAGTTTCCCCCCACAATCCAAAGATGTGTAGATCAGGTGAATTGACCATGCTAAATTGCCCATAGTGTAGGTTATTAGTCAGGGGTAAACATAGGATAGGGGAATGGGTCTGGGTGGGTTACTCTTCGGAGGTCAGTGTGGACGTGTTGGGCCAATGGGCCTGTTTCCACATTGTAGGGATTCTAATTCTAATTCTGTAGATGGCATTAAGATGCAGATCAAGAAAAATCATTCAATTAAATGGCAAAGCTGGCTGATGGGCTAATAGCCTTCTCCTTGTCCCTATTTTCCAGAGACAAGTTTTCCATCAAATTGAATAAAATGCAATTAACATTTAGAAAGGGAATCATATTCAGTGAGTAACATACTTTGGATGATACACTGAATAAAATAGAATATCATTATCTTGAAAAGCAATAACACAGTGATAAATTTATTAAAAATGTCCTTTGGATACAGCTGCTCAGTGTCTAATCTAGTGATTGGAATGACTGGTCACTGCCAACAAAGGATGTAAATATGTTATGTGATTATGTTGGTAATGATAAGACACCCATTCCCCCTTCGAAGCAGAAACTCTTTATCCTGTTTTCTTTGCATTGGTCTCAGAATAGAGAGATTTACAGACTTCTTATTAATGCTGTGTGAAATGACAAATAGACAGAATACAGCCAAACACCATGAGGTAAACACTCAACTTGGGCAGCAACACAAAGTGAGTGATATTGAGTTGTGCACCCATTTTCTCTCTCAGAAGGTAGATAATTCCTTGGTGTCTACAATGGAACCAAGTATATCTCTCCTTTCACTCCCTCCCATCCATATGTATAACAAAGTGGCTAATGTATTACAGCTGTTTACTACCTCTACCCAAAAGGAATTTCTACACTGATTAATGAGTTCTGGTTAACCAAGGTAATGGCACCATTTCAGACCTGGACATCAGACTGCATCATTGTCTTTGATCATCACTAGACTGTCTTCTGTTTGGTCACCAGTCT
Source organism: Chiloscyllium plagiosum (assembly GCF_037043375.1). Classification (NCBI taxonomy): domain Eukaryota; kingdom Metazoa; phylum Chordata; class Chondrichthyes; order Orectolobiformes; family Hemiscylliidae; genus Chiloscyllium; species Chiloscyllium plagiosum. The sequence goes on along the minus strand of NW_028270175.1, from coordinate 17,394,543 downwards.
CTTTGGGTCACCATATTCGTTCTGTGAAGTAGGCCACCATCATAGTCTGAATGTATGTGGTCAGCAGAACACAATCTGCACCAAGAAAAGGCAAATTTGCTTCCTCTGGTGGTTAATTAGTAAAGTATTGCCACCCAATCTCAAGAGGACAGAGAATATTTTCAGTACGCTCTAGTCCAATTGAAAAGGAGACAAATTGACATTCTTGCGTGAGAGGAACTTGCCACAAACTACCACGTGGCAGCTCGTCATCCAAAAAGTTGAAAGGCATTCAAACACTGATCCCATAAACTCTACTACAGTGAAATCACAAAAGTGAAAGGAGAGAGAATAGAACCCTGGCTCAAGAACCTGCACCTTCTACAGGGCAACTCTTGTCCTTTCTGCCCAAAGACCGAGGGCTCCAAGATTTGCCTGCTCACACCCCTACAAATGACACAGCCTGGCAGACATCACCCTTATTTTAAGGGATTAACAATTGACCAAAACATTGACAGAGGAATGTTTTAAAAATTGAAAGCAAAGTTTTTCCGAAGTGTTCATTGGCACTGCTCTGACAGCTAATGGTCACAATTACTTAGTCTGGATTAGTGGTGCTGGAAGAGCACAGCAATTCAGGCAGCATCCGAGGACAGGCAAAATCGACGTTTCAGGCAAAAGCCCTTCATTTTATTCCTGATGAAGGGCTTTTGCCCGAAACGTCGATTTTGCCTGTCCTCGGATGCTGCCTGAATTGCTGTGCTCTTCCAGCACCACTGATCCAGAATCTGGTTTCCAGCATCTGCAGTCATTGTTTTTACCACAATTACTTAGCCAATGAGCTGCAGCACAATGGGACTTCACAGTAGGTCACACAATCAGCAATCTAGTTTGCAGTAAATCATCTAGTGACTGAGCAAACATTGTCTATTTAAACAGAGGGCTGTTTATAGAAAACCGAAAATAAAACTTGTGATCAAAACTGTAGCGATGTCTCCAAATGAAAGCATCGAGTTTCTGTTGAGCGGTTTGTGCCAATGAAAGATTAGAGGTCACCTTTAGAGATGTAGGAACCTTGGAATAGGATTTAGCTCAACACTGACATGTGGTGCTGACTTGCTCATTGACTCCAGCCATGAAAATCCTGCTTGTCTGTTGCTTTTATCCAACATGTTTTATTTTATCAGCGTATTTATCTAATTGCCTCTAAATATCACTCTTGACTTGGTTACACTTGCTTCTTGTGGAGAATGGCCCAATGATATTATTGCTATACTATTAATCCAGAGACCCAGGTAATGTTCTGGGGATCTCGGTTTGAATTCTCCATGACAGATAATACAATATAAATGGATGAAAATTTGGAATTAAAGGCCAATGATAATCATGGAACCATTGTCAATTGTCAGGAAAAACCCATCTGGTTCACTGATGTTCTTACCTGATCTGGCCTACATGTGACCCCAGACCCACAGCAATGTGGTTGAGCCTGGGTAATAAATGCTGGCCTGGCTGACAATGCCTACATCCAGTGAATGAATAAAATAAAATTGCTGTTCTAAGGTGAAAAGATCATTTAGTCTCCCGTTTTGAGTTGAGGTACGATTCCTGAACTATGTCTCCCTCTTTATCGATTTTTCAAATACAATCTACCCTTTCAAAATTGTTTTGCCTACCTTTTACTGCCCTCCCCTTCACATTTGTCTTGTCCAGTTGAAGATTGAGATTTGATGGTGATAATTTGGGGATTGATGTGGGCAGTTTTATAAAGCAACAATGTGTGAAAGAAGTTAAATCATTCAGACTTCCATTGACATCAACTTACTTATCAACAGCCCTAGCAACGGAGAGCTGAATGCATCAAGGAAGAATAATAGAAGTGGTTAGGACTTGAAAATTTTTCTCTTGTTTTTGCCGGTTGTGGAATTCTTCTTGATGTTTAGAATGTTGACAAGCTAAAAGTCACTTGTTATACTCCAGCAACAAATTTCCTGGCATATGCACAAATACTTTTTCTTTTCTCCTGTATTCATTTTTCATATACTGTTTGAAGTGTACTTCAGACAGAAGTTAAACTCAGACTTTCATCTCCATCCAGTTCTCTGCTCGCCTGCTTGATAAGGTCCACACTCTGCTGATGTTAGGTTCTACAGAGACCTTGAATCCAGTGTTGTCCCACAAATAGCCACAGAAGTAGCTATGGTGACACCCATCAGTTTCGTCACATGTACTAATTGTAAATAATATTTTTTGGCACTCTCATTCAGTACGGGTAAATGAACACAGAACCCCTTGATTAAATTGCAACCTGACATTGGTGATAACACTCTTGGTCAGCAAGTATATAAGTGATCAAGGACAAAGTTCTTCTTTACCTCCACCCCCTCCCTTTTTCTCATTGCAGGGGCTAAATAGACTGCTTCTGCCACAGAGGAGGAATTGAATCTTAGAGCATAGAAGGAGGCCATTCTGCCCATTGTGTCTGTTTTGGGTCTTTAAAAGACTTTAAATTAACGCCATTCTATGCTCTTTTTCCATAGCCCAGACACTTTTCTTACTATATAAGTATTTATTCAATTTCGAGATCAACAAATTTTATTTTTGTTTCTCCTTCTGGTTCTTTTGTCAATTATTCTAAAACTGAATAATTGCCTTCTCCCTGTGGGAAAGCTTTATCCTTATTTACTCTATCAAACTCTTCATAATGTTTAACACTTCTATTAAATCTGTACACAGCCTTTGAAATTATTCCAAACATAAAGCAAAAAATGATTGTTGATAGCTAATACCACATCAGCCAGAAGATACGGGCACCTTGAAGACTTTGTCAGGAGCAATGAGTTGCCTATAAAGCTGAAACAAGATTGATGTTTCTCAGCTGAAAATGTGTTGCTGGAGAAGCGCAGCAGGTCAGGCAGCATCCAGGGAACAGGAGAATCGACGTTTCGGGCATTAGCCCTTCTTCAGGAAGGGCTTCATTGATGTTTCTCAGACCAGGAAGAACAAGTTTACAACCATCCTGATGAGAGACCATGAGAGTGTGTGGAACCAACAGAGAGGTAGGAGGAACAGAAAGGTGTGAGAAACAGGAAAAGTAAAAATGATGGATTAATGTAAGGACTGAGGAAACATAGAAGGACCAGATAGTTATGACCAGAAAACAAATGTAGGTGCAGAAAGGCACAAGAGGAGGGGGGAATAACCTTTAATGATGTGGTAGAAAGAGGGGAGGCACATGTAGATCACAGAGAGCACAGGGGAAGGAATAGAGAGGTGGTGAAGGCATTGAGAGACAAATGGTGAAAGAATGAAGAGATGGGAAAGGATTGGAGAAAGGAGGGAAAGGCAAAGGAATGAATAAAGAATGAGAGAGCACATAGGGAAGGAATGGATTGAAGAAAGGGTTTGCAGAGTCTGGAATGTACGTGGCTTATCAATTACGAAAGAGAAAGAGATACATTGAGACAGAGGGGGACACAAGTAACAGTGAGACTCTCAGATATGGTTGAAAATATGGGTTCCTGAACACACAATATGCTAGCATCTGTGTGAATCTATCAAATATCATCTTCTAAAGAAGTCAGTACAAACATCAGGATGTGATAATTTGATAAGTATATCTGAAGCATGTTGAATTGACACACATATTGCAGCTATGAAGCAGAGCCTTTCCAAATCATTTGGAGATACAGATCATTGATAAATTGCTGCAATGAACAGCATCAGAAACTCACCGTGGGGCGGCACGGCTGCCTCATAGCACCAGGGACCTGGGTTCAATTCCTACCTCTGGCAACTGTGTGGAGTTAGCACATTCTCCCTGTGTCTGCGTGGGTTTCCTCCGGGTGCTCCGGTTTCCTCCCACAATCCAAAGATGTTCAGGTCAGGTAAATTGGCCATGCTATGTTGCCCATGGTGTTAGGTGCATTAGTCAGGATTAAATATGGGGTGGAGGAACGGGACTGGGTGGGCTTTTCTTCAGAGGGTCATTGTGGATCTGTTGGGCCAAATAGCTTGTTCCATACTGTGGGAATCTAATCACAAGCAATTTTAAAAGCAACAACTACCTTTGAAATTACAACAAAACAACTACTGCGAGTTCTTCACAAGCCCAGACTATGCTGTTTCATTGTCAACTTGAAACAATTCCAATCCATAGTTATCTCATAAAAGTGTAACTGAACTCTGTACAAAATGTAAATTTGTTTGTTTTTAATTTCTTGAAGAGGGGAAAATATATAGAGAATGAAAGAGAGTGGAGTATTAAACCGCCTAGAATCTACTGGAGTCATTTGTGTGGTTTGTATATAAAATAATACCAGATACTCAGGGTTCGTTACTTATTGGAAACTGAATCAAAGAATTGAGGTGGTTTACATATAAGGAGACTCTATGATGAGTTACAGGTTGGAATATAATTGAGGAGTTTGGATTCTTTACACACAGTAACATTAAGTTTCAGACTTGAACCTAATTAGGATTTTTGGGTGGTGCATATTGTAGAGTAACAAAAACCCGGAGTGATTATAATATCTGAATGTAGACGTCTTCTATATAGCAAATGTTAATTTGATTCCAGCCTCTAACTCCTGCTTAGAATCCATTGTTCATTAATGTAAACTATTCAAAGTACTTGGTTTGGATTCCAGACTGTAATTCACTCTGTCCTTTCATGTTCAAGCCACTGCACTCACAGTGTAGGACAAATAAACAGATGTGGGTGATTTCAAATGCAAGAGTTAATATAGTGATGTCAGATTAGTTAAATGCTCTGCAGTGAATATGGTGAGCTCTGGTAAACAGAGCAGGGACCATGAAATCATCAGCACTGCAGCAGTCTGCACTGCAGACAGTCAGAACAATAGCTTGTCAGATCCATACAAGACAACCAGCCAACTTTAACCAAGTTGCATTCTGCACCCAACACCAGCCTCACCTGATTTTCATTTCTCAAGATATCTCATTGCTGCTTTATAATTTTGCTGATATGATGTGGCACATATTTATCTTTCCACATTCTCTTTATGCCACTACTTTTCATCAGAGAGGCCCCAGCTGATCAATGTGACCTAGGTTCCATGAATATTGGCTACCCTCCAATTAGGAGAAAGTGAGGACTGTAGATGCTGGAGAGTCAAAAGGTATGACGCCGGAAAAGCACAGCAGGTCAGGCAGCATCCGAGGAGCAGGAGAGTTGACATTTTGGGCATAAGCCCTTAATCAGGAATGTGGAGGGGAAAGGGAGCTGAGAGATGGGTGGAGGTGAGGTTTGGAGGAGGACGATAGGTGGATGCAGGTGAGGAGGTAATTGTGATAGGTCGGTAGGGAGGGTAGAGTAGATGGGTGGAGAGGAAGATGGATGGTAGGACAGGTCAAGAAGGCGGTGCTGAGTGAGAGGGTTGCACCTGGGAAAGGGTGGGAGGAGTGGAGATTTGGGAACTAGTGACATCGACATTGATGCCATGTAGTTGGAGTGTCCCAAGGCAGAAGATGAGGCATTCTTCCTCCAATTGGCAGGTGGCTTTGATTTGACAGTGGAGGAGGCCCAGAACTTTCATGCCCTTGAATGAGTGTGAGGGGGAGTTGAAGTGGTTGGCCACAGGGCGATGGGGTTGTTGTGTGTGTGTGTGTGAATAATCCTTTAGAGCCTTGGACAGAGGTGAGGGGGGAGGTGTGAGTACAGGTTTCACACCTCTTGGGGCAGTAGGGGAAGGTACCAGGTATGGCGAGGGGGTTGGTGGAGTGGTGGACCTAATGAGGCAGTAGCAGAGGGAATGGTCTCTGCAAAATGCAGACAAGTGTGGGGGGGTGAAGGGGGAAGTATATCTTTGGTGTTGGGGTCTGACTGAAGGTACCAGAAATGGCAGAGGGGAATGTGCTGTATCTGGAGATCAATGGGGTGGAAGGTGAGGACCAGGGGATGTTTTATCTTTGTTGCGGTTGAAGGGGTGGGATTTGAGGGTGGAGTTGTGGGAAGTGGAGGAGATGTGCTGGAGGGCATAGTTGACCACGTTGGAGGAGAGCTTGTGGTAGTTGAAATAAGAGGACACCTCCAGTTAGAGTTGCTAACCCTTTGGGATTGTCCTGGAGTCTCTAGCAATTGGAGATTATTCCCTTGGAAACTGTTGCAAGCATAAAACTCAGGACAAATATCATCAGAACAAAATGGCATGTTTTCTTTCCATTTTCATAATACGTTCATTTCATAGTGATAAAAATACTGTTGGAGGGGAGATACTGGCTCTTTGGCATAGGGCAGCAATACCTCAACTAGAGTTGGCAGCACCACAGATAGTCTCTTCTCCACTCTGCACATTCTAGCAGAGGTTGCTAAGTAGGGTTCACATTCAGGCTCTGGGTAGATTCTCTCCATATCCTGTCCAAGGGCCACTGATGACAATTTGAGGACCATGACTATATAATTGGTTAATTATTGCCTGCCAGTGTCATTTTACCAGCAGTCCCATCTGCAACCCTGCCTCCAGAGGCTTTGTAAAATCCAGCTACCTATTTGTTATGATCCAGTTGGTACTGGCAAACTGTACATCCCACAGAAATTTCATCAAGGAGCTTACTAATGTTTTGATGTGGATGTCTTTGGTTTATTAATCTTTTCTAAGACAAGCCACTCACTAAAGCACAAAGGATGGTCCATTTATGGTGTGACTGCATCCTAGAGATATTCGATGTTGTTGAGTGGTTTGATAGTGCTGATTCTGCCCTAATGATCGATGTACCACAGCCTCTGGCACCTTGGTGTGTAATATCAAAGGCAAGCAAACACAATGTGAGTGAATGTTGATCTGGTAGTGCACATAATCCTGTCAGGTCAATGGAGTTTAGGCAAATTTCCTTTTTGTAAGTGAAGTTATTCCAACTTTCCTTTTAAGAGAATACTAACTTTATTTACTAAAAGGAAATTCGGAGCAAACTATTGTTTTCACTAATATCTAACATTTAACCATAGTTCTATTAATTTTAAAGTAGTTATGGAGAGGGACAAACTGATCCACAGCTTCAAGTTCTAAACTGGGGCTAGGCGAATGTTGACAGGAGCTTGCAGTGGTTGATCAGAGTAGTTTGTTTGCAGGCAAAGGGATCTCTGGGAAGTAGGAGGCCTTTAAAAGTGAGATAGCTGGAGTTCAAGGTCTATCTATTCCTATGACGGGCAAGGTTGGCAGGATTAGAGAAGCTTGGGTGACAAGAGGTATTGAGGCTTTGACCAGACAAAAGGAGTGGCTCAGGTACAGGCAGCTGGGATCAAGGGAATCACTGGGGCGATACGTGGTTACAGGAAGGAAATCAGGAGGATGAAAAGGGGGCACGAGATAACCTTGGCTGAGAAGATTAGGGTGAATCTAAAGAGGTACTTTAAGTATATTAAAGGAAAAAGGATAACTAGACAGAGAATAGGGCCCTTCAAGTATCAAAGTGGACATAGAATCACAGAATCCCTACAGTGTGGAAACAGGCCATTTGGCCCAACAATGTGCGGCACAGTGGTTAGCACTGCTGTCTCACAGCGCCAGAGACCCGGGTTCAAATCCTGCCTCAGGCAACTGTCTGCTTGGAGTTTGCACATTCTCCCCATGTCTCCATGGGTTTCCTCTGGATGCTCCGGTTTCCTCCCACATCCAAAAATGTGTCTGTAGTGTTAGGTGAAGGGGTAAGTGTAGGGGAATGGGTCTGGGTGGGTTGCTCTTCGGAGGGTCGGTATGGACTTGTTGGTCTGAAGGGCCTGTTTCCACATGGTAAATAATCTAATCTACTCACATCGACCCTCCAAACAGTAACCATCCAGACCCATTCCCCTACCTTCTTACTCCATATTTACCCCTGACTAATGCACCTAACTTGCACATCCTTGAACACTATGGGCAATTTAGCATGGCCAATTCACCTAATCTGCACATAAAACAGAGTATGTTCTTAATTGTAAATTATACTCATCTGGAAATTCTTGCCTTTAATTGTGATTTTCATAAGTTGTTGCATTTGCACATTTATTGGCCCTTAAACTTGCCAGAGAAAATTGTCTAGTAGTTAATGGCACAAGAACACATTTAGTGATGTGATAATTGTCAATGACTGCTAATTAACTTCTTCTCGGCAAAAGTGAGGACTGCAGATGCTGGAGATCAGAGTCTAGATTAGAGTGGTGCTGGAAAAGCACAGCCGGTTAGGCAGCAGGAAAATCGACGTTTCGGGCAAAAGCTCTTCATCAGGAGAAATTAATTTCTCTTGTCCAGATAGTGAGCAGTTGAAAATGCAGAAACTCATTCCTTTAGTTACTGACATCTGGTTGGAAGATTTTAAAAGTATGAAATATTATACTTATTAAAACTTACCTTCTTATCCTTTTGCTTCTCTAAGGTCAATCATAATTTCCCTCTCTTTCTCTGACCTGATATTGAACTCTTCCATTCTAATCCACGTACCTCCGTCCTATCTTTGTGAGAACTGTAGGACTTGGATGAGGTTCTCAATGAATATTTCTCCTGTGTGTTTACCATGGAGAAAATTATGAAGTTGGGAACTTGGGGAAGTTAGTGGTGATATCTTGGGGACGGTCCATATCACAATAGAGAGATGTTGGATGAATTAAAAAATGAAGGTAGAATAAATCTCCTGGTCCTGACTAGATATATCCAAAAACACTGCAAGAGGCTAGAGAAGAAATTGTGGGGGTCCTGGCTGGTATTTTTGCATCATCGTTAGACATGGGTGAGGTCCCCGAAGACTGAAGAGTAATGAATGTTGTGTCATTATTCAAGAAGGGCTGCAAAGAAAAGCCTGGGAATTATAGACCTGTAAGCTTAACATCTGTGGTGGATACATTACTTGAGAAAATTCTGAGAGATAGGATTTATATGCATTTGAAAAGACAGGGTTTGATTAGAAATAGTCAGCATGGCTTTGTGAGTGGGAGATCATGCCTCACAAATTTGGTAGAGTTCTTTGATGAAGTGACCAAGAAGGTCGTTGAGGGCAGGGTGGCAGACGTAGTCTATAGATTTCAATAAGGGCTTTGATAAGGTTCCACGTGGTAGGCTGCTCTGGAAAGTTGGATCACATGGAATCCAGGGCGCGCTGGCAAACTGGACACAAAATTGACTTGATGATCGGAAGTAGAGGGTAATTATGGAAGGATGCTTGTCGGACTGGAGACCTGTAACTGGTGGAATGCGTCAGGAGTCAGTGCTGGGTCCATTACTGTTCATTATCTATATCAATAATTTGGATGAAATTAGTAAGTTTGATGAAGACACTAAAATAGACAGTGTCATGGACAGTGAGGAAGGTTATCAGAAATTGCAGCAGGACGTTGATCAGCTGGGGAAATGGGCGAGAAATGGCAAATGGAGTTTAATATAGATAATTTTGAGGTCTTGCATTTTGGAAAGTCAAATCAAGGAGGAGTTTCATGGTGAATGGTAGGGCCTTCAGGAGTGTAGTGGAACAGAGGGATCTTGGAGTTCAGGTGCATGGTTATCTGAAAGTGGAGTCACAGGTAGACAGGACTGTGAAGAAGGTTTTTGACACACTGGCCTTCATCAGTCAGGGCACTGAGTGTAGAAGTTGGGAAGTTATGTTGCAGTTATACAGGACGTTGGTGAGGCTGCACTTGGAGTATTATGTTCAGTTTTGGTCACCTTGTTATAGGAAGAATGCTGTTAAACTGGAAAGAGTGCAGAAGAAATTTACAAGGATGTTGCCTAGATTCTATGGTCAGAGTTATAGGGTGAAGTTGGATAAGCTAGGATTTTTTTCTTTAGAGTAAAGGAGATTGAAAAGGGGGCCTTAGAGGTACAAAAGATCATGAGAAGCATAGATAAGGTGAGTGCACTCAGTGTTTTTCCCAACATTGGGGAATCAGGGACTAGAGGGCTTCTCTTAAGGTTAAAGGGGAAAGAACAAAAGGGAACCTAACAGCGAACTTTTTTACACAGAGGGTGGTATGCATATGGAATGAGCTGCCAGCAGAAGTGGTTGAGGCGGGTACATTAACGACATTTCAAAGGCATTTGGACAAATACATGGATAGGAAAGGATCAGAAGGATGTGGGCCAATTGCAGAAAAATGGGGTTAGTGCAGACAGACATTTTGGTCAGCATGGACCAGTTTGGGCCAAAGGGCCTACCTCCATGCTGTCAGACTCTATACCTCTAACATTTTGAAGCATTGTATGACTTGTGTGTCAATGAGGTGACAAAGGTAATGTTTCATTCTTTGGTTTTGCTATCCACAACTTTGGAAACATTCTTGTCTCTGTCTCAGGGCCCTTTAGTAATGAACACAGACTCATCAACTGCAAGGACACGCAGAATACTGTCTAACAGCATTCCACGGGATGCAACCACCTATAATTCCTTTATGCTTTGTTGAGTGGATTTGTCAGAAAATGGTGAATGAACAGATCTGCTATTACTCTCATCATCATACATTTACCAAAGAATAGCACCATTTTCACTTCCCAGATCCTTTCATTCTCAGTGTGGGAACCAGTGGTCACAATATTTACCAAATTAAAGGCTTGCCTTTATATTGCAACTTCCATGACCTCAAGATTTCCCAAAACACTTTAATGCCAATGAAGTGTAGTCACTGTTAAAAGAAATGCAACAGCTAATTTATATATGGCAAACTTGTGATACAGACAAGATAAACTGATGATGGTGGTTAAAGGATAAAGGTTGGTACAGGATACCAGGGAGGAATTCTCTGCTCTTCTTTGAATTTGTGTCATCAGATCTTTTACATTTAACTGAGAGGCCAAACAGAGCCTTCAGCCTCTCGTCTGAAAGTCAGGACCGCTAACAGTACAGTAGTCCCCTAATACTCCAGCCAAATATCAATTCAGGTTGTGCTCAAGTAACCTTAATGAGGGCTTGAATCCACATTCTTCTGATTCAAAAATGGGAGTACTACCTACTGAGTAATGATTCACGGTGGAATACAATTACTAGATCTCAAAACTAATAAATTGGCTGTGAAATGTTTTGAAACATTTGGAGATTTTATAAAAAGTGGCTAGATAGGCCATTGATTGGTTTAGGACAGATAGAGGATTCAAGGGTCTGTCAAAGAACTGTGAGCATCAGATCACTGTCTGAAAATGGGTCAACTTTACAAATATATGAACAAGGAACAAGATTGGGCTTCTCAGCCTTTTCAACCTGCTGTATCAATCAATAAAGCCATGGTTGATCTGATTTTAACATCAACTTTACATTCCTGTATATTCCTAATAATCTATGCCCCTTGCTAATCAAGGATCTATTTCTGCCTTAAATATATTTATAGATTCTGCATCTATTGCCCTTTGAGGAAGGGAATTCCAAAGACTCTCAACCCTCTAAGAGAAAAAGAAATGTTTCCTCATCTCTGTTTTAAATGGGCATCCCTTATTTTTAAACTGTGACCCCGAGTTTAGATTCTCCTACAAGGGAACACCTGCTTTCAACATTCACCAGTTATGTCCCTTCAGGATCTTATGTTTCAGTTAAAACACCTTTGACTCCAATAAACACTAGAGGATACAGGCCTAGCCTATCTATCCCTTCCATATAGGCAGCTGAAAATGTGTTGCTGGAAAAGCGCAGCAGGTCAGGCAGCATCCAAGGAGCAGCATGAGCCCTTCTTCAGATTCTCCTGCTCCTTGGATGCTGCCTGACCTGCTGCACTTTTCCAGCAACACATTTTCAGCTCTGATCTCCAGCATCTGCAGTCCTCACTTTCTCCTTCCTTATAGGCAACCCACTCATCAGTCTAGTAAGCCTCTGAACCACTTCCAACAATTGACATCCTGTATAAGTATTGTGCCTCATGACCCTTTACTGTTCCGGGGTGCCCTCATGATAACTAGGATAATAAAGGACATTTGGGAAATGTAATCTTGTAAGGCAGGTCAAGAATTCCCTCCTTAAAAGCATTGTGAGTGTACCTCCAGCACGTGGACTGTAGCAGTTGAAGAAGGCAGCTCACCACCACTTTCTCAAGGGCAACTAGGGACAAGAAAGGCCAGGTGACACAGTGACACCCACATTCTATGAGTTAATTTTAAAAAAATACTTCCTTATTTGACTTGTTATCTCTGGCAGTTTCATCTGCATATAGTACAGCAAATTTTGGATAAAGCATAGCAGGTCAATACATATCTACCACTAAGCTGAAAAAAAAGGTTCTTCACTTTAATAGGTGCCACCATTCCTAGGGAAGGTCCTTAAAATGATTACACATGTTAAATTATAAGCACAGGTATATAGTCAAAGTTTTTATTCCCTTGAGTTTAGAAAGTTAAAGAGTAATTAATCTAGTTGGAATATTCAATACAGGGGTCAAATAAACTGTTTCCTCTGCTGTGCTATTCAAAAACATGAAGGCATAACTTGAAAGTTAAAAGGGGTGATGTCAGGAACTACATCTTTACACAATAGCTATTGGAAACCTAAAACTGCCTCCCCCAAACAATTGTTGAAGCTGGGGTTCAGTGGTAAATTTCAAAACTGCAATAATTAGTCATAGAGTGATACAGCATGGAAACAGACCCTTGGGTCCAATCAATCCATGCCAACTATACTCCTAAACTAAACTAATCGCACCTGCCTGTTTTTGACCCATATCCCTCCAAACATTTCTTATTCCTGCCTTTTAAACGTGGTAACTGTACCCGTATCCACCACTTCTTCTAGGAGTTCATTCCATACACGAACCATCCTCTGTGTGAAAATGCTGCATCTCCAGTCCCATTTAAATCTTTCTCCTCTCGCCTTAAAAATATGACCCCTAGTCTTTAAATCCCCCAACTTGGGAAAAGACACCTGCCATTCACCTTATCTATAACCCTCATGATTTTATAAACCTTTCTAAGGTCACTCCTCGAGGAGAAAGTGAGGTCTGCAGATGCTGGAGATCAGAGCTGAAAATGTGTTGCTGGAAAAGCGCAGCAAGTCAGGCAGCATCCAGGGAACAGGAGAATCAACGTTTCGGGCATAATTCCTGAAGAAGGGCTTATGCCCGAAACGTCGATTCTCCTGCTCCCTGGATGCTGCCTGACTTGCTGCGCTTTTCCAGCAACACATTTTCAGCTAAGGTCACTCCTCAACTGCCTACATTCCAGTGAAAAAAGTCGCAGCCTATCCAGTCTCTCCTTATAACTCAAATCCTCCTTTCCCGGCAACATCCTGGTAAATCTCTTCTGAATCCTCTTCAGCTTAATAATATCCTTCCTGTCACAGGGTGACCAGAATGAGACTTTTGAATAGGCAAGCATGTTAAGGGCACAGAATCAAGATATGTCAATGGAATTAAAATACAGATCAGCCATGATCATATTGATGTTGGAAAAGGATCAAGACGCTGAGTGGACACCTTCTGTCTCATTTGATGGAACTCTTCAGCATGAGTGAAACTTTCAGACTGAAGAAGCTCTTTATACAGGAATAGTAGGAACAAGGAAAATCTCCCATCCCTCAAAGAGAAGAAAGAACAAAACGGCAGAAATTTAAAGCACAAATTTAGCAAGCAGGGATGCAGCCTCACTAAAATTGTCCTTCAAGTCACATACTACTTCTACAAGAGACAGGTGATAGGTTTATCCCATAAACCTAAGAACTGCAGTTGCTGAAAATCTGAAACAAAACCAGAAATTGCTGGAGAAACTCAGCAGGTTTGGTCACATCAGTAGCGAGAAAACAGAGTTAAGGTTTGATTCCAGTAATCCTTCTTCAGAACTGTACCTCTCCATAATTGCTGCCACTTCTGCAGCAATTCCTGGTTGTGTTAGATTTCTGGGCCCTGTTGCCATCTGATCAAATCCCATATCTTGGAGTTATAGGGGAAATCTGTTTGAACTCACCAGTCCATTCTAAACTTAGATTTGAGGGCATTGCCCTTTTGTTAATTCTCAACAGTGGAAGGCTTCCCAAAGTAGACTTAAAGGTCAAACCCAGAGGAGTTGATAAGGTAGATAGAGAGAAATTAATTGTGGGTTTAGGTTTAAAGATGTGCTTAAAAACTAAGTCCAGGCCTTTAGGGGAGAAGTTAGGAAATCCTATAACACACAAAAGTAGACAAAATATAGAACTCTTCAGAAAACATCAGTTGAACCTCGATCAACTGTTAATTTTAAATTTGAGATTTTCAGAATTTTGTGAAACCATACATATTAGTGAAGTGGGAAAAGATGGCTGGATAGCATTAGGTCACAGATCATCGAGATGACAGAACATGCTCAAGCGATTAAACAGTCTGCTTACGTTTCTATGTTCTCAGATATAAGCTGGAGTAAAGAGCTGATTGGAGTTTGAGAAAATGTCATAAAAAGACTCAAGGTGTAAAACTTTACCCCACCTCCTCCAAGAGCAGATTGCTACAAAATACACCTGTCAACTCTTATTGGATGTTCTTGGAGCTTTCACAATATGCTTTGACTAGAACCTGCCTGCCTATTTCCCTCCCTCCCTGTCTTCCACTATTGGTCAGCTGATACATTCATTTTTGTGAAGCACCAAGTGCTAAGGCAAATCAAAAACGAAACACACTCCAGTGCTGTAAATCAGATGGACAGATCAAATGATTCTTGACTCTCGGTCAAAGAACCTTTTTGTTCTTCCTATTTCTAATCATTTTAAACCTGAGAATGCTCCCACAGAAAATGTGACAAGAGTGTTTTTTAGTTAACTGCCCCATGATCTCTTTCTCTCCCTGGGATTTCTTCACAGGATGTCCCAGAGATTAATCTTCAATTCCTGGAGGATTGGATAGGTATCCTCCTTCACAGTTCCAGACTACAACCCATGATAGAAAACAAGTGGTGTATGGAAGGAAGTGGTTAATTTATAGATGCATCTCATTCTTAAACTGGTCTGCTACGTGCCTCCCCCTCCCCAGAGTATCTACTGCAGTCTGGACGTACTGCAGGCAGCAACACTGCAGTGTTTGGCAACAATCAGTGGGTGGAGCCCAATCCAACACTATCATACAGTCAGAGAGGGAAATGGGGCGGGGAAGGAATTATTCTTATATGGATTTTAATCCTCAAAGAAAGTCTTAAAAACATGTCACCATTGACAATTTGCATTCATGAGAAACGTTCCCACAATTTTATCCTGGCATTTGATTTTCCTCCCATTTTTCTCTTCATCCTTTCCTAAAGGCTGCCTTTTGGTATTCATTTTCACAGGAGCAAGCTGATCCCGTCAGAATGATTCTATTCAAATATGAACCCAACCGAGCTACAATGTCTGGGAAATGAAGAAATTATTTTAAAATTAAGATTCTTATAATAAGATATAGAAAATATTTGTTTCTATGAAAAAACAAGTTGAACTATTTGCGCTTTCAAGGAGACATATTGTATCTGTATCAGCTCCCTAAGGTCTTAGTAATTCTGCTTAACTAAATGTAGTTGTATCTTACTGCCGTCATGCAGTGAACCTACTTGTTATCTCAGAACATTGCAGCCTCTGTCAAAATTCTATGGTGGTGTATCCTCTAGCAGTTATCACTAGACAGGCCCAAGACAAAGCAGAACTGTTGGCAGTGAACCACCTCAAACAACCCTTGTCTGGTATCACATATTGGTAGCCAGGACAAATGCCACAATGTACCAGAAGTGGTCATCTGGGAAAATCCCACAATAGGAAGGTGAAGGAAATAATTCCACAGCTTGGGTCCATGTGTTTGAATATGTGGCTACCATTGGTGGATTGAGGATACACAGAGGCCAGAAATCAAGGAGTGCAGATATCTGAGGGTTGTGGCTGCAGACCTTAGAGATAGGGAGGGATTAGGGTTAAATTTAAAACCAAGATGGTATTTGACGAGCAGCCAATGTAGGTGGGCATGCACAGGAATGATAGAGGAAAGTTACAGGGTGTGAGCTAAGACATGAGCAGCATGGCTATGGATGTCATCAAATTTAAGGAGTATTGAGTGAGAGACACCATTCAAGGATGCCTTAAAATAGTCATGCCAAAAGGTAACAAATGTACTAATAGAGCTTTAGAGGGAAAGGAACTGAGATAGATGAAGGCAGATGATGTTACAGGGGTGGAATTAGGCAGTTTTTTTTTCATTCTCACATAATTTATTGAGCCAGAAACTTTTTTTCCACTAATGACAACTCCATGGTAACTGCCCGCATTTATTCCAGATTTTATTAATGAATCAAATTTAAATTGTCAGACTGCTATGAATACTGCAGTCTCATATCTAAGTCTCCAGAATACTGGCCCAGGTCAAGATCCTGGAATTCCCTCTCAAACAGCATTGTAAATCTACCTACAACAAATAATCATAGCAGTTCAAGAAGGCAGCTCACCATTGGCTTCTCAAGGACAACTGGGGTTCTGCAAAAATTCCTGGCCCAGCCAGCGGCACCCATCTCCTTTGAGTGAATAAAAGAGAGCCCAGTGATATATCCATGGTGATACCAGATCCCAAAGGGAATCCAGTAGTTTAAAATATGTATTAGAGTCTTGGATTTCTCAAGAGGTGGTCTGACTGAACCAGCATATTCTGGTATCGCACTGTGACAAACATTACCTACTCTTGTTTTACCAGACAACCAGTTCAGGATGTCCATCTTGGAGCGCCTGGAGCAGATGGAAAGGCGGATGTCGGAGATGGGATCTCACCAGCACCACCAGCAGACTGGAGGGGGAGGGTTAGGAGGAGGAAATGGAGGAGGAGGTGGCAACAGCCAGGCACAGGTATGACGTATTGTGAAATCTTTACGAGCCAAACCAATGGACTTGTGTTCAGGCAACCTTGGCTGCTCATACATTTCATTTGCAAGAAGGTGAGCATAAAATGGGAGGAAGTGACTAAAGGAACTCCTGATAGTTTCTTACATACACTATGTGCTATTAGAAAAACAGTACAATTTGAGATTTACAGGAAAAAGAAAGAGAAGAAGGAACGTGCATATATTTCATCTTTTACAATCTCAGGATGTCTCCAGTGCTCTACAGTTTATGAAGTACTTTTATAACACTGTGATAATATTCGAAATGCAGCAGCAATTTGAGCACAGCAAACTCCCATTAAATAATGACCAGAGAGGTGTTAGTTGACGATAAATATTGGTCATGAAACATTGAGAACTACTCTACTGTTCTTTGTAATTGTTCCATCAAACTTTTTCATTTATTTGAGAGTACAGACTTCTCATTTTAATGTTTTCTTCGAACGATAGTACTTCTGACATTGTGTCATTCCGTCAGTACAACACTGAAACATCAACCTAAAGCTGATGGGTGAAAAGAACGTGTTGCAAATTAGAACATGGACATAGCTCATAGGCTCAAGTTTACAAAGGGTGGAAAGTGGCAGGACAACCAGGTGAATCATCAAGTCTGGAGGTAACAGTGGGATTTCAGAGCAGGGTACCTAAGCAAGACAAGAATCAGATAATGTTGCAGAGGTAGAAGTAGCTGGGCCTTTGGACTGCAGTAGATGTCTTGTGAGAAGCTCATGTCAGGGATAAAACGGGATACAAGGTTTTGACAGGGTGGCCTCTCTCTGCCCTGTGAAGTTAAACCTGCTGCATGAAAGTCATGTTGTCCCTTTGATCCTAGCATAGTGTGATGTGAGAGGACTGGTCTCAGTATGTGTTCCCTCACCCCATTTGCAGTGTGCATCCAGAGTGGCCAGCTGCTCCTTTGAGAACCGTGTGGTGTTGGTGTGTGAGAAGATGATGAGTCGCGCCTGCTGGGTCAAATCCAAACACCTCATCCATTCCAAGACTTTTCGAGGAATGACTCTCCTGCACCTGGCAGCTGCCCAGGGCTATGCCACACTGATCCAGACACTCATCAAATGGCGGTAAGCAATGACCAGGCTCCAGTGATCCACTTCAGTGAGGTAAGGGGCACATGTGCTTCCATTGTAAACAAGGGCAGTAGTGATAAAAATCAAGTGGGTGATGTGTGATCCAATGTTGAATCAATACTGTAAATTAATATGAATTCAAGGAGTAAGTAAGATTGATGGGTTACAGGTACAGTTTGCCATTTGGAATTAAGATGTACGACAATGACAGTGATCCAGCTCAAGGTAGAATAGGACTAGATGTAAATATTCCAGAACTCTATTTGTTCAGAAAAGATAGGAAAGGAAGATGGGTGACAAAATTAATTGAAAGCATTGCGGTGCTGTAGAACGAGCCTTGAGGACGGATTTGGTTATGTTAGGGAATAAAAAAAGGTGCAGTTATACTACCCAGTGTAATCTATTAGCCACAATCTAGTGGGAAATATATAGAGGAACAAATCTGCAAGTAAATCATAGGGAGGGGCAAAAAGTTGCAAGCCTTCCTAGATTGGGTTCAGGACAACATTCAGTAGCAATGGGCATTGGTAGATCTGGTTCTTGGGAACAAGGTGAGCCAAATAGATCAAGTGTCAATGGGGGAACATATGGACAGTGGTCATTGTATGATAGGTGACAATGGAAAGGAAACATGAATAGTCATGAGTAAGAATGATTAACTGTGAGGGGGAGCTGATTCCAATGGGGCAAGAATGGAACTGAGTAGGAAAGACTGGTGTCAAAAGTTTGTGAGAAAATCTATTGTTCAACTATGGGCTATTTTCAAAGAAGAGATGGGTTGGACTCAGTCAATATGTATTCTTTTAAAAAAGAACAGGCAGGCAAACAAAGTCAGAGCTTCCCAGCTAAAAAAGGAGATAGAAATTATGAAAAAGAAGAAAACCTGTACTTATGACAAGTAATATTTCGAAAATACAATTGAAAACCAAGTTGAATATGAAAATTTCAGAACAGAGATGAAAAAGCAAATAACTGAAGCAAGGAGGTATTATGAAAACAGACTGGCAGCTAACATGAAGGGAATCTTAAAATCTTCTATCGGCACATAAATGGTAAAAGAGTGATTTTACTGGAGTGTGGAATGCATTTCCTGGTAGTGTGATGGAGGCACATTGACTATTTGAATAGAATCAGTGTGTGGAGTTATGGGGTAAAGACTTAATGCGAGAATGGCATTAAGTTAAAATGCTCTGTCAGAGAGCAGACACAATGGGCTGAATGAACTTCTGTATTTAGCAATTCTGTGGTGCTTTGGCTGTTCTATTTTGTTTCAACTACATGGGTAGTGACTTGAGGGCTTAGCTTGAGAGTACAATAACAGGCAGTTTTCTGAACAGGGATGTTATTGCAACAAAGTGAAGTGGTTTTACTTCCACTTGGTAATACTCCACCAACCTGGTGACTGAGATCAGGAAATTTGCATAATGATGATCAAACCTACAGATTATCACTCATTGATTGTTGCTGTAATAAGGTCCCTGTGTACAGCCATTATTGAAGCATTTAGGCAGGGATGGGTCGATTGAAGCATGTTTGGAACATTTCTCATGAAGAAATTCCATCTTTTTGAGTCCAAAAGAAAGAAAGCTGGGGACCTATTTAGCCACAGTGAGGCTGAAGAGTGTGTGGGGACGTAAAACTCAGAAAAGCAAAGATCATTGTTGCATTGAATAGAGAGATAGACAGTTGACAGAGAGATGGGAGATCAGAGGTAAGAGAGAGGAGTCGCCCATCTGGCAATTGGTTTATCTTCACTCCTTCTTTATTTGAAAAATCTGGGAAGAATGTTTTAGAAAGGAATACTTCATAAACCCTCACTAATAACTTGCCAATAAGCTGGCTCATAATGGGAAACTCCTTTGTTAACAGTCTCTGTCTGTCCTTTCACAGTGCAAAACATGCAGATAGTATTGACCTGGAACTGGAGGTAGATCCATTAAATGTTGATCATTTCTCCTGCACACCCCTGGTAAGTCACATGTCACCTCTACTTAGAAAGAATGTGGAGATGCTTAATAGACTTTGTATTCGAAAATAATACCGTTGGATTTGCACTGTTGCTGCTCTACATTAGCTCCCAAACCAAGAACTGTCAAGTTTAAAATTCTCATTCTTATGTTCAAATTCTTCCATGCCATCTCCTTTCCCTGTTTTAATACCCTCCTTCACTTTTGGATCTCTGCACTCCTCCAATCCTGGTCTCTTGCTCACCCCGATTTCCTTCAGCCTCACCATTGATGACCATCCCTTAACTTATCTTGGTTCTGAATTCTGCCTCTCTTTCCTCCTTTATAACTCTCCTTAAAACCTATCTCATTGACCAAGCACCTGTCCTAATATCGTATGTGGTTCAGTGTCAAATTTCATCCAATATCATTCCTGTGAAATGCCATGAAATGTTTTATAATAAAAGTGCTATATAAATGCAAGGTATTGTTGGTTCCCTTGTCACCAATGCACTGATACTGGAAATGCAGAATTTGTGTAGCTGCTGTCTGTGAGCTGCATGTAAAATTGTCAGGCAACACGAGAAATAAAACATGGCAGTTTCTGATATCAGCAAGTCCTGCCAGATTTACTGGGATGTGGCTATCACTGGCAAAGCCAGCATTCGTTGACTGGCCCTAACTACCCTCAAAGGCCATTTCAGAGGGTGGGTAAGAGTCCACAATCTGGAGTCACATGTAGGCCAGACCACATAAGGTTGACAGATTTCCTTCCGAAAGGAACCAGATAGTGAATCTGAAGGTTTTTAAGGTAACCAGTGATAGTTTATCGACAGTATAACTGAGACTAGCTTGGACTTGCAGGTTTTTTAATTAATCTTTATTAATTTATTTAATTATTTTTCTGTTAGTTAATTGAATTCAATTTCCATAAGCTGTTGTGGTTGAATTTGAACCCATGCCTGTAGTTTATTAGTCTGGGCCTCGAGTAGTTCAGTGACAATAACATTATGTCATCACTTCTGCAAATGTATAGCTGACTGTGTGCTAGGGAAATGGAAGCAGGGAAAAATTCACATACTCTGTGAAAGCAGCTAATGTCTCCACATTGTGTTGCATTAGAGCTCATTAAAGACAGGAAAAACTTGCATTTATATCAAGTGTTTCCATGACCTCTGAGAAGGAAAGTACCAGCTTGTCAACACAGGAGATAATTGCTGCTGCAAGTAAGAGCTAATTCTAATTTTTACTGTTAGTTAATTGCTTTGCCAGGAAGGATGTGAACAGATGAAATAATTGGTCTTTTATTTTTTAACCAGATGTGGGCTTGTGCACTGGGGCATACTGAAGCAGCTGTTGTTCTGTACAAGTGGGACCACCGAGCTCTCTCCATCCCTGATTCACTGGGTCGTTTGCCCCTGACAATCGCCCGCTCACGAGGGCATGTGAAACTAGCAGAGTATCTGGAAGGTTTACAGAGGGAGGATGAGTCACAGCTTCCCAGTCTTCCCCAAACACCTGCCGTGGTTTGCTCTCCTAATGCAAAGGCAGGAAATGATGGCTGGATTGGACAGTGGAACAATGGCAGTAACAGCAACCAGGAATCCCCGAAGAATGTCAGCACATCTCCTACCACAGGTGCATTTTATTCATTTCGACACTTATTTAGCAATCATCAATTTGTGTATCTGTGGTCCTCTGTCTTTTTTCCTATCATTAGTGAATTTTGTATGTGCTTAAGTCACAGCAAAAGTGCCAGGGAAAGGAGCAATTCTATTTCAAGAACCCAGCATCAGCGCCAAAACTCCCAAGTGTTATCAGTAAAAATCTGTATCCATTATGTCTCGTGAAACATGTCCAGGGGAAGGTCAGCACATGTTAGACACAGAATAAGTTTCCTCTTCACTCTCCCATCAAACGCCCACAGTACTGTTTGGTAACAGAGAAATAATTCCTCAATTCTGCTTCAATGATGTGTCTCAGTCTCTGAAGGTATTCTTTACCTGCCACTGTCACATTTTTCTATTCCCAACATTAGTCATTCTTTAATATTTCTGAGTAATTTTGATTTTTTTTTTTGCCTGGACCAAGTTGCAATTTCACTTCATGTAGAATCATGTAGAAACAACTAGCACAGCCCATGACCTCAGCCTGGGCTAGATTGAAACCTCTAGTTTGAGGTTATGAATATTTTCCCTGCAGTATATGCGTTACCACTCTTCTGTGACTGAGGTAGTGGACTCGATATTGTGCTGTTTATTTTTGACTTGAGGAGTTTCCTCCTTTTCTGTTCCCGTTGGAAGTGTAAGAAATTTCCATGTGGCTCACTTTGAGAAAACTGAAGTTAAGATCATTGATTAGGAATATTCTCAAATCTGCCAATCAGCTCATAAAGCACACAGACTAGAAAGATACACAATTAGTCCCTGTCCTGTGGTACATTAGCTGAATCTTAACTCAGGGGAGCAGTCATGTGAACATCAATTGACGTGCCCCAGTGAATATTCTGTTGCATAGTAGGGAATGAGATACATGATTGAAGGTCACCTGTGTGAGTATTGGAGGCATCAGAGCATTTGATCCATATCCTAGCAATCAATTCACATCTCAATCTTATAGCGCAATTGGTAAAATAGTGGGATTTGGGCTCTGGGTTGCCAGGCTTGCATCAAAAACCACGAGGTTATCATACATCCATCAGAGGCATTTGTGAGACAACCATTTTTGAAAACCAAATCTACTTTAGGTTACGATCAGCCTTAATCTCATCTATAATGAGGCGGACTTGAGAAACTCAATAGCCTGCTCCTGTTAGTATGTTCATTTGAGTCCCATATTCCAAGTGTTCAATATGGATCCAATTGATATCCTTTTACATCATAGCATGGCTTTTCTTTCAGTTCATAATTTTCAATTTTTGATTCATATCCAATGGGTAAAGAATGTTGCCATACCAACAGTCACTGCTCTTAAACTAATTATCTGGGATAAACTTGATGAAAGGATGTTGGAAGCGGCTTCAATAAAAACTTGCAAAAAGGAATTGGATAAATACATAAAAGATAAATAGCTCATTTAGCAGTGCTGCCTCACAGCGCCAGGGACTCTGTTTCGATTCCACCCTCAGACAACTGCCTGTGTGAAGTTTATATTCTCCGTGTGTCTGTATAGGGTTCCTGCGGGTACTCCGGTTTTCTCCCACAGTTCAAAAATGTGTGGGTTAGGTGGATTGGCGATGCTAAAGTATCCTTAATGTCCAGGGATATACAGGCTCGGTTGATTAGCTAAGGGAAATGAGGGTGACAGGGATAGGGTAAGGGGATAGGCCTGGGTGGGATTCTTGTCAGAGGGTTGATGTGGACTTGATGGGCCGAGTGGCCTGTTTCCACACTGCAGGGATTCTACGATTCAATGATTCATGGCATATGAGGAAAGATCAGGGAGCTAGCATTAATTAGACAGCTCTTTCATGCTAAACTGAATGGCCTTAATCTGTGCTGTATGCATTTTTAATTTAATGTGAAACACGTTTGAGGTAAGTCTCTAAAAGATATGTTAGGAAGTAAATAAATACAAGACTCTTTCTTGTATCAGATCTCAGGCGACCGAGATCGGAATCCTTGCACTGCCATGGTAATGACAGCCAAAAGGACCTCCCAGCTTCCAAGAAACACAAGCTAAATACAGAACACTTCCAATCCAGGCAAGACAAATCATCTCCTCCACCACTAAATCTGGAGCAAAAGATCACAGCTAAACTGAGCTCCAGCCCGAAGCAAACACCTCCTGATGCAATTGATTCCAAAAAAGAGAGGAATAGTCCCAGGGAATCTTCTCAACATACCTCAGAATTCCCTTTGCTCCTTACCACTGGATGCAGGAATGTTGGAAATCAGACCAGTCCAAAGTGGAGCCAGAAGGAGATTTATGTCAGTGTGGCAGCGCAGACTACAACGGGCCAGCCTGTAGTGATAAGGAAGGTCTCGGGTCTCAACGCTGGGTCCATTGCTCATAGGATACAACAGAAGCAAGACATCAGTGTTCTAATGTTATCAGAAAGGGAGATGATGGATGCAGAGCTACTATCATACAAGGAGAATGAGGAATGTTTCCAGCATATGGATGATTTGCAGGTATGAAACGCAGTATAAGGAACCTTCAATTGTAATGGATAAGAAATATTTAGCTAACTTCGTCTTCATTTTTCTTGCCTGTGTCAAGCCCAAATGCTGACTCTTACTGTGATTGCTATCAGAGCTATTCTTCAGCAAATTGGAGTCAAAACAGGAGTAGCTTCTGTTTCATGTGCTGGTCTGTGTCGAGTTAGTTGATTTTGGCTGGCCCACTTACTGATGGAGTGCTAATGCTGACCTGAGTGGCTAAGCCTTAGAGGGAAATATTATCATTCAGACTGCCAACTCCCGTTCCTCACCCATGTACAGGTGTATGTGCATGGGCGACAGGATCAAATATGTAGTGGGGTACTTGTCATGGTAGATAATCTTATTATCTTGGCCAATACCTCAATAATGGTTGTTCAACCATGGAAGGTTACAAGCAAAGTCATGTGAGTCAGAACACGCAGGAAAAAAATGGAGGATAAGGGTTAATCTGTTGTTCTGTGGTGTACACAAAACAGGATTTGTTTGTGACTGATTTTTATACCGTTTACATTAGGTCTCAAGATGCAGGATATCACAAAATGTAGCATTGATCATTAATTTTTGTTGGCTACATTTTTTGGAAGAATGTTCTCAAAGATTTTTCAACAACTGAGTTGTTAATGCAAAGGTCCTTTCCTCATCTGAATTCTAAAGCCTTAAATTTGCACTTTAAGATCATGGTGTTAAGAAAACAAAGGAAAATATAATTAATATTCTTTTGCTTCCTCAGGCTAATATGATGTCTTTGGCCGAACAGATCATTGAAGCTACACCAGACAGGATTAAACGGGAGAATTTCATCCCTATGGAATTTCCATTGTCAGAGCAAGGGGACATGCCCAGTGTAAACACCACCTTGAGCTGGTTGGCCAGTTACCTGGCAGATGTGGACCATTTACCCAGCTTATCTCAGCTTCGGTCAGTAGCACGGTGTTATGAAAAGTGTATAATTTATATACGTTAATGTCACCTTGTGGAGTTTGATTTTAAAATGGTGGCATATGGGTGCAAGTCATTTTTCTGAAGTTTTTTTCTTAAAACTAAGATTAATATTTCCAGATCAGTGACCTAATCTAGAATGTATCAGAGGGCAGATGACTGCAAACTCCTGGAGTTTTAATGAAGAATGTGTGGTTTATGACAAGTAGAGTAAACATGGAAGGCCACTAGCTTGTTTTCAGTTCAGAATAATCAAGGATTGAGTTTAATTTTGAAAACCCAGGGACTGAAAGATTTTTTAAAGCAATTTGGAGGCTATCTGACTGTGTGATTATGCTATTGTGAGCCACATAAGTGCAAGTTTATAAATCGACTTCTTTCTGAAGCCATGCTTTCAGTTGATCTGAAAACCAGTCAATATGAGATGGATTCATTGTTCACTCACTGTGTTGCTCATTATCTTTACCTCCCCTTTGATTTTCCAGGTCTTTGTACAGCGAGCCCCTGACTCCTCCCTCTAACGCAAGCCAAAGCCCGGCCTCGTCACCAAACAGCGAGGTTAATTTTGAGAAACCCACACTCCCTTCAGCAGCCGATTGGTCGGAGTTCCTGAGTGCGTCGACCAGTAAAAAAATGGAGAACGAATTTGCCCAGCTGACCTTGTCAGACCATGAACAGAGAGAGCTGTACGAGGCCGCCAAGTTGGTGCAAACCGCCTTCCGGAAATACAAGGTTAGAGGCGCTGTCCTCACATAGGATCAGCATGTGAGTTGCAGCGTACAACCTTGTCATGTGTTCGTGTGTCCACTTGTGTCAGCTGTGGCTCAGTAGGTAGCGTCCTTGCCTCTGAGTCAGTGGGTCACAGGTTCAAGTGCCATTGCAGGCACTTGAGCACCAAGTCCACCCAACATGTCGGGTGCCAGTATTGAGGGGGTGCTGTACTGTTGGAGGCACTGTCTTTCACATGATATGTTAAACCAAGACCCTGTTTGTTTTCCTTGATGGACATAATTAGATCCTTTGGTGCTATTTTTAAGAAGAACAAGGTAGTTTCCCTGGTGTTTTGAGCCAATATTTATCCCTCAACCAGAATTGATTATCTAGGTGTTATCATGCGCTAATTTGTGGGACATTGATGTACACACGTTGGCTGCTGAATTTCTTATATTGTCACAATAATTTCTGGATTTCAAGAGCTCAACGGCAACATTACTGCAACATTACCACCTCTGTGTCTGAGATGTACAATATCAGCCATGTGAGCTGTTTATCCTCACTGCCTAGTGACCTGCACTGATAAATATATGTGCATTGACACTGACAGAGGTACTGAAGTTGCCCAGTTTGTACCCTCCATGCTTAAATTACAGCGGAAATATGAAGAATGGAGGCAGGGCAGATATGCTGAAGGGTGTCTGTGGAACCCATTTCAGGAAAAAGAAGGGAAAGATTGTTAAAAATATAATAACAGGTGCTGATAAATAAATAAATGGCACAAGGGTTGGTAACCAGATTTACAGTGATTGACAAAAAGCAAAATTTTTATAATCTGGAGCACATTGCCTGAAAGAGAACTGGAAGCAGATTCAATAATAACCTTCAATTAGATAAATAATTGAAAAGAAAAACATTACAGGGCTATGGGGAAAGAGCAGGGGAGTGAATCTAATTGAACAGTGCTACCAATAAGCACAGATGGGCTGAAAAGTCTCCTATTCTGTATCAATCTATGACTCTTAAAAACAATTTATGCAAAGTCCCAGTCGTAAGTGTCATGTTTTCCATTTTTTAGGGACGTCCTTTCAGGGAACAACAAGAAATGGCTGCTGCTGTCATTCAGCGCTGCTACAGAAAATATAAACAGGTAAAAATTACATGTTACACTTCACATCCTGTGGTTGGGGGCACCCACAGAGCAGCATGATTAGCCCACCCATCTGATCTCAGCTAGCTGATCTCAGGCTGCTGCACTGGCACTTAATGCCACTGAGTAAATGGAAGAGGAAGTATTAGAAAAGTTCCCCCTCACGATCTTCCTGAGTGCAGGATCAAACATAGCCATACTGCTCCTCATGCTCCTCATCAACAATAATTGTCTAGCCTCAGCACACAGTCACTCAGGTTGAATTGATGGTGGGTCATTGTTGGTCTCTGTGTAGCACAGACGTAACACTCTCAGGAATGTGGGTATAATGAGGAGACACTTTGTAGGGGGTTGGAGGGAGGTGAGAAATTTGCCAAAAGAAATAAGGTTGCCATGCGACAAGTGTTGAGTCGTGAGTTTCCACAGTGTCTGGTTCTGTACTGTCACTCAGGTGATGCACATTAATCCTTTGTTTAGAGTTAAGCTAGTATAGGAAAATTGGTTGGTCTTCAATTTGCAGTACCTTTTTAAGATTGAGAAGACGTTTATGAAATGGTAATAGCCATCCCTGAAAGAAGGCAACTAACAGTCCTGGCTGACATCAGGTTTGGGACTACAGAGCCAATAGAGTGTGAGTGAGAGAGGGAGGAAAGAAGAGTTCTACAGGTAGCAGGTGCTTGGAAAGGAGGAGTTAGTGCAGCAGACAGGGCAACATGTCTCAATTTTATTATAATGAAGATATAGGGAGATGGTAGCGTGTGTGGGACAGTGTGTGCGCTGTTTTGGGATTGGTAGAACAGAAAATAAGAACGTTTTCAACACACAAAGATGGGTGGCTTGAAGCGTTCTTAATCTTTCTTCATGGGGGAATAAAAGGTATGTCAAGGATGTTCAATATTCATACAAATTTCTACATCACAAAAATCAGGTCCCAACTTGCTAACCCATCTGGCCCTCAGTAATTACTTGCACCACGACAGGGGTTTACTGTCACACTTCACTGAACACATCACATATCATCTGTTTGGATATCTGAGAGTTCACCAACACTGTACCGATGAGTCTGTGATTAAACCCAGCTCCAAGCGAGTACCAATTCTACACTGAGAGCAAGCATTTCTTCTTATCCCCAGAGCAGTTGGAAACTGTCAAGCAGGCACACAAGTGACAGGATCTGCACCACACCAGTCCACCAGGAACAGACTGCTGTCCGAATTCCATCAGGGAGGTTATTAGAGAAGTCCTTTCATCATCTAAATAATGGCTACCGATAATCCTGATATTTTATAAAAATGTAGAAAATTCCTCAAACACTCAGATGCGTCAACATCAGTGGAGAAAGAGGCAGAGTAAAAAATTCAGCTCACTGACCTTTTATAATGAACACAGATGATCCTCTCAAATAAGCTGTGAATTTTCAGCATTTACTTGATCCACACAGTAGGCAGCACAGAGGCTCAGTGGTTAGCGCTGCTGCCTCAGAGACAAGGGACCTGGGTTCAATTCCAGCCTTAGGCACCTGTCAGTGTTTGCAACTAATTATTGATGTGCTCATTAATGGGGTCATAAAGAGGCAACTTCTCTCTACATTTAAACATCCATATCTTAGATGCAGGGTGTTGGTAGTGTTGCATTCTTAAATACCAACACCAATTATTTAATTTGAGAACAGATTTCACAAAAACTTCTAAAAACAAAAGAGCATGAAACCAGTTAAACAAATGATATAAGCATATGGCAAAAGAACCACAAGAAGAGCACAATTGGAAACTAATCTAGATTAGCTCCTAACGACAGGTACTGGCATCTCCTGATGTTCATCAGTATCCCGTCTGAAGGCTATCAGTTTTCATAGATCATTAATTCTCCGGTAAGTGTCCAAATCCTGCTCTTAATTCTGGTCTCCATCCACCTTCTTTCTGTCACAAACCTCCCTATCTCTCACTGTCTGATTAAGGCTACGTTGGTTAATGCCTTCAAACTTCTTCCATGCACCATTTTACAACCCATACCTCTCTGCATCCTACTGTTAAATTCAAGACACACTGCACTGCCTTCTTGTCCAGAAGGTATTTCCCGGCTCCTCAGGAGTGTAATTCCAGCACCCTTGGCCATTTCATCTTCCTACCGGCTCTAAACCTTCAAAGCCCTCAATCTTGTTGCCATCTCATCCTGTTTCCTGATATTTTTGTATTCTCTCCTGTTTTCATTCAGCTCTTTATGACCTACTGAACATGGCCTTGGACATTTAGTCAGATTTCATAATAAAATATTACAATTTGACTTCTGGTGACTGTTCACTTGAATTGAAAGTATTTGGCTGTATCCCATTTGGCTGTATTTGGGCAGGAATTTCACAGGATGGAGTGGAACACTGGTCTTACACCCCACCCAATATTGACATCAAAGAGAGGAAAATCAGGCAGCTATCCACTCAATGCACTCTATTCACCTTGACAGTCAAGGGAAATTAAAGATCATGGAACAAAGATGAACCAACCATGATCTAACTGAATGACAGGACAAGTCTAAGGGCCTGAAAGGCCTTCTCGTGTTCTAATCAGAATATGACAAAGGAACGATAGATTGGGAAGTGGCTTCAGGTTACTGGAGGTCAATTGTGTTATCTGATGATGCCTCTGGAAATTACCTTGCAAATGTTTTCTCTTTGGTAAAGATGTTGTATTGATGGAATTTGTAGTTGTTGTGTCCCAGCACTGAATGTATCAAGTTCCCCTCTTTGTTTGAAGATCTTTTTTCTGGTACTAATGCTCTATTATATTACTTTTGCAAGCTTACATGGATAGCCTTGAAGGTAATGCAATCAATGTAGATGGAATTTTGAATTCATTCACTGCCAAGATATTCCGTTATTAGTTTGTGGATCACAAAGCGACCAAGCATTGTAAAATGGTTTTTGGGCACAAGTTTATGTCGCTATTTTTTAATTAAGCTTTTGCGTGATGAGCACTGTATTGAGATTGCTGAAGGCCATGGAGTTTGGGTTGCTACGTGCTGACTCCATATGCCAGGCAGAATCTTTCCAATTAAATCAAAGTGTTCAGTTTCAGTTATAATTAAAATCAAATTAAGCGATTTTTTTTGTAAGCCCCTTCTGCTTTTCTTTTTGGTAATACGGAGAGATTGGTTAAAAGGTAATTGGAAATGTTGAACTTCAATTCAGACAACTGCAGAAGATGAATTTGTCCTGTTTATTCGAGATTTAAAGAAAGCATTTAAAATTACGAAATTACATTCATAGAATTACAGAGAATTAACAGGACAGAAACAATTAGTTCATGCTGATGTTGATGCTCCAATGGGACTTTCTCCCAGCCTATTTCATTTCACACAACGAGTGTAATACTTACAAACATCGTGGAGATAACAGGACTGTTTGCCTGGGTGGGACGGTTTGAGATGAGATGTCACCTGATGAAATTCCCAAACACAGCTGGTGACCCTAATATAGACTGCAGTTTGAGTTGGAATTTTCACATATTTGTGTTTTGTGGTGGGTTGTTGTGGGAGAAAGGTTTAGTCTACATGTATTGGATAGAATAATAGACACAAAAAAATGATAAATGGGGTATTATAGAAGATTGTCAATGACTGCTGGTTCAAAGTTAGACCCTGTTTAATTTGTCATTAAATTGTCTTTGACTTTGTCTTTGTTTTCTCCTTCATTATTTTTATAGATGACCCAGGGATTTGAGGAATATGAGGATAGGCTGGGAAAGTGAAGTTGTGGTAAAAGATCAGACATGATCTTGCTGACTGGCAGGTCAGGCTCAGTAGGTGGAGGATGCTGTATGACTCCTGCTCCTATTTCTTATATGTTTTTTTTTGTTGTCACTGTCTTGGCCTGGCCTTGTTGTGGCCAGATCCTGATTTGAGGTAAGTGACCTGGAAAATTGAGATTGCAGCAACTGGGGTTTGGTTGAGATGAGATTGACCATTTTAATGGGAAATGTTTCACCACATCCACACCCTATTAACCTTTCTGTCCAGACCTTCCCCCTTCCATCCTCTGCATCTGTTTCTGACCACAGTCTCTTCTGTGCCTCTTCCAGTATGCACTTTACAAAAAGATGACGCTGGCCGCCATCCTGATTCAGAGCAAATTCCGCAGTTATTATGAGCAGAAGAAGTTTCAGCAGAGTCGGCGGGCAGCTGTCCTCATCCAGCAGTATTATCGCAGCTACAAGGAGTACGGAAAAATGAGGCAAAAGCGAAGGACAACTGCCATGGTCCAACAGAAAATTAGGTGAGATGTCGTGTGTGTACAGAATTCTTTGGGCTGGGGCACTTAAGCCTCAGCTTTTCACCGAGGATCTGTTATGAGGCTGCAGCTTGCAAGGTTTATAACTCCTCACCAGAATTTACCACAGTTATAGGATGTATTCCTCCCAGATGAAGATGCGTTAAATCTCAGTTGGACAGTGTTTGCTACTGCAATGCAAGATAGATGAAATTGCCTATTGTTTGTGTTTCGGTAATAATATTGATAAAAGCATTGTCCTCTGATAACAAGCTCCTGGAATAGGGCAAACTCTGATCTCAGTGCTGCTGGGAGCTGAGAGACTTTACCTAGTGCAGTCGGTGCCAGGTGAACCCCGAAATTTGCCAGCATTATATTTACTAGTCAGCAGGTGAACCCACAACTGTCACTGGCTCCTCTTCAATGTAAAATCACCTAAACCCAAATACTTCATTGCCTGAAAAACTGCTGCACTTTCAGAATTAAAGAAACCTGTCTGATTTCCCCTTTGGTTTGTTACAGGAGCAGTCTGCTGACTAAGAAACAGGATCAAGCGGCACGGAAGATTATGAGATTTTTGCGCCGTTGTCGCCA
The DNA here is from genome assembly GCF_037043375.1 of Chiloscyllium plagiosum. NCBI lineage: Eukaryota > Metazoa > Chordata > Chondrichthyes > Orectolobiformes > Hemiscylliidae > Chiloscyllium > Chiloscyllium plagiosum. The sequence continues at coordinate 17,362,961 of NW_028270175.1, read as the reverse complement.
CAGGTGAGATGTCAAAGTTTGCTAATTTACTGAAAAGATATTTTCCAGTTCAATTTATTTTGCATCTTTTTTTTACTCCACCCAGAATAATGTAAGTATAATTTTAAGATCAACCCATTGACATTAGAGAATAAAACAATGAAAAGCTGGAACCTTATTAAAAAAAAACTCATTGTGAGGATAGTTTCTAAACCTCTCACCTCAATCTCTCAAATAAGTCTCTGCTATGAAATTGCTTGCCATAGCACACCAGCTTTTTTTCGCCTAAGAGAGTAGCTTCATTGTCTTGTTGTAAGAGAAATTTCATTACACTGGACTTTGTGTGCCTTGGTTAGGAAATAGTTGGCTAGGGTTCCTATTCGTTATTATAATCTAGAGACCCTGCAGGGAGGTGTATACATTTGATGGCCAGATGAGAATAAGATTGGGCCAGGGTTTGATGCTCACCCCAGTCAATAAGCTTTGTGAACATTTATTGTCTCGGCTGCCATATAAAAAGTGGCCGTTTGGCGAAGGTATTATGTGAAAATACACATCATGTGAATCATTGCCATTAGGTGGCAGGTTAGAGCAAAGAGATCCATTTGAAAATGTGATTTTCTTTGTCGTAGTTGCAGGTCTTTGTAGTGAAATGGCTTTATTTCATTGAGTTCCTGATCTCAGTGTGCCCTGTTTGGTGTACTAACTACAGAAAGAGAGTTAAATCCATCAAGTATTATTAGGCTGTCCACCCCAGTCCAACACCGGCATCTCCAAATCAGGCAGACAAATACCGAGGATTTCTTCCTTCACAAAACAGAATATTCTCACCAGATTGCACACAGTGTAAAACTATCAGATTGGACGTACGTACACAAATTTGTACAGGCCAAACACTCCCACAGTTTTTCATTTATGCTGCTCAAACTTTGTGACTAAACCAAGGCTCTTCCATAACCAATTGGTATGTGCAAACCTTTAAAGATTGGCTACTCGGATGTTTTTGATGTGGAGCCATTCCCATACATAATGGCTTCAGATACGAGCCCTGGAATTGAGCTGTATATTTGGATTAAGTTCTTAGTTTAACAAAGCCATTCCCCATTGGATAAGGAAACTTTAAACCCATCCAGGTACCATCAGTTAGAATGTGTAAGTTCCAGGGCAAGACTTAATGAGGAACAAATTGCTATCTTTAGGTTGTTGGGAAGTGCATCTCAGAACTCATATCTCAGAGTCAGAAGATTGTGGATTATAGCCTCACGCCAGAGTCTTGAGCACAAAATACACTGCAGTGTTCAGGAGGTGCAGCATTGTCAGTAGGTGCCACCTTTTAGACAAAATGTTAAGCTGATACCTTCTTACTGAGGTAAAATATCACAAACCACTCTTTAAAGAACAGCAAGGAATTCTCCCTGTTGTCATGGCTCATAGCTGTTTGTACAATTATTGATGTGCATGAGCTGACTGCCATATTTCCTTTAATGCACCCATAGAGTCATAAAAATAAAGAGCACGGAAACAGACCCTTCAGCCCAACTCATCCATGCCAATCAAATATCCTAAATAAATCTAGTCCATTTGGCCCATATCCCTCTAAACCTATTCCTATTCATACCCATCCAGATGCCTTTTAAATGTTGTTATTGTACCAGCCTCCATCACTTCCTCTGGCAGTTCATTCCATGCACGTACCACCCTCTGTGTGGAAAAGTTACCACTTAGGTCACTCTTAAATCTTTCACTCTCACCTTAAACCTATGCTCTCTAGTTCTGGACTCCCCCAACCCAGGGAAAAGACATTGTTGATTCATCCCCTCATGATTTTATAAACTTCTATAAGGTCTCCCCTCAGCCTCCAAAGCTCCAGGGAAAGTAGCCCCCGTCTTTTTAACATCTCCCTATAGCTCAAACCCTTCAACACTGGCAACATTCTTGTAAATCTTTTGTGAACCCTTTCAAGTTTCACAGCATCCTTCCTATAACAGGAGACCAGAATTACACACAACATTCCAACAGTGGCTTAACCAATGTCCTATGCAGTGCAACATGACCTCCCAACTCCTATACTCAATACACTGATCACTAAAGGTAAGCATACCAAATGCTGCCTTCACTATCTTATCTACGTGTAACTCCACTTTCAAGGAACTATGAACCTGGACTCCAAAGTCTCTTTATTCAACAACACTCCCCAGGACCTTACCATTAAGTGTATGAGTCCTGCCCTGATATGCCTTTCCAAATGCAACACCTCACATTTCTCTGAATTAAACTCCATTTGCCACTCCTTGGCCCATTGGCCCATCTAATCAAGATCCCGTTGTACTCTGAAGTAACCTTCTTCGCTGTCTACCACACTTCCAATTTTGGTGTCATCTGCAAACTTACTAACCATAGCACCTGTGGTCACATCCAAATTGTTTATATAAATATGAAAAGCAGTGGACCCCCAGCACCGATCCTTGTGGCACTCCACTGGTCACAGGCCTCCAGTCTGAAAAACAACTCTCCACCACCACCCACTGTCTTCTACCTTCTCACCATGGCTAGTTCTCCCTCTATTCCATGTGATCTAACCTTGCTAACCAGGCTACCATGAGGAACCTTGTTGAACACCTTACTGAAATACATATAGATCACATCCACCTCTGTCCTCAACAGTCATAGAGTCATAGAGATGTACAGCATGGAAACAGGCCCTTCGGTCCAACCCGTCCGTGCTGAGCAGATATCCCAACCCAATCTAGTCCCACCTGCCAGCACCCCTCCAAACCCTTCCTATTCATATACCCATCCAAATGCCTTTTAAATGTTGCAATTGTATCAGCCTCCACCACTTCCTCTGGCAGCTCATTCCATACACGTACCACCCTCTGTGTGAAAAAGTTGCCCCTTAGGTCTCTTTTTATATCTTTCCCCTCTCACCCTAAACCTATGCCCTCTAGTTATGGATTCCCCGACCCCAGGGAAAAGACTTTGCCTATTTATCGTATCCATGCCCCTCATGATTTTGTAAACCTCTAAGGTCACCCCTCAACCACCGACCCTCCAGGGAAAACAGCCCCAGTCTGTTCAGCCTCTCCCTATAGCTCAAATCCTTAAACCCTGGCAACATCCTTGTAAATCTTTCCTGAACACTTTCCGATAGGAAAGAGACCAGAATTGCACGCAATATTCCAACAATGGCCTAACCAATGTCCTGTAGAGCTGCAACATGACCTCCCAACTCCCTTACTCAATGCTCTGACCAATAAAAGAAAGTATACCAAATGCCTCCTTCACTATCCTATCTACCTGCGACTCCACTTTCAAAGAGTTATGAACCTCCATTCCAAGGTCTCTTTGTTCAGCAACAATCCCTAGGGCCTTACCATTAAGTGTATAAGTCCTGCTAAAATTTACTTTCCCAAAATGCAGCACCTCACATTTATCTGAATTAAACTCCATCTCAGCCCATTGGTCCATCTGGTCAAGATCCTGTTGTAATCTGAGGTAACCTTCTTCGCCGTCTACTACACCTCCAATTTTGGTGTCATCTGCAAACTTACTAACTGTACCTCTTAGTCCTCTTCATTAGTTCTTCAAAAACTCAACAAAGATCATGAGACACGATTTCCCACACACAAAGCCATGTTGACTATTTCTAATCAGTCCTTACCTTTCCATATACATGTAAATCCTATCCCTCAGGATTCCCTGCAACAACTTGCCCACTATCAAACTTAGGCTTAGCGGTCTATAGTTCTGTGGCTTTTCCTGACCACCTTTCCTAAGTAGTGGCGCCACGTTAGCCAACCTCCAGTGTTCCAGCACCTCACCTGTGGCTATTGATAATCCAAGTATCTCAGCAAGGAGCCCAGCAATCTCTTACCTAGCTTCACAGTGTTCTAGGGTACACTGATCAGGTCCTGGGGATTTATCCATCTTTATGCATTTTAAGACATCCAGCAACACCTCTGTAATATGGATATGTTTCAAGATGTAGCTATTTATTTTCCACATGTGCTCCATCTTCCATATCCTCCTCCAGAGTAAACTGATGCAAAATACTTGTTTAGTATCTCACCCATCTCTTGTGGTTCCACACATAGGTGGCCTTGCTGATCTTTAAGGGGCCCTATTCTCTCCCTCATCACCCGTTTGTTCATAATGAATTTATAGAATCCATTTGGATTCTCCTTAACCCTACTTGCCAAAGCTATATCATGTCCCCTTTTTGCAAATCCTCACTTTCTCTCGTCATCCAGCCATCCCTACACCTACCAGCCTTGCCCTTCACCCTAACAGGAACATACTGTCTCTGGAATTCTATTATCTCATTTTTTTGAAGGCTTCCCTTTTCCAGCCATCTCTTTACCCATGAACATCAACTTTTGAAAGTTCTTTCTCTAATACCGTCAATTGGCCTTCCTCCAATTTAGAACTTTAACTTTTAGATCCAGACTATGCTTTTCCATCACAATTTTAAAACTAACAGAATTATGGTAACTGGTCTCAAAGTGTTCCCCCACTGACACCTCAGTCACCTGCCCTACCTTATTTCCCAAGAGTAGGTCAAGTTTTGCACCTTCTCTAGTAGGTACATCCACATACTGAATCAGAAAACTTTCCTTGTACACACTTAAATTCCTGTCTATCCAAGGGCTTAAAATAATAGTAATCCCAGTCTATGTTTGGAAAATTAAAATCCTCTATCATAACCACTACTTTTCTTACAGATAACTGAGATCTCCTTACAAATTTGTTTCTCAATTTCCTGCTATTGGGATATCTATAATACAACCCCAGTAAGGTGATTGTCCCTTTCTTATTTCTCAGTTCCACCCAATTAACTTCCCTAGACATATTCCCAGAAATACCCTCCTTGGGGTGGAACGGTGGCTCAGTGGTTAGTACTGCTGCCTCACAGCGCCAGGGACCTGGGTTCGATTCCCACCTCGGGCGACTGACTGTGTTGAGTTTGCACATTCTCCCCATGTCTGCGTGGGTTTCCTCCAGATGCTCCGGCTTCCTCCCACAATCCAAAGATGTGCTGGTCAGGTGAATTGGCCATGCTAAATTGCCCATGTGTTAGGTGCATTAGTCAGGGGTAAATATAGGGTAGGGGAATGGGTCTGGGTGGTTTACTCTTCGGAGGGTTGGTGTGGACTTGTTGGGCCAAAGGGCTGTTTCCATACTGTAGGGAATCTAATCTAATCTTAAATACAGCTGTAATGTTATCCCTGATCACAAGTGCCACTCCCTGTCCTCTCTTGCCCCTCTTTGATAGCTTTTGTACCTTGGAACATTAAGCTGCCAGTCCTATCCATCCCTGAGCCACATCTCTGTAATTACTATGATATCCCAGTCCCATGTTCCTAACCATGCCCTGAGTTCATCTGCCTTACCTGTTTGGCCTCTTGCATTGAAATAAATGCAGTTTAAGTTATCCGTTCTACTTTGTTCTCTGCTTTGTTCCGACCTGCCATGTCTATTTGACTTACTCTTTTTCCCATCTATACTAGTCTCTTTCTGATCACTTTCCTCACTATCTCCCTGGATCCCCTTCTAGTTTAAATGCTCCTGAGCAGCACTAGCAAATCTCCCCACCAGTATATTAGTCCCCTTCCAATTCAAGTGCAATCCGTCCTTCTTATACAGGTTACGTCTACCCCACAAGACATTCAAATAATCCAGAAATCTGAATCCTGTTCCCCTGCACCAGCTCCTCAGCCACGCATTTAATTGACTGAAAAGTATTTTGGGACATCCTGTGTTTGTGAAAGCCCTGTATCAATGTTCCTTTCTCTTCACATTTGAAGTGTAGAAACCTGACACAGGAATTTACAGTGAGACATCAATGAGTTGCATATACAGCACAGCTTAATTCCATATCTCCATTTATTTTTCCACAACCATGTCCCACTGATCTTTACATTTGAGCAATGAAGAATATTGGGGAATTCTGTGGATTGGAAGAAAGCAATAAGAGTTAGTGGAATCAATGGGATTCCCAGATAGTAGGAAAGCCTTCACCACTCAGAAGAATCAACAAACCCCGTAAGCGTAATCTTCTGAATTCTGAACACCGAATATGAAGGAAGATGTTATGCTGATAAACATGCAATTTAAACAATTTTGCACCTTGCTCACCAATAAAAGCCCCTCAAATGTTTTAGTAAGGTGTGGGCACTGGGATTCTCAGGTGGTAATTTTCTTTTCAACCTTTTTTCTTAAACAAGTAACAAATAACACCAGTAATTGGCAGACGTTAAGATTACTTAACTTGGAGAATTCAAGATGGTAAACAACATTTCAACATAGAATGCAATTCCTCTGCCAAGAAGTGTTTCCGTATTCATTTTACAAGAGTTTTGTTTTGTGTTGTGTTGAATTTGATCACATTAGTGTAAAATTCTTTCATTGTAATCTTAATTTATTTGTGGGTTTTGGAATTATAGCAACTGCTCTGCCTAAAAATGAAGATCCCACTCCAGGTGCTATGAATTTTGACAACACTAGGTAACTAACAGCTGACAAATGGCAGACTCTGATTTAGTTTGAGGTAATGCTTGTTTGGTCTCGGGCTGAAAGAATTTTTGGGGCCTGTAACTAGTATATGTTTCCCAAGACCTCACTAATGCTGCATTGCCTTCTCAAGCTCTTCCTTTCCCATTAGGATTTCCGATTCTGGTTCAGTGTATTCCTAGAGATTGAATTACATGATCTCCTACATCATACTGCTCCACCTCTCCGTCCCCTGCCTGCACAATGCTCTAGCCATTGGTCACCAAATGTATCCTTTATGGTCAATCAAAAAGCAAACAGACTGTCCATGACTCAAGTGGATGAATGTCAAAGAGCCTTTTCTTCCCCAACTCCTGTTCAACTAATAAAAGTCTTCAGTGTTTAAAAGAAAAACACTCATTGTTTTAATACCCACGCCAATTTCTCACCAGATTTGCTCGCAGTAGTTTCCTTGAGAACTGTCTTCGATTTCTGGAGTCACCAGAACAATCCTAGCATGGGGACAACCTCATAGTGCCTGATCAACTAGGCTAATAGTGTTAGTTTTCCTTTGTGAGCCTATTTGGATTGTTCTCAAGAGCCCAGGACCTTCAAAACAACTGAATACCAATTTGTTTAGTGCTGTTTCTCAACACAACGTTGTGCCCCATTCATATATCATGGCATCAGGATCTGTAAGAAGGGCTTAGTTTAAACCCAATAAAAGGTAACGTGAGTTAACCAGGAAATAAAAGTCCCATAGAACAAAGAGAAACGAGAAAGACTGAAACAACAAAATAACAATTAGGATAAGAATAGATTTAAGATAATAGGCAAACAAAATGCCAGGGATTTTTTTTTAAATGTACTGAGTTGTCATAATCTAGAATGCACAGGATTAGGGGGTAGTGGAAGCAGATTCAATAATAACTTCCAGAGGGAATTGAAAAAACAAAAAATTGTCGGGCTATGGGGAAGAGCAGGACAATGGGTCAAATAGCTATGCTATTTGATTCTTATAGGGGCAGAGAATGATTGCTGAGCAATATTAGGGGGATATACTCCATGGGATAGAAATTGGTCTCAGGGAGAACCTCATTGTTTACTTTGAATCTTCCATTGAATAGAATTGTTGAGCAAAAAAGTTTTCTTTTGTTAAAAGAAGAGAAAACATAAATGGTCAAGATATAAAAAAAGAAAATATTTCTTGTAATACACAGCATTTAGGCAGTAAACTCCTAAGAGAGAAAAATGGGTTAATATTTTAACAGAACTCTTAAAGAAGCAAAAAAACTTTGTTTACTTCAGTCATTCTTTTCAATGTTACAATGCCATGGCTGAATCCATCTGATGCACCACAACTATTGAAGATGACACGATGTCTAGAACAAAATGTGACATGTGCACACACACATGCTAAATCTGGGCAACTTGCTGTTCATGAAAATCATAAAATGATACAGCACCAAAGGAGACCATTTGGCCCATTACACCTATGCAAAATAACTGGGTCTAGCATTGTTTGGGTTCTATGGGCAGACAAGGCATGTCAAGGTCAGAGGTTTGGTGAGAGTATCACTGTTCCTCAGAAATAATGTTGGTCATTTTAATACTTTAATTGCTGCACTGCTTCTTTTTCTGTGTCAATACTGTGTCATTATAGGACATCTAAATTCTAATAGTCAACTGTTTTATATTACTCGCTCCTCTCTGCTTAATTCTTCTGAATGTGTCCTTTCTGGTTTTTACTGCTCTGATCACAACACTCTGTTTGTATACTGTCAACCACTTGGGCTGCCTTTAATATTGTGCAGCCTTCAGCACCAAAGAGCATGAGAGGTAATCAAAAATATTTTTGGTCCAATTATTGACCTTATTTGTCTTTCTGTTTTTAAGTTGAGATTTGTGAGATGGAGGACAGACTGTCCCTTTGAGTTCAAATAGGTGTGTGTGATTGAATCACTGCTAATTCGGTTGCCAGTAGATAGTTGACTTTGAAACCTTTATGGTAGGATGACGATTCATCCACCCTATCACTGAATTTCAAGAATGTTCATTGTAACCAAGTGGCAAGTGTATGAGAAGCATCATTGGCCCTGGTCACCAGGCCTGGAGATGGGAAGGAAGCATGTCTCTTGACTTTTAGACACGCATCTTCTGTCAAACCCATCCACAAAACAGAACTTTGGTGATGATAGCCAATGAAGGATCCTTGTCCCCTTAACTCACTCCCACACTCCTAATAAGCGGAGGTGAAGAGGTTTTGAAGGAAAATGTCAAAAAGGGAAGTGGGAGGGAGGGAGAAATGGCATCAAGTTGCATCAAAATGTGAAGTGTTGAAACCTGCCTTTGGACTGATAATTGATGGTACGTTTGGTTTGCTAATAGCTGTTTGGTATTGTTTTGCTGTCTAAAGCCCCCTGGTGGACCGTAGACTGTACAAAAGGGTGAGTGTAGCCTTCTGCTGGCCAGCTTCTCTCTATCTCTGCTTGGTGCCTGCTTGCATGAGGCTGCAGCCTAACTTGCCAATTCTCACATTTGTTGCCTATGATGAAACTAACACTCCACACAATACTAACAATTTGCTTCTTAAAGATACATTTTTGACTATATATATATTAAATATATATATGAAGAATGATTTCACCAGATGTTTTGTGCATGATCCAGAATGACACTTGTGATGAATTGTGGAATACTGGATGGTACAAGGAGTTCACCAATAAACATGTTTAACGTGGAACCCATTTGGCTCATGGGATTTAACACCAAGATTTCTAGAAATTGAAAAGTCAAGCAAAGCCAAACCATGCTAGTATTAGACCAGAATTCTGCTCTTCCTGTCTCAAATGCTAACACTGCTGACACTCCTGGCATTTTCACACACGGTTGGGTAGACCTTGGGCTGGACAATAATGGACTTTAATGCAGTGTTGGAGAACTATATTGAACATTAAAACAAATTTCCACTACACACAAGGGATCTTTTGACCATTAGGTTTTGAAGTTAAATACATCAGGGCTACTGTTGATCCAAAATTTGGAGTTTACAAAATCAAGACATTTGGGAACACCATGCAGGATTTTGACCTTGAACCATCTGAGGTCTGAAGCCTAGATGTGGCTGTGACCCTTACGACATTACAAAATGTTTCTGGTTTAGTTCAGAAAACTGTTTCACCCCTTCCCACTTTGGTTATCAAGCCAATGGTAGAGACCAATGTTGATGCATGTTGCCAAAGGCGATGATGTCAATTTGATGCATTACCATTTCAGTGAAGGTCATCCTAGAAAAGGGGTGGACAGGACTGCATTTCCTCTGAATTGAATAGTTGCAGTTGATCCGTCTTTTTATTTCACATGGAGACTATGCAGATGTCTGTCACAGTCACACTAAATATAGCTTACATTGTCTGTACTTTCATCATATTCTAATCCATTTCTTTTGTAATAAGAGCAAGCTCGAATACATGGAAACCCTATTTTATGGGATGTGTCTTGAGGAATAGAACCCTTTACTATTTCAGGAACCATAAATTCATAAAGATTTACAGCATGGAATCACATCCTTCAGTCCAACTCATCCATTCTGACCAGATATCCTAATTAATCTAGTCCCAATTTGGCCCATATCCCTCTAAACTCTTCCTATTCATGTACCCATTCAGATGTCTCTTATTTGTGCCTGCTTCCACTATCTCCTCGGGCAGCTCATTTCATACACGCACCAATCTGTGTGAAAAAGTTGCCCTTTAGGTACCTTTTAAATCTTTCCTCTCTCACCTTAAACAACTGCCCGCTTGTTTTGGACTCTCCTAACCTGGGCTATTCACCCTATCCATGTCCCTCATGACTTTATAAGCATTTATAGGGTTACCATTCGGCCTCTGACACTCCAGGGAAAACAGCCCCAGTCTAATCAGCCTCTCCCTGTAACTCAAATCCTCCAACCCTGGCAAGTCCTTGTTAATCTTTTCTGAATCCTTTCAAATTTCACAACATCCTTCCTATAGCAGGAAGACAGAACTGAATGCAGTATTCCAATAGTGGCCTAACCAATGTTCTACACAGCCGGAACGTGACTTTTTAACTCCTATACTCAATACACTGACCAACAAAGGCACACGGACCAAAAGCCTTCTTCATTACCCTATCCACCTATGACTCCACTTTCAAGGAACTACGAACATGCATCCGAAGTTCTCTTTGTTCCGCAACACTCCCCAGGATCTTACCATTAAGTGTATAAGTCCTGCCCTGATTTGCCCTATCAAAATGCAGCACCTCACATTTATCTCCATTCAACTCCATCTGCCACACCTCAGCTGTTTGCCCATCTGATCAAGATCCTGTTGTATTCTGAGGTAACCTTCTTTAATGTACACTACACCACCAATTTTGGTGCCATTTGCAAAATTACTAATCATTCTTCCTATATTCCTATCCAAATCATTTATGTAAATAACAATAAACAGTGGATCCAGTAAAGATCCAGTGATCTTTGTGGCAAACTGCTGGTCACAGGCCTCCAGTGGAAAAAAAGCAGCTCTCCACCACCACCACTGTCTCTTACCTTCAAGCTAATTTTGTATCCAAGTGGCAAGCTCTCCCTGGATTCCATGTGATCTAATCTTGCTAACCAGTGTGCCATGCTTGTCAAACGCCTTGCTTAAGTCCATTTAGACAATGTCCACGCTCTGCCCTGTCAAATGCAGCCCATCCAGGTCAGGTATATGATGTGGGCCAAATATAAAGCAAGGTTCCCACTGTTCTGTCCTAACCTTAGTGTGTCCCCCTATTACACTAGCACAAAATTATTCAGTTTCACACACCAACTGTCTTGTGGCCTCAGAGTTTGCCAAAATTCAGCTCTGGGTATTAGGAAGTAGATTGAAACTGTCACAGCTTACTTTCAAAGCATCTGACAGAGGAGAACTTCAGACTTAGCATCTGACCTAGTTCTCGGGCTAAAAGAATAAGCATCACCCATTGACGTCCACATCTCTCTCATTATCACCACAACCCTCCACCCCAGCCAAGCCATGTTTCATTGAGCATTGGAAATGTTTTCATTCCAGTAGCTGCTACTGTTTTACTGAGGTCCAGATGCACTCCCCAACCCTGTTCCTTAACAGCCATGTGTATCAGCAAGTTATTTGACAATGGTGACATCATGATCCTCATAACCGTCTTTAGATGTTGGATCTGTCCATATCATATGGGATAGAGAAGTATTTCATGTGAATTTTTTTGTTGTTTTTGCCATTAATTACTGGGAAATAGATAAAATAAAACAACTTTTTCCTTTCTTCCCAGTTCATTGGAGATCCAGGCTACAAGAAATAAAATATTTTTGAAATTGATAATTCCTCTGCCAATTCATTCCTTTAAAAAATAAAAGATAGACCTAACTTCTAAATCCAGAAACACCCCTCCAGAATGTTTGGCTGTTGACAATTTCTGATTTGACTACAGAACATTTCAATACTCAGTGGTGATGTGGGAGAGCTGGCAATCTGACCAAGACTCCAACTTCAGCAAAGGAATAAGAATCACACTTTATTCATAGTTTAGGCTGATTATACATTCTGACCAAAGCTGGCCCTGTCAGTCAGCAAAAGCTCATGCTGGAGAAATAATGGGTTAATGTGTACAATGTGTTTTCATGGTGGTGGCTTGCAATATCCAAAATTTCCAAGAGTTTGTGTTGCATCCCATGAGCCATCCTGCAGCAGCACCCCTGCCAGCACACACAGCTCCCCATGAGGTTTAACAGCTTTAGCAGATCAGTAACTATGGATTACCCAGTTTGGAATGACTGCATGCATGCACATGGCTGATGTCACAGGCTAAAATCAATATCATTGATCGTATTTAAAGCTGCAGTATATTACAGAAAAGTACAGATTCTCCTCAACCTCCACTTCTGCTTTTTATTGATTTCAGATACTCGCTATTGTTGGGGTATAGTTCCCCAATACCTCAAACTTAGAGCAACAGTTATAGAGATAGATCTTCCCTTGAGTCTAAGGTTGTTATTACTGTCAGGCTCTTTAACTGTAGAGGACATCAACATTGAGCTAGTGTACTACCTACACTCAAACTTCACTCTTGTGCATTTTCCAAGAGAAGTCACAAATAGTGATCAGGTGCAGTAACTCCGGCTGATGCTTTCAACCCTCCTCAATCTCTGGTGTTACATTCTCAGGGTGAAAGGACAACATTCACGGTCACAAGTTTTGTTTTAACAAAGCTTAAATGGAATCATCTTCTTACCGCTGCTATATGTGCTCTCTGACCTTGTACCCTGTGTTTGTAGTACTGAATGTTCTTTTCAGTTTCTCATTCAAGTACCAGATAAAGTTAAAACTCACACAACACCAGGTTATAGTCCAACAGGGTGGCCTATAACCTGGTGTTGTGTGAGTTTTAACTTTGTTCAGCCCAGTGCAACACCAGCAACTCCAAGACAGAAGTACCAGATAGTATGTGTTACTCAACCCTGCACACTCGACGATTAATTATGATGACATCTGGCCTAGAATAAAAATGGCACCAATGTCCCCTCTACTTATCAGGCTATGCAGACAGTTTAGGTGTGCAACTCTTTAATATATTTTACACTGTGACTTATGGGAGCCAATGTGTGTGTGGCCTGCATAGGAATTTCATGTTGCCATGTTAGATAGAACCTGAGACCTCAGTCTGTCAGGTCGTTCCTACACTGAGTATTGTCTGTACCCACTAATGAGACTTTTGTGGATTTTAGTGTAATAAAGTACTGTATCACCTGTTATAACCCTTGTTCTCTGTCTTTACATGAGGACTGAAGGATAATTAGCTGCAGGTAGAAATTGTGCAAGAAATAGTGTAACACACTTTGCGCCATTGATCATAGTGGGACAGTGCTGAATAGTATCAGTATCCAATGCAAGTTCCTCCATTCATACTAATGTTCCCAAAAGGAGTAGACAATCGATTTGCAACCACAGTCTACCAAATCCATGAGTTTTCTTCGGAAGATTTTTGCACATGTATTGACACCTTGGCTTCTAAATTTTACCTGAGAATTCTACTCTTCATATTTTAACCTGATTGCTTATTTTCACTGAACAGGTGGGTTTGCATAGTGCAGCCAGGAATTTAACAAACAAAAACTGACACAGGGAGAACTAAACCCCGCTTTTGTTTTAAGCTGAATCATTTATTTATGCCATAGATCCATTTGTGATACAAGCTGTCAGTGATTCCAAAACTGCCTATAACTGTCTGCTCTCTCTAAGTCACGAGTTTAACACATCAGAGCTAATGCCAGTTTAAACAAGTTTTTTTCAGGGTTTGGGTCACTCTTGTAGCCTTTTGGATGTATTATGCTTGTTTAAGGAATAATAATTCAGAGGGCATCCCATTAGAGACAATCCAGTGTCACCCAAGCACATGAGTTCACTTGGGAGAATAAACTAAATATGTTTACTGCATTTCTATACTGAGTCTGTATAAAGCAATTTAACTAATTGATGATAACATAGTTATAATATTATTGGACTAGTAATCTACAGGCCCCGGCTGATGGGTGGGGGACATGGGGTCAAATCCCACCAAGACAGCTGGTGGAGTTTATATTCTGTTGATAAATATAGAATTAAAGCTATTTTCATTAATATTAACCATGATAAACATAGAATTAAAGCTATTTTCATTAGTATTAACCATAAATGCATTGTCAATTGTTGTAGAAATCCATCTGGTTCACCAATGTCCTTGAAGGAAAAAGAACTTCTATCCTTACCTGGTATGGCTTACATGTGACTCCAGGCCCACAGCAATGTGGTTGACTCATAAATGACATTAGAAATGGCCAAGCCAGCCATGCAGTTCAAGGGCAATAAGGGATGGGAAGAAATGCAGGCTTTGAGAACAACACCCACTCCATGAAGCAGGGACAAAACATTTGGCAATGCCCATGTGCACTTAGACAATAGCATCACTAACTTGCATTTATATAGCATCTCTAACATAGTGAAACATCCTAAGGTACTTCACAGTAGTGCTGATAGACTGTGCTGAGTTACATAATCACAGCCTCCAAAGGATGGGACCAGGGGTTTACAAAGACCTGTCACCATACTGAAACTTTCTTGAACAAATGACCTCTGCTATGCACAGGTTAGGCCACTTACCCAAACAAAATATCTGAGCAGTTACATTTAATACAATGCCAGGTTACATACCATTCCATCTTACCAACTGGGAGTAGTTCAACTATCAGTTTGATGGTTTAACTTGATCCAAATTGACTGCCAATATAACAAAGACACTTCCCCCTTACTGAATTATTGTTGACATTTTTTCTAAGCTGCATGGATGAGTGGCTGTTCAGCAATTGGAAATGAGTCGGACATACAGGGAATAAACAGACTGTACATAAGTAGCGGTCCCTTTAAGATTTGTAATCATAGTTCAATCTTAAAGACACCCCATAGTACAAGAAACAGGCCACACATCGTAAAGAAATTAGAGGAAACATTGGTCACAAATTCCTCTAACCCCATTAGTAAGTCACAATTGGCCTCAGCTCTTTCTTGTATTATGTTAATAGTGCAATGGTTATTGGATCTCTAAACATTCCTCACTTTTTTCCCAAAACACCAACTATGCTGCCCAGCACACATTTTATTGTCAACTCAAAGAATGATTTTTATCTATACGGATAGGATGGCACCAGATCGGTTACCTGCCTTCCTGCTGACAGGGTTCAGTTAAAATGACCCTCTCCACATCTCGGAGAATCCTCCACTCTAACCTTTTTCACCATTAAATTGCCAGCTTCCTCATTCTCCTAAAATTTACAAATTCAAGTTTGCTGTTAGTTTGGTTTACTCCCCAAGACTTCTCCACAATAGTCAATGACAAGGATTTAAAAGCAGCTACCAGTTTACAGAAATTTGCATCAGCTATTGAGTCTAATTTACCTCAGAATGTATCTGTTTCGAGCACTTTAATATAGGTCTTTCCTGAGTAATGGACAGGTCAGGTTAAGTTTGGCTCCACCTTAACAGTTAAATAGCACAGTCGAGAGTGTGGTGCTGGAAAGCATGGTAGGTCAGGCAGCTCCTCAGATGCTGCCTGACCTGCTGTGCTTTTCTAACACCACACTCTCGAATCTGATCTCCAGCATCTGCAGTCCCCACTTTCTTCTAGTTAAACTGCACAATCGTGTTCTGAAGCCCAGTGTATCTGTAAGCAAGGCCACAGTAGTTCAGCTTGTTCAGTTTACCTCTTGATAAACTCACACTTCATCCTTTCTTTTAGCCTTAATTGTACCTTGCACCAAGGCCTTGGTCTCTCATAATACAAATGACCTGTTTTTTTTTACCATTTATTTCCTCCTCAGTAGCTTTCTGCCGAAACTGATTTTTTCGATCTAATATATTGCAGCTTTAAACAAGTGACAACAAGATGGTTCAAATTCATTGGCTTGTTTGGATTTCTTTGACCTCAGTCACGAATGAGTTGCGATGAAATGATACTGCTCAGAAATGAAGGGGCAACCCAATTTCTAATAATGTACAGTCATATTAGCGTGTGATATGTGAAATTATATGATCTTGTTATATCATATGGGACCTGGCCTGTTGTTATGGATTTCTGGTCTCACTAATATTTTTAAATTCCTGTAACCAGGATGTTTACCAAGTGCACATTATGGGGACTATTATTACTGTGTAAAGTACTGGAAAGGATTGATTGCTTGCGTTCAGTGTGTGGCGACACCACAAACAAATTGTTCTGGAGACAATTATGTAGACATGCTCATTGAAAACTGTAACATCTCCTCTCCAATTGATGTGACTAGTTTCATGTGGCATCTGAGGCCTTAATGTATTGAAATGCCCAACTTTGAGCTGGAAAAGTTAACTGCCATGACAAACCAGACCAGGGTAGTGAGAAAACACCCAAATTAAATGCTGGTGGGACCTCAGGCTTATAATGAAAGTCATTCTAGTGACACACAAATATTGACATTTTCCTGGGAACTGGCTCCCTTGCTGCAAGAGACTAATTAGTTCAGCGAATTTGATGAAAAATGTTAAATCGAAACTACTTAAAAATTTGCATTAGGAGTCAGGTTCATCATTAATGCCCCTCTGAATGAGATTACACCAATGCTCAGGTAGAGGTGTGTTTTGGTTGGTGGCATAGAATGGGTGATTTTGGATTAGACGTCCCTTAAACGGAGCATCTAATATTTACTTCCATTGACTGTAATCGAACTGAATATCAGTTACTATGTATAACAGGCAGCCAATACAATATAATTAGTTTGCATGATTGTCATAACATATTCTTACACATCATGTTTTTGTTGAGGTAATCATTAATGCCAAATGTCTTAAGTGGTCTAGTGGATCATCAAGAATGCAGGATCACATGAGACTCCTATAATCATGATCATTGAAGCTTTACAAGTTGCTGCAGCTGATGACTCACATTAGTGAGAAAAAAAATATTTCCCTCAATGTATAGAAATGGAGAGAAACAGTTTTAAATTCCAGCTCAAGAGATCTTCTAGAGCAGAAAGTGCCAAGCAGTAATCGAGAGGTGAACTATTGTTCTGCACTCACTCATGAGAAAGACCATGGAGTTGTGGATGTCATATTGAAGACCAATGGTGGTGTACCATTTCCAATCCAGCAGTGGCACCCCACATCTCATTAATTGTATTTGATATTCAATGTGAGTTCCTGACAATTTGGGTTTTGACGCTGGCCTGCCCTGTTCACAGGCCCAGGTGATTTTCTGTCCATTAACATCCAACCCTCACATTGGGTTACAACCCCATCAAGTGAAATTGTCCATTAAAAATATTGAATCTGCCCTTCATATCATGTGTTGCTCAAATATGCTAATAGCTTTGGAAGATAATCTCACCAATGCCACCTGTTGAACAGTGGGAAATCTGTGAAATCCAGAAATCATAGGAACTTCCCATTTCTTGTTCTTTACTAATTTTGCATTGCTGTTGTTATTGCATATGATTTATATGGTTGAAGGTAGAGAGAGAATGTTAGGTCTTTTTCAGTTCTGGCAACATCAAAACATTGAAGCACTAACAAGTTGGTAAATTCTTAGCTGCTAACACTGACCAATGATAGTCACCGGCTAAGTGTCGATAAGCCACAACATTATCCTTATTTGTTGTGTGATGACACACCTATGAGGCTGGTGGGATTTGAACCTGGACCTCCTGGCTCACAGGTAGGGGCATTACCACTGTAAAACAAGACCCAACCACAACATTATATGTTGCTTAATCAATGATGCTTACATGCTACAAAATATTATTTGCACCGAATTCTCAAATTAATATTTAACAGAAGACTTGTCTTATTTAATTTGGTTGAGTCAACTTTGCTGTCAAAATGGCAGACAGAGGAATTTGCTAGAATGCAATTGTGATTGGTGCAATTTCCAGGCTGGGTTTGATGAAGGATTGTCAGGTAAGATCTTGATTTGACAGATAAACCCAGGAAACCTACGGGTGAATTACCCCTCTGCATGTGATTGGATTTTATAGTTAGGTTCCTTGTGACTGGTAATAATAAGTGCCTGACACAAAGATAGACTAATTGGAAGATTCCAAAGCAGTGGGAAAGACTGACGCACATGAAATGTAAAATTGAAAATATTCTTATTTATTCCCTTGCTGGCTCTTTATATTATGCAATTCTACCTAGAATCATAAAATCCCTGCATTGTGGAAGTAAGCCTTTTGGCCCATTGAGTATACTCCAAAGAGCATCCCACCAGACCCATTCCCATAACCCACTATTTCCCATAGCTAATCCAACTAACCTACGCATCCCCTCACACTATGGGCAATTTAGCATGGCCAATCCACCCTAACCTGCACATCTTTGAACTGTGAGAGGAAATTGGGTCATCCAGAGAAAATCCATGCAGACACAGGGAGAATGTGCAAACTCCACAAAGACAGTCTCCCGAGGGTGCAATCGAACCCAGGTCCCTAGCACTAGGTCCTTCACCACTGAGCCATTGTGCCACCATTCCACCTGTTCCATCTTCCCTCTGGGAAGTTTGCTATTTTTTCTGATCAATTAGAAATGCTACATTTTTAAACTTACAAACCGTCTCTTGTTCCACACAGCCAATAATGCAAGAATATGGAGTCCCACTGTTTTCCTAATTTGTACTTGTAATCAGTGACTATTGAAGGGAGGGACACCTCCAACTCCAATGACAGCTCAGCCCTGGCTACAAGAAAGCTGCCATTCGTTGAGTCGGACCTTCACATTGCAGTGGGTGTCAGTTGACTCTGCCATTAGAAAAGTATCACATGGCTTCAAAATCACACCCAATTATATGCCTAGCAAGTGTGACTCTCTGGAATGAGCAGCCAATCTGATTCCTAGTCTGCAGTTGATAAAGTTCCCCAGTGGAAGGTTTACTTTGTGGAGTTACCTAATATAACTTGCCCATATCTTTTTGCTCCAAGCTGAACATTGTGACCGGGAAAATGCGGCCCATTCAGACTGGTGACCAATGGCCTGATCAAGGAAGTAGGGAGTACAAGGTCTGGAATTCCTGAATTAGAAATTCCACTGTGTGTTATTAAGATATAAGCATTTAAAATGCTCTTATTAAGTGCTTGGTGCACTGTTTTAATTGAGCGTGTTAATCCAATGGTGATTAAAATAGCAGTCAAAGTCACATCAGATGAACTTGTTAAGCACTCAGACCCCAGTGTGACATGGTGAAATTTGAAAACTGCTGTATTAATGTGTACTAGTGGACTTTGTGTTACAGGACTAAACACAAGACTTCTAGGCTTCTCAGTCTTTCAGCCTTTGAAAACATAAGAAATGGGTGCAGGAGTACGCCATACAGCCTCTTGAACCTGCTTTACCATTGACACGGCAAATCCTCACCTTTCATGTCCAACCCTCCCCTTGATTTCCCTAATGTCCTAAAACCTATTGATTTCAACTTCAAATCTACCCAAAGATTGAGCATCGATAGCCTTCTGAAGATTTTCAATCTTCTGAATGAAGAAATGTCACATCGTCTCTGCCTAAAATGGCTGACCTCCTAACTTCAGATTATGCCCACTAGTTCTAGACCTGCCTGAGAGGGAAAAAAAACCTCAGAATTGAGCCCTCTCAAAATCTTGTGCATTTCAATGAGTATAGGCCTGTACTCGGTCTGTCCTCACTGAACAAACCTTTTTACCCCAGGAATCAAGTTTGTGAACTTTTGTTGAATTCCCTCTAAGCTAAACATATACTCCTTTATGAAAAGATACCAAACTGTACATGCTACTTCAGTTGGTATTTCAGCAAAGTTCTGCAAAATTCCGGAAAGATTTCTTTACTCTTGTACTTCAACTCTCATACAGCAAAAGGCAAATTACCATTTACCTTCCCTATTGCTTGATGTTCCTGCATGTTAACTTGGTGTGTTCTTGTACAAGGACACCGAAATCCTGCTGAAAACAAATGTTTAATGCTTTAGCACCATTTAAAAATAACCTAGTTTTCTTTTTTTTTATATAACCTCATATTTCTCCACATTATGCCCCATCTGCCATCTTAATGGCCATTCAACTTCGCCGCATCCGTTTCTAGACTTTGCGTTCATTTGTCGTTTAACTGTAATTCTCTCAGACCAGAGAGAAACAAGATTCATGTCAATTATACATGGTGTTAACATTCAGGCCTTTCTTGCTATTCATCTGGCTATTATTTTGAGACATGTTTTCACTATCTTTATATTACAGAGTATCAAAATAAATAAGTATTGTTAAATTTTCATAAGACAACGGATATGCCCATGATGTCCATGTGTAATTTTGGGCCTCCTCCTAGAAAAAAAAACATGGTAGATTATAGAGTATAGATTCACCAGAGTGGGACCAGGAATGGAGGACGAAAGCAAGGAGGAGAAATTTGAGATACTGGAATTGGTTCTACCAAAGTAGAGAACATTGTGGAAATTTAATATATTTTTAATAATTTTATGAACTATCTCTATACAATGGATAAGAAAGGCAATTTCCTGTGATTGGGAGTAGCAATGAGAGGTCATCAATTTAAACTTGTGATGAAGAGTGAGGAGGTTGTTGTAACACAGAATATTTTGTCACAGGGAGTGGTTGAGGCAAAGGCCTGGCATTTTCGAGGCAGAGTTGGATGGTATTTGAGGTGGAGACTGATACAGGTGGGATTAGTGCTCAAGTGAAGAGCTGCCATACAAATTAAGCACCAAATGGCCTCCTTCACCTGTCTACAATGAAGTACATACCTCTGATAAAATAATAGATGGATAAATTTTATACAGTTAAGTTGAACTTGTTAATGCCATAAGGAGTAATTCCAAGGCCAAAAGGCTAAAACACTCAAGAACTTTTGTTGTTTAAGTTTACTCAGTTGGTCTAGTCTATGATAATTAAACAATTGCTCAAGATCAACGTTGGATGATAAATCTGCCTCATTTGATTATTTCATGAGCAATAAACCTTTTGTATGTGCTGTCTCTAGGATGTGATTAAGGTTTTCATTTGGCTCTTGATGGTCATAACTGCATGCCCCCCCCATCTTTAAGAATCTCCATCCCCCCACTTCTATTTGTCCTCTTTTGTTATATTCTGCAATTCCTTAGCTACGGTCGCATTGTTGTAAATGAGGGGAAGCTAGATAAGAACATGAGGGGTAAACAGTAGAAAGATGTGTAGATAGGGTGAAATGAAGAAAAATAGAAAGAGGCTGAGATGCCAAAGTAGACCTGTTGGGCCAAATGGCTTGTTTCTGTGCTGTAAGTCCGATGTGATTCTCTAGAGCAATCAATTGAAATCACTCCGAGAGTAACTCAGGGTGGCTAACATAGCAACTTGCATCCCTGTTTGCACTTCAAAAATATTGTACAGGTATCTTAAAAACTTATGACCTCTATTAATTAAAGCGTATTTCAATCACCAAAAAAGAGCAAAGAACAGTACAGCACAGAAACAAACCCTTTGGCCCACCAATAGTGCGCCAACACATGATGCCTTTCTAAACTAAAAATGTTTACCTCTATTCAGTCTGTATCCCTCTATTCCCGGCCTATTCATACATCTGTCAAGATGCCTCTTAAATGTTGCTATTGTATCCACCTCCAACACCACCTCTGGCAACACATTCCAGGCACTTAGCACCCACTGTGTAAAAAAGATTTGCCTCTCACATCACCTTTAGACTTACCCTTTTTACCTTAAAAACCTATGACCCTTAGTAATTGACATTTCTATGTTGGGAAAAAGCATCTGACTATTCATTCTATCCATGCTTCTCATAATTATGTAAACTTCTACTCAGTCGCACCTCATCCTGCAATGTTCAAGTGAAAACAAACCAAATTTGTCCATCTCTTCTCATAGATAATACTCTCCAAAGGCAACATACTGGTAAACTGTTTCCCCAAAGCCTCCACATCTTTCTTGAAGTGTGGAAACCAGCACTGTACACAATATTCCAAAAGTGACCTAGCTAATATTCTATACAGCTGCAACCTGACCTGCCAGTTATGCCCTGACAGATGAAGGCAAGTATGTTAAATGCCTTCTTGACCACTTTATACACTTGTGTTGTTACTTTTGGGGAACTGTGGACCTGTACGCCTAGATTCCTTTGAATATTGGTGCATTGAAGGGTTCTGCCATTTACTGTACACTTCCTTTCTGCATTAAATCTCCAAAAATACATCACCTCGCATTTAATATCTCCGGATTAAACTACATTGCCATTTCTCCAATTGCTCCTGTGCCCTTTCACCTCACCAATTAGCTACGTGAGATGAAATGGGCTTGAAAAGCATAAAATGAGAATTAGGAGAAGGTTTCAAACAATAGCCTATATTATACCCAATTTTTTTAAAAAGGATATTGATGCATTTTGCACTTCTGGCTTAACCCAATTCACCATCCCCTGAGTTGTAGATCCCTACGCTTAATTTATTGCAATATAATGATTGCCCAATCATTATCACTTTTAAATTTCAATAGAAATTAGGAAGCAAGCCTGAACTTCTAAATCAGCATGTGAGGATGAGAGTAATAATGATTGCTGCTTTAGGATATTTCAGTATTCAAGGAAATAGCTTTGAGCTCTTCAGAAACCCCAGCTGATGGTGTATTTAGTGTATCCTGGAAACTAAGAACTTTGAGGACAACCAACTTATAACCAACTCATAAGATCAATCTGTGGAATAGGAAAAACTCAGCTTGCTCTATCCCTGTACAAACCTAGGTAGTATAGAAACATTCGGAACAAAGGCAGCTGATTTACACCTCAACTCCACATTTGCTTCACATTCCACAATACACATACCTGACAAATATCTATCAATCTCAATCTTGAAGTTCATTGGACCCCATCATCCACGACCAATTGGACAGCAGAGTTCTAGATTCTGTACTTCAGTTTGAAAACATGCTTCTAATTTTGGTCCATGATGATCAAGCACTAATTTAGTGATTATTTCTACAGTTTCAAAGAAGGTTTCATAAACAAGCAGGGGCCTGGTAGTGATTAGTGCACAGCTGAGACACTGGAAAGAGTGCTATTACATCTCAAAAGAATTTGAGAATACAATAATGACCTTTCCTCCAAACTGCTGCTGTCCAACTAGCAAAGACTCAACATTCATCAAATCAACTGCATAATATTGTCTCACATGCCAATTTGAGTAAAATTTCAGGTAAATTTCATGGATCACTTGATTCTAGTCATCTACTTCTTAATGAACTGCTGCTAATAGGGACTGAGTTCCCTTCAAATGTAGATTGAGAACACAGCATGAATGACAATGGATTATGATAGGTAAGGTGCTTTAAGAAGGCACATGGGCTGCTTGTCCTTATTATTTGAGGCATATAATACAAGAATAAAGGAGATTATGCTGGTCAGGCTACACCTGGAGTACTGGATGCAGTCCTACTCATCCACATTATGGGAGGATGTAATTACATGATAGAGGGTGCAGATGCAACTTACTAGGAAGCTGCCGAGGCTGGAGGGTCTGAGCTATGAGGAAAGATTGGATAGGTTGGAGCAGTTTTCATTGGAGCAGCAAAGGTTGACATGGAGACCTGAAAGAGCTGTAAAACATTATGAGGAGCATAGATTAGGTGGATAGGAATACATTTTCCCCATTAGTGGAAAGATCAATAACCAGGGAGTATAGATTTAAGGTGTGAGGTAGAAGGCTGAGAGGAGAATTAAGGAAAATTATTGATGGTGGGAGTTTGGAACTCACTACCTGAACAGATGGTTGAATCAGAAACTCTCGTAACAATTTAAATAGTATTTAGATATTGTCTTGTAATGTTGTAGCCTCCAGGGCTATGGTCCAAAAGCTTGAAAATGGAATTACAGTAGTCAGATCTTTGTTGGTCAGTGTAGACATAATGGGTGAATGACCTCCTCCTGTACTGCAAATGTCTATGAGTCTATGAGATACCTAAAGAAAAGTGTAGGAAAAAATATAAGGATCTTGCACCGAGGCCCCAGCCCTCGCAATATCAGGCTGCACTGTAGTGACCAGCCATTTAAACATTTCAGTATCAGTTTTGAGAATACTAGTGAAAGGCAACCCAATCAGGTTGAGCAGTCAGTGCACTCCTTTTACCACCACATCTTGGAAATCATTTCAAGGTGCATGAAATGGGAATTCCCAATTCTTTCAACATCTCCAACTTATCGCTTGCATCATAGGATCCTAAAAGAGATGACGACAGAGATAGTGGATGCATTGGTTCTAATTTTCCAAACATGATTGGATTCTGGAGAAGTACCAGAGCATTGGAAAACTGCTAATGGGACACCCTGAATCAGAAAGGGAGGGCGGTAAAAAGCAGGTAACTATGGGTCAATTAGCATAACATCTGTTGTTGGAAAATCATTAAGGAACTAATACCAGAATATCTGAAAAATCATACTGTAATCAAACAGAGTCAGCATGGGTTCATGAAAGGGATGTTTGCCTGATTAATTTATTTGAGATTTGAGGAAATTCTGCGGGAGTTGATAGGGAGACCCAGTAGATGTGTTGTAATTGGACTTCCAGAACAAGAGAGGGTCTAACCATCATTTCTTGACATTCATTGACTTTACTACTACTGAATGTCACACTGTTAACATCATGGGGCTTTGCCATTGACCAAAAACTGAATTGGACTAGCTATATTAATATTGCAGCTACAAGACCAGGTCAGACACTAGGAATCCTGCAGGGAGTAACTCAGCTCCTGACTTCCAAAAGCCTGTCAACCATACAAGGCATAAGTCAGGAGTGTGATGGAGTACCTCCTACTTGCCTGGAATGAGTGCAGCCCCAACAGTGGGCGGCACGGTGGCACAGTGGTTAGCACTGTTGCCTCGCAGCGCCAGAGACCCGGGTTCAATTCCCGCCTCAGGCGACTGACTGTGTGGAGTTTGCACGTTCTCCCCATGTCTGCGTGGGTTTCCTCCGGGTGCTCCGGTTTCCTCCCACAGTCCAAAGATGTGCAGGGCCAGGTGAATTGGCCATGCTAAATTGCCCGTAGTGTTAGGTAAGGGGTAAATGTAGGGGTAGGGGTATGGGTGGGTTCGCTTCGGCGGGTCGGTGTGGACTTGTTGGGCCGAAGGGCCTGTTTCCACACTGTAATGTAATGTAATCTAATCTAATCTAAACAACATTCAAGAAGCTTATGTTATGACACGGCTGTGAACCCTTCTGTTAATTAAATCAAACACCCAGAAAAGTTCACCTTGCCTTGTAATCTGTTAAAATATGAGTGACAGAGAACTCCCAAATTCCACTATTTAAAGAAGATAACATCAACTTAATTTTTTAACTCTAAAAGTTAAATTAAACAACAACTTCTTCAGGAAGGGCTTATGCCCGAAACGTCGATTCTCCTGTTCCCTGGATGCTGCCTGACCTGCTGCGCCGTTCCAGCAACACATTTTCAGCACTATCTTGGACAAAGCAATCCCATTTGATTGGCATCACATCCTCAAACATTGACTCCCTCCATTTGTTGACAGACAATAGCAGGAGTATCAACCACCTTCAATATGTACTGTTGAACTTCACTGATGTTCCTTACACAGCACCTTTCAAACAAGACCACTACCATCTAGAAGGACAAAAGCAGCAGATACATGGAAACAGCACCTCTTAGCTGCTGACCATTCTAACTTGGAAACATATTGCTTTTCCTTCACTGTCACTGGGTCAAAATCCTGGAACTCCCTCCCTAATCACATTGTAGGTGTATCTACACCAGTTGACCATAGGATATAGGAACAGAAGTAGGCATTTTACCTTTTCAAGTCTACCTTGCTAGTTAATGAGGTCATGACTGATCTGATCATCCTCAACTCCAATTTCCTGTTTCCCTCCCATATCCTTTGTTTCCTTTGTAGATTAAAAATCTGTCTATCTCAGCCTTGAATATTCCCAACAAGTCAGCATGGTAGCTCACTGCAATAAAGAATTCCACAGATTTGCTGCCTTCTCAAAAAAGAAATTCCTCCTCATTTCTATCTTGAGTAGATGAGCCCTGACATTGAGATAATGCCTTCTGGTCCAAGAGTCACCCACAAGAGGAAACAACCTCTCCACATCTACCCTGTTAAGCCCCTAAGATTCTCATTCATATCAATAAGATTGTCTGCCATTCTTCTAAAGTCCAATGATTAGAGGCCAAATCTACTCAATGTCTTCTCATACAAAAATCTCTCCATACCAGGGATTGACTGTGAGAACCTTCTCTGATCTGTCTCCTTAGATAAGGGGACCAATACTCTTCATAGAATTTGAGGTGTGGTCTTTAACAGTTTTAGCAAGACTTCCCTATTTTTAAACTACCTTTGGAGTAAAAATCAATATTCCATATCATTCCTATTATCTGCTGAACTTGGATTCATTCACGAGAAACATTGCCTCTCCCCCCAATCAGTCTGTGCTTCAGCTTCCTGCAATTTTCCTTCATTTAAATAATATTCAGCGCTTCCATTCTTCCTGCCAAAATGCATAATCCCACATTTTCCACCTTAAAAGCCCATCTGTCAAGTTTTTGTCCATTCACGTTTTAACTTTTGTAGATTCTTAGTGTCATTCTCACCACTTGGTTTCCCAGCTATTTTTGCGAGACCTACAAACTTGGCCATAATTGATTTATTTCCCTCATTCAAGCCATTAAGGTATGTTGTAAATAATTATGGCCCCACCACTGATCGAAGTGGCACTCCACATATTACAGGTTCAATCCTGAAAATGCCCCCATTATCTCAATTTTCTCCTATTAGTTAGTCACTCCTGTATTCTATGCTAATGTACTAATATACAACACCATGGGCTCTTACTTTATTATGTGCAGTATGTAACCAAATACCTTTTGGAAATCCAAAAATATTACAACTCCTTGTTCCACCTCATCAATCCTTGTTGTTATCTCCTCAAAGAATTCAAATAAATTTATCAGGTGTGATCTGCCCTTTAAGGAGCTGTGTCAACCCAGCTTGGTCAGATTATGCATTTCCAAATGGTCTGCTGTTACACCATTTATAATAGAATCAATTTTCCCAATGACTGGTGTTAAGATAATCGTCTAGAGTGCTGTTTTTGTCTCCCTTTTCGAATAAGGGTGTTAGTTTGGCAATTTTCCAATCATCTGGGACATTTAGGGTAAGCAATAAATGCTGGCCCAGTCAGCAAAGCCTGCATCCACTGAATTAATGTTTCAAAATGATTTCACTTCGGATAATTGGTCTTTATAATGTAACTGAGTTTTCTCATGGTTAACAAGTTCACTCGAAGATGATAATTCTGAGCTTAGTTGGTAGCACTTCCATTTCTGCATTCTTTGTTTAAGCCCAATTCCAACACTGGAATATTGAACTGGACTGAGACTCTGTTCCAAGCTGCACTTGGACAAGTGTAAGTCTGAAGTGTGGCCCATTTTAGGATTGGGTGAAACAAACATTAGTGAGAGAGAAAGCTGAAAATTTCAAGAATTCAAGAAGTGTAAAGGAAGGAATAGTTGTGACTAGGAATGGGAAGATCAGCAGACTGCTTTTTCACATCCAGGCTGATGAAGAGCCCATTTGTAAAATTGTCTTTTGAGGCCCACATGACTTTTCATAAATTTATCTGTCACACCAGCTCAGTATTTAATGAGAGCTTGGTTCCATTGTGTGGAAGCTAGAGAACAGTGTTAGAATATCTTGTGTATATCACGTAATCTTAGAATTATTCTCTACATGCCAGTTCAGTTTTGTAGTGCATTTTGGAAAAGAAATCTTAAGAATGAAGCCATTAATAGACTTCATTCCTCAACCTCTCTTTAACCTTTTTTTCTCTTTGTCTGTCACCTGGAAATTGCTATGATTGATGCATTCGAGTTAATTTCTTTCTCCGCTAATTGAACATGGGTGTTAATCCATTTTGAAGAAACACATTGACACTTCCATTAAATGGCAAGAGCTTTGATTCAACTCTGTTAAAGGTGTTGTTACTACAACTCACTCAATTTGCAGTCCCTTATGTCTCCAATTTTAAAATTACATTTTAGTTGCTTTGACTTGTGCTGATAAATTTAGAAGTATATGTGGCTGGGAGGAGGTTTCTGAGCCTGACAGGCTGCTCTGGCTGAACCAACAATTGGCAGCTAATAGCTCATTAGCCTTAGTGACCTTGACTGTTTAAAAGTAGAGTTCCTTATTCTTTTGAGGCCAGTTCCTTAACAGATACGATATCACCTACAATTGACCTCCAAAGAAAAGTGTTCCAAAAAAATTCAACAACAACTTATCTTCAACCAACATTAAAACAGGGAATTAGTCATGGGGCTACGTGGGAGATTGAGACATCCATACAGCTCTAATGCAAGTCTCTCAGGCCACCTATCAAAGTCCAAATGAAATGAACTTGGATACTCACAAAAATACTTCCCTATGAATAAATGTCACCAGCTAGGTGTGATATTGGCAATAGGCTCATTCAAAAAAGTCTCTGCCACTACTTTGACAAAAGACTAATGCTTTCACTAAAAATAGATTATTGTTACTAACACAATTTCAACCCTCATATTTATTTAGGTATCTTTCAAATTCAGATTAAACTGGAAATTGAATAACCCACACAGGTTCACAAGAGAGAATTACTCCAGTTCATACTGGCCAGCTGAATTTGCTCATCTGGAATTGAATCCTTAAGCTCTGAAAATTTGATCATTCTGAATCCACTTTTAGCACTAGTAGCACTGATTTGATTCCAGTTGTGACTTGCAGAATAAGCACTGGAAATGCAAGAAATTAAAACTATCCAAGTGTCAGTTTGTTTGTACCCAGTCTTTGCCCAGTATGAGATTAAGCATGATTGAATAAAATTAAGCAGTTTGGGATGAAAGCAGAATTTTTTAAAAATCCAGCACACAGTTAATGTTCTATGGCCTTTACCTGTACCCAGTGTGAAATCAGACACAATAAAAGATCAAACAAAAACGAGTTCCTCTAAAACACTTTACTATGGCTATCCACAGCGCACTGGGAGGAAAGAGAACCACATTTGCTGGAGTCTTAGAGCTGAACCCTTACATACGCGGAGGGAGGTAATCTATTACAACTTTCCATCTCAAAAACTGTACTGTCATTCTGTCACTTTGTTGTAATTATTCCATTAATGCTGAAAAGAAAAAACATTTCCGATTTTATTGTCATTAGATATCTTGTTGTAACATATATATTGCAGGCTGACTCAGTCTGAAGAAGAGCCTCATCTCTGTAGACCAGTGGTTTTCAAATGTCACTCTTAGGAGTCTCTCTGCAAATACTGTTGCACTTCTAGAGGACTCCTGCAAAATAGTGGCACATACCAGGGGTTCCCCATCAGATTCTTGATAGATGCCCAACAATACTCCTGTTATTGTCACATACTTTCAGGGATCCCTTACAAATCCTGACATACTCGCAAGACTCCCTTTCTAATATTAAAACATGTCTGAGAATGCCCTACAAATACGTACACACTCCCAAGGATCCCAACAAATACTGAAATACTTACAGAAATCCCATGCTAATATTGACACACTTCCAAAAGATGGTGTCAGCCATTTATTAGAACTTTATTGTAGATGGAAGAAAGGACTTTATTTAAAAATTTGTACATAACAGCAGAAAAGTGCAAATAACTCACTCAATATAAAAAAATGAAAGAAATCCACTGACCACAAGAGACCCCTGTCTGGGAACCTCAGTTTGAAAACCAATGGTCTACCAGATTGCCGCATAAAGCAAACACCTGTTAAGATAATGTTTCGTATCTAGGTCTACGGAAATGTTCAGAAATAAAAAACAGAGCATGAGTACACAGGCCATGGTATGTTCTTCCAGACAGCTGCATGCTATTTGTATTGAAAATTGCACTGTTTGCAGGGGAGTGTATGATTTTATGCTGTTATTGAATTTAAAAGTGAAACTCGTAGACAAGTAAGTTTTTCTGTCAGCTGTGCAGTTTGTCCTTATTTAAGATCTAAATTTCTAAGAATGACAATGGGCCATTATACTGTGGTCCAGCTCCACGTTTGCTTTAGCACCAGTCCTCCTCTTCCCTGCTGAACAAGAGGTCTGTCCAACTCATCTTTGAATGCTTCATACTCCTGTGTTGTGCTGGGCTGAGAATACACAATGTTACCGCTGCATATGGACAAGAATTGGCAGTGACACTTGCATAAACTCCTCCGTTCCTGAAGCCATAGGTCATGCAATTCCTTAGTTGTTTGTCACACCTTAGTTGACAACCTTGTTGATGGGCTGAGACAATGAATGTTGATGGGCTACCCAGTTGCATATACCCCTAGACAACCAGTGATCTCACATTCCTGAAAAGCTGTATCCAAAACACTACTTCATCAGTTCATTGTAAGGAAATAATCAAACTGGAAATCTTTGTCACCTTGCTGCCTGGTGGTCATGTGGCTGTACTCCATGTGTTGCTGCCCATGAAAAAGGCCAGTTTTGATCCCTCAAGTTAACTCATATCTTCAAAAAGCTTCACTGCCACGGCCTTAGTGAAACAATCGGCCATCTGTTCCTGCAACCCAGTCGCCAAGGCTGATAATTGGGCATGTGTAAAAATTGGTTAAGGTCAGGATTGGAGTGGACTGTTGTGCTCACTTTGTCAAATAGCTTGCTGTTAGTCCCAATTCAGGAACAGCCAATCGGGCCTGGCATCACCACTGACCAAAATTAACCAGGAAAGGCCTATAATTTGAATAGCATCCTCAAACCTCATTGTTTTTTATTTTCTTTGATTGTGAGGATCCTGATCTGGTTGACTCTGTATGTGTGTGTTGCACAGTTGTGAATTGATGTGTGAAATCTTTGTGAAGTTCCTCCTGCTTCAGAGGTGTGTCATAATATCTCTGAACAGGTTGATTAGGAAAATATCCAAAATTCATATGGGTAAAATGTGGACCATTATCAAATTTAATGTACAGATCAAAAAATAACAATGGAACTTCAGAATGTTGTGATGATGGGAGCTGTAACATTTTAATGGTAATTGGATGGCACATATTCACCATGGAAACCTCTGTCTGCCAAACACATTCCTTTAGTAAAAATATCAAATATACAAGGAGCCTGTTCAAGCTGCCAGTCAACCCTGTCCCCAAAACAAACATAGGAAATCACAATGTTGTAACAGTGTCTGCATCTCTCCAAACCATTCACCAGACTAACCACAATTAGGTTGGGGTGTCCTCTCCTGGTCACTATGCTGAGTCTTGTGTGGCCAGCCTGACTGAAAAGGGCAAGCCCCACAGAGCAAGAATACTAAGAAATTTGGGAAGAGGAAGAGGGAATATGGACTGAATCAGGAAGTAGAGATTATGGAATGCCAACTTGGGCTTTTAAAAGCTTGTTGATTATGTGGGGTGGGGGTGGGTGGGGGTTGGTGTAGGGATGAGTTAATGATTACGAAAACAAAGGGTTGCCCAGCTTTGAGAGTTGGAGGCTTGCAGCTAATTAGTGACTAAGGCCCCAGTCAGTGCTGAGTTTATAACAATGCTGGAATTTTCCTACAAGCCCGATGACTCCCCCACCCCTTCAACCTCACAACATTTCACTGAGGCGGCAGCTGTTTGGAACCAGCCTCCAGTCGTTGGTTGTGAGTGGGATGGGGACTTCTAGAACTAGAGACTTGATGTCTTGTGGATGAAAGGTCACAATTGGACCAGGGATGCCCCAGGACTGATCATTTGTTCTGTGCAGGCTAGCAGGTCCTTGCTCAAACTAGTACTTTCAGCCTCAACATCCCTAATACCTCACTTCCCCAACACCACACCCACTCCCTGCCCCATCTCCTGAGGAGGGTTGTACCTTGAGATCAAACTAAGTTGTGATGGCTTCTACAATCACATAGCTCAATGACTAGGCTCACACATAAAGAAGTCTACACATAGATTAGGGAGCCACAGGTGGGCTTCAGTAATAACAGGCCAAGAAATGGCTGGAGAAATTGATACTGAGTTTAAAACATATGAATATTCTAAATCTTGATAAATCACTCAAACAAAAAGCTCTTGACTATAAATCAGTGCCAAACATTTTTCTTTTTTGTTATTGAACCTCCATCTTGGATGATTGATGACCCATTCTCACACTGTCCAACCTTTAATAAACAGTAGTTTGTAATCCCAAACATGATGGCAGAATTCAGTTGATTTCAAAAGTAGGCAGGGAGTCAAGGTGGAAAATCTGAGGGAAGTTCAATCTTGTTAGGAGTGGGCGCCTACTTCAAGAATTTCTTCTGCTGTGAGCAATCAGCAAGGAGTGGCCTGATGTTTTACTTTACCCAAAGAGAGATGGGGTAGAACAATCACAGTGCAGCCCAGCATGTTTAAAATGGACATCAGGTCACCAGATGTACCTCTGGTGTACAACAACAATAAGACCATAAAGCATAGGAGATGAAGTAGGCCATTCAGCCCATTGAGTCTGCTCTGCAATTCATTAAAATCTCGGTTAATCTGATGATCCTCAATTCTAGTTTCCTGCCTTTTTCCCATATTCCTTAATGCTTTACTGATTAAAAATAGCCTATCGCAATCTTGAATATGCTTACTGACCCAGCATCAATAGTTCTCTGTGATAAAGCATTTCACAGATTCAGTACTCGAAAGAAGAAGTTTCTCCTCTCTGCCTTAAATAAGTGTCTCCTTACTCTACGATTATGTCCTCTGGTCCTAGACACACATAAAGGAACCATAATCTCTCCACATCTACCCCATTAAGCCCCTTAAGAATTTGATTTGTTTCAAGGTCACCTCTCATCCTTCTAAACTCCAATGAGCTCAAGGCCAATCTACTCAATTTCTCTTCATAGGAAAATCCCTGTATTCCTGGGATCAAACTGGTGAACCTCTCTAGACTACTGTCAGTGTCAGTATATCTTTCCTTAGATCGCCAGACCAAAACTCTTCACAGTTTCCTCAATGTAATTTAACTGATGTCTTTTATAGTTTGAGTCCGACTTCCCAATTTTATTATCCATTCCCCTCTGAAATAATGGCCGGCGTTACATTTGCCTTCCCTATTATCTACTGAATTTAGATACAGACTGTTTTGTGAGAGGATTCCAGATGTATTTCTGCTGCAGCTTTCTGCAGTCATTCTCCATTGAAGTAATTTTCAGCTCTTCCATTCTTTTTACCGAAGTTCATAACCTCACATTTTCCCACATTATATTCCATCTGTCAAACTTTTCCTCACAGAACCAATCAGAATCAGCTCCAAATGATCCAGGATCCACTTCTAAGATCCAGCAGAGATTAATTCTGTTAATGTTGGTAATTTTATTAAGGGTGGCATTTATTACCCACTGCCTTGATGGTGTGACACAAATGAGAGGCTTACTAGGCCGCTTCAGTTTAATTAGTAATCAACCACATTCATAATGGACTGGAGCCATAAAAGGAACAGATTTCCTTAACTAAACTTCCCTAATGAACCAACTGGGACTTTTACAGAGATGTCTTTGCAGTCACTTTTATTCACACATTCCCTTTTTAAACTCAATTCAAGCCCATAAATTGCTGTGGTGGGATTTAAGTTCTCATTCTCTGGCTTACTCACTCAGCATTACTTGTCCAATAATGTAACCACAACACCACTCTACTCCCAATGTGACTGTAACCCTACATCAACAGTCTTCACAGATTTGAAGCCACGGGCCCATAACAATTTGCTTCATTAGGTAATAAGAAGCTTTTTTTTGAGGAGCTGCTTGCTGCCTTGTAGTCTCAGGAGAGTTGAACTGATAAATTAGCTCTTTTGAAGAGCTGGCATAGGGCAGGATAATCTAAATGGCCTCCTTCTATGCTGTATCAAATGGTGCTATGATTGTAGACATTCCCAGGTGTTGTTATCCTTTAATGAGTGATGCTATAATCACTCCTTGTTATTGTGCCCTTGGCGTATTTGCTGACACTAATGTCTGTAACTTGATTTTACTCTCTTTTGTTCCCTCTCCCTCCCTTCAGAGTGAAAGAATTGAGAAAGGCCAAGGAACCTGAAGATTTACAGAAGCACCCCATAGCAATGTAACATTGCTTCCTGACTGTTTTCTTTACGTTTATATCAGAGACATTTACAAAAGATCACTAGAGATTTGGGAAGATTAGCAACACTCTCATCGCAACAAGGCTCTAGAAACTTTTTTTCTCTCGACCACATCGGCACTTTTATGGAACTTTTTTTAAAGAAAACAAAACAAGGCGCCATAGAACTTGCAATTTATTGTTTTAAGAACTTGAAACTAACTTGTAGAATGAAATAACCTCTTTACCAGCCTGGTGCGTAGTACTGTAAACTTGTGTAAAGGTTTGCAACACAAAAAAGGGGTTTATTTTCA
Organism: Chiloscyllium plagiosum; assembly: GCF_037043375.1. Taxonomy (NCBI): domain Eukaryota; kingdom Metazoa; phylum Chordata; class Chondrichthyes; order Orectolobiformes; family Hemiscylliidae; genus Chiloscyllium; species Chiloscyllium plagiosum. Next base: position 17,328,536 of record NW_028270175.1, on the reverse strand, counting down.
GGAATAAGCAAATGTATGTAGAGAAATCAAACAAAGAGTGAAGAAAAGCAGGTGAGTGAACTGAGGGGAGTATTAGAATGACTGAGAGGGTGATGCACAGCTTATGTGGACGAATAGCCTGAGGCAGGAAGTGACAGATATCGCATGTGCCACTTGTTGGGCGTGATCATATCCACACTCTGCTGATAGGAACTGGTCCAATAAAAGGCATACAGCTTCCTTCTTTGACCTACCTCCCTACTTTTATAAAGAGCTGCTATCAGTCAACGTGCTGCAACAATATTATTGATAGTCCAAACTTGGGTTTTTAGGAAAGAGGAGAGCGATGTTTAATGTCAGTTGCCAAAATACTGGGGGGAAGCCAGCAGGCTGTGTTATAATTATTCTATTAAGTGGATTTTGTGTTCATTTCTGGGTGAGTTGGTCATTTTCCTTCCCTCCACCCCAAACCCAGGTCTGTCTTCTTTATTTCCTGAATGGGACACCCAGAAATTACAGTCCTAATAACCTTTGAAGGACTAACAGTAGTTTATTGGGGCCAGAAGTACAGAGCAATATGAGGCTATGACTTTTTTTTAGTACATTTGGGCAATGTTATGGATTCTTACTAGATGTGTTTTATTGTGAGATTTGAATTTTCACCATCAGTATTGCAAAATCAGTCAGTATTTCAATTGTTGATGAAAATATACTTGGTTGGAGAAAATCAGACACTGCAGACACTAATGGTCTCTGATTTCCAGAACCTCATCATTTAAGAGGTGCCTGTTACTGAGCAATAAGACAGAACACTGGGCAGAATCAATGTGCTAGGGAATGTTTGAGTATGCTGGAGCTTGCTTGATGAGCATGCTTGCAACTTTAAGCTACTGTCAGTCTAATAGGGCTGAACTTTTGGACTCCGCTGTGGCTAGGACAAAAGGCAGCAGAGTCTTGGAAAGCCACTACTGGCTGCATATCAGTTTCCCAGTACCAAGTCGTTTTAGTGAAAACAGAATTGGGACTAGCAGGGCTATACACACTTCCTTTGCACCAGATTGTCTCTTAGGCCCAACTAAGAGACTTGTGTTCAATTAAAGGAGGCCAATTTGGAAATTTCCAATTTCCTGCACTGACAGGGGCCAGTTTGAATGCATGAAGGTGGGCACCTTGCGGCAGATTTGGGGGCCTGTGCTCCAGGTATGCCAAGAGCATCTCCCTGTCATATGCAGCCTGGTAAAGGCATTCGCTCCCCCAGTATCCCCAGACATTGGTGGCCAGACTGCAAAGAAAACTGTTATAAATAAAGACTGAAAGAAAATTGGTGAACACCTGCATGTTGAAACACATTCTTTGTTACTTAACTTCCTTCTGCAGTTACTGCACCTTTCAAGCTGGAAGGCCTCTGGTTCTACAGCTTCAAGAGTTCAGCTGCCTTCCTTAATTGGGGCTTTAGGACTTTTTGTTACCTGTGCTACTCTGAACCACACCAGTGTCCAGGTAATCATTAGTCTATGTGAATGCTGGAGATCCCAGAACAGTACGAGGACATTTTTTTTGTATTCACTCGTGGGACATGAATGTCACAGGCTCGGCCAACATTTATTATCCATCCTGCATTGCCCTTGAGAAGGTGGCGGTGAGCTGCCTTCTTGAACCATAGCCGTCCTTCTGCTGTAGGTAGACTCAAATGCACGCTAAGGAGAGAGTTCCAGGATTTAGACCCAACAACACTGAAAGAATGGTGAGATATTTCCAAGTCAGGATGGTAGTGGCTTAAAGAAGAACTTGCAGGTGGTCGTGTTCCCATGCATTCTGTCATGGGTTGTTTTAAGGTTCTGTCTGAGGATCTTTGGTGAATTACCGAAAAGACAGTCTAAATGTATACAGTGCTAAAAAAACACTGTATTTTATCACCTTGAATCCTGACTCTGTGGGATGTTTATTTCACTCCCAGTTTGAGTAATTTTAGATTCAAGCCTTGTATAATTCAAGCCTTGTATAATTCAAGCAGTAGATTTAAATTTATTGATTTATATATAGATTTATTGAGTTTAACCTCATCTCAACCAGATTCAAACTTTACACATCAATTGAGTTTGGCAGAGAATCTTAAAGCATTTATACTGCATAAAAATATGCAACATATGCCATTTTTAGCCAGCTGAGTATTCAGAATCCCCTCAGGTGCTACGTTGAAGTGGGTCAGTTAAAAAGATAATATAAAAATTTTAAATAATGGAGTGAATAAATCTGCATAAAGTGTTATTAGAAAGTTTTTCAAAATGGTGTTAGTAAATTGGAGTACTACAGGAGCTGAGAGAGATTTGAAGGTAGTGCATCAGTTCATTTCAGAATTTCTACCTAAAAGTGCATGAGGTCCCATGTATTTCTGTGAAGACATCCTGCTCCCTATCTCCTTCTCATCAATATTCTCTTTTGTTTCCTTTTCTCCTCTCTTGAAGACCAGTACTGGCTACAGTTCATCTCTCCCGAGTGTTTTTGCATGAACTAAGCCAATATTTATCATTCAAACAACATTGTATAAAACAGACTGAAAATTATTTATACTGATGTTTGAAGGTACTTGCAGTGTGCAATTTGCTGCCACTTTTTCTGTATTATACAGTCATGCTTTTCAGGATGGAGGCTTCATTGGTTGTGAAATGCCTTGGTATGTCTGAGGTTGGGAAAGGTAGTACATCAATGCATGTTGTTTCTTGCTTTCTTTACATTTTCAAGTGCTTATTTATCACGAGTCTTGGCCTGTCCTAGCCAGGTATTAATAATGGAGTTGATAGGCAGGTGGTAAGGAAAAGGGAAAGAAGGGGACTGATTGAAAGTTTGGAAATAAATGAAAAGAAAACTTACATTTATATAATGTTTTTCATGACTACCAGACGTCTCGAACCACTATTTAGGCAATGAAGTACTTATTGAACTGTAGTCACTGTGTTGTAGGAAACACAACAGCCTATTTGTATGCTGCAAGTTCCCACAAGCAATGTGATAGTGACCAGATAATCAGTTGTTACGATACTAAATGATGGACAAGTATTAACCAGGACATCAAGGATAACTTGCCTGATGTTCAAAATAATAGGATGGGATCTTTTATATTTACCTGAGAAGCTGGACACGGTTTACCATTTCATCCTAAAGACAGCACCTTTGATAATGCACCGTTGCCTCAGGACTGCATTGGAGTACCAGCCTTGACTCTTGTGCTCAAGTCCTGGAGTTGCCGGAGAGGGTTGAACTTGGTTGGGCAAGGGAGCCTAGACTCAGTTTGACAATGGTACCAGGTTATTCTTATGGAGCTCTGAGGTCCATTCCTTCCTCCCAGTCCCATTCAAATAATCAAGTACTAACCATGGCCTCCTTTGGAGACTAGACCAGATGGGTGAAGTGCAGGGTTCCTTCCACCCAGAAGAGTCCAAACTGAATTAAATGCCTATACATTAGTCCTGCGCTTCTTTGAGACAGTGCTGGTCACCTCTTCCACACAGCCTGTAGGAAGCTTTCATCCTCAGGTGTTTTGGAGGCATAACCACCTTATTCCAATCAGGCAGCTGTGCATTTGTTTTTCTTTGTTTATGAATAGTTTGATTTTTTTTTGGTTTGACAGTCAACCATGGGGACGCATGTCTTTTCACCAATTCACATAGTTTTTGTGAAGACCAAGATGACTGAAAGAGCAAGTGTACTTGTTGGAACAGTGCAGAAAATTAAGTTAACTCTACTTTCCCATACACATATATGGCCTTCTGAGACCAACAGTGGTGAAATTGGCACTGCCTTGATTTCCACCTCCTATACTAGTTAGGTAGGTTGAAGAGAGACAATGCCTTCTATTGGACCATCTATTTTTCCTGTTGTAAAGGGGTAGGTGTTTCAGGTTAAGTTTAAACTGGGATATAGACAGAAATTCAATCCTTTATAAATTTATTATCTACATTGAGCCCAGTGCTGTGGTCAGATAGGAAACTGCTTCACTCTCAATGGATTGATCTACACTGTGAAATCCGCACACTTTATTTCCCTTTTTTAAACATTGTTTTCAATCACAGAATAGTAGCTTAATAGAATGCTACCAGAGAACTACCTGTACTATTAAAAGCATGGAATGATAGCTAGGAACTGTAAACACCACAGTATTTTCAGTAGGAAGTTGTTCCTTTGCTTTACAAAGGCATGTTGTCATTTGATACATCACTGGCAAAGCTGTTGAGTCGAAGCACGATCGCTGACTGTGGTATCAGTCAACCTAAAGTTTCCAAAGCGAGAGCCTTTCCCACTTAAACTGTATTTCAAGCTGAGGTCAAATGGAATGGGAAGAAATGTAAACTAGTGAATAAATAAAAATTTGAACAAATACGCAAATTACTTAAACTTCACCACCACCCCATCCAGGATATGTTAACTCTTTGAGGGCACCATAGAACAGTTCTTTATAATCTTTATTTTGTTCCTTCAGCAGATAAAAACATTGTGACATAAAAGATTTTGTTTTGCCTTTTGAGTTCATGATGTATGTAACAGACACATTGAAGCCTGTGACCGACTGGTGATAGTTACAAATTGAAATTGAGGTGGCACATGGAGAACACGTGTGTCAAGAACATGCAGGGCGAGGGTCCCACAATTTCCCACCTATTTGTGAGCAATGCTCCCTAGCTTTTCTCTACCTGGCCACAGTGCACAGCAAAAGAAGGAAATTGTAGGAGGGGAGGAAAAGTTCCACATAAGCTGGGTGTTAGCCTTTTCCAAAAACTCCCAAAACCTTTCTTCCTCAACAGTCGCTGTCACCTAGCTAGTGTCCTGTCACGTCCAGCACTTTATTTTGCCTTACTTTATAACTTTTTATTTAGTCTAAACTTTTTTTAATATATAAATAATATATAAATAGTTTATTTAAAGCTTTGATTATTTAATTTATTTTTTGTTTTCTTTTTGTTTTAAAAAGCATTTAAGCTTTTTTAGCCTTTCAAAATAGGACGATTTTTTTGAGGGGTCACATTCATTGCCTTGACATCATACAAGCCAATAATGACTAGTGTGATGTATTCTGCTGGCCAGTAATGTCCATATTCTTGGCTACTGTCAGTAACCTGGTGGACTCTGTATATATTGAAGAACATGATAGGGAAATGAGTGCAAAGTGAATAAAAAACAGGGGATGCCAACAATGAATTATTTTACTGTGAGTTGTAACAAGATTGGTGAAGGCAGAATGGGAATTTGTATAGTTTTATCTGAATGAGCTAGCAATGTGGATATACTGTTTGTATATATTGTATATATACTTAAGAACAATGAAAAAATGGAGATATGTGCATGACTGTAATGAAAAAACAAAACAAAAGGAAGTATTAGAAGCAAACGACCTGTAAAATGAAAAAAAATCACTGTAAGAATTCCTTATTTTAAATGTTCTTTAGAAGGACATTTTTGCTAAAGCATGATTAATTGCAAAAAAAACCTACTGTACTTAGAATTAGAAAACGAACAGCAAAATGATATAACTGAAAAGTTTACATTTACATATTTCTTTTCTGTTTGGCTACCAAGACTTATCTCCTTTGCCAATGGGTGCCAAGTAATGTGAATGCTGTATTGCTAAATGAAAAGACACAACATTAAGTTATAATCTTTGCTGAGCAGATTACTGTAAGGATATTATATATATATATAGCATTATACCATAACTCACTCTTTGAAAAGACAGATTAACAGACATTTTTATGTTAAATACTGTGTGTTAAATACCGTGAAGAAACAATGCACATACACACACAAAATAAATTTTAAAAGATATGTACGAACAAAAAAAAAACAAATCTGACAGTAACGGAAAGAATGTCCACTTCATCTGTTCATCAATTAGAAAAACAGGTCATAACATTGCACAAAAAAAACCTTAAAAAAAGAAAATTCTAGAAAATGCAAAGCTTTGTTGCACACTCGCAACAGCCCAGAGTAAGCTACGAAACTCCTGGGGTTGCTGACACTTGCATGTGATACTAGTGTAGGTCCTTCTTTTTTTCTTTCTCTTGCTGTCTTTTCTTTCCTCTCTTTCCCTCTTCTCTCGCTCTGTTTTTTTTTAACCTTTTTAATTTTTCCTTTTTTTTTATTTTTCCTGGTTTTGTATGTCTGCATGTGAGTGTTGCTGGGTCACAGCTGTTTAGAAGCTTTACAAGGGATAGCCCAGCTGCCAGAGTCATGCAAACATTTTAAATTGCCCTTAAAAATTATGTAAGATGTTTTTGAATGCTTTATAATCCTTTCTGCTGTAAATTAAAAAAAACAAAAGAAAAATCTCATGATAGTTTGTTAAATTTATTTCTATTATATATTGTTTTAAACTCATTGTTCTTCTTTCACTGGGCAACTTCTTGACTCTTGGCACTATGGTGCCCTCTAATGGATAGATTGTTGGAGCATTTCTGTTACTGTCTTTTTAATTTCCCAGATTTCCTTCCCCTTGCCTATCCCTGGACCTTACCTTCCCCTTGGACCTAACCTTTCTTCTGGACAGCACGTTTTCCTACACCTCACCTTCTCCTGGCCCACGCATTTCCGGGACCTTATCTTCCCTTTACCTCTTCTTCAGCTGGGGTACAGATTAATGGTGCATTTTGAGTGCAGGATTGCCTAATCAGATTGGATGTATTCATCACATGACCTCCAGACTCCAACCACCTCGTTCTGTCAAACAGCTTCTTAACTCATCTTCACTATTTTTTAAATTAATAAATAAAAGTTTTCAAGGAAAATGGAAAAACTACATAACATTTTGTCATGTCCCTTATAATTCTCACGTTGGGTTGCTCACAGTGGCATTCAGATGATTCATCTTAAATTCCTGGAGACTTGAGGACAATCTGGAGGGTTATGGACTCTACCACTTGGCCATCATTCATCAGTCAGCCTAGACAATAAATGTCAATAGGTTGTTGAACCATGTAGGGCATCACAAGCAAACTTGTATGCTGTTTCCAACTGACTTGTGCACACATGCTCTTTCCCACTTGCGTTAGTGGAATAAAATCTGGAGCTGAAAGTTTGGATAGTGTTTCTTTCAGCTGTCCATCCTGTTGCATTCAAACTGTCTTATCTGAAACTAGATTCTCTGGCTGTCAGCAACAATCCCAGTGAAGACTGAGCATTTTAATATTGCACCTTGGGTCTGGATGACTGTGCGTTGCCAATCAAAGCAACTTATCCCCATTCTTTCCATCTATGTTCATGCATATTTCTGTGGCCAGTGCAGTAGATTTCTCTGTCTCCACCTATGCTATTCTTCTGAACTACACTAAATCTCTGATTTCTATTTGTGTCCCTCTGTCCCCATCCCTTCACCATGAGTGCTGGTGCGATAAATTTACATCTCACTGGTTAGGCCATGCCTTCAGGCATTGCTGTGAAACTGCCCCAATAACTGGTTGCAAAATCCACCAAGAATAGGGGCAATTATTGATGAGATAATACCTTAGCAGCTGCCCCTCTGTGTGCCGCCTTCTTCCAGGCATGGTGTCACCCTTAGGCGTTAAATCAGAGGCTGAAACATTAGCTTGTTGTGTCTCTATGGCAACCTCAAAGGCAGAACAATCAAGCTCAAGTAAACTAACAAATTGGATGCATGGTCTTCAAATGAGGAGGAAATCAACAGGTCAAACTAAAAAAGAGTGATGCTCTCATTGAAGATACCCCACTGATTGTGCTTTTGTTGAAGATTTACAAAAAGCCAACACTTGAACATTCAAGCCAAACTTGTGCCTCCAGCAATGAGAATTGCTCTACCAAGGGGAGGTAATGGCCTAGTGGTATTATCGCTGGACTGTTAATCCAGAGACCCAGCTAATGTTCTGGGGACCTGGGTTTGAATTCTGCCACGGCTGATGGTAGAATTTGAATTCAATCTAAATCTGGAATGAAAACTCTAATGATGGCCATGAATCCATTGCCAATTGTTGAAAAAACCCACCTGGTTCATTAAAGTCATTTAGGAAAGGAAACTGATGTCTTCACCTGGTCTGGCCTATATGTGACTCCAGACCCAAAGCAATGTAGTTGACGCTTAACTGTCCTTTAGGCAATTAGGGATAGGCAATAAGTGCTGAACAGCCAGCAATGGCCTTTTCGTATGAGTGAATTTTAAAACCCAAGGAGATGGATGACTGCAACATCTGACAGATTTTATTGAAAGGCAGGAGTAATCCAGATTGAAGGTCTGGTTTAGTGCACCAAATTAAACGGAAATACAATACCAACTTTCCAAACTCAGCTCTATAGTTGTCAGACAAAATCAATGGGTGAACCTCTTTGGTTGCCTGCACAATCACGATGGCTAATGTGAAAGCAATATAGCTTTAAGTCCTGGAAGCTCGTCAGCTGTCTGCCATTTTGGTCACAGTTAAGGTGAGCAAGAGGAAAAATTGAAACACAGAAAACTGTGAATGAAATGGATTATTACAGGATAAATCCACCAAGACTAATAATGACCACCAAGACCACTCTCTAACTAATAATGACCATAAACTCATCGGCACATAGGCAGCCTTTGCTGAATACCCCTGAACTCTGCTATCTGCTTAAAAATGAACCATCTGACATCCCCATTGCCTCTTCTTCTCAGTATTCCTCTAAAAATTGCAAAATCACTATGAAGAATCATGGTTAATGTTTGCCTTAACACATCATGCCATAATCAACTGGCTCCACCAATGGAGCAACAGGTTTCCACAGAGTGAATGTACAAACACTTAAGCGAGACTAACTTTCCTAATCAGCAGGCCTCATCACTCTGGCCTCTGCAATGATTAATGGCATGGACATTAGTGGGGTTGGGCAACAAACAAAGGAAAAAAGTTCAGAATCTAAAATGAAAGGATGGAAACTCAAAATACTACTCTGAATGATGTGACAAGTATGTGGTTTATCCCTTTGTTCCTGCAGTGCTGTGTTACTTCCTACCTATCTTACACTTCTTGAGGCAAAATATCGATTTACACACCCAGGAAACAGCACTTCCAAAACCTTTTTACCTGACATAGTGCTATTCCAAAAGCCAAGTATCTACATTTAGCAAGTGTGTAAATTGTCAGGTTCTTATGAGAATCTTTTTCCCTAAGATTAGTAAGCCTGTGGAACATGATGGATGCTGACTCTATTTCCAACTACATAAAGCAAATGGACCAACGTTTGACTGGAGCAATGACTGCATCATAAAGAAGGTGAGTGCCTTTCTAAACATTTTGTGAATTTCTTGGACTGCTTTCAATTGTCTGAGTAGATCAGAGATGTAGTTGACTTATTCCCAACCAGTGGTTTTCTTTTTCATTGGCATGTATGTTTGCTTTTCCTAAGTGATTACATTAGCTGTGGAGAGATGGTGGAGGTTTGCGAGTGCGGTATATAGATGGGAGGAGACTGTCTGGTCACAATGCACCAGTCACCATCATAGACCAGCCGGATTTTTCCATACTGTCAGCCTTTAATGATGTATTATATTAAATGAGTCACTTTGGTGATGAACAGAAATGCTTCTATTTCATTTGTTGGGGAATCTAGAGCAAGGCAACACAATGTAAAAGTAGAGCTCAGCTATTCTGGAGTGATAGCAAGAAGTAAATAACTAATGAAAAGGAACGGCATACTGATCTTTTAAATTTCTGTTGATCAGTCCTTCACAACTCAACTACTAGAAAATGGGACTATTGTAAATTTAAAATAGTTTTTGGTAGTGCACACTCAACAGGCTAAAGGGCCTCTTCTGTATTGTATGATTCTGTGATGCTATGCACAGGTGACGCAAAATGGACTTCAGTGCATGTTATGATCTCCATTAAACAGTTCTGGAAGTGTGGCAATAGTAAAAGATGATGCACTATGGGTCCTCTTGTCTACATTTAAATGACATCATTATCAGTAGACACACAATCTGCATCAGGTCTAATGCATTTTCTGGCCCGGAAAGATTGACAGCAATTAAAAATGTCTTCCTATAAATGAGTGTTCGGGTTTGGCATCAGGTGTATCTATGGGCAATGTAGAACGCTGACTTGCATTGTAATTGTAGGACTTCAGTGCAATGCTCAGAAGACCATGGGTACAGTTTAAACCTAATCTGCTTAACAGGAAACTGGTAGAGTGTTGTTTTGACACCTCACTCACTGAATAGCAATAACAAGCAGAAAAACTAGAGTCCTTGGGTTTTGCAACTGGCTAATTGGGTTAATATTATCCCTCCAGAGTCACAGTGTGATATAGCATAGAAGGAAGCCACTTGGCACTTCATACTGGTGCCAGTTCTTTGATAGAACCCCAATCCTACTTCCCTGCTCCTGTCCTGTAATATTTTTACATTGAAATACTTTTCCTGATCTCTTTGAATGTTACTGTCAACACTGCTTCAACCTCCCAGCAGTGTATTCCGGATCAGACCAATATATTGTGTAAAAAGCTTTTCTTCATGTCACTTCTGGTTCCTCTCACAGCTCTTTAAGTCTGTACCCCATGCTTACCAACGCTTCTGCTGCGAAAAATAATTTTTCCATATTTACTCTGTGGAAAATGAGAATAAATGTTGTTTTCACAGATTACTTGAAATATGAGACTGGCTTAGCTTCTCTCAGAATTGATTAAGGCCCCCAAAGTGAACAAGACAACTTTCAGGTTTGGCAGGGTTTGGATCATATTTAGATTAGATTACAGTGTGGAAACAGGCCCTTCGGCCCAACAAGTCCACACCGACCCGCCGAAGTGCAACCCACCCAGACCCATTTCCCCACATTTACCCCTTCACCTAACACTACAGGCAATTTACCTAACATGCACGTTTGTGGGAGGAAACCAGAGCATCCGGAGGAAACCCACACAGACACGGGGAGAATATTCAAACTCCACACAAAGAGTCGCCTGAAGCGGGAATTGAACCCGGGTCTCTGGCGCTGTGAGGCTGCACTGCTAACCACTGTGCCACCCAATTTCATCCTAGAGGATGAAATGATCTGGTCTCACATGAAGCACTATAGGTCAAGTCTGTTGCAGCCTGGAGGGATGCCACTTGTGGAGGATCACACAGGTGCATTGGACATCATTATATTACTGTCCCAAAGGTTTTGTGCCACTCAATTGCTTTTGGAATCAAAGAACTTTTGGAAGCTCCTCCTACCAGAAGTGTTACTGGCAGTTGGTTCACTGTGGTGAATAAACATAACAAAACTCTGTCACAACTCCCTCCAAAACCATGGGTGGCATGATAGCTCAGTGGTTAGCACTGCTGCCTCATCGCCCCAGACACCGGGTTTGATTCGAGCCTTCCAGTCTGTATGAGGTTTGCACATTCTCCCTGACTCTGCATGAGTTTCCTCAGAGTGCTCCTCCCATGGTCCAAAGATGTGCAGGTTAGGTGGACTGGCTCATAGTGTTCAGGCTAAGTGGGTTAGCCATGGGGAATTTGGGGATAGGGTGGAGGGGTGGAATGCTGTTGGTGCAGGCCCATTGAGCCTGCACCTGTCAATAAAGTAGGATGCCAATTTTCCTTTGTTTGTGACATCTGATCAATTCATGCAAACCATGCAGGGCAGCTCCAGACTAACACATTTGACCTGGTGGATAACTGTGTTTTAAATATGATATTGGTGCCAAGAATGCCATGAGGCATTGGTATTGGCAAACACTTCCGCCTCAGGTGAGAGGGAAGATATGATGAGCAGGGTGCCATAGAGACATGGTGCGTACTTAATGAGATGAGTTTTGGTAAACAGTGAGAGATCTTGCTAGGTCTCACAGATGGAAACCCAGCATGCAGGCTTAATGGGCCAAATAGTCTGTAGGGAACTATGAAAGCATTACGGCAGTGAAGTGATGGACAACATATAAGCCTATGTTGCTGTGTGAAAGAGCAGCGATTAAGAAATAAACTTGTCGATATAAGCTATTCGAACTGTCCTTGTTTTACATTTGCTTGTTTATTTTAAAAACTCTCATCCCACTGTGGTTTGCTTAAACTGAATGCTGAAACAATGGGGCCATGACAATGTTGTGGTCAATTGGAGAGATTGAATTGACTTAAAATTATAATATAGAAATGAAAGGTGACCAGATGTTGTAATAAACCCAAGTGGTTCAAAAATGTATCTTTGGGAAGTAAACGTATTCTCCTTAGCCATTATGATCTATGACTTCAATTCACATCAAGTGGTTGACTCTTCAACAGCCTCTTTATTTGCCTAACAAAGCATTCAGTCAAATCAGTAGGAATGGCTGTAACTGCTGGCCCTGTCAGTGTTACGCTTATCTTGAATATTAATTTCAAAAAATCATTGAAACGTTTAGCAGTTGTTACCAAATTCTGTTCACATTTGATTTGCAGCCTGATTGCCAAAATTTCTCTCCTTTTGGAATTCAAGACACAACTGTCATTGGGAGGCACAAATTACAAATCCAACATTTATCATATTTATTTTTCAGAAGCTATTAAAATATTTAAAGTTAATACACTTTTTGGAAATCATTTGCTGATGAATTTTCTACTCCTCAATTTGGGTCTTCTTGTGTCTCACAACATTCTGTATGCAAGGAATCATAAAATGGTCCTCTAAAACAGTCACTGGCAGGTCCATAAGAACATTACAGGATAATATAAAATTGAACTAATGTTTACAAGAAATCAGTTAAATGTCAATATTGGCAAGTTTCATGCTGGGTTTCCATCCGTGAGACCTAGCAAGATTTCTCACTGTTTACCAAAACTCATCTCATTAAGTATGCACCATGTCCCTATGGCACCCTGCTCATCATATCTTCCCTCTCACCTGAGGCAGAAGTGTTTGCCAATACCAATGCCTCATGGCATTCTTGGCACCAATATCATATTTAAAACACAGTTATCCACTAGGTCAAATGTGTTAGTCTGGAGCTGCCCTGCACGGTTTGCATGAATTGATCAGATGTCACAAACAAAGGAAAATTGGCATCAACTTTATTGACAGGGACCTGGAAGTCCTTGTGGATGGCATGGTGCAGAGGAAGGCTGTTCTCTTTCCTCAGGACTGGCAGAGGAGACTATAACATTAGATACTGCCATCTCTGGTCCAAGGTTGACACTTGGGTCAGTGCTGTTTCCTTGGTTCAGACAACACCCAGCAATATAGAATGAAGATTAATGAGCTTCTCCACTCCACAGGGGTCAGTGCCACAATATTCTGTCTGCTATCTTACCCACCTCTTACTAACAGTCTCTACTAGTCTCACTATTGCATGTAACATCTTCCTTCACTCACCCTCAATTACCCAATTTCCCCTACATTACTAACCCTGCATGGCCTCTGCACTACCCATTCTCTTATTCATGACACCTCATCATTTGACCCCATCTGTGTCACCACTAACAGCCATTTTCATCTCAGTTCCTCTAGGGCAGAGAGTGCCATGACAAGCGGTGGGGTACCTGATTTTCACAAGGAGAGGATCCTGACCCAGGTCAGTTAGGACTGTGACCAATCCTGTGGTGATGCCAAAACTTAAATGTCTCAGCAACCAAGTAAGAATCATTATCCATTATCATGTAGGGTCAGCATGGTGGCACAGTAGTTAGCACTGCTGCTTCACAGCACCAGGACCCAGGTTCAATTCCAGCCTTGTGTGACTGTGTGGAGTCTGCACGTTCTTCCTGTGTCTGCACAGGTTTCTGCCAGGTGCTTCGGTTTCCTCCCACAGTCCAAAGATGTGCAGGTTAGATGGATTGGCCATTCTAAGAGCTCATTGTGTCCAGGGATTTGCAAGCTAGATAGATAAACCATGGTAAATTCAGGGCTACAAGGATAGATTAGGAGGCTGGATCTGGGTGGGATACTGTTTGGAGGGTCGGTGTAGACTATTGGGCTGAATGGTCTCTTTCCACACTGTAGGGATTCTATGATCCCCTTACATGCATTCTGTCTTTTGTCTCCTGCAGGTACCACTGGAGTCTGCATATATCCACAGTCAAGAGAATGACTCTATAAGACACTTCCTGCTCCACCACGTCTGTAGAAGGAAATGGACATGATGGATGTTGAGGTTAGGGATAGATGTTTGATTACTCTAGGTCAAGTTGGCATAAGGTGGGTGGAAGTGTCAGGTATTCTAAAGGGTATTAAGATGGACAAGTCCCCAGGTCCAGATGGGATCTATCCTAGATTACTGAGGGAAGCGAGAGAGGAAATAGCTGGGGCCTTAACAGATATCTTTGCAGCATCCTTGAATATGGGTGAGGTCTCGGAGAATTGCTAATGTTGTTGCCTTGTTTAAGAAGGGTAGCAAGGATAATGCAGGTAATTATAGATTGATGAGCCTGACATCAGTAGTAGGGAAGCTGCTGGAGAAGATACTGAGCAATAGGATCTATTTCCATTTGGAAGAAAATGGACTTATCAGTGATAGGCAGCATGGTTTTGTGCAGGGAAGGTCATGTCTTACAAACCTAATAGAATTATTTGAGGAAGTGACAAAGTTGATTGATGAGGGAAGGGCTATAGATGTCATATAAATGGACTTTAGGCGTTTGATAAGGTTCCCCCTGGTAGGCTGATGGATAGAGAACTGGCTGGGCAACAGGAGACAGAGAGTAGTAGTGGAAGCATGTTTCTCAAAATGGAGACCTGTGACCAGTGGTGTTCCACAAAGATCTGTGCTGGGACTATTGTTGTTTGTGATATACATAAATGATCTGGAGGAAGGTATAGGTGGCCTGATTAGCAAGTTTGCAGATGACACTAAGATTGGTGGAGTAGCAGATAATGAAGGGGACTGTCAGAGGATGCAGCAGAATATAGATAGATTACAGAGTTGGGCAGAAAAATGGCAGATGGTGTCCAATGTGGTCAAATGCAAGACGATGCATTTTAGAAGATCCAATTCAAGAGCAAACTATACAATAAATGGAAAAACCCTGTAGAAAATTGATATACAGAGAGAACTGGGTGTTCAGGTCCATTCTACCCTGAAGGTGGCAATGCAGGTCAAGAAGGCATACAGCATGCTTTCCTCCATCAGATGGGGTATTGAGTACAGAATTGGCAGGTCATGTTACAGTTGTATCAGACCTTGATTCGGCCACATTTGGAATACTACATACAGTTCTGGTCGCCACATTACCAAAAGGATGTGGATGCTTTGGAGAGGTTGCATACGAGGTTCACTAGCATGTTGTCTGGTATGGAGGGCTATGAAGAAAGGTTGAGTAGATTAGAATTATTTTCATTAGAAAGACAGGGGTTGGGGGGGGTTACCTGATTGAGGTCTACAAAATCATGAGAGGTATAGACAGAGTAGACAGGGTGGATAGCAAGAAGTTTTTCCCCAGAGTGGGGGGCTCAATTCTTAGGGATCATGAATTCAAAGTGAGGGGGAAAAGTTTTGGGAGATACGCATGGAAAGTTCTTTACGCAGAGGGTGCTGGGTGCCTGGAACATGTTGCCAGTGGAGATGGTAGAGGCGGGCATGGTAACGTCATTTAAGATTTATCTAGCAGTTACATGAATGGGCTGGGTGCAGAGGGATAGAGATCTTGGAAAATAGACGACAGGTTTAGATAGAGAATCTGAATTGGCACAGGCTTGGAGGGTCAAAGGGCCTGTTCCTGTGCTGTAATTTTCTTTGTTCTTTGGTCTTCAATCCCTCAGATTCCTCAGAGGAAGCACCAGCAAGACTGCCTCTTGCAACCTTCATCAGCTCAGATACAGACACCTCATTGGGGCAGCAGCTGGTCAAGAAAGAAATACCCCAGGTCAACTCCAGTTGAACCCCAGTTTCCCAAAGGAGAGATGGGAATACTAACCACTATACTAAGGAGGAAACAACTCCAGGTGTGGTGGCAGCCATTTTCATCACCATTGTGTACCTGCTATGTGAATCACAATGTAAAGAAACAACAGTCATGCTTCATGCAGTGAGTCGTGTAGTCAGCCTCTTAGTCCAGATAACCTCCAAAATGTTCATATTCCCTTCTTGATTTCCTTCCCTGTCAACGGATTCTGGGTAATCTAAGATGGAGGGTGGGGAAAAAAACGTGGCTCTAAGAGCTGCTGCTTTTTTGAGGTATTTTCAGTGTTGAAGCTGATTTCCTCATTCTAGGAGCAGTACTACTGTTTAATAAGCTGTTGCATTATTTTGGAACTTTGGAGGAGAAAATATCAAAATAACAGCACTTTAAAAAGGAGGAAGACAAAGATAGGTTGTGACCACAAGGGAGGTGAATCAGAGAAATAAACTTGCACTGCTGTCTAACCCAACAGTGAATCTGCACAGCTGACTGTTCTGCTGTTTAATTTCAAGTATCTCTGGACATTGGAGTTCCTCAAAGAAAAATTAACAAACAGCAAATTTCACAGCTGACCTTGGAGAAACCTGTGTGGGAGTGCTCATAGTAGGGGAGCCACTAAGTGACTTTTTAAAGTGTAACCTTCCTGTTTTTTTTGTAAATCTACAATAGTAAGTAATCTGGGTTCTGTTTTGATTATATGTTTTATTGAGAACTGTCTTTTGATTAAACTTTAAAAATATAATATATAGGTACTAAGTTAGCCCGGAGCAGAGATTTTTAGAGCACTAAGACTGTGCTATTTTCTGTATCTGTAGATTGTTAAGGTTCAAAAATGGCCTTTAGTAGAGTGATGTGCTCTTTCTGTCGGATATGGGAGATTAGGGAGAATTCCCACGTTATTGATGATTATGTTTGCAGGAAGTGTAGTTGGTTGCAAATCCTACTGGATTGCATAGATTGGCAGTTAGAGGCATTGAGGTATTTACAGAATAGCTGGTCCATCGATTTGTCTTTGTTTGTACTGAATTCTGGATTCATGATCTGAGACATCAGGGTTCATTAGGACCTAATAAGCCAGTCCAACTGTGGTCAAGTCAGGGGTGGGACTGCAGTGCTTGGGTTAGAGGTCGAGAGTTAAAGCTGTGTGAGGGTAGGGTCCAGGGCCAAGAGCAATATTAGGGGGCCCGCGATTTTCATCCCTGTCCCTGTCCCTGCCTGAATGTCAGCAATTTTGTCTTTGAATGATGGGGTGTCTTACAGCTGATTTTGGATCAGCTATTGTTCTACATCATTGACTTGAAAGGAAATGCAAACCTTGAGTGTAAATTATTTGACCTACCCAATATCATCTATTTGATACGAGCATCCAAAGTCAAAATTACCCCCTATGCATTTAATTTTAATAATTCTAAATAGCGCTGTAATACCTCAACACTCGGGCAAGCATAGTCAAGTAGCGTTGTGAACCCCTAATCCTAACCCTAACCCTATCACACATTCCTGATGAAGGGCTTATGCCCGAAATGTTGACTCTCCTGCTCCTCGGAAGCTGCCTGAACTGCTGTGCTTTTCCAGCACCACACTTCTTGCATTATTACGTCAAAATGAACACTGATTTCTAGGGTACTGAATCTAGAATTCAGTACAAAGACAAATCAATGGACCAGCTATTCTGTAAATTCCTCAATAACTCTAACTGCCAATCTATGCAATTCGGTAGGATTTGCAACCAACCACACTTCCTGCAGACATAATCATCAGTAACATGGGAACTCTCCCTAATCTCCCACATCCGACAGGAAGAGCACATCACTCTACTAAAGGCCATCTTTGCAACTTAACAATCTACAGATGCAGAAAATCTCTGCTACAGGCTAACTTAGTACCTATGTTTTATATTTTTAAAGTTTAATCAACAGACAGATCTCAACAAAACATATAATCAAAACAGAACCCACAGTACTCATTATTGTGGATTTACAAAAAAAAACTCACTAAGGTTACACTTTAAAAAGCCACTTAGCGGCTCCCCTGCTATGAGCTCTCCCATACAAGTTTCTCTGAGAATTTTGCTGTTTGTTAATTTTTCTTGGAGGAACTCCGATGTCCGGAGATACTTGAAATCAAACAGCAGAACAGATGCTGCGTGTTTTGACTCTGATCTCCAGCATCTGCAGTCCTCATTTGCTACTAGGGCAAACATAGGCTAGGTAAAGACCAAGGTTAGGAGAATTTAGCCCACTACAAGTTCTAGTTTTGCATTAGCTTATTCTGGTTAACAAAGCAAATGAAATAAATTAACTCTACTTTTTTTTTTAACTCACAGGACATTGCTGGCTGGCCAGCACTTTTTCCCCGTCCCTAGTTGCCCTTGAAAAGGGGGTGGTAAGATGCCTTCTTGAACCGCTGCAGTCCATGTGCTGTAGGTAGACCTACAATGCTGTTAGGGAGGGGATTCCAGGATTTTGACCCAGTGATAGTGAAGCAATGGCAATACATTTTCAAGTCAGGCTTTATTAGATTAGATCCCCTATAGTGTGGAAACAGGCCCTTCACCCAACCAGTCCGCACTGACCCACCAAAGAGTAACCCACCCAGACCCATTTCCCTCTGACTAATGCACCTAACAATATGGACAATTTAGCATGGCCAATTCACCTAACCTGCACATCTTTGGACTGTGGGAGGAAACCGGAGCACCCAGAGGAAACCCACGCAGACACAGGGAGAACTTGCAAACTCCACACAGACAGTTGTCCGAGGCTGAAATCGAACCTGGGACCCAGTGCTACGAGGCAGCAGTGCTAACCACTGAGCCACCGTGCCACCCATGGTAGTGGAGTTCCCATTATCTTGTCCTTCTAGATGGAAATAGTCTGGGTTTGGAAGGTGCTGTCTAATGACAATTTCCTCAATGCATCTTGCAGATTGTACTCACTACTGGACCATTCTGTGAGATAGCTCTCCCAGTTTTGGCACCAGCCCCCACATGTAGGACTTTGCAGGGTTTTTGGCCATTATCATTTCCATTGTCTAGGTTGATACCAGGTTATCTATCTGGTTTTGTTTCACTCCTCTGTCAGTTTGCATGCCCTGATTTTTTTGTTTCCCCCATTAACTTTATCTGTCTAGACATTAAGTTGTGAAATTAAATCCATAAATTCTCAAGCCCATTTTTCAAACCGATTCTTGACCTTGCTGCCAATGATCACTGGAACCTGCTCCAGTCTCTAAGGCTCTGAGATCTGCGAGCTGCTCAAATATCTGGCCTTTTGTGGATCCCTGGTTTTAATAACTCCAACATTAGCAGCCATACCTTCAGTCACTTGAGCCTTAAGTTCTGGAGTCATGGAGTCATACAGCACGGATACACACTTTGATCCAACCAGTCCATGCCAACCATAATCCCAAATTAACTAGTCTCGCTTGCCTGTGCTTAGCCCATATCCCTCCAAACCTTTCTTATTTGTGTATTTATCCAAATTTATTTTATATGTTGTAGCCATCCCCACACCCATCGCTTTCTCTGGAAGTTCACGCCACACACAAACCACTCTCTCTGGTAAAAAAAATGCCCCTTATGTCTTTTTAAATCTTTCTCCTCACACCTTGAAAATATGCCCCCTTGTCTTGAAATCCCCCATCCTAGGGAAAAGACATTTGGCACTCACCTCATCCGTATCCCTCATGACTTTATAAAGCTGTATAAGATCACCCCTCAATCTCCTATGCTCCAATGAAAAAAGCTACAGACTATCCAACCTCTCCTTATACCTAAGAGTCTCCATTCCTGGCTATGTCCTGGGAAAATCTCTTCTGAACCCTCCCAGATAATAATATCCTTTATATAACAGGGCAACCAGACTGGAGATGGTACTCCAGAAGAAGCCTCACCAACATCTAGAACAACCTCAACATAACGTCCCAACTCCTACGTTCAAAGATCTGAGCAATGAAGGCAAGAACACTAAACGCCTTCTTAACCACATTGTATATATGTGACACAAACTCCAAAGAATTATGTATCTGAACCCCATCTCTCTGTTATGCAACACTACCCAAGACCCAATTTTTAATTGAATTCTTCTTCATGAAAGTCTCTCCTCTCCATCCTTCTCCTCTCCTTCAAAATGCATCTGAAACCCTGTATCTTTCAGCATGCTTTTGATCATCCATCCTATTATCCCTTTATGTGACTTTGTGGTTGGATACCTCTGCTTTGAAGCACCTCTCTTGTCTACATTGATATATAAATTCAGCTTGTCATTTGTTGATGAGAAAATGACTAGTATAGACAGGCTGATGTACTTAAATTTTCAGATTTCTCCAGTATTTCAGAAACCATCCTGGGAAACGTAATGGCCACTTAACCTTCTGAGGCCCAGTTAGGTCCAAAACCAAAAGAGTGGAAGGACCATGACGAGAGTGGGTCACTACAACTTTTTTCTCACCCATGAACACAAAGGTGTTGCAAGAAATGAGTAATACCACGGGACAATAAACCCTTTCGCTATTTTGAATTGAACAATGAATGTTTCTCCAAATCTAGTGAATCACAAATTTTTCGTCAGAATATTTATTGTTTTGACATTTCAGTTCAGGGAAATGTTACAGATGTCAATGTTCTATATATAAACAGTGGCTGTACTTCAAAACTCCTCATAGGCCTTAAAGTGCTTTGCAATGTCTGGTAATTGTGAAAGTCTACCTTTTTCCACTTATTGTTAACAGTATTTATAAGTGTCTTCTTTCAATAAATAGATAAATGTGAGGTGTTGCATTTTGGTAACGCAAATCAGGGCAGGAGTTAATAGTAGGGTCCTGGGGACTGTTGCCAAACAAAGGGACCTTGGGTGCAGGTTCATTGTTCCTTGAAGTGGACTCATAGGTAGACAGGGTAGTAAAGAAGGCACTTGGTATGCTTGCCTTTACTAGCCAATGCATTGAGTAAAGAAGTTGGGATGTCATGTTGGAACTGTACAGGATATTGATTCGGCAACTTTTAGAATACTACATTCAATTCTGATCTCCCTGCTATAGGAAAGTTGTTATTAAACTTGA
The DNA here is from genome assembly GCF_037043375.1 of Chiloscyllium plagiosum. Lineage (NCBI taxonomy): Eukaryota > Metazoa > Chordata > Chondrichthyes > Orectolobiformes > Hemiscylliidae > Chiloscyllium > Chiloscyllium plagiosum. Next base: position 17,307,685 of record NW_028270175.1, on the reverse strand, counting down.
AAGGGTTCAAAAAAGATTTATAAGGATGTTGCTGGGGTTGGAGGGTTTGAGCTGTGGGGAGAGGATGAATAGGATGGGGCTAATTTCCCTGAGCACTAGAGACTGAGGGGTGTCCTAATGGTGGCTTATAAAATCATGAGGGGCATGGATAGGGTTAATAGCCAAGGTCTTTTTCTCAGGGTAGGACAGTCCGAAAGTAGAAGGCATAGGTTTAAAGTGAGAGAGGAAAGGTATGAAAAGGACCTAAGGGGCAGATTTTTGACGTAGATGGTAGTGTGTTTGTGGAATGAGCTGCCAGAAGAACTAATGGAGGTGGGTAGAATTTCAACATTTAAAAGGCATCTGGATAGGTAGATAAATAGGAAGGGTTCAGATGGAATTATGCTGGCAAATGGGACTAGATTAATTTAGAATATCTGGTTAGTTTGGACAGGTTGGACCGAAAGGTCTGTTTCCATGCTGTACAACTCTGTGACTCTAAATAGGTAGAAATATTTAAGTCTCGCAAAAATATCTGAACTACTCTTGTACAATTGGTTCAGGGTAAGGTAGTAAACTCCTTTACATATTGTATCACAAATCAGCAAAACGGGAAGGAAAATGTTTGTGTTCATTTGCACCTTAGTACATCCACGGCATTGTTTCTTGAGCCATAGTTACCATTTTTATTTGTCAAAGCAAGAAATGAGATAACTTATAATTTCATATTTCCTTGTTTGAATTTTATTCATTTAGAATACCCATGCAGCTGGTTTGCTCACCACAAACTCCCACACACAATATTGTGAGAATGACCGGATATCAGTTTGAGAGATGTAGGTGAAAGGATAACTAATTTGTCAGAATACCAGGGAGAACTTCCCTGCCTTTACTGAATTAATGCTGTAGGAAATTTTACAAGATACAGGAATGCCAAAACAAGAAGGCACATTTCCACTCAACTTGATGGTCTGTGACGTGAGTGCTTTGATTCTAGGAATTTTGGCACTTTCTCCGCTCATTTAATACATATGCTTTCCGAATGCATCTCTTGCGGAACCTTGCCAACTGCTTAATAAGACTAGAATATGCGGTTCTTGTCTCACAGATGTAAAGAAGGGTAGACTTTACCAAAGCTTTGTACACAGCAAGTTTTGTTGTAAGTTTAATATCTCATTTCCTTCAGAGCCTCCTGTGTAAGTGGGAGAATGCTGAGCTTCCTCCAGCAACTGAATACAATGTCAATGCAGACATTTCTGCAGATTGTGCTTCTCGGGTAGGCAAAATTATCTCAAGCCTTCAAGACTATGTCATTGATAGTTTTTGTGTGTGAGGCAAAGTCAGAATTTATGATGAAGTAACTCTATCTTCCTTAAGCTGACCATTAGCCCATAGTCATCAGCTGCTTTGAACAAAACATTCGATGATTCTTTGAAGGCCATGTTCACAGTGTCACATAAGGGCAGAGTCATTGGCAAACAGCAATTCCCATGTCATCTCCTGTTACCTTATTTGATGTATTTTTTCAGATTGAAGTCAGTGTGCTCTGTTCTGAATTGGATGTATATTCTATCAACATTTCCATCAATGTCTGAAATGACTGGAGGAAAGTACTTCTTGTCATACAACTCTCTCTCAATCCTGTAATGGATGGTGGCCTTGCAATCCAGACAAATGGCAAATTAGTCCTATTTACTTTTATATATTTTATTCCAAGGTTTTTTTTTAAATTGGCTTTCGTGGGAAGGGCGGTTCCAAGTGTTGTCACCTCATTGATGGATGTCCATTAATAGCAGCAAGTGGAGACCAATAGGAATTAAGTAAGGTGGAAAGTTCAACTGGCCACAAGGTAACCAAGGTTCACATCTGTGTCACTACGAAATGAAAACTCTTGGACACTCAAAACATCAGTTACAGCATCTTTGTGATCTGATTAAATTCAGTGATTGCAAAGAAAAGTGAATTGTTTTGTTAAGACTAGTACTTAATTGACCAATAAATATTGGACAGAACTTGGAGGACAATTTCCCTGCTTTTCTGTGAGCAGTGTCATGGAATATTTTCACATCCACCAGAGAGGATAGGCAAGGGCTTTTTTAATTTCTCATCCAAACATTTGCACCTCTGACAATGCAGTGTTCCCTCAGTACTACAGAGTGCAAGTTCCTCTATTATGCATTCAAGGCATAGAGTGCATCTGGAACTCGGCAAAAGTGATGGCAACCCTGTAACTAGGATTCCTGATGAAGGGCTTTTGCCTGAAACATCGATTTTCCTGCTTCTCGGATGCTGCCTGACCTGCTGTGCTTTTCTAGCACCACTCTAATCTAGACTCCTGCATCTGGAACTTCCTGTCTCAGAAGAAAGAACACTACCACTTAACTGCAGCTGGCACTGAATTTACATGAACTCTTATTTTGGCACCTGCTTAGGTATGGGAGAAAATGGTCAAGCTCTGGTTAATATACCACTTCGTGAACACTGGAAATATCCACAAAACACATGAAGCCATTGGGGAAAAAACTGCTGTAAACACAGGAAGAAAGAATACTCCAGAGGCTGGCAAGATGCAATAACATCACACTTTATTTCCCTGCTTGTCTCGAGCTACTTCACCATAGCAGTCTGCTTTCAGTTTTACAAAGTTTTCTCTCTTTAAACTAATTTTTCACAAATATGCTTCTTGTGTTTGTCCAATAAAATTTCTCTCAGCTCCAGATTAATTGGCATGATTTTGACTTTGTGTGATGGGTAATAGCAAGTCAACATTGCTTTTATACCTCCCTTCATTTTCATTTCTATTGATTTTCAAATTAGGTTCAACAAGCTGCAGACTAGTTATCGCCTGTTTTGTATTATCACACAGTCAGGATCTACCCCTGTTCTCTGCTGCATTTTCTCTAGCTCCATTCACGTTCTTTCAAGTGACCTTTCTCAGTGGGGGTGAGTCCATTGACAGGGCAGTGTCCAGATAGTTGAACATAGAGGACATCATCTTGTTCTGAGGTCCACATGTTTAGGGGCCTTCTCATTCTTGTGCCTTTAGTATTGCACCAAATGTGCTTTTCATTGACGAGGGTTAGCCCCATGCAGAGGTGCTGTCCTTGGGATGCATTGTTAAAATGATGTCCCTGTCTTTCCCTGAAGAAAGTGAGAAGGGAAGGCTAGTAAAATTGCAATATTTAAAAGGTATCTGGATGGGTATATGAATAGAAAGGGTTTGGAGGGATATGGGCCAGGTGCTGGCAGGTGGGACTAGATTGGGTTGGCGGCATAGACGAGTTGGACCAAAGGATCGGTTTCCATGCTGTACATCTCTCTGACTCTATGACTGAGTGGTGAGGTAGTGATAGGCAAACACAGGTAGAGGGTATGATCTGGTTGGTCGGTCAGAGGAATGGAAGAGAGGGCTCTTTGACCACACCGTGAAACAAACTCGCTACTCCTCCTGATGCTGCCTGGCTTGCGGTGTTCTTCCAGCATCCTGCTTGTCTACCTTGGATTCCAGCATCTGCAGTTTTTTTGTCTCTTACCTGTAAGGTACGTCTGGGACCTTGATGGTGAGGAGGGAGGAGGGAAATGAGCAGATATTACACCTTCTGTAATTGCATGGGAAGGTGCGGTGGGGATGTGAGGAGATGTTGGGAGTGAAGGAAGAGGGTACCAGTGTGTCCCGGAGTGAACAGACCCTGTGGAATGCAGTCAAGGGAGGGGAGGGGGTTGTGTGTCTGGTTGTGACATCCCATTGAAGGTGACAGAAATGGCAGCTTACAATCCTTTAGGTACGGAGGTGAGTGGGATGAAAAGTGAGGACCAGAAAAACCTTATCACTATTGTTGAAGGGAGAGAAGTGGTGAGGGAAGAGTGCAGGAACAAAGCTGAGGGCACTGTCGACCACGGTAGTGGGAAATCCTCACTGGAGGAAAAAGGCAGACATTTCTGAGGCCCTCACTTGGGAAGGTAGCATCATCAGAATAGACGCGATTGGGACGGAGAAACTGGGAGAATGGAATTGAGTCCTTACAAGAGACAGGATGCGAGGATGTATAGTCGAGGTAACTGTGGGAATCGGTGGCCAGCCTATCCCCAGAAATGTAAACAGAGATGTCAGAGAAGAAAAGAGAGCAGTCAGAACTGGAGCAGGTGAAGCTGAGGGCAGAGTGTAAATTGGAAGCAAAATTGCTAAATGTTTTCAATTCTGAATTCTCAGTCACAAGAAGGGAAAGCAACACCAATGATGTTGTCAACGTAACATAGAAAGAGTCATGGGGAGGAACCCGAGTAAGTTCAGAACAAGGAATGTTCCCACGAAGTGACCGGCCTAACTGGGGCCCATGCAGGTACCCATGGCCATACCTTTGGCCTGAAGAAAGTAAGAGGAGTTAAAGGTGAATTTATTCAAAGTGAGGACGAGATGGAGGAGGGTGCTAGAGGATGAGGACAGTTCAGGCTGTAATGTGCTTTGTGATGTAAGGGAATGATAAAAGTCTCTGTGCAAGTCAGCACAGGGAGAATGAACTGTATCACCTTCTTCAGTGTTCTACTCTTCAATGACTGTATCATTTCAAGCTAGTTCTTTCTCTCAATTTTGTTTTTGGGAGGAGGTCAATGAGTAGCCTCAATTTAAGATGTTAAATTTGATTTGTGCTATTTTTAATGTTTTGGTTACGTGCTCACATCTAAGTTCCAACATGTGTTAATTTCATTAATACTTACTCAAAACAAATATTTCAAATAATCTTTTATCCTTGAAGAAATTTTGGATTATGAAAATTGTTTTTTAAAAAAATGCTTAACACCCTATTTTATTCCAGAAAGGCTGAAGATAAAGGCACAAATGACATTTGAATGGAGCAAAACTAAGAGTAATTTGTTATCTCCTGCATAGTTACCTCTCAGTAATTAGATCTCCCACATGAATATACTAATTAATATCACTAATACAGAAAGTATTTTTCAAAACTGCTCCAAACTTAAGAAGAAGCTTTGATAATCTGTTCTCAAACAGCATTGAACTTGATCTACACAGTTAGGATATAGACAGAGATAATGTATATCCAAGGTAACTCACAGGATATAGGTGATCTTCACATTCATTATGCATGTCACAAAAAATTTAAATCCATAAATATAAAAGCAAATGTCTCCCATTTTAAGTGTCTGGAGTGGTTTCACATGACAGTGCTTTGCCTATGCATTTCAAATAGAACTCAAGTCACAAAGTTTGAATTCTTGCAGTACAGTATTGCAGTCAGATGTTTCCACTTAGTTGAAGAAGTGGTTCGTGGTGTTCCAGCACTGACCTTGACATAATTTCTCAGTACAATTACTGACTTTACAATATTACACTATTTTCCCACTATCTCAAAAGACTAACTGAGCTGGCAGTGAGAAGGGCACTACCTGTGAGAATCTTGTATGCCTGGTCTGTCTACGCCACTGCATACTGTCCTTAAATCAGTCACGAGGGATTAGAGACGGACACATATCTCCTTCTGGAACATGCCTTTGCAAAGGAAGTCTAGAGAAAGATGCAGTGGTTTTCATCCAAGTTCATCCTGAATAGCTCAGTGATGCAGGACTTTTGCTGTACGGTCTGTTTCCCAGGATGCATACTGATCATAGAATCCCTGCAGTATTACATTTGTTTCTAGTAAGTGATGGAATATTTTATCATTGCAGGAACATCATTGCTGAGCTTAATGTTGTTTTCACTATACAAAACCACATGTCAATACTAGTCCCTGGATCAGTCATTGGAACCCTGATGTTTTTATTTTCATTCCCCAAATGGGGGGTCTGGGTGTGGCCATTGAAGCTCCCTTATGTTTAGCAGCAGAGCTGAACTGGGAGGCAGGTACTATATTGACTTTCTCATTCATTTTGAGGTTGATCATTGACACTTTAGTATACCACTCCTACTTTGCTCCCAGGTACCTCAGTGGCCAGTGGTGGTTGAACATATTCCTGGGGTTTTATCACATGAACTTTCACCTCCAGCCTCCTTCTGCCCTCCATTCTGATGTTGGACTTCCAACAAGCTCATCTCTGCAACTCTCCACTTTCCCTTGGTCAATCAGAAAACAAACAGGCCTTTAATGACCTAGTTGAGAATCATTCAATCATCAGTGAAATAATCTTTTAATCCCATCCCTAACACTTTTGAAACTAATAAATGTTTAAAAGAAAATGAAAAATTCACAGCATTATTTTTAAAGCCTCTACAATTTTGTGTTCCTCCCCCCCACTGTTTCTACTATAACAATGTTTTAGAAATTAATCACGAAGACTCCAGGAAATTCTTACAAAGCTGACAACTCTAAATCTATGTGACTTACCTTTAACCAACAGGTTTATGAATCACTCTCAAATTCCTAACTCAGCCTCCTTCCCACCAAGGTGGGCAAGTCTTGATTTTAACTCTCAGCACACAACCCATGAACTAAAATCCACTTCTTCCACATCAGTCTTTGAGCCATGCATTCATCTCTCTTATCTGATTTTCCCTATGTCAATTTTTACATGGTTCAAATAATAATCCAGAGGTTATGACCTCTGTTTCTTAATTTATTGCCGAGCTCTTCATATTGACTGTCCAGAATCACCTCCTTTGTCCTGCCTATGTCATTGGTACATACATGGACTGTGAGACTTGATCCTTCCCCTCCCATTGCAAGTTTGTTTCCACCCTTAGTCAACGGCCTGAATGCTGGCACCAGTCAAGCAACACATCAAACTAGATTTATGCTGTTTCATAGAATCCCTACAGTGGGGAAGCGGGCCATTCAGCCCATTGAGTCCGCACTGACCCTCCAAAGAACACCCACCCAAACCTACACCCTTCCCCAATCTCAGTAATCCTCCATTTACCATGGCTAATCCATCTAGCCTACACTTCTCTGGACACTATGGGTAATTTAGCCTGGCCAATCCACCTAACCTGCACATCTTTGGACTGTGGGAGGAAATTGGAGCACCCAGAGGAAACCATGCAGACATGGGGAGAATGTGCAAACTCCACACAGGCAGTCACCCGAGGATGGAATCAAACCCAGGTCCCTGGTACTGTGAGGTAACAGTGCTAACCACTGAGCCACATTGCTGCCCATTTATATTTTCGTCAAGAAAGATTCCAATCTCTCTAACTATACTATCTCCTACTACCACTACATTCCTTTTCCTTTCTCCAACTTGAATGATTTCTGTACGACAGTGTCATAGTTAGCGCATCCATCAGGTAGATTATAATCTCAACCTGTTGACAATTGTAAAGGCTCCGGCTGTCTAGGTCTCCTTAGCTGCCTCATTTGTAGCCTTAGTCTCCTGTTCCTGAACACTGACCAAATAAGAAGACCTGATCCATAGAGGTGTGACTGGGTCCAGATGCAAAATACCCGGATACGTTTCTCTCTCATTAAAGTGTTGCAGTGTCTTTATTTCAGCCCGAATCTCAAACTGAATCAAATCTGTTCCACTCTCAAATATAAGCTGCAGATATGGGTATCCTGGATCAAGCTGGCATCTTGAACCAATAACATCTTGAACAAACAACCCACCCTGCCACTCTTAATGTGTTCCAATTAATTATTTTATTCATTTACACATTTACCCATTTTTAAAACTATATTTGTTAACTTTATCACCCTTTTGAAATTAAGGATAGATTGAACCTTAGTCACTTGCTAGATATTCACCAAATAACAAGCTTATTCTGCTGTAGCAGAGGAATAGCCAATTTCTGAAATAGTCAGAAAAAGCAAAATCAAAAGAGCATCTCTTTCCTTTCTTACCCTAATTCCCTAATCATTCATCTTCCAAAACTCTCATAAGTCACACTAAATTGGCTAGTGTTATTGGAATGCTCCTAGTATAAAAGGCTTAGTTGATCCAGTTACAGAGAAACTAGTTTCAGCAGACTCTTGAATTTAACTAAACCCAGCTGTACTTCCAGAAGACCTTGTTTAAAACCTGGGAACTTTTTCATTTAAACTGCAGATTTCAGTTAAATGTTAGCTACAAACAAAATTAAAGATTAAAAAAAGATTAAAATGCTCTTACCCACCAACTGCCAGCACTCAGTTCTCTATAACTCTTGACATATGTTGTTCCACTGCCACTCAATGACAACATCTGAAAACACATACAAAAAAGGAGCAGGAGTAGGCCACTTGATCCCTCGAGCCTGCTCTGCATTTCAATAATATCAATAAGCTTGCTGATTTATAGAAGAATACAGCGCAGTACAGGCCCTTGGGCCCTCGATGTTGCGCCGATCCAAGCCCACCTAAACTACACTAACCCACTATCCTCCATATACCTATCCAATGCCCTCTTAAATGCCCATAAAGAGGGAGAGTCCACCACTGTTACTGGCAGGGCATTCCATGAACTAACGACTCGCTGAGTGAAGAACCTACCCCTAACATCAGTCCTATATCTACCCCCCCTTAATTTAAAGCTATGCCCCCTTGTAATACCCGACTCAATACGCGGGAAAAGGTTCATACTGTCGACCCTATCTAACCCCCTAATCATCTTGTACACCTCAATCAAGTCACCCCTAAACCTTCTTTTCTCTAGTGAAAACAGCCCCAAGTGCCTCAGTCTTTCCTCATACGATTTTCCTTCCATACCAGGCAACATCCTGGTAAACCTCCTCTGCACCCGTTCCAATGCCTCCACATCCTTCCTATAGTATGGCGACCAAAACTGCACACAATATTCCAGATGCGGCCGTACCAGAGTCTTATACAACTGCATCATGACCTCAGGACTCCGGAACTCAATTCCTCTACCAATAAAAGCCAGTACGCCATATGCCTTCCTCACCGCACTATTTACCTGGGTGGCAACTTTCAGAGATCTGTGTACATGGACACCAAGATCCCTCTGCTCATCCACACTACCAAGTATCCGACCATTAGCCCAGTACCCCATCTTTTTGTTATTCTTCCCAAAGTGAATCACCTCGCACTTAGCTACATTGAATTCCATCTGCCACCTTTCTGCCCAGCTCTGCAGCTTCTCTATATCCTGCTGTAACCTGCCACATGCTTCCTCACTGTCAACAACTCCTCCGACTTTCGTGTCATCCGCAAACTTGCTCACCCAACCTTCTAACCCCTCTTCCAGGTCATTTATAAAAATGACAAACAGCAATGGTCCCAAAACAGATCCTTGCGGAACACCGCTAGTGACGGCACTCCATGAAGAAACTTTGCCATCAACTACTACCCTCTGTCTTCTTCCATCCAGCCAATTCCTAATCCAAACCTCCAACTCACCCTCAATGCCATATCTCCGTATTTTCTGCAGTAGCCTACCATGGGGAACCTTATCAAACGCCTTACTAAAATCCATATATACCACATCTACCGCTTTCCCCTCATCAACCTCCTTCGTCACCTTTTCAAAGAATTCAATAAGGTTTGTGAGGCACGACTTGCCCTTCACAAAACCATGCTGACTATCATTCCTATCTAGCCCCAATAACCTATCACTCTCTTGCTTAACAAGAACCTACCTCTGCCTTAAAAATATTCAGACTCTATTTTAACTACTTGGTGAGGAAGGGAGTTCCAAAGATTCACAACCCTCTGCAAGAGAAAGATTATCGCCGTTTTAAATAAATGACCCCTTATTTTTCAATAATATCCCCCTAGTTTTAGATTCTCCAACAAAACATTCTTCCCACATCTACTTTGTCAAGACCTTTCAGGATCTTGTATGTTTCAGTTAACTTTTACTTTTCCAACATGCAGGGGATACAAGCCTAGCCTGTCCAAATTTTCCTCAGAAGACAATTCACCCATTCCAGATATTAGTCTTCTGAACTTCTCTGAATTACCTTGCATACATTTACATCTTCACTAAATAAGGAGACCAATGCTGTACACATGTATTCCAGAGGTGTTCTCACCTGCGTCCTGTATGATGTACAATCTCCCTATTTCTATATTTAATCCTCTTGCATTCTATTGGTTTTTCTAAATACTTACTATACCTGTCTACTTGCCTTTTACAAATCATGCATTAGAACACTTAGATTCCTCTGCATCTCAGAGCTCTGCAATTTCTCTCCATTTAAATAATATGCTTCTTTTTCATTCTGTGAAAATGGACAATACTACATTTTCCCACACAGTGTATTTCCCAGATCTTTATCCTATCACTTAAACTATCTATATATCTTTTTAGCCTCCATAGGTCCTCTTCCCATATTACTTTCCTACCTCTCTTTGTGTCTGCAGCAAATTTAGCAACTTATCTTCAGTCCATTCAAGTCATTTATATAAATTGTAAAAGGTGGAGGTCCCAGCATTGACCCCCATGGCACACCATGATTACATCTTGCCAACTAGAAAATGACCTATTTATTCCTATTCTCTGTTTCAGGTCAGTCAGTCCAACTTCTGTCCAAACCAATATGTTACCCTCTACACCATGAGCTTTTTTTTCCACAATAATCTTTGATGTGGCATCTGAGCAAATGCCTTCTAAAATCTAAGTACATAATATCCACCAGTATCTCTTTATCTACAGCAAGTTACTTAAATAATTCCAATAAATGGGTTAAGCGTGATTTTTTTCACAAAAACATGTTGACTCTGCCGACTTATCTTGAACGTTTTTAAGTGCCCCGCTTTAATGTAATTAACAACAACTTTTAACATCTTCCCTATGACAAATGTTTAGTCAACTGACCATGTAGCTTCCTGTTTTCTGTCTTCCTTCCCGTTTTGATTAAAGACACACTAGCTATTTTCCAATTCAGTTGAATCTTCCCTGAATCCCAGGTTTTTTTGAAAGTCAAAACAAATGCATCAATTACCTCATTAGCCACTCTGCTTAAACCTTATGTTGAAATCCATCAGGATTTGGGGTTCAGACAGCCTGTATTTCTAACACTTTTCTGAATGCCACTTCCTCGGCAATTGTAATATTCCGGGATTCCTCTCTACCTTCCATTTCTTTTTTGGTTTACAGTTATTTCTGCAATGTTAATTGTATCCTATATAACAAAGACCAGTACAAAAAACCTGTTTAATTCATCTGACATCTGCTTATTTTCCATTATTAATTCCTCAGACTCAGATTTCTATTGGACTAATACTCACTAAGTTTTCTGTTTTATATTTATAGAAACAATTACCATCTGATTTTATTTTTCTAGCTAGCTTTCTCTCATACTCTAACTTTTCCCTTCATAATAATTTTTGGCAAGCTTTACCTTTTTTGTTTTAAATATCCTGTCAAATTTTCTGACCTGCCATCCATCTTTGTATAATTGCAGTGTCAGTTTCCAAATGTTGAAAACACCTAGCTCTACCTCACTATCACCTTTTTTGACTTCTCCTTTGTTTCTAAAGAGTCAGAACATTGAACAGCATACAGTACTGGATCAATAGATATGCTCTCCAACCAAATATTGCAAGAAGTCATTGGTTCTTGTCACAAACTTAGTTAATTAGCCACTGACTTCATCCCTCTTGGTGCAATTATCTGAGGCAGCCCAAGTCTGTTCACATTTCATACCCTCAGCATCACATCCTGCCGATATAGCTGCAACTTCACCAATGCTGTGTTTTTACAACTCTGCAACATCATCTATCTCCGCCCTACATCCTCACCAATACATTTTTACCTTAAAACTTACCTTAAATCCCAATTTGTGGCCACCCTCTCAGAATTGATGTAAACTTGAGGTCATCCAAAATTTACCTCCTACATTCTAACATGCATTCATATCTGGGCTTATTCAGCTTGAGTGTTCCCAGTTAAGCAACGCACCAATTTTAAAATTCTCAACTTTTTAAAATCACTCCACGGTCTCACTAATTCCAATCTCTGTAAACTCTTTCAATCCTAGAAAAGTTCCCTGCTCTCTGTGTGCGTCTTGATCCTGTTTTAATCACTCCACTGCGGGTGCCGGAAATCAGAAACAAAAACAGAAATTGCTGGAAAAACTCAGGTCAGAACTGAAGAAGGGTCACTGAACTTGAAATGTTAACTCTGCTTTCTCTCAGCAGATGCTACCAGATCTGTAGAACTTTTCCAGTAATTTGTTTTTGTTCCTAAAGTTCCCTTTCTAACTGTATAAATTAAAATCAACCTAATTTACATGTTATTTTAAATTGTGAATATAGTATATGGTGCTACTTTCAGAAACCAATCAGGCTGACTACATCACCTTTCCCACAACATAAAGAAAAGTATTTTCCTGCTTCTTTATAATGATGCAAACATAGTAACATAAGTAAACCTTGATCCCTGTGGTTATACAATTTTAATGTTTACATATTAAAATAATCTTTTCTGGTTTATAAAGCACAGCTAACTAGGCAGAGTACAAAAAACATTTAAGACAAAAACGTTGAATTTTCACCTTTCTACCTCCTTTTTGTGGCTGACTCAATGTCCATTTTTGTTTGTTAATTGCTTCTGTGAAGGATATCAAAGGTGCAATGAAGGCAAGTTATTGCTGGCTCAAAACGAAGTGGAGCTTTCTTCTTTTTAATTAGAAACATCCAATGAAAATTTACCCAAATGTTGCCCTCATTGGTGCATTTGGGATGTGCGAGAGAAAGGGGAGAGTGAAGTATTGGTTTTGGGAGTAGGATTTATTGCTGCTGACAGCAGGAGGTGGGGGTTGGGAAGCGGTGACGTCTCCAAGCTGCTGACAACACCCAACTTCCAACGTTGAGTACATCCGTGTGTCCGAATCGAACGGTTTATTTCGCTGGAAAACATGTAAGTTTATTCTGACGTTACCTCAGCTTTTGTTTCTCTATCGTCTTCCCGCCCGCTTAAATCAGTTTTTGTTTTTGGAACGATCTCCGACTCCAAACCGTGGCCGGGCGAGAGCTGCTGAAACCCCATCGAGTTTCCAGGCGAGCTGCAGGCTTGTGTTGGGGGGGCAAGGCCGCAAACTTGTATTTGGCTGCATAGGCCAGAAACCAGGCATTTAATAGGGGCTCGGCCTCTTAATTTCTTTAAATGTTAAAAATCGGTACAACTTCTAAACTTAACACTTGAAGTAATATGCAAAGTGTTAAAGTTGAGTTGAAGTTAACGCATTTTTTTTTTGAAAAGTAAGTAAAGTGTCTTGACCAATTTAATTTCCCTGGTTGTGCTATGTTATTGTTGTTTCATTCTTGTATTTATTTTCTGTATCTTGCGGTATTGATTCTGAGTAGCTTTCACCTTGTGCATTTTATGAATTACTGTTCAGGCTTGGTGTTTACAGATATTGCTGCCTTCAAAGGTTAGACTGACATATTTTGTCACTCTTGGATTTTAGCTGCCTTTTAGCATGAAAGGAAGATTGCTGGGGAAATACCAATGCTTCAAGTTGGGAATTGTGTGTAATTTTTTTCTGGGGTAGGAACTTGGGCTTTCAGTTCATTTTAAGGAACTTGGTGTTTGTGACTTGTAAGTGGGTAAAATGAAATTGGGCATTTTCTTTTACATGCAACCAGCAGAGTGGACCTCAAAGATCCTTTTCCTGAATTTCTACTTAATGGACTGTTATCTCTCTCTGTACACAACAACAACAGAAGTAAAATCTAGAACAGCAAGAAATAGAAATCACATTTCTTCATCTTATCTTTTTTACTTAAGGCTATTGTTGTACTTTTACTTGATACAAAGTTGGACAAGGGTGGACTTTAGCAAAAATGCATTATGTAACAAAGCCGTTCTGTCAGACTTGCATCATTTGATGATTCTCAGTTGATTTGAGTTAATACTTTGGTTCCCAATTAAATTTGTTGCTTTCCAAAGTCACTAAAGTTGTGTTCCCTCTCCCTAGATTTCAGTATATTCCTTGATCTCTTCTGTTTAAATAAAATATGTTGTGAAATTCAACTGCATAAGCATGGTTTAGAGAAATGTTAATATACCATTCTTGTCTCTTGTAAAATGTGGCGTAAAGTGTTTTTTTTTCTTAACAAGCCATTTATTGGAAGCTTGACTCCTTTACCACTCACTCGAACTTGGAGCAAATTGTGCTACTTGGGAAGTAACTGGTGCTGTATTGCTGCAATTTCTGAGTTTGCTTTCAGTTAAAGCATAATTCATAATGGAGACTTGTCTGTGGCTGCAACTGATCTACTTCTCAGTTCACTGGGGCATCAGCCTATTTGGGCCAGAATTAGAGACAGTTAATCATTGAAATGGCTATGTGGTAGATTAGATGTGTGAACTTGTGCCAAACTGCATAATCCTTCAAAACTGAGTTTGTTTTTGTAGAATGAGTCATTGTGTTGAACAGGTAGGGTTAGAGCACTGTTCATTTGGTGTTACTTTATGACTGAAAGATTAACAAGCTATTTAATAATGGTAAATAACTTCAGAAACATGTCAACTTATTCCATCCATCTCAAGGAAACCAGGAAGTGACTCTAAAATGTGTAAATAACTTGTCATCAACTATGTTTAGGCATCCTGACCTGTTACAGGGCTTAGCATGCTGTGTAAACAGTCTAGTGTTCTGGCTCATTTTATTGCATTGTTTTTTGTACTCTGATCAAGCAACATAACAATAGCCTATTTGTACAGTGCTTTTAACATAAAATGTTCCAGTGCTTCAGTGTTGTCAGTCAAAATTTCACAGGAAGTCATATGATAGAACACTGGATTTTTGCTTGTACTAAGTACCTCTTAAAAAGCAGAGAGGTTGCAATTGAAAGGCTCATGGTAAAAATGGGAAGGAATGAAGCTGTGGAAAGACTTCAAATCAAGGATAAACCTTTGGGAATGGAAGCCTTGCCAGAGCCAGTGTAGATTAGCAAGGACAAGGGTGATGACTGAACATGTTATAAGGATAGGATTAAATGACTTTTTTTTTAGATTTAAGGCTAGTGTTGAAATTTGCTGCCTATCTGAATTTTTTTCAACAACTAACTCTTCATGATTTTGCTTCTACTGTTTTACCCTGATGTTCAAACATTTCCCATTTGAAAGGACAAAATCTGAACAGGCTCCAATGAAATATTAACCTGTTGTTTCCAACTTCAAATGGTTGGTTGATTTAACTTCAGGCTTAGTTTCCTTCCAGAGATTTTAGGAATTATCCCTTGTGGAACAAAAAATAAGTGCCAATTGCGCTCCATTACCCTGGCTTTCGTGTGGACCTTTTGACAGCTATGATGGTGTTTGTAGTGTAATGAGCTGTTGAACTAACCTGTCTATTTATAACTGGACATTTCTAAATATCTTAATCCATGTGCTACAAATGCTGCTGTGACTGGGATTGACCAAGTATGCATTAGGATGGGCTCTGGCAAACTGACATCTATTATTGCAGTATTTGTTTTTGTTTGCTCATTACTTCAACTGGCCTAACTGAATTTGAAGAGAAAAAATCTCATTTGCTTCAAACCCCTCCTGATTTCACAAATAAAATCATCTTCTAGCCTAATAACTCGCCAATATCAGCGCACTCTCAATTCTTTTCCAAACACCTGGAATAAAAAGCAGTATAATGATAACCCTTGTATCCACTGGCACTTGGCAGAACTCCAGACAGTTCACGAGCAGTCATGGAGATGAAATTTACTCCAACGGCATCTCGATTCTATGTAGTTTGTTTAAAACTTCCTGAAGCACTTTACAGAGCCTTTTATCAAATTTTGTTTGATACTCTACTCTTGTTATGATGTGGAGGTGCTGATGTTGGACGGGGGTCTTCATCTGACAACGGGTCAGCGCTCTAAAAGTTTGAGATTTCAAGTAAACTTGTTGGACTAGAACCTGGTGTCATGTGACTTCTTGCCAGGTATTGTTGGATGTTGGGGCAGGAGACCAAAATTATTCAGATTTTGAGCATCTTGAAGTGAATGAAATGCAGTGCTTATGTGTAGGTATGTGAAGACTGAGGCACCTTTGACAGAACAATACTAAAATGTGCAGGAATCCACACCTAAAGGGGTGCAGTGTTTTTAGGAGCATTGTAAGGGTGGAAAGATTGATCCCACGGATGGGTTTGCAAAATAGAATGAGCACATGACAGTACCTTAATTTTAAAATGTAAGTTTATTGAGGACTGGCACATGTGAAGGGGTTTTGCTTGAAGTCATGATGCCAAACTTTGCTTTTGAGGTTCTTCCTGTTCAACAGGCTGCTTCCTTTATGAAGGCAACACTCAAGCTGAAATAAAAACAAAAGGTGCTGGAAATACTGTCTGACCTGATGGGTATGACTTAGAGAGAGTTAAATTTGAGTTGAATTGCTCTTTTTTCAGAAGTTGCTGCCTGACCTACTGAACATTTTTTGGCCTTCAGTCTTGCAGTTGTGCTGATCAAACTTGAACTAACAAATTCTTCTTTTGCTTTACTGTAAATTGCAAAACAGTTATTTTGAAATTCACCCAGATTCTTTAGTCCCAAATTGTGTAATGGAATTCAGGAATAAAGCACCCCTCCCTTTCTTGTCTCCTTCCAGGGTCTTTTGTGGCAATACTTGCTTTACTTTCAGCAGTAGTTAAAAATTGGTATCAAGCCTGTGAGCCTGTTTCAAGATGTGGCTACTTTTCCCACGTGTCTGGTGTTTCAATAGGGAAACAGCTCTTGAGCTGTATTCAGTAAATAAAACAAATTGCACTTTCTCAATTCTGAGATATTCTGAAGTATTTGACATCCAATGAAATACTTTGTGTAGCCATTGTTGTGAAACATGACGGCCAGTTTGTACATACACCAGGACTTTGCTGTACATGAGCATGTCTTGCTTGTTTCTATCACTGCTGTTTGTGTGGTTGATTTCAAGTGACCAGACAGGTCCAAGTATAAATGATTTGTTATGAAAGTGAGACTCTCTATGAAGCTCATGAGATGAATTGAATAATTCACTAAATATCTTACTTAGATTAGATTACTTAGTGTGGAAACAGGCCCTTCGGCCCAACAAGTCCACACCGCCCCGCCGAAGCGCAACCTACCCATATCCCTACATTTACCCCTTACCTAACACTACGGGCAATTTAGCATGGTCAATTCACCTGACCTGCACATCTTTGTGATTGTGGGAGGAAACCCACGCAGACACTGGGAGAACGTGCAAACTCCACACAGTCAGTCGCCTGAGGCAGGAATTGAACCTGGGTCTCTGGCGCTGTGAGGCAGCAGTGCTAACCACTGTGCCACCGTGCTGCCCACTGTCCATCATCCCTTCTGTAATTGCTTGCATTCTTGACTAGTACATTTTGACGGTCACAGTCACTAGGTCAAAACCCTGAAACCTAGTGACACTTTAGAAGCACCTTTGGCAGATACAAATTGAGAGAGTAGAGATGAGGGAGACTGGCTCCTAAACATCACCAAATACAGATAAGGAGCTTCATTATTCTTTTGTAGTTAAACTGTTATCAAGTGATTCATTTCTCCCTGCCTGCATCAATATCTCATGACCATTCTTCCAGTGACCTCATGGGTAGTTACTGCTTAGTTGTTGACAGTTTGTCGGTTTCTAAAAGACGTAGTGATTGAATCTTTTATATACTTTTTTTTAAAAAAGTTTCTTGCTATTTTTCCAGTAATGTGGTTATGGAGCAGTGTTCCAAAAAAGCTAGTGTTTTCAAATAAACTGTTGGACTATAGCCTGGTGTTGTGATTTTTAACTTTGTCAACCTCAGTCTAACACTAGCACCTCCAAATCCTGGCAATATTCTCATTTATTCTCCACTGCCCAGTTGAGTGGAGCATGCAATTAGTTTGCTCATAGCAGGAATTGTTCATACAGGATATGAGGTGTTGTTTTTTTCCCCAGTTGTTTTTGAATGATGTTCAAGATCCCTGACCTTGCACTACTGAAGTTATGTATGTTGTATATTTTGGTGTTTTGGCCCATATCCCCTTAAATCCCTATTCATGTACCTGTCCAAATGTCTCTTTAAATGTTGTAACTCTACCTGCATCCATCATTTCCTCTGATTAGTTCATCCCACATATGAACCACCCTCTTGGGGGGTGGAATTGTCCACCAAGTCCCCTTTTTTTTTAAAAAAAAAAGAAAATGTTTCTCCTCTCTTTTAAAAAATATACCCCTCACGATTTTATAAACTTTTAAAGTCACAGTTGAACCTCCTACGCTCCAGTGGAAAAAGGGTCCTAGCCTGCCCAGTCTTTCCATAGCTCAGACCTTCCAGTCCCAGGTAAATCTTTGCTCCCGCGCTCTCTCCAATTTAATAATCACCTTCCTACAGTCAAGGTGACCAGAGCTGCATACATTACTCCAAAAACAGCCTCCCCAACATTCTGTGCAACTTCATGATATCCCAACTCTGATACCCACTGGTCTGAGCAATGAATGCAAGCATACTCAACGGCTTCTTTACAGCCCTGTCTATCTGTGACACAGGGTTTGGAAGAAGGTGGGGAATCTCAAACCTACAATAGTCTAGACAGGATAAACACAGGAAGGATGTTCCTGATGAGCAGGGAGCCCAGAATCCGGGGTGTCTAAGGATAGAAAACTAAGATGAGAAGGAATCTATTCACCCAGGGAGCGATGAGCCTGTGGAATTCTCTGCAGAAAGTGGTTGAGGCCAAAACATTATCTAGCTCCTTGAAGATATTCATAGTTCTTTGGGCTGAAGGGATCAAAGGTTATGGGAGAAAAAGTGGGAATGGGAGTAGGTTGTCAAGCATGTGGGATTAACATTAATGTTTTCTCTCTTAAAGATGCTATTTGTCTCGTGTGTAAGGCATTTGTAACATGAGAGCGTGTGCCATCAGATCTGCATGCTCACATGGATCTTCTACTGCCCATAGCTCTGGAATTTCTCTCTCTCTTTCTTTTTAAGGGAAGCTTTGTTCGAGAGCAGTACTTCCCGAGCATTTTCCCTCCACTTTCGCTCCACTTGAAGGCTTAAATTGTCACAATCCCTCAGAACTGCGAGCGCTTGTTAGTGTGCGAGCACGGCTGCTGTAACTTAGTCTGAACACTGGCAGTTATTACTGTCTCAGATCTTGCAATGCCAAAACTTAATTTGCAACCCACACCTTGGGAAGTTGTGTTCTAGAAATTAGCATGGGATCTAATGAGCAAAGGTTAACTTTCTGGAATTTTTTTGGTTAGACTATAATGCCACTGGAGGATCTGGTGCAAAGATAACTGGAAAAGCTTTTGGAAGCTAATTATTCCCAAGCTGATGTATTTTGAATTGTTGCTCCAAGCTGCTTGTTCCTATACATGGGTTAGAATACCCTCTGTCCGAAGTTCAAATTATGTTCCAACACTTTACTAATAAGTCCTTGACTTTTGGGATGAAATTTTCAATCCTCTGTCTCGCTGTCTTCTCAGTAATTCAGGTCATAGACTCTTGTACACTTGAAACTGCTTAAGGACTCCATTTGTAATAGAACTGGAATGTTCTTTAGTTGATATTTAATGTCAAAAGATTCTTGCGTTTGAAGCCTATCCCCACTTCATATTGGGGATTAACCCTCACTTTTGTAGAGATCCTTATGTTTGGGTTTCCCAAGCTTCGTAATTCTATTTTCCGAAGTGCCCAATCTTAATGTAGAACACACACTTCACCAGTGTCAGGCATCGCTGTTGTACCTCATCCTGAAAATGCTGGTGAACAGTAGCAGTTTGCAAGAAGAGTCAGGAGTTATCTCCATCTTGGTCCCCCCCCCCCAGCCATTTTTTTTAAAACAGAACAAGTAAAAGACGAATTACCAATCGTGAAACAATGCACACATTGTAAACTGGACTGCTACTACACTGCTTGCTTTGGAAGTGTGCGATTTTTGTATGACCTTGCGTGAATATAACATTGTATAATCTTTGAAGACTTTGTCAAACAGAGCAACCGATGGGTGCAAGTATATAGTTTAAAAGTGGCATCATAAGTAGACAGGATGGTGAAGGTGTTTTGGCATGCTTGATTTCATTGAGAACATCAGGTACAGAAGATGGGAAATCATCTAATATCTATACTAGATGTTTTGAGACCATATTTGGCGTACTGCATACAGTTCTGGTTGCCCTGCTATTGGAAAGGATTTTATTATTTAAACTGTAGAGTGCAACAAAAACTCTACAGATGGTACTGAGTCTGGAGAGTTTAAGTCATAAGGAGAGGGTGGATAGACTGGGACGTTCCTCCCTAGAACGCAAGAGGCTGAGAAGTGACCTTTTTATTGAGGTGTCTAAAATTAATGAGGAGGCATAAATAGGGTAAATAGCCAAGATCTTGTCCCTGGAGTAAGAAAGTCCAAAGGTAGAGTGCATCGATTTTAAGGTAAGAAGGAAACAAATTTAAAAGGGACCTGAGGGAGAACATTTTTCAGAGGGTAGTGAATGTATGGAATGAGCTGCCAGCGTAAGTAGTGGCAGCTAAAATTAGAACTTTTTTAAGACACCTTTGTCAGGGACATAAAGTTTTAGAGGGATATTGGTCAAATGCAGGTAAATGGGACTGTATAGTTTGAGAAACCTGGTGAGCATGGGGGATATTGGTGAAAGGATCTGTTTCTGTGCCATATGATCCGAGTGACTTTCTTTTTTTGGTGACATCTATTTGCACTTGATTTAACATCTGCACTTTAAGTTGGTATTTTCTTTTATTAGACATAGGTTCCTTCTGGACTATAGTTTTAGGATAGAGGTTAGCAGATTTAAAACAGATGAGAAATTCATTCTTAAGAGTAATGAATCTGGAATTCACTACCCCAGAGTGTGGTGGATACTGAGACATTGTCTACCTTGAAATTTGATGAGACTAATTTTTAATCAGTAATGGGTAGAAGGGTTATGGGGAGTGTTAAGAAAGTGGAGTTGAGGCTAAGATGAAATCAGAAATGATCATGTTAGGTGGTGGAGCAGGCTTGATGGGCTGAATTGTTAGTTTTTATATTCTTCTGAATGGCTGACCTCGTCTTTGTGGAGGAGGTTGTGGCATAGTGGTAATGTCACTGGACTCATAATCCAGAATTCTGATTTAATGTTCTGGAGACAGGCTTGAACCTCACCACAGTGCAAGCAAAGTTTGATCTGGTTCACTAATATTCTATTTTAGAAAAAGAAATCTGTCAGCTTTCTCAAATCTGACTGAAATGACTCCAGATCCTGAGCAATATGGTTAGCTCATGACTTCCCTCAATGGTTTGGTTAGCCACTCAGTCCAACAGCATTTGGGGATGGCCAACAAATGCTGATGAAGGCAGCAACTCCTATGTCCCATGAAAGATTTCTTTTAGAAAAAGGTTGGATAAGAAAAACCTAACTCTTGTGAATCTGTTTTACTTCAGCCGACAGTCATTCACTGAGTTGCCTTGTTCCAAGTTTAAACAAATACTTTTTTAGTGAAATTCCACCAGAATAATCTGCTTCATTCAATTGCAGGTCAGCTCCAGGCACCTCAAGTAATCCATCAGCTGGACCAACACCCTATGGCAGCAACAGGAAACTGCAGCAGACCCAGGCCCAAGTGGATGAGGTAAGGTTATCTGTGTAATGCTTCAGTTCAGTGTTATTTTATAATTGCACATCTGTAGCATGCCCTCATGATGTAGGCCTGACACACAAACAATAAGCACAGTAAAATGCTGGAAATATTCAAGCCTGGCAATGTCTGAAAACAGTTAAGATTTTGTCAGAACCAAAGCATTTGAAGCTGTGAGGACATCTCTAAAAGATTTCCCTAGGCATGTGTTACTGTTACTGTGTTTCAAACAGTTGCTTCATGAGTCTGTCAGACACACAGATTGTCCCTTCCAGCTGAGCTGGTTTTCTGTGATTTAAAGCTTTATTTTTGAAAAGTTTGGCTTGGGTGAGGATGTGGTTGTTGCAAAGGTATTAGTGGTATTTGAACAGCCTCTTTTTTAATTGCTCTGCCATTGGCTACCATGGCTTCAGAACAAAGTTGTCAAAGCTAAGATGTTGCTTAAAACCTGCCTCTCTTTCTTCATGCATATGATAATCTGTTATATTGGTTTGTGGCTTGGTTTCAATTTTTATGTCACTGTGTGTATCCTGGGTATTTTTCTACATTGAAGTTACTTGATATAAACTATATTTTGAGTGCTCATAAATGAGATGTTATTGAACTACAGAAATTTCAATTAGAGGACACTGGCACTATCTGCATTTCCTTGTGGTTTCTTCATCCTCCCTTGATTATTTAGTTCAGCTGAAATGAGCAAATGTAGTTTGTCGTTGGGACATGCGTACATCACAACTCAGCTGATTTGACACATTACAATAGATAACCCAGCTTAGTATCAGGCACAATTAGGAAAATACTGAGTTTATGAATTCATTGATACAACGAAAAGGTGCATTTTCGCCCATTCTTTCTCTCTCTTTTTGAAAGACCTAATCAATTAGTCCCACTCTCCTCTCACCATAGTCTTTTGAGCATTTATGCGATTCCCTTTTGAAAATCACTGTTAAATCTGCTCTCTACTCTTTCTACCCATACATTTTCAGTTCTTGCAATGTCAAATGTCATTCTCCTGTGTTTCCTTCTAATATTTTTGCCAATATCTCAAATCATTGTCCCTTTTTATTGATCCTTCAGCCATGGGACATAGTTTCTCCTTACATGTATTTTTTCCAAAACCTTTACCATTTCAGATATCCCATTTTTCTTTTTCCTTCCCTCTATAAACCATTCCAGCCGCTCTTGTTTTGCTATATAATTGAGTGTGCATCTGGTATAATTCTGATAAATTTCTGTACCCTCTCCATGATCAGATGTTCCGGAAGTGGATAGTCTAGCTGAGCTAACTAGTGACTTATTAATTGGCTTAATAAAAGGCATTGTTAATTTAGACAGTGAGTCCATGGCCTCTTCCATTCAATATGCATTATGCTGAGGTAGAATTGAAAGATGAACCCTGAATCATCCTTATTGATTTCAGCTGTCTAAAGAGGATCTGACCTCTCTGGTAGGATGTGATGTTGCAATACCTGTTGCCTGCTACAGATGATCTCAATACTACAGCCAAGGTTTGCAGTTTGCAAAACAAAGAAGTACTGAAGCTGACCTTTTCTGTTGCTATTGAGAATATATCTGGAACAACAACCTTACTGGGTGTGGAGACAGAAGGTGTAAATGTTAAATCATCGTGAGTGAAACTCACTTTGTGGTATATTGGTACTTGTTTTCCCTCTGGTTTACGACTTAAGTAGCAGTAAACGAGATATACAGAGTACCAAGCTATCTCTCCAGCAGATAATCACTGAATCACCACCTCCTTGCTTCAGCCCATCTGCAATTGAATCCCTTGATTTATTTGTTTGCTCCAACATTCTGATTAACCAGTTTTTAGGTTATGCCTATCTGGTACTCTGTAGACTTGAACCTGTCCTTTTTTTTTCCAAATGTATTTATCCTTACTTTCTCACTGGTGTTTAAATGTTTTTTCCTTTTCCTTTTGCGTGCTCCCCTGTGTTCCACGTTGATCTTTGCGTGCTCCAGATCCCTTCATGATCCCTTTTTTTTAAAAAAAAATGTTCCTTTTAAACCTCCAACTCCCTGTAACCCATTCCTTGTGATGTGGTATTTGATCAGTCTTCCCAATCCTATTTTTATTTTTAAAATCCCTTCTTGCACTCTCAAGCACTCCTTTTTTAGCATGTCTTTTTATGGTAAATAAAGGCTGTAGTGCAGGTGCATTTTTCTTGAACATATGATGAGACACTTCTATTGGTACATGGAAGCACACAAGATAAGACTGTCACAATTATGAAGAGTAGAATGTATTGCCTCCAATGTTTTCTTCTGCAGTATACTTTCACAGCCTGTAGTCAATACCACTTCCTAGGTGGAGCATCACATGTACAAAAGCACCTCACGTAAGTATTTCTGTGACTTGTAAAGTAGGTTGCTGCAAGGACCATCTCAAATATTTGAAGTGAATTAGTGGTGGTTAGGTTGAAATTTGGCACACACTAGGAATATTTGCATTTTAAACTTTTATTACTTTGAGTAAAATATAGTCAGCATGTGACCTTCTTGATCCTTTTGGCACTACTTTGTTACTGTGACACTGTCTGTCTGAGGCTGCTCTCTGTTGCACTTACTTGCAAAGTATTTTACAGTGGTGGACAAATTGAGGATTTCTTTAATTATACTTAAACAACTTTTCAATCATTGATTTTGATTTGTGACCGGTGTCATTCCGATGGATGGTTATAGACCTCCACAGTGGGGCATGTGGGAATAAACCTGTCTGTTTTCTTTGGCTGTCTGACTGTAGACATGAGTATCAATGAACCTCCTGTCTGGAATGTTGGAGTTCCTGATACCATCTATATTCAGAGTATCTAGCACATGCAGAGGACACTAACTCTATGAATTAACAACCTCATTTTACTTTTCTGCACTTTGTTCTAAGTGTTTGGATACTCATGAGAGAAGTAGTGCTGGGTCCTCCACCCTTGGGTCATTGATAATATGCAACAGCAACATTTTTTTTTGTTCTTCACACTCCCATGTACTTTGTCACCCTTAGGTTGTGGATATCATGAGAGTGAATGTGGACAGAGTCCTTGAACGAGATCAGAAACTTACAGAGTTGGATGACCGAGCTGATGCACTTCAAGCCGGTGCATCTCAGTTTGAGACCAGTGCTGCAAAACTAAAACGCAAATATTGGTGGAAGAACTGCAAGGTAAGGTTATGATTCTTCTTCTGTTTGCTGTTAGTTTGGGTTTTGTCTAGCCAGTTTAACAGCCTTGCCAGCATTGCAATAACCATATCAGATTTCAACTGACTTAGTTGTCACAAAAGGCTTTTTTTTTTATTCGGATGACACTCCTTTCTTTGTAAGGAATGCTTATTGTTGTAGTGCTGTCCTTCCAGTGATACCAATTCAACCCAAGGTTCTGTTGGTTTGCACTGACCTTGGTTCTGTGAGAACAACCAAGGCAATATTCTCATTGTGTCTGGCCTACCTCCATCCCACTGCTGGGAACAGATCAGCTAGTTAGCTTTGTTGTGTAGTACTGTTTTTGGGTGAGTGGTGGTAATATAGCAGTCACTCTGTGCAGTTTAGATGCTGAATAAAATGTAAGGCTGTTAATGTTCATGGATTAGAGAAGGAAGTATGTTGGCTTGCATGTAACCGATGCAATATAGATCTTGTGAACTTTGTTCATGGCTGCTTGTTTCTTTTAATAGTAATGTCTTCATTATATTAAGTGCCTTTTTTTCCCCCTCAGATGTGGGCAATATTAATAGCTGTGGTCCTGATCATTATTGTTATCATAATTGGTGAGTATCCAAGCCCCCTCTTCTTTCTTTTTTTTTAAAAATTATTCTTGGTTGTTTTTGTTTGTTTCATTAATCCATTTAGAAAGGAGCAACTTCATCTGCTTATCAATTCAATTTTGAGAATCTGAATTTAGATGTTTTTAAATTAGAAATTTAAAAGATTTTGGTCTCTGCTTTTAAAATAAAGTGATCACACATCAGTTAGACTGCCTTAGTAAAACCAGTACAAGCCCTTCAATGGAGTAAACCTGCAGTCCTTGCCAATCTGGGTTGAGAGACTCCAGTTAGAACATAGAAAAGTACAGCACAGAACAGGCCCTTAGGCACAACATTGTGGGCCAAGCTTTAATCCTAATGTAAAATAAAATAACTTAACCAACGGACCTCTCAATTCACTGCTGTCCATATGCATGTCCAGCAGTTGCTTAAATGTCCCTAATGACTCTGCTTCCACCACCACCGCTGGCAACTCATTCCATGCATTCACAACTCTCTGCGTAAAGAACCTTCCTCTGACATGTCCTCAATACCTTTCTCCTAATATCTTAAAACTAGGGTCCCTCATGTCTGTCAGTCCTGCCCTGGGGAAAATTCTCTGGCTGTTGACTCTATCCATTCCTCTCTATCTGTATACCTCGATCAGGTCACCTCGCTCTTGCTCGCCGTCCAAGTTTAGTCGACCTCTTATCATAAGGCAAGCCCTCCAGTCTAGGCGGCATCCTGGTAAACCTTCTTTGCACCTTCTCCAAAGCCTCTGTATCTATCCTATAGTAGGGCGATCAGACCTGGACACAATATTCCAAGTGTGGCCTCACCAGGGACTTTTAGAGCCGTAGCAAAACCTCGCGGCTCTTAAACTTGAATCCCCTTGTTAATGAAAGCCAAAACACCATATGCTTTCTTAACAACCCTATCCACTTGGGTGGCAACTTTTGAGGGATCTATGCACTTGAACACCAAGAGCCTCTGTTCTTCCATACTGCCAAGAATCTTGTCTTTAATCCTATATTCAGCATTGGAGTTCGACCTTCCAAAATGCATCACTTCGCATTTATCCAGGTTGAACTCCTCCATTTGCCATTTCTCAGCCCAGTTCTGCATCTTGTCTATGTCACACTATAGCCTGCAATAGCCCTCTATGCTATCAACGGCATTTCCATCCTTTTGTGTCATCTGCAAATTTACTAACCCACCTCTCAACCTCATACAAGTCACTTATTAAAAACTACAAAGAGCAGAGGCCCAAGAACAGAGTCCTGCAGGACCCCACTCAACACTGACCTCCAGACAGAATACTTTCCATCTACAACCACTTTCTGCTCTCTGTCAGCCAACCAATTCTGAATCCAGATAGCCAAATCTTCCTGTGTCCCATACTTCCGGACTTTATGAATGAGCCTACCATGGGGAGCCTTAGCAAATGCCTTGCTCACATTCACTACTCGACCTTTGTCGACCTGTCTTTTCACCTCTTCAAAGAACTCAAGATGTGTGAGGCATGATTTGCCCCCCCCCCAAGGCACGTTGACTGCCTTTACTCATGCTATGCTTTTCTACATAGTCATAAATTCTATCCCTCAAATATTTCTAAAACTTTGCTGACCACAGACACAAGACTGCCTGGTCTGTAATTGCCAGAGATTTCCCTATTACCCCTCTTGAAAAGAGAAACAACATTGCCTCCTTCCAATCCTCTGGTACGACTCCCATGGCGAGTGAGGAGGCAAAGATCTTTGCTAGCAGGTTAGCAACCTTGTTTCTCACTTCCCAGAGCAGCCTCGGGTAAATCTGGTCTAGCCATGGGGACTTATCAATCTTAATGTTTGCCAAAATTTCCAGCACATCAACTTCATCAATCTTGATCTGGTCAAGCCTGTATCCCAGCTCCTCAAAGGTCTCATTCACAACAAAGTCCCTTAGTGAAAACTGAAGTGCAAAAAACTCCTTTAAGGCTTCCCCTGTCTGCTCAGACTCCACGCACAAGTTCCCTACGCTATCCCTGACCGGCCGTATCTTCTCCATGATCATTCTCTTATTCCTCACTTACGAGTAAAATGCCTTTGGGTTCTCCCTTATCCCTCTTGCCAAGCCTTTTTCGTGCCCCCTCCTGGCTCTCCTCTGTCCATTTCTGAGCTCCTTTTCGAGCAAGCCTGTAATCCTATAAAGCTATGCTCACTCCTTGCTGCTGCCTTTTTTTGATGAGAAGGTCCTCTGTTCTCATCATCTAAGGTTCCTTAATCTTACCCCTTCTAACCTGTCTAAGAGGAACAAATTCGTGCATCGCTCGCAACAACTGCTCCTTAAACAGTCTTCACATGTCTGCTGTGTCCTTTCTGGGAACAATTGCTCCCAGTCTGTACTTCCCAACTTCTGTCTGATAGTATCAAAATTTCCTTTTCCCCAATTAAATATCTTCCCTCGGTAACTGCTTCTTTCCCTCTCCAAGGCTATGGTAAATGTGAGGCATTTGTGATCACTGTTACCAAAGTGTTCTCCCACCGTGAGACCTGACACTTGTCCTGGCTCATTGCTGAGCACCAAATCCAAAATGGCCTCTCCCCTTGTTGCTCTGTTTACATACTGAGTAAGGAAACCCTCCTGAACATACCTGACAAAAACTGCTCCATCGAAAGTTCTACCTAACTAAATTAATTCTAAACTACGCAATGGAATAGCTTACTTGGGAACTTCCAGATATCAAATCTGGTAACCAGGAAAGGGAAATAAATGCCACCCTTTCCATTAGCACCCATGTCTCCAGGATCTTTCTTTTAAAAATGCAGCATTAAGGCTGAGATCAGAGATGTTAATTGAGCTTTAATTCATGCCTCATAATGTGGACTTGTGTTTTACTGCTCAGGTTGTGTCTGCAGTAACCCTGAAACTTGTCATTTGAGTAATATGTATTGAGCAGTTTCCTGCTGCCTTGCGTGTAAGAGATTCAGCATAATAAACCTTTAAATCAGTAATAAGGTTGTGTACTCTAAACCTTTTTCCTTTTTTTTTTCCCCCTCTCTTTATAGTTTGGCAGACCACATAAGACCAACTTCTTGCCTGTTGGAAATTGGAGGCAGAGGAGGACTTTATTGGTTTCAACCCACCTTATCTACTATGTTTTTAAGGGTTCATTTGTTTGTCTGTTGGTTTAAACATTGTGTTGGGGGAGATTTGATTTATAATCAGGAGTTCAAGTAAAATTACAAAGCATTAATCTTTTAATTTCCCCATTGTTGATCACTCACTGTACTTAAGTGATAGACTGACAAGGCAACATGATACTTGACAACTTCAGAAAGATGTATGTTGCTGTTGACATCTTCGACTTGGGTGGGACCAATCCTTCCACAGGAGACTTGAAGTCCTAATAATATAAATTCTTAATTGTCTTTGTCACCTTAATGCAGAAACTGCTCAACACTTGAACTCCTGGTCATGATCATTATTTATCAAGCTGTCTGTTGACTATAATTATCAAAATAAGCAGATGGGACTTTCTTTCTCCCCCTACTTTCCTAAGCTATCACTTTTTTTAAAAATACACACTTTATAAATTTTTGGCAATTAAAACCCATAGGTTTTAAATGAAGTGACAATGCAAATTAAATTGTTGGCAGGCTGCAGTTGCTAGTCTTGGCCGTTAGGACTAGGCATAGATAGAGTAATGGATCATGAACATTTTGTTGTGCACGTAGAAATGAGGGCTACCTGCATGTTAAACCTTTTAAGGAGACGAGGAGCAAAAGGTTGAGACAGCTAGTCAACAGTAGTATTGTCCCCTTGCATCTGTGGCTTTTAATAGTACCAAAGTCAGAGGGTGGTGTGTTTCCTTTTTGCTAGTAGATCTGAAATAGGAGAATGGTTCCTGAACCTGAAGTTTATAATACTGTTCCACTTTCAATTTCATTTCTGTTGCACATTGTTGGCTTTTATCATGCCCATAGTAACTCTTCCTGAAGAGGTTTCTCCTTTTTTTTTCAGGGGACCGACAATGTACTTTTCAAACCACCACTACCTTTTTGTGGGAATTCTTGTTTCTGCCTTCTGATTAACTTGAAGGAAATTGTAACTTTTGACCATCCATACTGTATCCTCTTCAGCATAAGTAGTCAGTGTTGGGTCTGGAAAAAGCCTGTGAAGTCCTGTCCTGTGAGCTGACAGTGACCTCTTGGAATGAACTGTAGTGGAGTGTTGCAATTAGATTTGCTCAATAATGGAGATTTTTTTCTGTTGTCAAACAAAATATTGTCCTCAATGTGCCAGTTCCCTCTATCCTTTTTTACAAATACTCAAAAGCCAAAAACAAAGCTTATTTTAACAACTGCCTTGTGCCTTATTTGCCCAATGTCCCAGATAAAAGTTCAAGTTACGGCCTTAAACTTTTTATATGGGTATTTAGACCAGCTTTGAATCTATGTGCCTTGCGCTCAGGAGTTGGGCTTTCATGAGCCGTGCATAAATTGTGACAAGTGGTTAGGTGTTTCATTTTGAAATTCTTTGTCTTTTTTTTTAAAGAGAAATTCCAAGCTAAGGGGGATGCTTCCCTATGATATGCTGTTCATTTGGTGTAACTTTGGTGCTGGTTGAAGGCTTATCTCGTCACTTTTTTTTAAACTAAAAGATTGGTTGTAAGCCTTTAATTTTGTCATCAACAATTGACCTAGGTTCATGAACTCAAGAAAATCTTTTTCGCACAAGAGTTTTAAAAGGAAATTTTATACACTCCTGAATAGGACTTCAAGTGTCAACACATACACAGCATCTGAATGGTTGGGCGAGTACTATTGGCTATTCTCCACCTCTCACTCCCACTCATCAATAATGCTGCCTGGTTGCACTTGACGTTCACTTATTTGCTGATGATTGGTCTCTGACAAATGTTGAATATTGTCTAGCACTGTTTAGCTTTTATTGCACTATTGGCAAATTGTAAGCAATACATTAGTGATGGGTATTTTGTAGACATCGCCAACAGCTATTGTGTGTTGAATCACAAAGTGATTCAGATGCTGCTTTGCTGTCCTTTTTGGAATAGGGAGAGAATCCAAACTGAGAACTTCACCACCATGCCCAATGTGTAATCTGAATCGCAGCATTAATTGGCTGGTTTTAATCATTGGGATGGTGTATTCAAAAGGGGTTGAAATCTAGTGCCTGATGGGTGATGCCTGTCTAGTCAAGCTCATTGGCATTTTGTGAAAACTGAAGTTTGAATTAACCATCACTGCTGTGTTGTCAGTATAATGGATCACGAAAAATCTTTTTCTAAACAGTATTTTTCAAATAATCTTCTTGAAAATTAGTTGACATGATTTTGTAAACTTGGGGTGCCTTAATGCCTTCAGCCTGCAAATTTAACTTTGGTTTGTGTTTCTTTGTCAGGACGTGCTGTCAGCCTTTAGTGCTGTAATTGCTGCTACTCTGGTTTCAGAAGTGCCCAGCAATTACTCAAACCCAAACAAGTGCCTCTTGAGCTATTTGTGTCCCACTTCACCTTTTTTGTACAAAGTGTAATTGTTCAGGTTGGCATTGCAGCTAAGCTTGTTCAATTGTATTTAATTGTAAAGAAGCCTTAATTAAAGACATTTTGCAATCCAAAGACCTGTAGTTTATTTGACATGCACGTGAATGAAGTACTGTTCATTCCACCTCTTTCCAAATTCTAACACCCATCAAAAACTTTCATGAAAGTCCTAATTATTACAAATACTTGAAGGAAGAGTTAGTTTCCTACTATATTTAGTGTCAAGACTTGAAGTTGTATGAAGAAATGGAGGTAATACCTGGAGCAGAAAGCATTGTTAACATTTCGATTAAATCTCAATCAGACATGGAGAGTAGGCAATTACTGCATCTAGTGGCAGAAGGGTCAGTAACCAGAGAACACAATAGGTGATATAGAGAAAGTGTTTTTTGTTTTTTTTTGCAGTAAGTTGTGATCTGAAAGGCACTGCCTGAAAACTGTGGATGGAGAACATGACAGCACCTTTTGCTGATGGTTTAGAAAAATAATCTTGACATCTACCATCTTCTAGCAAAATATGCCATTCAATAGTAAAATTTCACTATCTACAGTCACTGAATTCAAAGACTTTAAGAACAAAGAAAAATGGCAATCCAGAGCATGTCACTTGGTGCTTTCTAATGAGCAAAACAAGTGGAATCTTTATCCAAAGACATCATCTTCCAGGAACTATGCAGAATCTGAAAGACTAAATAATACTTAGTGCAACTTGATAAATTCATTGACATGACTGACACAGCCCAGCTAATTATGCCTTTTAAAAGCTATGTTTTTTGTGCACAATCGCTAGAGGATCTTCTCCTTTTGCCCCTTAACAAGATAACAAGGGACAATATATACAAGAGTTGAAAGGTATGTGCTTGAGGGAAAAAACATTTCACTCAAGAAACTAGTTTCTATCAAAGCTAATGTGAGCTTTGCTGCAATTTTGTAGAAATGATTCTGATTTTCCTTCTTGTCAATTACTGTTGTCTGATCGGCATGCTTTAGTGGGTAAAGGTATGGTGCGACTTCACGCGTGTCATAAAAGCTGAGATTGTGAACTCTATTTCACAACAGCCTTTTGGCACCACTCGCTGTAAATTCTTACTCCGTGCTGGCTATGGTGAATTAATATTTTGTGAGGTAGCTAAATGAAAGAAAGATCCTGCAAAGATTTTTAGATCACATGCCTGGAATCATCACTTAAGTGTGCAGTGAGCTGTTAGATGGTAATTAGTTACTTGACTTTATCTGTAAGAAACCCAATGTCAAATTGAGCTGAACTAAGCAAATAACAGAGACTTGGCACATGATCAGTGAATGCACTCAAGTTGAAAGTGGCTCTGGTCCTCTATTTTTAAAAAGTGCTACAACATTTCTGAAGTCTGGAGAAAATGCTAGGAAAAAAAATCAAAGCAACTGTTCCACTTCAATCCTCTTTGCATACCTGAGGAAGTTGGCAGGAGAATTCAACAGGCCATAGCAGAAATTAGATGTGATGGAACAAATTGTTTGTCTCGTCCATTCCTTCGGTTAGTGGGTTGGCTACCAAATTCGACTAGGTATTTATTGATAAAGTAGTGGAGGTAATTGTTATGTAAATGAGATTGAGGTGCAAGATTTTTTGGGGGGGAATTTGCAAACCAAACCTTCCAGCTCAGTGAGCAACTTGCATCCAGAACCTCAACCTGAGCTACAAATCTTCTCACAACTCACTAACAGAGGAAAATACCCACTCTGACCTTGCTGTGCTTTTTTTTTATTGAAAAAGATTTTTTTTTACAAAATTATAAAATTACAAAAGTATAACAATCTAATTGTGCATTAATAATAATAAACTAAGGAAAAAAACCTTCCCATACTTCAATAAATAATTAAACATATTAAGTTTAATTAGGTTGAATTGAGTTAAACTGACTGAACTTACACCACTCAGCGTCACTCCACCAAAGCTGCCATCATCTGGAGCATCAGTTAACAAACCTGAATTTGGTCAGGATTCTTCCTTTCGGGGTCCCCGGCCCGCCAGACAGTTTTTGCAGCTATACAAAGGCCCTAATCAGTTTAGCTGATAAGTCTTCATCTACGTGATACAAAAAGGGCCTTATGTTTTTAAAAAAAGTTCCATTTTCTGGTGCACCATAATTGTCAGGAAAGTCACGGGGAACATGCTCCATCGCTAACTTGTGCCATCCGGAAGGGGATCCAGCTCATCAGAATGTTCTTCCTTTGGCAGTATGTGAGAATATTCAAGTTTCTTCTCCTGCTCATCTAGTCAAGGCAGATTGGGCAATCCCAGAAGGAAAGATACCGGATCTGCCTTAACCTCAGTTCCCCAAGATCTCCTCCAACAGATTTGCGATGGCGCCCTAATATCTATGAATCTTATAGCACGACCACAAGCAATGTATGAGAGTACTAATGTCTGTTTTACATTTTAGGGCACTTGGGAGATGCTCCATTTTTAAATTTTGCTCGCCACTCCACAGCCAGATGGGCCCTGTGGAGAATCTTTAGTTGCATGGCCTGTGTTTATTACAACTCAATCTTTTTAACATTCTCCCAGATATCCTCCCATACTGCTGACAAAATTTCTGCTCCAAATTCTTGATTCCAGGTTCTGTAGAGCCTTTCAATATCTTGCAAGGCACCCCTGTCCCTGTAAATGATTGGGGGTACTAAGCGAGAGGGGTCTGTGGGCCAAAGCACACTCCTCCTCTCCACATCAGACTTATAGGGATGAACCAATAGTGAGGTCCTTTTCTGGAAAAGTTCCTGATGTGAAAATAGGTGCAAAAGTCCCACTGGATAAATCCATATTTGTGACTGAGGTGATCAAAGGACATCAAGACCTCCAATAAGTCTCTCAAACTGGAGACTTTCCTAGATTTGCATAACTTAACACCAGAATCCATCAATCCTGGCCTAAATCCTGATATTCCTACTAGCGGGGTGAGCAGGGAGGTCTTATGTAAATTACCCTCGCTCTGTTGCATCATTCTGTGCTTTGACCATGTTAATGACTACTGAATTTTCACAATATTCCGACAGTTCTCATCCTATCCATAAATAGCAGATTAAAGGGGGCGTTTTGCCTGGATCCTGATAAGGCCAGTCATTCACGTAAGAACTTACTTAATATATTTTGAAGTCTGGGAGATCTACACACACGCACACCCTTCCCTCTTCTTCCCACCCCCCCACCCCCAACCTTCTCTGTGGAAGCTGCAGCTTAGCAACTTTGAGAGTGCTTGCAACGCTAGATGAAAGATCCAAGCCAACCATTAAGTCTCCACAGCACTTGCCTAGGTAGCACCAGAGGGAGCATTCCCATGGGGTATAATAGGTGAGGAAGAATATTAATTTTGATCAGAGCTATTTGACCCAATCAAGATACTGGTACCATGTCCCAACGTTGAAGGTATTGTCTTATCCTCTCGAGCAATTACACAAGTTAGCTTTGTGCAATTGATGAAAGATGGAGGTAATGAAAATGCCTAAATATAGGAAACCACCCTGTGACCACCTAAAAGAAAATAGTTTCATCTTCAAGGTCAAGCAATCTGACAAGATCTCCCATGAACATGGCCTCTGATTTAGTCAAATTAATTTTATACCTGGAAAAAGCCAAATAAATTAATATTTTGTACTAGACGGCACGGACGTTGGCAGGTTAGCCAAAAAGAGAAGACTGTTGTCGGCACAGAGACTGATTTTATGCTCGCTTATTCCCACTTCTGGGGCAACTATTTTGGGGTCCTTCTGAATGTTCTCCGCCAGCAGCTCGATCACTAAAGCAAACAGTAGCGGCGAAAGGGGGCACTGTTGTCGGCTGCCGCTACCAAATCTGAAATTGTTTAATTTTTTTATGCCATTTGTGAGAACCACTGCCATGGGATCACTATCCAACAGCCAGTAAAGATCTTTTCCCCCACCCCACCCCATCCCACCACCACTGTCCAAGACCAGACCAAACCAAACCAAGAACGTAAAAAAGGTATGGCCATTCCACCCGATCAAACACATTTTCCACATCTAGGGAGATTACCAAGCTAGAGATCGACCTTTGCTAGCATACATAGAGCATATTCAACACTCCTCTGATGTTGTTAGAGGAGCTGTGACCCTTAATAAGGCCTGTCTGGCCCTCCTTTACAATAGAGGGCAATACCTTCTCCAGCGTCATTGCTAATGTTTTGGACAGAATTTTAAAATCCACATTTAGCAGCGAGATGGGTCTGTACAAGATGCAGTCTTGAGGATCCTCCCCTCTCTTAAGAATAAGGGAAAGAATTAGCCTCCCTGAGAGAGGGCAGGAGGTAGTCCTGACTGTACGAATGGTTATACATGCCCAACATTGGCTCGGCCAATGTTTTTATAAAATCCTTATAAAACTCACTCAGGAATCCACCTGGGCCAGGCGCTTTGCCACTACTTGTATCTCTTGTGTTGTCAGAGGAGTATTCAGCAGGGAGGCTTGCTCTGAAGTTATACCTGGAAGATCCAAGTTCCCAAAAAGGACTCCATCCTCGCCAACTCATCCCCACAACCCTCTGACTGGTATAACTCGAGTACTGATTTACTGAGTACGAGATAATTTTACCCCTTGAATAGGCTTTGACAGTCTTCACGATCCCCAATGGGTTACCGGTCATACTCAAATTAATATTCCAGAAAGTCTTAAACTCCCTTGTGAAATACTCAAACTTACTGTCTTTCAAAAGACAAGGATCCATGCGCCAATGCCACGTATCTCTCCTATTACCCCGATCTTAATCTCCAAATACACTGCCGCATGGTCCGAGATAGCTATATTCCCAATCTTACAGGTTAGTACCGAATCCAAAAAAGTCAGCAGGGCAAAAAACATATCAATCCATGTATGACACTTGTGCGGGTTAGAGAAGAAAGTAAAATCCCTTCCCTTAGGGTAAAGACATCGCCACATATCCACCAACCCCACTCCCCACATAGGTCTACCAACTGTTTGGATTGCGGGGAGATGCCCAGACAACCCCTTGGCATTCTGTCCACATCAGGATCCATAAGACCGTTGAAGTCTCCCCCTATAATCGTGTGGCGCACTCCAAGGGCCATCAGCCTGGAAAATGCATGACTTAAAAATGTGAGGGGCTGTACAGACTCCTCCCCGTGTATTAGTGCTTTGAGGATCAGATCGCCCAAGCTCATCCGAGAAGAACCCTCCCTGCTGTACCTTTAGATGGTCCTTTATCATCAAAATGAGTTTGTTGTAGCAGAGCAACAGCGACCCTCTCCTTTCTGAGATTCAAGAGCAGTTTCTTTTAACCGGTGAGTATCGCCCCTTTATATTCCAGGTGCACGATGTAAACAAAACAGTTGGCCATAACTATCCAAAGTGACCAGTGACACCAGTTGGCCATAACTATCCAAAGTGGTCAGTGTGGACCTGAAGGGCCTGCTTCCACACTATAGGGAATCTAATCGCATATATCTTATATACCTGGAAATTAAAAGTGGGCATCTAGCCCATACATTGATCCCACTTGTTATCAACAAAAGAAATGACCACCCCTAACCAGGAAAATGATATAAAAGGGACTAGTAAAGATAACAAGAAAGGGAAAGAAGAAACAGCCCCCATATTGGATGTAGGTTTGCTCGTTGAGCTGGAAGGTTAATTTCTAGACGTTTCGTTACCCTGCTAGGTAACATCTTCAGTGGAGAAAGTGAGGTCTGTAGATGCTGGAGATCAGAGCTGAAAATGTGTTGCTGGAAAAGCCCAGCAACACATTTTCAGCCAACATCTTCAGTGGGCCTCAGGCAAAGCACTGCTAAATATTCCTGCTTTCTGTTTGTAGATTAGATTTTTTAGATTAGATTACTTTACAGTGTGGAAACAGGCCCTTCGGCCCAACAAGTCCACACCGACCCGCCGAAGCGCAAACCACCCATACCCCTACATTTACCCCTTACCTAACACTACGGACAATTTAGCATAGCCAATTCACCTGACCTGCACATCTTTGGACTGTGGGAGGAAACCGGAGCACCCGGAGGAAACCCACGCAGACACGGGGAGAATGTGCAAACTCCACACAGTCAGTCGCCTGAGGCGGGAATTGAACCCGGGTCTCTGGCGCTGTGAGGCAGCAGTGCTAACCACTGTGCCACCGTGCCACCCAGAAGTTTGTAGTTTGGGTTGATGATGTCATTTCCTGTGGTGAAGTCACTTCCGGTTACGTTTTAGGGGGTGAGAAAAGGAACAGGACCAACCCAAAATTATAAATAGAAAACAGGAATTTTCAGCAGCGCTTTGCCTGAGGCCCATTGAAGATGTTACCTAGTAGGGTAATGAAACATCTGGAATTGAACCTTCCAGCTCAGCGAGCAAACCTACATCCAAAACCTCAACCGGAGTTACAAATCTTCTCAAAACTCACTAACCCCACATATTACAGGCACCAAGTCAGGCAAACGAAGTAAACAGCCGGGAGAACAAAGGAAACAGCATGGTCCATAGTATTTGATCCAACCAGTCTATTTTAAAGTATCTAGGAAATCTTTTGCCTTCTCTGCTGAACACTGCCAGGTACCTTAAAGAATATTGAATGTTCGAGTCTCTCAGTCTCTTCTTTACTTCATCATAGGGTTTCCTCTTTCTGACCACAGCCCCAGAAAATTTCTGAAAGAACATGATTTCGACCCCTTGTAGATCAGGGCCTGTGGGTCTTTCCCGAACGTTCTGGAAGCTTCTGTAACCATTTGTTTATCTCTATAACACTGAAATCGCACTCAGAGCGGAGGGTGGCGCTGGTCCGATCCAGGCCCGTGCACCACGATCTGGTGAGTCCGCTCATCTCGCACCTGGCCCGATTCGGGTTCCAGTCTC
Organism: Chiloscyllium plagiosum; assembly: GCF_037043375.1. Lineage (NCBI taxonomy): Eukaryota > Metazoa > Chordata > Chondrichthyes > Orectolobiformes > Hemiscylliidae > Chiloscyllium > Chiloscyllium plagiosum. The sequence continues at coordinate 17,270,104 of NW_028270175.1, read as the reverse complement.
AGGAGCTGTGGGAGCTATTGCTCCAGGAAACTGACCAGATGACGACCTTCCTCTCGCTCCAGCGACCCAATGATGTAGACATTTTTTCTCCGACCTTGATTCTCAAGGTCGTCGACCTGATCCATCAAGGCCTGCACCTGTGCTTCCAGGACCTGAACCCACCCTTCTGAGGATTCTGCCCCGGTCTCCGATATCGCGGTTCGCTGCTCCACCTCCTCCACGCGCTGCCCAAGATGTTGGATCACCTGCTCGTGTTTTGTAGTATGGCCGAGATCGATTCCAGTCTGGTCTGGGACTCCCCCAGTGCTGATTCAATCTTCTCTCGGAGTTTGATGAACTTCAAGACCAGACTGTGCTGCTCAGGTGGGTTCAAAGACACCTCCGTGGGAGGTGGCACTGCGGCCACGGGCACGTCCATTGCTGTAGGGGAGTGCTTTGCATGTTGCGATCCACGCGGCCCCTTTAGCCATCTCCCCCAAATGTTCAAAGTAATATTCAGAGAATTAGATTACTAATTTGGGGACTTTAAACTGCTGATTTTTACAAAAATGGCCAGGAAAGCGAGGCCACTCTACCTGGATTATGGTGCGGAGCCCAGAAAGGCAGACCTGTTAGGTTACTGCCATTTTGAATCCCCCTCCCTATGTTTTTAAAGTGAAAGCTTAATTTGACTCCATTTACTTCTAAGATGCAATTTCCAAAGTGAAGATAATCAAGTTTAAGTCTCGCATCTGCCTCTCAGATACCTTTTTTGGTCTGTATACAACTAAAAGACTCCAACTACAAACCATATTTCAAAACAGCAGCAGATAATGTACAGTGGCAGGTGTGATATTGAGACTTGGTGGGTAAAGGACAAAATGAATATATTAGATTTATATGGAACTATGGAGTCATTTCTCTATGGCTTGCACTAAGTACAAGATTGTTTCTTCAATTTAAAAAGGTTTATGACTGCTAAGCTACCAGGTTCAGGTGACTAAAGTTTGTAGTTAGTGCAGGATGGAAACCAAGTATTATGACAGTTTAAATCTAGAAGTGACCATGTTTCCCAAAGTTGATGTCCTGAAAACTTTGTTTTTTTCTGCCCACAGAAGCTACCAGACCTACTTAGAAACAAGCAAGCTGGGCTGTTTACAGAATTTGTTTTTTCCTTTTTTCAGATTTCCAGTATCTGCAGTATTCAGTTTTGTTTGTGTTTTTTTCCCTTGAGTTCTTGCAGTCATACAGTCTCTGCTGCACACTGAATCAGATATGATTTTATTTTCTGCCAGATTAAAGCCAGTACCAAATCAACAAATGGAATAGTCCCTTTCCAGAGAGTGTTCTATTTTTAATCTTTTTTTTAAATCAAATCCTTGAGTGAAAGGACATGTTTCTGTCCTGGTGATGTAGGTCTTTGGCCCTCTGGTAACCAGAGGGATTATCTGCAAAATAACTTGTCTATTTAGAAATTGAGGTCCAAGTGTATGTATTTGAAAGAATATCACCAGGCCCCTCTTTTTTTTTTGAGGGGGGTGGTGTTGGGTGAGGGAGAAAGCAGTGAAGATTACGTATATCAAGTATTATCAGTCAGATATTCCGGAATCACCTCTTTCAAAGTCTTATGTTGGATTAAGTTAAAAATCACACAACACCAGGCTATAGTCCAACAGGTTTATTTAGAAGTACAGTACAAGCTTTCGGGGTGCTGCTCCTTTATCAGGTGGGGCAGGATCATAGTTCATAGAATGTATAGTGAAAGATCAAAGTGTCATACAACTGATGCAATATATTAAACAAACCTAGATTGCTGTTAGGTCTTTAATCACTTAAAATGCGGATGCAGGTTTCGAGTGATTAATTTTCTAAATCCCAGAACTTACAGCATAGAACATAGAACAGTACAGCACAGAACAGGCCCTTCAGCCCACGATGTTGTGCCGACCACTGATCCTCATGTATGCACCCTCAAATTTCTGTGACGATATGCATGTCCAGTAGTCTCTTAAATGTCCCCAATGACCTTGCTTCCAGAACTGCTGCTGGCAACGCATTCTATGCTCTCACAATTCTCTGTGTAAAGAACCTGCCTCTCACATCCCCTCTATACTTTCCTCCAACCAGCTTAAAACTATGACCCCTCGTGTTAGTCATTTCTGCCCTGGGAAATAGTCTCTGGCTATTGACTCTATCTATGCCTCTCATTATTTTGTACACCTCAATTAGGTCCCCTCTCCTCCTCCTTTTCTCCAATGAAAAAAGTCCGAGCTCAGTCAACTCTCTTCATAAGATAAGCCCTCCAGTCCAGGCAGCATCCTGGTAAACCTCCTCTGAACTGTCTCCAAAGCATCCACATCTTTCCTAGAATAGGGTGACCAGAACAGGACACAGTATTCCAAGTGCGGTCGAACCAAAGTTTTATAGAGCTGCAACAAGATCTCACGACTCTTAAACTCAATCCCCCTGTTAATGAAAGCCAAAACACCATATGCTTTCTTAACAACCCTGTCCACTTGGGTGGCCATTTTAAGGGATCTATGTACCTGCACACCAAGATCCCTCTGTTCCTCCACACTGCCAAGAATCCTATCCTTAATCCTGTACTCAGCTTTCAAATTCGACCTTCCAAAATGCATCACCTCGCATTTATTCAGGTTGAACTCCATCTGCCACCTCTCAGCCCATCTCTGCATCTTGTCAATGTCCCGCTGCAGCCTACAACAGCCCTCTATACTGTCAACGACACCTCCAACCTTTGTGTCGTCTGCAAACTTGCTGACCCATCCTTCAATTCCCTCATCCAAGTCATTAATAAAAATTACAAACAGTAGAGGCCCAAGGACAGAGCCCAGTGAAACACCACTCACCACAGACTTCCAGGCAGAATATTTTCCTTTTACTACCACTCGCTGTCTTCTGCTGGCTAGGCAATTCTGTATCCAGACAGCTAAGTTCCCCTGTATCCCATTCCTCCTGACCTTCTGAATGAGCCTACCATGGGGAACCTTATCAAATGCCTTGCTGAAGTCCATATACACCACATCCACAGCTCGACCCTCATCAACTTTTCTAGTCACATCCTCAAAGAACCTCTTTCAAGTCACAATCCTGAGATAACTTAAGGTTTTATATTTTTAATAAAAAGTGACATCTCAGCTCAGACAATGCATTAAAGCAATGAGACACAGGTCCCACATATGTTGGATCAGTTCTGAGTCACTTCTGCTTGATTTTAGTTATGTGAACCCTCTACTACTGAGTGTGTCAGTTGTCCAGGTATATAATTATTAATGAAATATACATTAAAATATCTGCACATTTTGGTGGCTTTTCTAAGGAATGCAAACTTGTGTAAACTTAAGTGTACGTAATTATTACAATGTAATTACAAGGCCAGCTGAGGATTTGTAGCGTCCCCATATGGCTGCACTAGCAAGCTATTTCCATGGTAAATGCATATGTGGGTATTTATCTGTGACTTATTGAAATAAGGACAGAATGTGCCTTTAACATTGAGCTAACTTAATTCTATACACTGCCCAACAATCCCATAATGTTGAACCTAGCTTTATTTTAAATACTATGCTGAGCCTGTGCAATGCCACAACCAGAGTACAAGACTGTAAAGACTAGGAGCAGAAGTAGAAATTCAACCAACTGAGACTGCTCTGCTGTTCAACAATATCATTGATCAGATAATCCATCTCTCTGCTTTATTGCCTTTTCCCCGTTATCCTTGCTTTGCTTGGAGATTTAAAATCCTGCCTTTTCTCATATCCCTCTATTTCTTCTTGTCCTCTTCAACGTTTGGCCAATTGCACACCTCTAAAGGTCTACCTTAACATGAGAGTTTGTTTTCAGCATCATTGTAGTACCTTTCACTAGCTGAGGACAAACCAAATTGCTTTGAAAGTACTTTTGAAAGTTAGTTGTAAGAAACATGGCAGCCAGTTTGCATGCACAGTCCTACAATTGTAGTGACTGGAGAATTGGTTTCAGTGATGTTGTCAAAGAATAAATGTTAACTAGAGTACAGTGAGAATGGCTGTCCCTGGTATTCAAATTGTGATGGGAGATCTTTTGATCCCACTAGAATAGATGAGGCCTTAGTCAAACTCATTCTGAATGTCACAATACCTCAATGCCACACTACATCAACACCTAGAGGTTAGTATGAGCTAATATTTGACTAGAACAACCAGCTACCTCCCCCTCAGCCGCATCCCCACTCCCACCACATTCCTGATGATGGCCTTATGCCTGAAACTTCGACTCTCCCTCTCTTTAGATGCTGACTGACCTGCTGTACCTTTCCAACACCACACTTTTCAACTCCAATCAAATAAAAGCTATGGCTACCAAACCATTTAGTGACTGGGATATGTGCAGTGTGTAACTGGCCTTCCTGACTCCCCAAAACAGTTCGATCATCTTCCTGGTACAAGTCAGAAATGTTATGGAATCTCCTCCTTTTGTTTGGGTTAATGCAGCTCCAACAATTCTCCCAACTTTCTGCTTCAGTGCCTGGAATGGAATTTAACCTCCTGTTCCTTGATAAAGTCCCATCTCTACTTTTCCAGATACGTTAGCCCCATTGTTGTTTTTTGGAAGGTCTGTTCATGGTTTGACTCTCTGGAAAGATCAACATTTATTCCCTATCCCTAATTGCCCTTGAGAAGATGCTAAGTGAGCCATTTTCTCGAACTGTTGCAGCCCATCTAACCTAACACCACACCATAGTCAGCATCTATGAGGGAAAAAATGCTCAAGATCTGATACAGTGAAGAAATAATAATAGAATTTCAAATCATATGGGAAGCTTTCAAGTGGTGGTGTTCCCATCCATCTGTTGTCCTGGTCTTTCCATTTGCTGATTGGAAAGTACATGTACAAGGAGCCTTCATTTTGTTGCTGCAGTGCATTATGCAGAGCTGCCAGTGTGCATCAGGTGGTGGAGTGAATGAATGGTGGTGGATGGGTGACAGCAAACTGTTCCATCCTGAATGGCATTGAACAAGTTGTTTGAGCTGTTCTCATGAAGTCAAGTGACGTCCATCCCATCATGTTTTTAACTTCTGCCTTGTATCCTTCTAATTCAGACACAGTATTTATATGATTGGTTCAGGTCAGTTTTTGGCCAGTGAGAACAGGATTTGATGGGGATTCACTGATGGAGAGAGTTGGCTTCTTTTGTTTTAAGTATAAATGATGCTCATTGGTGTAAATGTTGCTTCCTACTTGTCCTTGTTGGCTTGTTGCATGAGGGCACAGATAACATCATTTACAACGCTTGAGATATTGAAGCAAACACTGTGCAGTCATTGGCAAACATCTCCACTTCTGACTTCATAATGGAGAGAAGGTCATTAGTAGGGCACGATTGAGGAACTCCTGCTGTAATGTCTTGGGGATGAGATGACTGACCTCCAAAGGCAACAACCATCTTCTTTTCTGCTCTTCCTTTATGACTTCACAACCAGTGGAAAGATTTCTTCCCTGATTCCCGTTTGGTGTTAAAGACAGTTGCTGTCTCAATACATTTGCAATTTTGCCCTTTTTTTATAACCTTGGACTAAGTTTACAATGAAGTCTAGAACTGAATGATCCTGGTAAAAACTGAAGTTAGTATTCATGATTCTGCTTTTGGCCAGTGCTGCTTCATAACACTGACAACACCTTGCATTGATCTGGTGATGAGAATAGTCTGGGGCCATGATTAGGTTTGGGTTCGGCTTGATTTTTGTAGGCAGGATATACCTGGACAATTTTCCACACTTTTTAGATTAGATTCCCGAAAGTGTGGAAATAGGCCCTTCGGCCCAACCAGTCCACACCGACCCTCCGAAGAGTAACCTACTCAGTCCCATTTCTCTCTGACTAATGCACCTAACACTATGGGCAATTTAGCACGGCCAATTCACCTGACCTGCACATCTTTGTGACTGTGGGAGGAAACCGGAGTATCCTGAGGAAACTCACAGGGAGAATGTGCAAACTCCACACAGACAGTCTCCCAAGGCTGGAATTGAACCTGGGAACCTGGTGCTGTGAGGCAGCAGTGCTAACCACTGAGCCACCGTGCCACCCTAGATACTTATTGTTGCAGAACCAACTGAATGTTTTGGCTAGGTGTATGGCTTATTCTGGAGCACAGGTCTACAGCTGGGATATTGTTCAGGCCCACAGTCTTTAATGTACTTATTGCATTCTTGATAATGTGGAGTGTACCAAATTGGTCAAAGATTGGCATTTGTGATGCTAGAAACCTCTGGGGGAAATCAAGATGGATCATCCAATCAACACTGTCAGAGGAAATGGTGGAGGCTGGTACAATTACAACACTTAAAAGGCATCAGGGTAGGTATATGAATAGAAAGGGTTTACAGGAATATGGGCCAAGTCTGGCAAATGGGACTGGATTAGGTTAGGATATCTGATTGGTACAGACAAGTTGGACCGACGGGTCTGTTTCCGTGCTGTACATCTCTGATTCTATGACTATGACATTACTCTTTTGGGTGAATATAGAGTCATCCTTCAGCCCAACTCGTCCATGCTGACCAGGTTTCCTAAACCAAGCTAGTTTAATTTGCCTGCACCTGCTCTATATTCCTCGAAACCTTTCCTCTCCATATACCTTTTCAAATGTCTTTTAAATGTTCTAATTGTACACTTTCTCTCGCATTCCATGGGTGCAATTCCTTTAGCCTTGTCTTTGGCACTGGGATTCCTCCATCATTGAGGGTACAGGGAAGCTTGAGGAGCTGCCTCCTGTTAGTTTAGCATTCATGACAATGTTGTCCTTCTGTGATTAAAAAATGCTCTCAATGGATAGTAGTAAATGATTAGGGGTCTAGATTAATTTCCAAACATCCAAACTTTGGCTGGAAATGTGAAAGCCAACAACTTTTCCCACACCCAAGAGGAAGTGTATTCAATATCTATGTCTGTATCAAGTGTATTTTTGCATTTGTCCTTCCATAAGGGCAGGGTGGCACAGTGGCTCAGTGGTCAGCACTGCTGCCTCACAGCACCAGGGTCCCAGGTTCAGTTCCCACCTTGGGCGACTGTCTGTGTGGAGTTTGCACATTCTCCCCATGTCTGTGTGAGTTTCCTCCGGGTGCTCCAGTTTCCTCCCACAATCCAAAGATGTGCAGGTCAGATGAATTGGCCATGCTAAATTGCCCATAGTATTGGATGCATTAGTCAGAGGGAGATGGGTCTGAGTGGGTTGCTCTTCAGAGGGTTGGTGTGGACTGGTTGGGCCGAAGGGCCTGTTTCCACACTGTAGGGAATCTAATCTAAGTGATACTTGTATGGATGCTGCCTTTTAGATCAGGTCATTTATGCAGCAAGAATGCCACCAGTTTGACTGGAGAAATTAAAGAACCAGAGTCATGGAGATAAAAATCAAGTGAAGATACCTGTGCTCCCTGGCTGTTGCAGGGTGTGCTTTACAGATATGAAAAATGTGGTGCTGGAAAAACACAGCAGGCTAGGCAGCATCCGAGGAGCAGGAGAATCGACGTTTCGGGCATAAGCCCTTCATCAGGAGTCCTCACTTTCTCCTAGTCCTTTACAGATATCACAACAAACTAAGTGAACAGCAAAAGTTTATATAGGGTCTCTAACATGCTCTTCACAGGAGTTCTGGAATGAGGTGGGGAATGGGGAGATGAGGAAACTTGTGAAGTCAACATTGATCCTGTGTGATTGGAGGGTCCCAAGGCAGAAGATGAGGTGTTCTTCCTCCAGGCATCGAGTGGTTGTTGGGGGGGAGGGGCGTGGACATAACAAGGGAGTCACAGAGGGAATGGTCTCTGTGGAATGCTGATAAGGGTGAGGAGGGAAATATCTCTAGTGGTGGCATCTGACTGTAGTCCCTCCACGACTCCCTCATTAGGTCCACCACCCGCACCTAAAAAAACCCACCCTCCACTCCAAACACCCACACCTCCCCCCTCACCTCCATCCAAGCACCCAAAGGATCCTTCCACATCCAGCAGAGATTTTCCTGCACATCCAAACACTTCATCCACTGTGTCTGTTGCTCTCAATGTGGTCTCCTCTACACTGGGGAGACAGGACGCCAACTTGTGGATCGTTTCAGGGAATATCTCTGGACACACACATCAAACAATCCCACTGCCCTGTGGCAACCACTTCAACTCCCCTCCCCCCCTCCCCCCCCCAACTCTGCCAAGCTCATGCAAGTCCTGGGCCTTCTCCATCACCAAATCCTAGCCACCCGACACCTGGCGGAAGAACACCTCATCTTCCACCTTGGGACCCTTCAACCACACAGCATCAACACTGATTTCACCAGTTTCCTCATCTCCCCTCCCCCCACCTCATGCCAGGTCCAACCCTTCAACTTGGCATTGCCATCTTAAACAGTCCTACCTGTCCATCTTCCTTCTCACCTATCACCATCACCCCTCACCTGCATCTAACTATTGCCAACCCAGCTATCTTCCATCCCAGCCTCACATACCCCTCCTATGTATCTCTCAGCCTCCTTCCCCCCCCCCCCCCTCCAGCCTCCACCTTCTTGATGAAGGGCTTATACCCAAAACATTGATTCTCCTGCTCTTGAGATGCTGCCAGACCTGCGTCTCTCTCATTCTCTCTCTCTCTCAACCCCCCCACCACCCCCCCTTAGATGCTGCCAGACCTGCATCTTTCTCAGTCTCTCTCTCTCTCTCTCTCTCTCTCTCTATCTCCTCGGATGCTGCCTGACCTGCGTCGCTCTCTCTCTCTCTATCTCCTCAGATGCTGCCTGACCTGCTCAGTTCTTCAGCTATTTCTGCTTTTGTTTGTTCTACCCATGATTACTTTCCCTGGCTTCAAACTAATATGATTCCATATCATGATCAATTTCTCTTTATCGCTACCTTTTATTAACAGTGCTACCTCATCTTTTTTTTCTGCCTATTTTTCCAGAGCATCAAATACCCTTGAATACTGAGTTCCCAGTTCTAGTCATCCCTCAAACATGTCTCTAATGGAAATAAATTAATCTGACTTCATAGCTATCTGTGCTATCAACTCATCTGTTATATTACAAATATTGCATGCATTCAGGTATCAGACCTTAAGCTTTGACTTCTTAACCTTTATAACTTTGATTCCACTTTCTGTTGGACTGTAACTGTATATATTTTCTACCCTGCATTTTCACTACCCAGCATTTCTGTTGTTTTAGTTTGCTTATTTTTTAAAGTTCCCTTCAATTGAACTTACCAAGTTGATCATTTTAAAGTCCTGTCTATAATCCTAACTATACAATATTTCAGGACACCAGTCCCAGCATAGCTGAATTGAAGCCCATTCAAATAGGACAGCTATCTTTCCCCAGTACTGGTGCCAGTGCCCCAGGACCCAGACCCTGTTTTTCCAACACTGATCTGATTTTATTTGTCTTAAATCAACTCAATGCAATCTGTAAAATTCTCCAGTTCATTTTGGAATCGCTGCCTAAGAGTTTTAGGGGAAGGCTTGTGTTCAGTACAGTTTGAAGAGCAAAGATCAGAGATGGTAACCTCAGCTGCAATGAAGAAATCCATTTTAGTGTCGCCATTTGGATACACAGAATAAGAACCGTGAAATCAATCAATAAAGCATGGCAGGTGTTGTGGAATGTATGTGCATGCCCCAATTGTTATGACCCATTCCAATGTGTTATTACCACCACGGTGTTGTACATAGAGAATGACTAGTGTAAATCAGGTGGCCTCTTCCGCGTGTGTGTACACATGATGTTGCTAATCTGTTTTAAGAGATTATGGACATGTTGAAATGCAGAGCACGCATCTAGAGGCACTGTTCTGAACTCAACCACATGGCGCTACATGAGAATGTGAAAACTGAAAATGCTCATAGTCCTCCACCACTCTCTGGAGCAGGCGGCTTAATCGGACTGCAACGTGACTTTCGGGTGTAGCTACACGGGAGGATCCCAGTGAAAGTCTCAGCTGTCAGGTTTTAGCGAGGGCCTGAGAGTCCGGGACTGGGTGGGGGATTAAGCAGGGTTTGTTTTCTAAGCGCGATCTCTCCTGGGAGCGGATTCCCCTCTCACTTTCCTCTTGTTTATTGAACCAGAGCCACAACAAGTGCTTGCACAGGAAATCTAACCTTTTTCCAGGGATTGTCTCCAGGATATGATCCGATCTCAAGCACCACACCAACCGGATACAGTACAGAAATAAAGTCAGCGTATCTGTTGGGGCGGTTTTTGTGCGTAAGTGATGCTTTAAAACCAGTAAATAAGTTGCATTATGTTGTGCAGCTGATCATTTCACTTTAGTAAAATGTCTATCCTCGAGGCTTTCTCGTCAGTGTGATTCTGTGGAGAGTGTTCTTGTGTTTATTACGAGACATTTTAATTTGCAATAACCCACTAGCAACAAACTGAAACACTGAGGGAGCGTTGGATGAAGTTTAAGGCGAGATTTAATAAAGATGTCAAATTTGAAGAATTTCCACGGAGAGTAAAGAAGTGAATGTGCTACTAACCGGCAGGGGCTGGGGAAGGATGCAATTCAGGGTGACGTACTGTAGTTGATAAAATATAGCGTCACAGAGATGTACAGCATGGAAACAGACCCGTCCATTCCAACCCTATCTAGTCCCACCTGCCTGCACCCGGCCCATATCCCTCCAAACCCTTCCTATTCATATACCCATCCAAATGCCTCTAAATGTCGTAATTGAACCAGCCTCCACCACTTCCTCTGGCAGTTCATTCCATACACGTACCACCCTCTGCGTGAAAAAGTTGCCCCTTAGGTCTCTTTTACATCTTTCCCCTCTCACCCTAAACCTATGCCCTCTAGTTCTGGACTCCCCGACCCCAGGGAAGAGACTTTCTCTATTTATCCTATCCATGCTCCTCACAATTTCGTAAATCTCGAGAAGGTCACCCCTCAGCCTGTGATTTGTGGAATACCCAGAATGAAAAGACTAGAAACCTAAACAATACTAATTTTGGAAAAAGTGTTGGATAAATACGGGAGTGAATACAGGGAGTGCTGTGGTGGAACAGCAGCTAAGTGAAAAGAATTGGAGTGTCTTGACAGAACTGACACAGGCACAATGGGCCAAATAGCCTTCAGGTTGGATAATGCTGTAAGATTTGGATGTTGTGGTTGATCTGATGGAGTTTGTTATTGTTATTCCAGTTCATTCCTGTCCTGTAGCCTTCAGCCAGTCAGGGTTCCACAGAGTGGAGTAGTCGGGAGTTTATGTATAAGTGTTTAGATGGAAATCGGGTCGTGGTCAGACACAGGAAGTCCGGTTAGTTTTTTGTTTCTAAAATTAGTTTTTTCAGCCCCTGACTACTGGAGCCAGGCTGAATTGAGTAGTCTCTGCACTGACCTGAATGTGGAAACTGAGCGCTGGGAGGGAGAACTCCCGAGGAAGTGAAACACAAGCATTTAGAGTCGAGAGTGTAGTGCTGGAAAAACGCAACCGGTCAGGCAGCATCCAAAGAGCAGGAGAGTCGACGTTTCGGGCAATGAGGCTGGGAGGTGAGGGGGTGAGAGATCAATGGGAGAGGAGTGGGGTTTGGGAGAAGGTAGCTGAGAGTGTGGATCGAGGTGGGGGTAAAGGTGATAGGTTGGAGAGGAGGGTGGCTCAGATAAGTGGGAGGAAAGATAGACAGATGAGACAGGTCATGAGGGTGGTGCCCAGTCAAAAGATTGTAGCTAGGATAAGGTGGAGGGAGGGGAAATGAGGAAACAGGTGAAATCCACGTGGATCCTGTGTGGTTGAAGGGTCCCAAAGCAGAAGATGAGGTCTTCCTCCAGGTGTTGGGTGGTGAGGGAGTGGCGATGGAGGAGGCCCAGGACCTGCATGTCTTTAGCAGAGTGGGAGGGGGAGTTGAAGTGTTCGGCCACGGAGCGGAGGGGTTGATTAGTTCGAGTGTTCTAGAGATGTTCTCTGAAGCGCTCTGCAAGTTAGCGTCCTGTCTCCCCAATGTAGAAGAGACCACATTGTAAGCAACGGATACAGTAAATGACATGTGTGGAAGTGCAAATAAATCTCTGATGGATGTGAAAGGCTCCTTCGGACAGAGGTGAGGGTGGAGATGTGGGCATAGGTTTTTATAATTCCTGCAGTGGCAGGGGAAGGTGATGGGAGGGAAGGGTGGGGCACTGTGGTGGGGTGGGGTCATGGCCTTGGAACCTTCCAACCACACGGCATCAATGTGGATTTCACCAGTTTCCTCATTTTCCCTTCCCCCACCTTATCCCAGTTCCAATCTTCCAACTCAGCACTGTCCTCATGATCTGTCTTACCTGTCCATCTTCCTACTCACCTATCCACTCCACCCTCCTCCCTGACCTGTCACTATTCCCCCCACCTCCAAACTACCCATCGCACTCTCAACTACCAGCCCCACCCCCTCCCATTTATCTCTCCACACCCTTGACTCAAAAGCCTCATTCCTGATGAAGGGTTCTTGCCCAAAAGGTGGATTATCCTGGTCCACAGATGCTGCCTGACCTGCTGTGCTTTTCCAGCACCACTCTCTCGAATCGGATCTCCAGTATCTGCAGTCCTCACTTTCTTCTACAAAGCATCTAGAGTATAGAGATGAACAGCATGGAAACAGACCCTTCAGTCCAACTCATCCATACTGACCAGATACCCTACATAAGTCTAGTCCGACCTACCATGACTTTGCCCATATCCCTCTAAACCCTTCCTATTCATATACCCATCCAGATGCCATTTAAATGTTGTAATTGTACCAGCCTCCTCCATTTCCTCTGGCAGCTCATTCGATACATGCACCACCTTCTGTATGAGAAGGTTGTTCCTCAGGTCCATTTTAAATCTTTGCCTTCTCACCCTAAACCTATGCCCTCTAGTTTTGGACTCCCACCCTGGAGAAAAGACCATGTTTATTTACCCTATCCATCCCCCTCACGATTTTATAAATCTCTATAAGGTCACCCCTCAGACGATTCAGCCTCGACCTATATCTCAAACCCTCCAATCTTGACAACATCCTTGTAAATCTTTTCTGAACCCTTTCAAGTATCACAACATCCTTGTTATTAGCAGAGAGGCCAGGATTGCATGCAGTATTCCAAGAGTGGCCTAACAGATGTCCTGTACGGCCATAACATTACCTCCCAACTCCTATACACTGACCAACAAAGACAAGTGTATCAAATACCTTCTTCACTATCCCAGCCAACTGTGGCTCCACTTTCAAGGAACTATGAACATGCACTCCAAGCTTGTTGTTCAGCATCACTCCCCAGGACCTTTATCATTGTGTATATTTCTTCTGCAGGAGTAAAAGAGGGGAGCGGTTACCTTGGAATTGACTTTGGAAAAAAAATGCTCTTTTGTATTTATAAAGTGACTTTCAGAACCTCTGGGTTTTCCATGTTGCCGTGTAACCAATGAATACTTCTTGAAGTGCAGTCGCTGTTAAAATGAAGGAAAGGGTCCTCTTGTGGTACAGTGGTAGTCCCTATCTGTGAACTGAGAGACCTGGGTTCAAGCCCCACCTGCTCCAGAGGTGCGTAATAATATCTCTAAACAGTTTGATAGGTTAAAATGAAGGACTGCAGCAGCTAATTTTGCACAGAAAGATCCCACAAATAGCAACGGGGTAATGACATTTTCCCATAGGCTCAGAAGAGATAACTAGAACAAAAAATAGAAAGCTGAGCAATCTGTCGCCATACTTCCTGTTCTTTAAATGCAATGTGGAAATGAAGTGAGTACTCCTGCTATGATACAGGGTAAGCCGTTCTGCTACTTTAAACCAGACACACAAACGCTCACCTCGCCTCGTAATCTGTAAAGATATGAGTGACAAAGAGCTACCAAATCCCACTGTTTGAAGAAAAAATTAACAATTTATTCTTTAACTCCAAGAAAAAAAAGCAACAACTATCTACACTGTAAGCTTCCTTTGTCTGATTGATTTACCTACCTCCCACTCGATAACAATATACTGATCCGATAAACCCCCCCCCCGATTCAGATTTACAAAGAAATTCAAATTTCAAAACCAGTCAGCTGTGTCTTCCCTTTGTATTTTCACCTGTAGATTTTCTTGGGTCTTTTCTTCGCTCTTCTACTGCACAGATTTCATGAACAGGTACCTTTCAGAGAGTGTCTCTGTAGGCAGTCAGTGCTCTTTGCCACTCTGGCTAACTGTTCAAAATGCCCGATTTTTATACCCCAAAACATTGGATCAGCTCATTGGTTTGATGTCGTCAAAACATTAAAATTCAAATTCGATTGGATTTTGGTTTCTTGGGACATATTTTAAACTGATAAGCCAAATTCAAATTCAGCTCCAACTATTTGTTTCACGGTGAAATGTTACATTTTTAAATTGTTCAGCACACTTTGTGCTTGTTAAAACCTTGCCAACTTGTGGGTGGCACGGTTGCACATGTGGGTGGCACAGTGGTTAGCACTGTTGCCTCACAGCGCCAGAGACCTGGGTTCAATTTCCGCCTCAGGCGACTGACTGTGTGGAGTTTGCACATTCTCCCCGTGTCTGCGTGGGTTTCCTCCGGGTGCTCTGGTTTCCTCCCACAGTCCAAAAATGTGTGGGTTAGGTGAATTGGCCATGCTAAATTGCCGGTAGTGTTAGGTGAAGGGGTCTGGGTGGGTTGCGCTTTGGCGGGTCGGTGTGGACTTGTTGGGCTGAAGGGCCTGTTCCCTCACTGTAAGTAATCTAATCTAATCTAACTTTCACTCTCTTAAAGGTGCAGTACACAGCTACAACTTCATAACATTAGGAACACACATGTTTGACCTTATGACCAAAGTACAATGCAATCAGAGTTTTAGATTATCTTAATGGTGGATTCAATTTATCAATACTCTAGTTAAGTATAACTCATGATACTTGTATTGTCTGACCAGTTTTTTTAAACTTGTGACTTCTGCCTTTTATTTAAAAATAGAAGGTTCTGGATACCTTGTGAGTTGAAGGTTTCACTTGGTATGTTGCTGAGGCAGTACAGTGTCACTGTTTCAAGCTCCACAGCTTGAGAGAGGAAATGTATAAGAGCAGAATTGCAGTCATCAAAAGCCATAGAAGACTGAACCAAACTATCAAGAGCCCAGAGAGACTGTGTCCACTGATGCACTTGTGAAATCCGAGAGCTGGGGATGCCTGCTGGACTTCACCATCAAAGCATGAGGATGCATCTTGGCCAAGGAATTACTAGAACAGAGCTCTGTTCAGCAGCATCAAGACAAAAGTGGCTTCATTGAAAGGTGTCATCCCCAAGCAAGAGCAGAGACACCTTCTTGAAGGTGGGACGTTTCCCAGGATTGGTTCACAGAGGAGTTAAGGCCTCAGCACTAAAGAGAACAAAAAGGTAAAAGATCAAATCTGGAATGATAAGCAGCAATATTTCATTTTCTCTGCAGAATTTCTAAGGATCAGGGAGAAATTTTATCTGTTAAGCTCCTGGTCTCTTGCCTTAATATTTTCTTATAAAGTTTAATGTTAAACTTTGTCTAAGCTCATATAAAACACCTTGGGGTATTTTACTTACTCAAGGGTCTGAATGGCCTAGTCCAGCATCTAATTCATTTTCCTTTATCTTGCGTTTTGAGAAATATGCAGTCTTCATTCTACACTTGCTGAAACCCAGCATTGGGTTAGTTGTATATTGCCAGCAGGTTCGAAACTGGAAACTCCTGAATGATCTTAGGAAATGGGAGATAACTCTCTTACAACCCAATGCTGTTGGCTGGGAATATTGCAATGAGGTTGCCATGAATTCATGTGGGAGGAGTATTCCAGAGCTGACCTGAGGGCTGGCTCTTGTAGGAACAGAAAGATGCCATTCAGTTTCTTAAACCTGCTCTGCCATTCAGTTGGATCCTGACTGTCCTACAATCCAACTCCTCCATTTACAGTCTTTCTTCCTAGTTCTTTGGAAACTGATACCCAACCAAAATGTATCCATCTCAATCTTAAAAGTTCCAAATGATTACTCGCATTGTTTTGAGAATTTTGTGAAACCAAATGGTTCCTGATTTCCTTCTAAAATGGCCTGGTTCTGATTTTAAGTTATGGCCCCCTTGTTACATGCTGATTTTAAAAAAGTGTTGTTTCACATCTTTTCATGACCTTGATCCACTCTACTTGTGTAATTTTTTCCAAACCTACACCCATTTAAGCTTTCTTCCTTCCTGTAACTCTGGCCTCTCGAGCATCCCACATTATGTCTGCTCCACCCCTGCTGTCCAGGCCTTCAGTTCCATAGGCTCCAAACTGCCCCTCTACACCTCTCTGCTTCTCTACCTCACTTCACGCTTTTAAGAGCCTTTTTAAAACTGACCTCTTTAACCAAACCTTTGGTCACCTGGCCTAACATCACCTTATGTGGTTCAATGTCATCATCTGTTTCATGACACCTCTGTGAGGAACCTTCAACCATTCCATAAAATTAAAGGTGCCACATAAACATAACCACAGTTCTCGATTCTCCTGGATTCAGGAATACTCCCACTTCAGGCAGCTGTCCGACATTCCCAGTCAAAACCCATGTGACATTATCAGGTTGTGACAGGATCTGCCTCAGATGTGATACGCTGACATTCCCAAGTATCTGGAATTCCTTCCCTAATCCTCCTGCCAGTCTTTCCTTCTTAAAACCTACATCTTCAACACTAGCTTTTGCTTCTCTGTCCTGACATCTTTATATGGATTATTGTCACATTTATTGGCTAACATTCCTGTGAATCACATTGAGATGATTTGACTGTGGTAAATGTTACTTATTGTTGTTGTCTGGACTTGAGGATGTAGCTGCCTGAGTAGAGTATACACCTTCTGATACAGAACGAGCGCCACACGGAGTGGAGCAAGTTTGCAAAGTTTATTTTTAAACGCCCAGCAGTTTTTCTGAAGAGACAATCTCCAATTTGGTCTGCTGTAGTTTGTTCACCCAAAGCAGAATTCACAAGGAAGCGGCACAAACAATTCAGGAGATGAAGCGAAGGATGGCAGAGGGCAGGAATTGTAACAAATCCAACATCAGCACTGCACAAACCCTTAACTACATACTTAAGTGTGTGAAACAGGTCCATGGTAAGTCCAACAAGCTGAAAAAAGTTATCAGCTACTCTCTTTAAAAGACTGATTTCCCCAATTCATCCATTTGAAAATTCTATTTCCTTTGTCTTTGTCCGACATTTGGACATTGCACTGTGCAGTGTTTTTGAAAATTATAAACACTTTGTTTCCTAGTCATGAACTCAACCCCTCACCTAGACAACAGGCTAAGGCTGAACCACAGTGTTTGCAACTTTGCCATTTGTCCAAACACAAATCTGCTTCATTGATGACCATTAATTCCCACCTCTGTAACATTGCTCAGATCATCTGCTGAAATGTTCATCAGTGCCTTTATCTCTAGACCAGGTTATTCCAACACACTGCTGATTAGCCTTCCATCTTCTACCGTCTGTATGTACCTTAAGGTCACCTAAACCTCTGTTTCCTGTATCCCAATTCTCACAATGTCCATTCTTCTATTACCCCTGTGTTCACTGACCAAACTGCACATTGAGTCCAATTCTGGCAACTCCTCCACATTAGTTTTCAGACCTTTCCATGTTGTTGTCTCTCCCTATCTCCGTAACCACCTCCTTCTCTACAGTTGTTTGTCATTTATATAAATCATTTTGATGAGAATTTAGGAAGCATGGTTAGTAAGTTTGTGAAAGATACCAAAGTTGGTGGTATAGCAGACAGTGAAGAAAGTCATCTAAGATTATAAAGGGATCTTGATCAATTGGGCCAATGGACTGCGAAGTGCAGAAGGAGTTTAATTTGGGTAAGTGCAACATGTTGTATTTCAGTAAGAGAAACAAGGGCA
Source organism: Chiloscyllium plagiosum (assembly GCF_037043375.1). NCBI lineage: Eukaryota > Metazoa > Chordata > Chondrichthyes > Orectolobiformes > Hemiscylliidae > Chiloscyllium > Chiloscyllium plagiosum. The sequence continues at coordinate 17,252,243 of NW_028270175.1, read as the reverse complement.
GGACTTGTAGAGTTAATGTTAGTGTTGTTGAGCAAAGAGACTGAGGGCTTCAGATACAAAGTTCCTTGAAAGCTGCATCACGCAGATAGGGTGCTTAAGAAGGTGTTTAGCACGCTTGCCTTCATTGTTCTGTCTGCTGGGTATAGGATTTGCGACGTTATGTTTCAGTTGTGCAGGACGTTGATGAGGCCACTTTTTGGGGTACTGTGTACAGTTCTGGTTCCCTGCCATAGGAAGGATACTATTAAATTGGAAAGGGTTTAAAAAAGGTTTACCATGACTGGAAAGTTTGAGTTATAAGGAGAAACGGAATAAGCTGGAATGTTTTTCAAGGGTGCATATGAGTTGAGGGCTGACATTATTTGAGACATACAAAATCATGAGGGGCAAAGATAAGATGAATAGCAAAGGTCTTTTCCCTAAGATAGGGGAGTTCAAAACTAGAGGTACATTTTTAAGATGAGAGGAGAAAGATATAAAAGGGACCTGAGGGGAAACTTTTTCACACCAGAGGGTGGTCTAAATGTGGATTAAAGTGCCAGAGGAAGTGCTAGATGCAAATACAGTGACAAAATTTAAAAGGTATTTGGATAGATACATGAATAGGAAAGATATAGAGGGATATGGACCAAACACAGGCACGTGGGGCTCGTTTAGTTTAGGAAACTTGGTCGGCATGGACAAGTTGAGATGAAGGGTCTGTTTCCGTGCTGGATATCTCTAACTTTCTGCAATCTCTGCACTCCTCAGATTCTGGCCAATTTTAGTTGTTCAACATGCTTTCCATAGCCTGGTCACGAAACATGTGAACTTTCTCTGTAAACCTCATACCATCTCTTTTTTTTAAAAAACGCTCCTCAAAAGCCACCTTTTTTACCGTCTATTCTAGCATTTCCTCATGTGGCTGGAGTCTATGTTTGATAACCCTCCGATGAAAAACTTTGGACTTTTTCATACTGTGTTCAAGGTGCTTCATAAATTAAAGTCAAGTTGTTGTGTGAATGCAGGTGAAACCAACATCTATCATGGGGCTGAGCCAACTGTCCCAAAATATAAGGATTGTGACAACAATGACAGAAAGATACAATAAACATTTCAGGGTTCAAATGGTGGTTTGATTTGTCCATCCATACTTTTCTGCAGCAAATTGGGAATTCTACAGGCTGTCTGCGAGAGAAAGCCAGGACTTTGAGGTGGACCGACCCATTTACACTGCAGAGGACTTGGAGACCGTTGCATCAGAAATCTCACTGAAAAACCCTGAGAGTTCCTGCAACTTTCAAGCCTGCCTGTCATTATCCAGCCATGTGTTTAAACCTGAAAACAAAAAATGCTGACAATCACAGCGGGTCAGGCAGCATCCATAGAGAAAGAGCACGCTAACGTTTCAAATCTAGATGACTCTTCATCCAAGCTGACGTGAAGTATGGAAGGGACAGCACTTATGCAATAGTTGGGGGCGGGTGGGTGTTGGAGTGCTGAGGAAGGGAGGAAGTGTGCATAAGTGATTGGAATGTGAGAATGGCAGAACAATGGTGTGTCTAACTACCAAACTGGAAAGAATGGATAGTCACACTGGGGTTGGAGGAGGGGAGAGAGGACACGGTGACAGAGAATACAAGGAAAGCTAAACAGGGAAGAAATGGGAGTGAGTCCACGTCAGTATTAAGTTCAGGAGGCAGTGTTTAAACCTGATGGAATTTAAAAGGTTTCCAGTCTGTTTGAAAACTGACACCAACTCTTGAAATTGGGTGGGTTCTGATAGGGGGTCACTTTAGAATCAGAGAATGATGTAGCACATAATGAGCTCTTCTGCCCATTTGTGTCTTTGCAGGTTTATGTTGCAAACTTGAAATAAATCTACATTTGTTTTGCAAAAACCTTCACATTCTACAAGAAGTTACTTCTGAACTGTGCTTTTTTTGTATTAATGTTTTCCATTATAAATTTTGCATCTTATAACAAGAACACTTTGTTTAAACATGCTGCACACTGGCATCCATCCATCTCAGAATATGATGTACTTTAGCTGGAGCCCATGTCACTGCTGGATTGGACACAATCTGCTGTGGCTGTAGAGGCTGCTTGCTCCTTTTCACAGCTTGTACAGATGAATATCTTTTGGCCCAAGGTTTTAGATTAGATTCCTTACAGTGTACAAACAGGCCCATCGGCCCAACTAGTCCACACCGACCCTCCGAAGAGTAACCCACCCAGACCCATTTCCCTCTCACTAATGTACCTAACACTATGGGTAATTTAGCATGCCCGATTCACCTGACCTGCACATCTTTGGACTGTGGGAGGAAACCGGAGCACCCAGAGGAAACCCACCCAAACACAGGAAGAATGTGCAAACTCAACCCAGACAGTCGCCCAAGGCTGGGATTGAACCCGGTCCCTTGAGCTGTGAAGCAGCAGTGCTAACCACTGAGCCACCCTGCTGCCCCTAGGTTGAATGGCTACTTTCTCCATTCCAGCAGGCTCTCTGTTCAACTATCTGGTCATTTTTTTTTGTATTCTGTTTTTACCATGTCCTTCCTGTCTCCAAGCACCCGGTTAACAGCAGGGATTTCCCCATGCATCAACTTATTCCAGCCAAGCTGAAGTCTTGCTGGATCTGGACTTCAAAATTTAGCCCTGTTTTATTTATAATTGAGAAGGTTAAGGGTGATCTGCTTGAAGTCTTCATGATATTAACAGAAAACGACAAGGTAGATAAAGATAAACTATTTCCAGTGGTTAGCGATTCTAGATCTAGGGGAGAGAATTAGGGCCCGACAGTTCAGGAGAGATGTTAAGAAGCATTGCGACACAACAAAGGTGGTAGGTATTTAGAACTCTCTCCCACAAACCACAGTGAATGCTGGATCAGTTGTTAATTTGTTTTAGTTAAGCAAAGGTATTAAGTATTATGAGTCAAAGGCAGTAACATGGAGTTAGGCCAGAGATCAGCCATGATCTCATTGAATGGTGGGACAGGCTCAAGGGGCTGAATGGCCTACTCCTGTTCCTGTGTTCCTATGCTTGCAGACATCCTTGTCTTTCAGATTTGGGTGACCTGGTCTTGTGCTAATAGTAATAGAACATGCCTTTAAGGATGAGGCTGCTGTACATTAGCCTGACCCAAACACTGGGGTCACTGGTGACTCAATAGAACTCCTGCTGGGCTTCTATGAATGCTGAGGTGCTTCCACATTTTGCACTGTACTGCCAAGAGATGCCCAGTGTCATCCGATGCATTAGTGCTGGATATGGTTCAGCCTCTTGGCTTGTGTAAGTTGTCCAGGCTTAGCATGCTGTAATTCCACGTTACTGCAATAATGCTAGAGCGCCTGAGATTTTCTTTTGTGTCTCCCAGTTCCTGAGCCAGGTCCAGCCCCCTCTCCCTCTGCTGTTCAATGTTTTCCTATTTAGCTTTAAATAATATCAAAACAATGTGTGATTTTTGACGTAAAGGCAGACAAATGGCTTTTGAGAAAAAGATAGGAATTTTAACTGGCTGTTCAGTATGTCCCAGTGTGTTCTGGCCTTTATTTTCCAGATGGCGAATGTTTTGTGTGCCCTGGTCCCTTCATGTTTTGCTCAGCAACTCAACTTTTCTTGAAGGTTACACTTGGTTCTTTTCCCCCAATGGGCAAGAGACTCAGATGAGTCTTTTGTTTTCCCACATTAAAACAGTCACTGCAATTTCAAAAGCATTTCTTAGGCAGTAACGTATTTCAAGACATCCTGAACTTCTGAAAAATGCTGTATGAATGTGGGTTCTTCCTTCCTGAGCTTTTTGTGATGTCTTGACAGGACACATTTGCCATGGTTTATTCACTCATGGATGGTGAGGTTTCTGGACAGGCGAACTTCACCCTGAACATGAAGCCTGTGCAATTCTCGAAGCTTGTTGGAGCTGCTGTTCCCAGCGGATGTCAATGTATTCTATGAGTGTACCACACAGACCCGCCTTACTCCCTGGAATGGAGGCAGTGCTGGAGGTGAGGGCACAGCCTGCCTGCAGTAAGTCCCTTAGATCGATGACAGATGATATCTATCAACAGTGGCTTAGTGGTTATGCCATGACCTCTTAGTGGTGGATTCAAATCCCACTCCAGAGTCTGAGCCCTCGATCTGGCTGACAGCACACTGCAGTACAAAGGGAGTGCTTCCCTGTCAGTGGAGGATTCATTAGATAGAGTAAAAACAAAATGTAATGGAAATCACAGCAGCTCAGGTAGCATCCGTGGAGAGAGAGAGCAAGCTGACGTTTTGAGTCTACATTACTCTTCATGATGTCAGCTTTGATGAAGAGTCATCTAGACTTGAAATGTTAGCTTGCTCTCTCTCCATGGATGCTGCCTGACCCGCTGAGATTTCCAGCATTTTTTGTTTTCGGTACAGATTTCAGCATCTGCGGTAATTTACTCTTCCAAAAGATGGAGTCCCTGTCTTCTCCCTGAGAAATGATCCTGGTCCAGAATTTACAAGGATGAGAGGGAATTTGACTGAATCATATAAAAGAACTGGATAGATCAGATGCAGGGAGGATTTTCTTTTCTTGGTTGGGGAGTCAAGAAGCAGGGGGCAATCTCAGGATTTGGGGTAGACCATTCATGACTGAGATGAGGAAAACTGTATTTGTTGGAAGAGTAGTGAACCTGTGGAGTTCTCTGCCACAGAAAACTATGGATGCCAAGTCACTGAATATATTCAAGAAGGAGATAGGTGCGTTTTTAGATTTTAAAAGTGGGAATATGGTATTGAAATAAAGGACAAACCATAACCATGGAATGGTGGAGTATGTATGAAGGGCCTATTTCTGCCCCTAATTTTTCTATGTTTCTATCCCAAAGTGCTGTTTTGAAGAGAAGGGGAGTTTTCCCCAATGCAACTGTCAATCTCTGAAGCATCACTACAAATAAAGGTTTAGGGTGAGAGGGGAAAAACATAAAAGAGACCTAAGGGGCAACCTTTTCACGCAGAGGGTGGTACGGGTATGGAATGAGCTGCCAGAGGAAGTGGTGGAGGCTGGTACAATTGCAACATTTAAAAGGTATCTGGATGGATATATGAATAGGAAGGGTTTGGAGGGATATGGGCCAGATGCTGGCAGGTGGAACTAGATTGGGTTGGGATATCTGGTCAGCATGGACAAGTCGGACCAAAGGGTCTGTTTCCGTGCTGTACATCCCTATGACTCTATTAACATGTTACCAATTCTAGGGCTTTGCTGTATACAAATTGGCTAATGTATTTCTACATAGACAACATTGTCCTCATACGTTGCAAAAGATATAAGGACCTCATATGAGGTTGTGAAAGGTGCTGTGTAAACTCAGAATGCTTTATACCATGAGCCTTAAGTGAAAATGCATGAGACTATATTTGAGGGTGAGTTCATACCGCAGTTTCCCAGTGATAAAAAAATTTACAGAAGAGATTGTATTTATAAAATACTTGCATCCTCAAGATGTCCCAAGTGTCACTCAGATACCTCTGTTGGGTAGGTCGGTAGGCAACCTTCACTCAAAAAGTTCCCAAAAGTAGCAAATTGAGATAATGATCAAATTGTCAGTTTTGAAAGCTTTGGTTGAGATATTAATGTTTGAAAGACACCCCTTCTCTCATGGGATCTTGATTTAACATCTTATCTGAAAGCTGGTAGCTCTCCCTCACTAGCACTCTGACACATCAGTCTGGGTTAGTTCACAGAATCTCAGCATTATAACAGTGCAGAAAAGGAGGCCATTCAGCCCATTGTATCTGTACTGGTTCTATCATCTCATGGAATTCACCTCAGATCCCAGATGGGGGTTTGACAACCACCACCTGAGACATCAGTGATGCCATGAATGACTGGTTGTGTATGTTGGTGCGTGATAGAAGCCAATGCTGTGCAGTAGGTTGGTCAGCCTATGGACGGGATTCTGTTTACTCTGGGACCAGAGTGGGGGTGGGGAAGGTGTCACCTTGTTGACAATGACCTTTGCGTCATTTCATTGGATGGGAATATTTGCAATTTAGCTGAGGGTGACACCAGCTGAAGCTGAGCCATCCTGTGGGTTATAGTTCAGTTGTTGGGATAAAGAAGATGGGCCAAATGGCCCAATATTGGGATTCTATGAAGATGCTTGAGGTTGTTCCTGGCGTTTACCACAAGTCAAATAAAATCAACAGACGATGCTGAACAAGTGCTGTTTGTTCTTCCTCCAGAGGTGGCACTTTATCCACTCACTGCTGGTTACAACAAAGTTAAAAATCACCCAACACCAGATTATAGTCCAACAAGTTTAATTGGAAGCACACTAGCTTTCGGAGCACCACTCCTTCATCAGGTGGTACCACCTAATGAAGGAGTGTCGTCCGAAGGCTAGTGTGCTTCCAATTAAACCTGTTGGACTATAATCTGGTGTTGGGTGATTTTTAACTTTGTACACCCCAGTTTCCAAATCATGGTTACAAAAAACGCAGTGAGCTGTCTCATCCCATTTACCCAAACACCCAGAATTAACACCACAAGAGGTGGGAATATTTATAGTCCATGTGTTTCCGTTGAAGTGTTGCTGGATAGGATATAGGATTACTTTGAGTCAGGCTGAGGACTTTGTACTTGAGTTCTAGATTGATTTTATTTTTATGGTCACAGAATTGACTTTCTTCTTCATCTTTCTCCAGGAGCTCCATCATTCCAGTTCTTAGAAGTGAAATTTTTCTTTTGTCGAATCAGGTAGGGTGGCAAAAGCTCCAAGTTTTAAGTGGAACTGCCCTGAATTCAACACACAGATAAATAGTGAAAGGACAACTTTGCAAGGCAATGGGAGAGAGCAGGACACATGGGATGATTTGCACAGCTCTTTCAAAGAGCTTGCATTGGCATGATAGGATGAATAACCTTATTTTGTGGTGAGAAAATTCAGAATAAGAGGAGTGATTGAAAGAAAGTTTTGTTCCCTTTGATGATACTACGGCTTTAAGGTGTATATTTTGGGTTTTTTTATCTGAAGATAGGTGCAGACAGAGATGTGGAGAAGTATGCTCAAAGCCAATAATGTAAATGGCTTGTGAGCCCTTGGGTTTTAATTTTATATTTGAAACAATAAAAGCAGCCTGAATGGTTGTGGTCAAACTTCCACAGAACCAGAATTTTTAGTTTTCGCTTTCAGCAGTTGCTGGGGTCTTGATGCTGGATATGGAAGCTGTTATTTCTTTCTCTGTTACAGCTGGGGTTTTCTTTCTGCTGCTAGAATTGCCTGTGAGACCATCTATTTTACTGAATTTGCCTTTGCCAAGGGTGCGTTATGGGGTGTTACTATTTTGGAACCATTAATAGTAGTAGTATATTATGTTGTTAAGCATTTCAATAGAGTTTCGCTAATTCTTTTATTTTTATTTTGTCTGTATTTTAACCATAGTGTAAAAATAATGTGTTTTGCATAAAGTCAAGTACTTTGACCAATTGAATTGCATCTGGATAGCAATGCAAATAAGAAAAGGTTAGGGTCCAAGCTACCTTAATCTATTTTGAAAGGGTTTGGTCTGGTCCATAACATTCCCTGACAGGAGAGTGGAACACACTCGAGAAAAGCATCTGTGTAAAGCCAACTTATCTTAATATATTCATTCATGAGAAAGTTAAGCATCATTGGGTATTCGATTCCCATTCCTAGTTGCTCTCAAAGGTGATGTTGAGCTTCCCAATGTGGTGTCGGGACAGCACTGTGCTGTGAGGAATGGAGTTCTGATCTAGTATTATTGAAGAAAGAGTCTTATAGTTCCACATCAGGATGGTGTGGCTGGAGGAGAGCTTTGTTGGTGGTGATGGGCCCATGTGTCTGTTGCTCTTGTCCTTCTAGGTAGTAGTCATCGTGCATTTAAGCAGTGCTTTCAGAGGAGTCTTGGTGAGTTACTGCAGTGCATCTTGTAAATTGTCCCAAAAAAAGCCCCAAAGACTCCAGTGGAGAAGAGGATTTTCACAACGCCCCACTCCCCTGAGTGTGTTTTGCTGAACATCGATAATGGGTTTATATTAGACAGGGCTGTGCCCTTCCTTCATTCATCCTGCTTGTGAGAAGTTACTCTGTGTTGACTGTTCAGTACAGCTGTGCAATTCCACTTCACTTCAAGGCCAGATTAGTCAAGGGTCCTTCAGCACTCTGAGAAACTGACTGTTTAATTCAGTGTGCACCTGTGCATTTCAGTATGCACTAGTTGCATGTGAGAGTGCATAGAGTCATAGAATCATAGAGATGTACAGCATGGAAACAGATCCTTTGGTCCAACCTGTCCAGTGCATAGCTCTGAGCTAGCTGGATTAGTGCATGTGAGAGCGCATTAGTTGCATGTGAGAGTGCATATGTGTACACAGTACGTGTGTTTGTGGTGCAGTTGGTGCATGTGCAAGAGGTAGTCCACATGTGGTGTGTGAGCAACCATGCATATGTATGTACATCTGAACCTATGTGGCAGTGATCCTGTATCAGAGCTGCTTGTTTTTCCTCAGGGCTGTGTCACCTTCAGGCTCCCTGCCCCAGAACCTGCTTGGAACATCGATCCTTCTGTATTTGCATCCAGACGACAGGCTGCTAATGCTTTCCATCCATATGAAACCGGTTGGGTTAGCTCACATGGTTTGAGGAGCGTGGTTACTGTTTCTCTTTGCTAATGTAGGCAGCCCTCTGGCACCTCTCCCCAGTGGTCATGCAAGTTGTCCCTGCCTAATCCCACACTCCGCTCTGACACCCACAGTGCTTCCAGTACTCCTCTTGTGGTTCTACATCAATGTCTACTTGCGTCACTTTGTGGGATATCCTAAATCCCACTTGTGACATCAAATTGGTAAATCATTGATCCATGAGGCAAGTGATTGATACAGGTCAAGATATGGCTTTTACTCAATTGTCGAAAAAGCTGTTTGTGCGTTGAATATTCTTGGTATTTTGACTTGAAAAAGGTTTAATCCAGATTTCTGTCACTAAGCATGCCACTGAGGCATTTGATGTACAGTTTGATCCTGAGACATGAAGTTTCTCCACCATCTGCCCAGCAAAGGCCAGGTAACCAGAATTGCTAGGTACCAGCTATATTTCATGTGTATGCCCAAAGTGGGCATCTTAACAGGCAGTGCAACCACTCAAGGCTTCACCCTCCTGTCATCCATTACTTACAAGCATGCTTTCGAGCTGCACTCACTGGGTGTAAATGAGCTAGTGTCCTGACCTTTCCACTCCTGCCTAACCATATATCTCAGAAGAAAGAAAGACTTTCCTTGGGATGTTTGAAGGTACATCATTCCTGAAGTGCTCATTCAGCTGGAGTCGCAATGCTTTTATGGTTTAAACCCAGCAGCAATCTGTGCACCACAGGATCCCACAAGGAGTAAGAGATGGGTACAATGGGTGGGTGGGGGAGGGGATGATTGGGCCTCCTTCACCGCCGCTCCCTCACCACCAGACGCCTGGAGGAAGAACGCCTCATCTTCTGCCTCGGAACACTTCAACCCCAGGGCATCAATGTGGACTTCAACAGTTTCCTCATTTCCCCTTCCCCCACCTCACCCTAGTTCCAAACTTCCAGCTCAGCACTGTCCCCATGACTTGTCTGGACTTGTCCTACCTGCCTATCTCCTTTTCCACCTATCCACTCCACCCTCTCCTCCCTGACCAATCACCTTCATCTCCTCCCCCACTCACCCATTGTACTCTATGCTACTTTCTCCCCACCCCCACCCTCCTCTAGCTTATCTCTCCACGCTCCAGGCTCACTGCCTTTATTCCTGATGAAGGGCTTGTGCCCGAAACGTTGATTTCAAAGCTCCTTGGATGCTGCCTGAACTGCTGTGCTCTTCCAGCACCACTAATCCAGAACTAGGAGAACAGCCTAGCCCTTCCTCAGATATATTTTTAACATGTCTCCTGAAAGATAGCACCATTGATCATGCAGCACTCCCTCAGTATTTCAGTGAAGTGGTGGATTATCTGGTTTGGTGTCTCCATGAGCCTACAACGTTTTGACTCTGAGCTGATGCTCGCTATTGAGTTAGCTCTTGTTCTGGGTACTAAGTGAAACTTCACTGCTGTACAGAAAGGGGATCAACCCTTGAGTGCTCTGTCCCAATCCACAGATTCACTTACTGCTCAATGTAATTTTGGCCACATGAGTTTAGCAAGTATAGAAGGTATAGAATTTTTCACAGTCCCTAAAGGAGAATCAGGAGAAAGTGAGGATGCAGATGCTGGAGATCAGAGTCGAAGAGTGTGGTGCTGGAAAGACACAGGTCAGGCAGCATCCGAGGAACAGGAGAATTGATGTTTTGAGCATAAGCCCTTCATCAGGAATGAGGCTTGTGGCCCAAGGGGACTGAGAGATAGAGACAACCTGGGGGGTGTGGTGAGAGAGAGGCTCACTGAGATTCTTGTAGAGGCAGGAGGAGAACTTCAAGGTAGGCATCCTTGCTCCTTGGATGCTGCCTGACCGGCTGTGATTTTCCAGCACCATACTCTTCGACTTAAGGTGAGTCAGGCTAGTGTTCTGTCTTATCATGAGGAATCTCAGAGACTGTCTTCAGCCAGAGTGTTACAAATGGGCCATTCACTTAATCTAGGAGAAAGTGAGGACTGCAGATGCTGGAGATCAGAGCTTAAAGATGTGTTGCTGGAAAAGCGCAGCAGCATCAAAGGAACAGGAGAATCGACGTTTCAGGCATAAACCCTTCTTCAGGAATGAGGAGGGTGTGCCAACCAGCCGAAGATAAAAGGTAGGGAGGAGGGACTTGGGGGAGGGGCGTTGGGAATACGATAGGTGGAAGGAGGTTAAGGTGAGGGTGATAGGCCGGAGAGAGGGTGGGGGCGGGGAGGTCAGGAAGAAGATTGCAGGTCAAGAAGGCAGTGCTGAGTTTGAGGATTGGGATTGAGAAAAGGGGGGGGAGGGGAAATGAGAAAGCTGGAGAAATCTGCATTCATCCCTTGTGGTTGGAGGGTTCCTAGGTGGAAGATGAGGCGCTCTTCCTCCGGTGTCGTGTTGCTATGGTCTGGCAATGGAGGAGGCCATGGACCTGCATGTCTTTGGCGGAGTGGGAGGGGAAGTTAAAGTGTTCAGCCATGGGGCGGTTGGGTTGGTTGGTGCGGGTGCCCCAGAGGTGTTCTCTGAAACGTTCCGCAAGTAGGCGGCCTGTCTCCCCAATGTATAGGAGGCTACATCGGGTGCAGCGGATGCAGTAAATGATGTGTGTGGAGGTGCAGGTGAATTTCTGACAGATATGGAAGGATCCCTTGGGGCCTTGGAGGGAAGTGAGGGGGGAGGTGTGGGCGCAGATGCTCCCTACCTCGATGTAATCTAGGTAGCTGTACTATAAACTGACTGACTCCCACAGCTACCTAGATTACACCTCCTCCCACCCTGCCCCCTGTAAAAATGCCATCCCATATTCCCAATTCCTTCGCCTTCGCTGCATCTGCTCCCAGGCGGACCAATTCCAATACCGAACAACCCAGATGGCCTCCTTCTTCAAAGACCGCAATTTCTCCTCAGACATGGTTGACGATGCTCTCCACCACATCTCCTCCACTTCCCGCTCCTCCAATCGCCACCAGGACAGAACCCCACTGGTCCTCACCGACCACCCCACCAACCTCCAGATACATTGTATCATCCTTCGTCATTTCCACCACCTCCAAACAGACCCCACCACCAAGGATATATTTCCCTCCCCACCCCTATCAGCGTTCCGGAAAGACCACTCCCTCCGCGACTCCCTCGTCAGATCCACACCCCCCCACTAACCCAACCTCCACTACCGGCATCTTCCCCTGCAACCGCAAGAAATGCAAAACTTGCGCCCACACTTCCCTCCAAGGCCCCAAGGGATCCTTCCATATCTGCCACAAATTCACCTGCATCTCCACACACATCATTTACAGCATCCACTGCACCCGATGTGGCCTCCTCTACATTGGGGAGACAGGCCGCCTACTTGTGGAACGTTTCAGAGAACACCTCTGGGACACCCACACCAACCAACCCAACCGCCCCGTGGCTGAACACTTTAACTCCCCCTCCCACTCCGCCAAGGACATGCAGGTCCTTGGCCTCCTCCATCGCCAGAACATAGCAACACGACGCCTGGAGGAAGAGCGCCTCATCTTCTGCCTAGGAACCCTCCAACCACAAGGAATGAATGCAGATTTCTCCAGCTTCCTCATTTTCCCTTTCCCCCCACCTTATCTCTGTCCCAACCCTCAGACTCAGCACTGCCTTCTTGACCTGCAATCTTCTTCCCGACCTCTCCGCCCCCGCCTCCTCTCCGGCCTATCACCCTCACCTTAACCTCCTTCCATCTATCGTATTCCCAACACCCCTCCCCCAAGTCCCTCCTCCCTACCTTTTATCTTAGCCTGCTTGGCACACCCTCCTCATTCCTGAAGAAGGGCTTATGCCTGAAACGTCGATTCTCCTGCTCCTTTGATGCTGCCTGACCTGCTGCGCTTTTCCAGCAACACATCTTTAAGCTCATTCACTTAATCTCTCAATATATTTGTTTTGGAAGTCCAAGTAAACCACATCTACCAGTTCCCCTTTATTCAGTGTGAATATGACCTCCTCAAAATTCTCTAAACATAACTTCCCTGTTCACAAAGCCCTCTTGACCGTGCCTGGTTACATCATGAGTTTCTAAGTATGTTATATAATAATGGATTCTCTTAACTTCCCTTTGTCAGATATTACGTGAACTAACCTTTGGTTTATTTGCTTTCCACCTCCTTAATGTTTGCCAATTGTCGGAAAAACCCATTTGGTTCACTAGTGTCCAGTATGGAAGGAAATCTGCCGTCCTTACGTGGTCTGGACTACAAATGATTCCAGACCCACAGCAATGTAATTGATTCTCGACTGCCCTCTGGACAATTAACAATCGGCAATAAATGCTGCCTAGCCAGCAACGCCCTCATCCCATGAATAAATAAAAATAAAGAAAAAACATTTGCTTTTTTCCAAACCAATCTTTCCAGAATCTAAGGATATTAGAAGATGATAACTAGTACATCTTCTTTCTGTGCTACCACTTCTACTCCACCCTGGAATATAAGCTGTCTGGTCACAGGGGTTTGTTGGCCTTTTCGGTTCAGTTGTTTTCCTAAAGAATTTCTCCTGGGGATTGTTTTGAATTGATCCCTCCCTATTAACTCTTGATTTTCAATTATCTTTGGGAAGTTTTCCAAGTCTTCTACCATGAAAACAAACACACAATTCCTGTTCAAAACCTCCACCATTTCTTTGTTGTCCATTAGCAATTTCCTAGACTCCTTTTCTGAAAGGGCAACACTCACTTTTGTTATTCTTCCTATTCAAATACTTGTGGAAACTCTCACTATCTGCTTTTATATTATTAGCCAGCTTTCTCTCTTACTCTCCTCTCTGCCTTTATTGTCCTTTTAATTAGATTAGATTACATTACAGTGTAGAAACAGGCCCTTCGGCCCAACAAGTCCACACCGACCCGCCGAAGCGAAACCCACCCATACCCCTACATTTACCCCTTACCTAACACTACGGGCAATTTAGTATGGCCAATTCACCTGACCCTGCACATCTTTTGGACTGTGGGAGGAAACCGGAGCACCCGGAGGAAACCCACGCAGACACGGGGAGAACGTGCAAACTCCACACAGTCAGTCGCCTGAGGTGGGAATTGAACCCGGGTCTCAGGCGCTGTGAGGCAGCAGTGCTAACCACTGTGCCACCGTGCCGCCCACAAATCATTTGTTGCTGGTTCTTTTAAAGTCAGTCCAATTCTCTGACCTACCAATAATCTTTGCAGACTTTGTAAGTGTTTCCTTCAGTTTAACACTATCCTTAACTTCCTTGTTTTGGATACAGGAAATACATCTTTCTCACTGAGATCGGGCTTGGCCAAGAATTATGAAATGTCTGTTTGTGGTTGCTTTTAAATGGTGTTCTTGTGAATTCATACAAGGTACTGATTATTTGTACTCTGTTCAGGACTCCGCTGAATGAAGATGTGTTTGCAGCTGACAACCTACAGATGCCTCACGTCAGCAAGGAGATCAAGGAGCTGCAGAAACAGATCCACAGACTGCTGCTATAGGTCAGTCCCAAGAACATTTGAACAACACTTGAGCCCATTCATAGCCCTGTGCAAACTCTCTGTCTCTATGGTTTGCTAGGTGTTGATGTAAAGTTCAGTTTGTGCTGGGAGATCCAGTGTGTGATCCATTATACTGCTGGAAGTGAGCGTTGATTGACAGTGTTGCATGGAATTTCATTGATTTATCCATCTCCTTGGCCTTGCTCGTCCCTATTTCCGGAACCACCTCCAGTCCTATAACCCTGGATCCTCCAATTCTGACCTTTTTATTTCTTCCCCTCACTTCCTTCAGTCCAAAGGGTCCCATGCTGGAATTCTTTCTGCAAACCTTCCTCTCTCCTTCTCCACCCTTTCAAAATGTTTCTTAAAAGCTTTTTCACAACGTTTGTTCTAACTATCTTAGTTTTAATCTGATAATATTGCTGTGGGGCACCTTGGAATGGTTTGCTATATTAAAAGCACGACAAAGTAAATTTAAAAAGACCAAAGACTTGCCGATGCTGGAAATCCAGAACAAAACTAGAAATTGCTGGGAAAACTCAGCAAGTCTGGAAGTATCTGCGGAGAGAAAGCAGAGTTAACATTTTGGGTCCAGTGACACTCTTTCCGAACATTCAGAACGCAAAATATTAATTCTACTTTCTGTCCACAGATGCTGCCAGACCTGCTGAGTTTTTACATAAATAGGTTCTTGTTTCATCCTTCACATTGACAGATAGTTCTATTGATTGAGGCTTGGGCAGTCCATGAGGATAAGTTGTGTTTAAGTGATTCCACTTGTGCCTGGTATCATACTGAGCCATTCAAGCCGTGAGAGTCCCAGGTTCACTCCCATGTTGGCCAGGCTTCCTGCACCTTGGTCTACATTAAGTATGGGATTACCTCACCTGCAATGTCTGGTGTGGACGAATAACTAACACGGAAGCATGGAGCCTGAAAACAAGTCGCATGCAAAAACTCAGGTCCGTTTTCAGAAAGGGCTTACCAATATAAGAAAAGTGTGTTTAGACTTCTGACCCAGTCACAAGAGACTTATCCAGCAGTGATCAAGAATTTGTTTTCACTGTCCATCGCTGGTTTCACTTGGAAGAATTGCTCAGTACAGACTGGAAGACATTTGGCCAATGGTGTCTGTGTGAGACTTGGAAAGAATGATATAATTAGTCCCAATCTTTGCTCTTCGCCAGTAATCAGAATATTTCTCCCATTCAATTGTTCAGCCAATTCCCTGGTTAGCATTGAATTTGCATTCACTGGCCTTTCAGCTCATAGCAACCTGCTACAAAAACAAAACATTTTTGGGGTCTCTCCCTCCATGAGTCCTTTGAGTTACAAACCTTAACTGCTGGTGGAGGTGGTGCAGGAGGGTACTCCAGAGCCGGGACTCTTGGTGGGGTCGGTGCCCAAAGCAGGGTCTCTTGGTGGGGTCAGTGCCCAAAGCAGGGTGTCTTGGTGGGGTCGGTGCCCAAAGC
The DNA here is from genome assembly GCF_037043375.1 of Chiloscyllium plagiosum. Taxonomy (NCBI): domain Eukaryota; kingdom Metazoa; phylum Chordata; class Chondrichthyes; order Orectolobiformes; family Hemiscylliidae; genus Chiloscyllium; species Chiloscyllium plagiosum. The sequence goes on along the minus strand of NW_028270175.1, from coordinate 17,236,679 downwards.
AGGGTCTCTTGGTGGGGTTGGTGAGGCACGGCAGCAGCAGGGCCAAGGTCTCCTGGGGCATCAACATCGGTATTGCTGTTCCCAGAGCGGGGCTCCCTGAGGACTAGAACACTTTGCAGAGACTGTGCCCTGAACCTGTGCTTGAGACCCCAATTTGAACAGAACTTAAGTAATTTCTTTTCATCCTTATTGTAAATCAAAATGGTGCTGGATTGTGGTGATTAAACATTTTTTTTGCTGCACCCACAAGATGTATATGATAATTAATCAGTCATTCATTTATACAATGACAACATTTAAAAGGCATACGGATGGGTACACATTTGGAAGGTTTTAGAGGGATATGGGTCAATGTTGGCAAATGGGACTCAGTCAGATTGGGATGTCTGGTTGGCACAGACAAGTTGGACTTAATGGTCAGTGTCCATGCCGTATGACTTGACAGCTGAAGCCGCTCCCCCTTCCCTCTTACAGCCAGTGCACAATGACTGCTTCAATGGATATGGAAGCCTGGGCAGCAATGCTTCTCACAAGCATTTCCTCAGCATAGCTTACTCCAGTGATAACAATGGGTACTACACAGAGGTAGTGCATAGAGAACAGCAGATACCTACTGTTTAATGTTTGATACCTGTACTCTCATCACCAGCAAATAGTTTGGTGTTCAATTCGTTCAAGTCAATGGGCTCAGACCTGCTGCTAATGGTTTTGGATGACCAAATTAGCTTTGGATCTGTGAGGGAAGTGGGAATTATCATAGACGGATACAGCTCAGAAAACACAATTCAGTCTTTTGTGCCCGTCCAGTTCCACGTCCCTGCTCCTCCTCACAGCGCTGTAAAGTGTTCTGCTTCAAACATTTACTTCAGTGCCTTTTCACAGTTACTAATAAACCTGCTTCCACTATCTTCCCAGCCAGACATTTCAATCGTAACAAGTTGCTGCACTTGAAAATAAAAGTTCCCTTCTGTGCCCCCTGACGCTTGTGCCAATTGTGTAGCCAGCAGCTGCAGTAGCGGTTGTCTGCCACTAGTGGGGGTCATATGACCATCTGTGCTCTCTGCCATCTGGTGACAGGCAGTCAATAAAAATTGCAGCTTCATATTCCTGACCACAGCCTTAACCCAAAATCTTCTCTGACCTGAAATAAAGGCAGAGAATATTGGAGAAACTCAGCAGGTCTGGTAGCATATAAAGGGAGAGAAACGGAGTTAACACTTCAGCTTGATGATGGTTCTTCATCAGAAGTTCCTGACTTGAAAGGGTCTTAGTAACTGCATTCATTATGGCAATCAAATTCAGTGGCCATTGACTTCATCATCTATGTGTAGTCATTGCCAACCCTCTCCAGTTTCCCTGAAGTCTCAGAGACCTCCCAAAATCCATTCTCTGTGTATGATTGTGGACAGCGCAAGGAGAAGAATTGGGTTTAAAAATTTGTGGCATTTTTGTTTTGTTTTTAATTACTGAAGCAGACAAGTTGTTTAACTGTTTGGAACTGGGAGCCTCTAATGAAACCTCCAGAAATACACGTGTCTGGTGGTTAGGAGTGTTTGAGTTTAGGGCTGCTGTTTTCTCTTTGGTCCTTCAGGTCAGCCTTCAGCAGGTCTGTGCTGATATGAACAGGACTAAGAAGAGCGACTGACTGCCTTGTATAGAGACTCAGAAGTAATCACACTAGAGGACTATACAGGTACTGTGGTAACATCCTGAGTGAGTTGTAGAGGGGACAGGAGACAGTGGGACACCAGGAAGAGTGAATAGTCAGGGGACTGGGTACAATGTGATACCAGGCTGAGGAGGGAATGCTAAATTGGAGAATGTGTATTTTATGTTTGAGTTGAATACTTTTGTACTGAGTTCTAAACCATTGAAACATTGCTTACTCCTTATACCTTTTAAACCAAGGCTGCGAAACCTTTATTCCCTGCCACTACCTTCCTTTTCTGGTTGTCTTTAATCCACATTAGTCTGGCCATTTATCTTCTGAACATTCCGTTCCTCAGCTGAAGGTGACAGCAGCCGATTCACACATTCATTTCTTCAAAGTTTGATACAGGTACAGAAGGCTGGTCAGCCCATCCCTAGGCTCAACTCTTCGCGTACATCTCTTAACTCAGTCCTTCTGAGCTCGCTAAACTGTGAAACTCTTCAAGTCCCTGGAGTTTACCCTACTCCTGCAATCAACAGGATTTTGAAATTCAACTTTACTCCGAGGTATGGCTGGGTTGGTAATTCTCTCTCATGTTTGAGTCAGAGAACATGGGTTTAAATCTCACTCCAGAGATCTGAGCAGAACACCACGGCTGGCTCTTCAGTGCTGGACTGAGAGGGCTGCGTAGTTGACGTTGCTGTGTTTCAGACAAGGAGTTAAACTAAAGCCCTGTTTACTCTTCCAGGTGGATGTCAAGGATCCACTGGTGTTGTTTGAAGAAGAGTAGGGCAGTTATCCCTGCTGTAACAGGCAAACAAGAACTCTTCGCAAAAGTCTCTAAAACATAATATCTGGGCATTCTCACAATCCTGTTTGTGGGAACTTGCTGTGGACAAATTGACTCCTTGTTGCGAAAATAATTCATTAGCCTATAGACATATTGGGGCGGCTTGAGGCTATATAAACGGATCTGTATTTGAAATCTCAAAGCCATACCCCACCCATTATTTCTTGAAACCCTTCCTTCTCTGAAGTCTGCTGCCATGGCTGTGTCCCACCATATTGCCTCCACAGGAAAGAACCAGTGACGATGACTCATTCCCTGATCCTGCATGTTGTCAATAGAATGTCATTGGATTGAAGCAAAGCTTGTCCTCAATGTGCTTCCCATGAGGTTTTTATCAAATTAAACGTTCCTTCACAGAAGGACATGAGATGGTTTCCAAGAACACCCCACAGACATCAGTGAAAGAAGATGTTGGGACAATCAGAGGGAACCTTGCCAAAATTCAGCAGAAACTCCCGTCCTATCAGCACTTCAACTGTGTCGATAGCATTGTCATGTGACAGGGCTCGATGGTTGGCTGGTTTCAGTTTGGGAAACCAGTGTGGGTCAATATACCATATCATGCCCTCCCTAAGGGTTAGGGGGTAATACAAGAATTGGAGTTTGCCTCAGTACCCTCCAGCTAGTCAAGTCACCATCATTTTTTGCTTCTGAATAACAGTGATTTTGTTTACTATGTAAGACCTCTTGGAATGTTGATTGGAATACTGTGAATTGGGATATGCTTTTCAAGTGTGACTCTTTCTATTCATAAGTGTCAGGGTGGGGAACTTTGTGAGGATGTACTGACCTCCCTGTCCAAGCCTCCCAATACCAGTTCCCATCCTATGTAGCTGTGGACTGAGCTTTGGTTGGGAAAGCCCACTCTACATCGAGAGCCAAAGATGGGGTTTTGCTCCAATAGACCCTGAACCTTGCTCATTCCCTAACCCCACACCTTGAACTGTCAGGAATGGTCACGTCACTGATGTGGGTGGACTGAACAATGGATGAAAGCTTCAGTGAACCCAACAAGTATGAAGAACTGCAGCATACTTTCACTGAAACGCAAACGTCAGTCTTCAAACAAAGAAAACTCTTCATCTGAAGACAATCAGGAAACGAAGCTGTGGCTAGAGGGATGGACCTCAGTCTCAGGAGGTATGGGATTGATCTGTGGACTTCCCTTTTGTTCTGCTTTTAAGAATGTGAGTTACCTGACTGTGAAACTGCTCTGGATATTACTGTGATTTCACACATTGAGTTTTTGAGTTATGGGGATTATAGCCTCATGGTTAAAGAATAGGTCCAGCAATCCCAAAATGTCAGAGATTTTTCTAGCTGAAAGTTGTCCCTTGTTCAGATTTCAGCCATGTTTCCACCCTCCAATCCACCCAAACTTGACACATGCCCTTGTTTGAGTTTGGATAAGGGATGAGGGCACGGCATAGTCCAGAGATGGAATTCCCGGCTGAGATTGCCTTTATCTCTAACTCGGCATTGCAGAAGAGGTGGCTGAGAGTTGAAATATCCATTCTTGCTCAGAGGGTGGTCATTTGACCAGACCAGATGTTGAACTTGTGGTTTCAGATACCCAGAGTGACAGCAAGTTGAAGAGGGAGAGAAAGTCTGTGTACATTTAGAATTTAAAAATATTGGGATCCAACATAAAGGTGGAACTCTTTCTCCCTCCAGTTCTGTCCTCTTGTGCACCCCAAGATATTATTGCTGTACCATCGGTGGATGTAGCTTCAGTTGTCTCGGACTCAATTCCTCTGCCTTTGCTTCTTCGGTCGCACAGGTCCTTAAAGCCTATCTTATTGAGCGAATGTTAGCTCATTTATCCTAATATCTCCTGATGTGGCTCAGTGTCAAATTCTGCTCATGTGAAACACCTTGGGACATTTTCCTGTGTTGAATGTGCTCCATAAATAAAGTTGTGTTGTTGTTTAGAATGTAACCAGGGGCCGTTTTCTCCAGCACTGAACTTAAAAGAAGCTGAACTCTTCAGGATCCGGTGAGTGATGTGTGTGTGTGTGTGTGTGTGTGTTTCTGATTTACCTTAACAGGTTGTGGGATCTTGTGCCATATGCCCGCAACTGTGCTCGAGCAGAAAGGGGTGTCCCGGAAGTTGAACCTGATCCCAAAGGTGGTGCAGATGCATACTCGCAGTGAGGAACAGATCGTGGCGGAGTGCATCAGGGGACAAACGCTGTAGTGCCCATCCAGCTGCTCGACATGGGTGGGCGGTGACCACAACATGTCTGCTCCTGGCAGCAAGGTCAGTACATGAGCTCATTGGGTATTGCCCCCATCCTGGGCTCTGCTGGATTCTCAGGGATTTTTACTGTTAATTTTGTTGCTGACAAGATAAACACAGTCTAGCCGCCTCATCCTGTGTATAAGAATGATCAGTGCCACTCAAAACAGATTAAAAGACTAAACTTGTCTTTTTATAGCACCTTCCGTGACCTCTGGAAGTCTCCATGTTCTTTGCCAATATTTAAAGTACTTCTTACAGTGTGATCGCTGTTGTCATGTTGCAGTTAAATTGTGACCAGGAAGCTCCCACTGATAATATTGTGGTGATACCAGATATTCTGTGTTGGTATTGGTTAAAGTACAATTATTGGCCAGGACACCAGGCTGACCTTGCCTTCTCTGTGAGTCTTACAGGTTAATCATTTATATACCCCTGAGAGTGAAACCAGTTCTTGCTCTAACGTCTCATCTGAGAGACACATCTCTAACAGGAGCACTCCCTCAGTGTAGCCTTGGTATGTTGGCCTGGATTTTGTGCTGGGAACTCTGAAGCAGGAGAAAGTGAGGATGCAGATGCTGGAGATCAGAGTCGAAGAGTGTGGTGCTGGAAAAGCACAGCTGGTCAGGCAGCATCTGAGGAGCAGGAGAGTCGATGTTTTGGGCATAAGCCCTTCATCAGGAAGCCCTTTGACTCTGGAGCAGGGCCTGATCCCACCAATTCCTGACTCCGAGAAGTGAATGCCATTCCCTGGGAACAGCTGACATCCAGGGGGCTGCTTGTGGATCTCAGTAAGTCCCAGAATCTGGTCATCCTAGGGCAACGTGGAATAGCCGTCTCTTCTGTTCTATTTGCTTCTGTCAAAGGGGCTTATGTTGATGTATATTCAGGCATGGATTTTCTACTGTTTCACACTGTAGAAGGTTATCAAACTATTCTTAACAAGATGGTGCTAGATAACAGATGGTTAGGATGGTACAACTTTACTCATGAGCAACTGGAGCAAGAGATCCCGCTTTCAGGTCCCTGTGTCCCAAGCTGTGAACCTAACACCAGTTACTTTGTAAAGGGTGAGTAGTGGTGCTGCTGGAAACAGGACTGATACAGAATTGCTTCCTGATGTTGGGAGCAGTGCAGTTGGTACACCAACTTACCTTTAATCACCATACTCACATGACAGAGCTGTACCTCCATTTCCGGCCTCTTGTGCGTTTTCGATTTTCGGTGTTCAGTTTGATTTTCAGTTATACCCATCATTCCTGCTTCCAGCATTGCCCCCACCACATCTGGCAGCTCATTTCAGACACGCACCACCCTCTGCATGAAAACGTTGCCTTTTATGTCCCTTTTAAATCTTTCCCATCTCACCTTAAACCTACACCCTCTAGTTTTGTACTCCCCTACCCTGGGGAAAAGACCTTGGCTATTCACCTCATCCATGCCCCTCATGATTTTATAAAACTCTTTTGATGCAGTGGTCCACAGAATGAGTCGGATCATCTGTGTGTGATAATCTGTGTTGTGGTCACCTGTGTTGTGATTTTCTTTCCAGCTGATTTCTATTACCCTGTCATTTCTCGATCTACAAACTTGCGTAAGTTTTCAAAGATATATTGACAAGCAGCCGCAGGGCCTGTTTCCACACTGTAGGGATTCTGTGAATCTTGCTGTGCTGGAGGAAGCGTGTAATGTGCGGAAGGCAGTTGGATGTCTGCTATCTGTAATGTGATAGACCAGAGCATAGCCATTCCCTTGCACCACCCCTTACCCTCTGGGACTATGTTTACCTAATGTGTATATATGTAGATGCTCCATTCAACTGTTAGATAGAACCTTGACCTGACACTAATGAAATCTTTCAACTTCAGATTGCTGCATTTTGCTGAGAGATTAGAGTAGTAAATGAGAGTTCACAGTTATCCTCAGAGCACCTGAACTAAGATGGAGTGCCCAAATGTGCACGTTGAAAGTTTGAGTACGTTGGGCCTATATCCATTGGAATATAATAATATGTAGTGATCTTTATGAAACACATAATCCTGAATCTAGATGTTGAGAAGAGTAGGTGAGCACTTTGTCGATAGTGACCATAATTCAGTTACGTTTACAATAGAAATAGGCAGGGTTAGGTATGTGGATTCTGGATTAGTGGTGAAGAGCACAGCAGTTCAGGCAGCATCCAAGGAGCAGTAAAATCGACGTTTCGGGCAAAAGCCCTTCCAGGGTTAGGTATGTATCGCAGGGAAAGAGGTATAACTGGGGGAAAGGCAATTGTGATGTGTTTAGGCAAGATTTAGGATGCAGAGAATGGGGAAGGAAACTGCAGGGGATGCACACACTTGAAATGTGGAGCTCTTTCAAGGAGCATGCGGGTCCTTGATAAGCATATACCCATCAGGCAGGGAGGTGGTTATCGAGAGATGGAGCCATGGTTTCCCAAAGAAGTTGAAGCTTTTGTCAAGAGGAAGAAGAAGGCTTATGTTAGGATAAGGCGTGAAGGCTCAGATAGGAGGCTGGAGAGTTATAAGTTAGCCAGAAAAGATCTAAAGAGAGGGCTAAGAAGAGCCAGGAGGGGACATGAGAAGTTGTTGGCGGATAGGATCAAGGAAAACCCTAAGGTCTTCTATCGGTATATCAGGAATAAAAGAATGACTAGAGTAAGATTAGGGCCAATCAAAGATCATAGTCAAAAGTTGTGTGTGGAATCTGAGGACATGAGGAAGCGCTTAATGAATACTTTTCATCAGTATTCACATTGGTAAAGGGCAATGTTAGTGAGAATACTGAAATACAGGCTACAAGATTAGATGGGATTGAGGTTGACAAAGAGGAGGTTTTAGCAATTTCGGAAGATCTGAAAATAGATAAATTCCCGAGGCCGGATGGGATTTATCTCTGCAAAGCCAGGGAGGAGATTTCAGAGCCTTTGGCTTTGATCTTTATGTCATCATTGTCGACAGGAGTAGTGCCAGAAGACTGGAGGATAGCAAATGTTGTTCCCTTGTTTAAGAAGGGGAGTCAAGACAACCCTGATAATTATAGGCCAGTGAGCCTTACTTCGGTTGTGGGTAAGGTGTTGGAAAATGTTATAAGAGATAGGATTTATAATAATCTGGAAAGGAACAATTTGGTTAGGGATAGTCAACACGGTTTTGTGAAGTGTAGGTCATGCCTCACTAACCTTACTGAGTTGTTCGAGAAGATGACAAAACAGATGGATGAAGGTAAAGCGATTGATTGGGTGTATATGGACTTCATACAGCATTTGATAATGTTCCACACGGTAGGCTGTTGCATAAAATACAGAGTTTCAGGATTGAAGGTGATTTAGTGGTTTGGATCAGAAATTGGCTCGCTGAAAGAAGACAGAAGGTGGTGGTTGATGGGAAATGTTCATCCTGGAGCTCAGTTACCAATGGTATACTACAAGGATCTGTTTTGGGGCCACTGTTGTTTGTCATTTTTATAAATGATCTGGAGGTGAGCATAGAAGGATGGGTTAGTAAATTTGCAGATGACACTAAGGTAGGCAGAGTTGTGGATAGTGCTGAAGGATGCTGTGGGTTACAGAGGGACATCGATAAGATGCAGAGCTGGGCCGAGAAGTGGCAAATGGAGTTTAATGTGAAAAGTGTGAGATAGTTCACTTCAGAAGAAATAACAGGAATGCAGAGTACAGGGCGAATGGTAAATTACTTGGCAGTGTAGATTAGCAGGGAGATCTCGGTGTCCAGGTGCATAAATCCCTGAAAGTTACCACCCAGGTTCATAGGGTTGTTAAGAAGGCATATGGTGTGTTGGTGTTTATTGATAGGGGGATTGAGTTTCAGAGCCAGGAGGTCATGCTTCAGCTGTACAAGACACTGGTAAGGCCACACCTGGAGTATTGTGTGCGGTTCTTGTCACTGCATTATAGGAAGGATGTGGAAGCTTTGGAAAGGGTTCAGAGGAGATTTACTAGGATGTTGCCTGGTATGGAAAAAAAGGTGTTACGATGAAAGACTGAGGGAACTGAAGTTGCTTTCATTGGAGAGAAGAAGGTTGAGAGGTGACTTAATTGAGACGTATAAGATAATCAAAGGGTTAGAGAGGGTGGACAGTGAGAGCTTTTTTCTTTGGATGGTGAAGGGGACATAACTTTAAATTGAGGGGTGATAGATTTAGGAAGATATCAGGGGTAGTTTCTTCACTCAGAGAGTAGTAAGCCTACAACAGTGGTAGACTCACTGAGGTTAAGGGCATTTAAACGGGCATTGGACATACATTTGGATAATAATGGAACAGTGTAGGTTAGATGGGCATCAGATTATTTTCACAGATTGGCACAACATCGAGGGCCAAAGGGCCTGTACTGCGCTGTAACGTTCTATGTTCTAATATGTTTCACCTTGTTAGGAAGGGTTTAGAAATTCAGTTCCTCCTACTTTGAGATTTGACATTTTTCTCTCTGAGAATTAAGTTGTGAGACCTATTTTCCTCAGAGACCAGCAAAGGATGGTTCTTTGCAGAAATGGCACTTAGGATCGTAAGATACCATTTCTGCTACCACTAGACACACATTTCCTGTCAGCATCCTGCAGAGACCATTCCCTCTGGGACACGCTTGTCCTCCTCTCCCAAATACCCTCATAATACTTTGCCATATCATCCCAGTTTACCCAATCACCTTCTCAAAGGGTCCATTGCTGTTAGTCATTTTTTGAATGACCTGGATGAGGGTGTAGAAGGATGGTTAGTAAATTTGCAGATGACACTAAGATTGGTGGAGTTGTGGACAGTGCGGAAGGATGTTACAGGTTACAGAGGGATGTAGACCAGCTGCAGACTTGGGCTGAGAGGTGGCAAATGGAGTTTATTGCGGAAAAATGAGGTAATTCACTTTGGAAGGCGTAACAGGAATACAGAATACTGGGCTAATGGGAAGGTTCTTGGTAGTGTGGATGAGCAGAGAGATCTCGGTGTCCATGTACATTCCTGAAAGTTGCCACCCAGGTTGATAAGGTTGTTAAAAAGGCGTACTGTGTGTTAGCTTTTATTGGTAGAGGGATTGGGTTTCGGAGCCATGAAGCCATGTTGCAGCTGTACAAAACTCTAGTGCGGCTGCACTTGGAGTATTGTGTACAGTTCTGGTTGCCGCATTATTGGAAGGATATGGAAGCATTGGAAAGGGTGCAGAGGAGATTTCCAAGGATGTTGCCTGGTATGGATGGAAGGTCTTATGAGGAAAGGCTGGGGGACTTGAGACTTAATAGAGACATACAAGATGATCAGAGAATTAGATAGGGTGGACAGTGAGAGCCTTTTTCCTCGGACGGTAATGGCTAGCACAAGGGGATATAACTTTAAATTGAGGGGTGAAAGATATAGGATAGATGTCAGAGGTAGGTTTTTTACTCAGAGTAGTAAGGGTGTGGGACGTCCTACCTGCAACAATAAAGGCTCGACAATCTTAAGGACATTTATATGGTCATTGAATAAACATATCGATGATAATGGAATAGTGTAGGTTAGATGGACTTCAGATTGATTTCACAGGTTGACGCAATATCGAGGGGCCAAAGGGCCTGTACTGCGCTGTAATATTCTATATTCTATAATATCCAAGGGTCTTCCCAATGAATCAAAACTTTACCTACAATACAATTAATCTAATCTACTGTATTCACTGCATCTCAATGTGGTCTACTCTACACTGGGGAGATGAAATGCAGGCAGAGTGACTGCTTTGCAGAACACTTACACTCTATCTGTAAAAATGACCCTGAACTTTCAATGGCCTGCCACTTCGAAACCCTACCATGTTTCCTAGCGAATGTGTGTCTCAGGCTTGCTGCAGTGCTCCAGCAAGCTCAGCACAAGCTGAAAGAACAGCATGTCTTTTTCCACTTGGGAACATTACAACCTTCAAAACTCATTATCATTTAATTTTAAAGCATCACTACCTTCTTCCATGTCTATTACTCACCTCCACATTGCAGGTCCTGTCATGCCATGGGTTGCTTCCAGCAATCCAAGCCATTTTCACTTACATATGGCCCCCACTATCACCTAGCTAACTTTCTTCCCTGGCTCATTACCTCAATCCCTTTGTCTAACTACTTTTTTTCTCTCTGAGCTCCATCTCTAACTTTTACTCCATCCCATCATCAGCAGACATACCACCTTTGATATAAATGCAGATACTGGAGAGTCAGAGTGGAGCTGGAAAGAGCACAGCAGGTCAAGCAACATCAGAGGAGTAGGGGAGTCCTGATGAATGATTCTGACCTGAAACGTCGAATCCCTTTCTCGGATGCTGCTTGACCTGCTGTGCTTTTCCCAGCTCAACTCTTTATTCATTCAGATACCACCTTTCTCTAGTTGCTATCAGTTCTGAAAAAGGGTTACTGGAATTCCTGTCCACAGGTGCTACTAAGTTTCTGCAGCAAATTTCTGTTTCTGTGTTTCAGATCTCAAGTATTGGCAATTCTTTGTTTTATTATTGATTAAGTGACTTCATGCCCAAAAGATGGTTGATGTCATTGTGGCATAACTGCCCTCACTTTTGCACCTTGTAAAACTCATATTGCTCTTTGATGCTCTCCCCTGTCGATTTTTCCCTCATTGCCTTTTGACACTGTGATATAATATGACAATCTACACCACCATGACATGATTGTAATCATTGGGGTGACAGTTTTGTCAGGTAAATGTACCTTCGTTAGATCCCTGATGTGAAGCTGTTTATTTGTGAACTATCAGTGCTTTACAGATGTTCCAGTCTAGATTTACTGTATACTCTGTGCTGTTCAGGAAGTGAGGGCAGTGAAAGGGAATTCCTGACCACCTTTGAGTGACAGTCAATGAGGATACAATTAGATGATATTCACCAAAGTCAAATAGTTCAGAATTTGCAGATTTGAGGGTATCAATAGGATAGTAGTGACTGGGACATTTTAAAGGTGGTCAAGTGTAGGCAATTTCAACCCCTTAAATCTGTTGTTTGTATTAGTGTTGAATTTCACATTCCCACCTACTCTTGACAATATTTGATTACCTTGCCTACCAAGAAGTATAAATCTCCACCTATAATATTCAAATCCCAATAACCATTTTTTACCATGAGACAATAACCATGACAGCAAAAGTAGGCCTTTCAGCCTATCAGGCCTGATTTGATAATCTCCAACTCCACTTTGCTGCCTTTCCCCATTACTCTTGATTCCTTTACTGACCAAAACTCTGTCTATCTCAGCCTTGATTATACTGAATGACCCAGCCCCCACAGCCCTCTGCTGGAGAGAATTCCACAGACACACTACTTTCTGGGAGAAGAAATTCTTCCTCATCCCTGTTATAAATAGGTGACCTCTTATTCTGAGATTTGTACCGTTTGGTGCTAGACTGTCCCACAAGGCGAAACAACCTTTCAGCATTCACCCTGTTAGGTCCACCAAGAATCTTGTATGTTTCAATCGGGTTGTTTCTCAGTCTTCTAAATTCCAAGGAGTACAGGCCCAGTCTACTCAACCTCTCCTTGTAAGACAGTCCCTTCATAAGCAGGATCACTCTCATGAACCTTCTCTGGACTGTCTCCAATGCCAGTGTCTCTTTCCTTTGATAACAGACCCAAAACTGTCCACAGTATTCCGGCTGTGGCCTGACTAGGGAGGTAAAACCTCTACTTTTATGCTCCAGTTCCTTTGAAATGAAGACCAACATTCCATTTGCCACCCCTATTACCCACTGAACAGAAATGCGAGCTTTTGTGATTCACGGATAAGGCCTCCCTAACCCTTGTTTGATAACTTTCTGTAATCTTTCTCCAGTTAAATAATATTCAGCTCTTCTATACTTCCTGCCAAAGTGCATAACCACACATTTCCCACATTATATTCCACTTGCCAAGTTTTTGCCCACTCACATAAGCTCTCTCTATCCTTCTGTAGACTTTTTGTAACATTCTCACTACTTGCCTTCCCATCTAATTTTGTGTCATCCACAAACATGACTACAGTACATTGACTTTACTCATTTAAATCATTTATACGTTGTAATTCATTGTGATCCTAGTGGAATGCCACTAGTGACAGGGTTGGGCGAAAGTGGCTACTGCAGATGCTGGAGATTAAAGTCAAGATTAGAGTGGTGCTGGGAAAGCACAGCAGGTCAGGCAGCATCCGAGAAGCAGGAAAATCGACGTTTCAGGCAGGAGCCCTTCAGGAATCCGAGTTACAGGGTTGCCGTCCTGAAAATGGCTCCTTCCCACATCCGTGTGATACTCTGTTGGAGAGTGTGGAGTGGACAGAGTGGAGTGTGTCTATTTTTAAACTTTTTAAAATTTAACTGAATCGTCATTGCATACCTCTGGGACAGGTAGGATTTGAACCCAAGCTTCCTAGTGCAGTGGTGGGGCCATAAGAGGGCCTAACTTCAGCTTCCATTATCTACCATGTTGTGTTTTGAATCTATGTCTCCATAATGTTAGCTTGAGGTTCTAGGGTGCTAGTCTAGTGACATTACCACCGCCTCCTTCGAGCGTGCCTCTCAATGTAACCTTGTGCTAATTCCGTGTCTGTGGGTTAAGTCGACTGCCGCTTTCTATTTCTGCTCCTCTGCAATTCACTCGCTGAAATTCATTTTGTCCACGACATTCTATGACTGCTATCGTTACCTGAACCCGCTGTGAAAAGTCAAAGGAACAATTAAGTGAAGTTTACAGCGTGAGGAATCCCCATTCATTCTCCTGATCAATTGTTTCCAGCCGCTGTCCTACTGAGAGCAGCTGCTTTCTCTAGGCGGGGAGGGGGAATCGGCTGAAAGTGGGGGTCAGTCCCCATTCATTCACTGCTCCATCGAAATAGCGACCGAAACGAGCTCCATTACAAATCTCAGCGGTTCAGGGTTTCATTGTAACACAATTACCAACCATGAGGCCCACAGATCTTTACCAATCCCACTGTATCTCATTCAAACCTGGTGGCTCCTGTGTTCCTGGAGAAACCTATGCTTCCAAGGCTGAGGAAGCTTTCTGTTCGGCAGGAATACATTATTCCGGGGATTTAATCCCTGGCTTTGTAGATCTGAACGGGCATTCCTTGTTTCAAAAGAGGATTTATGTGAATCCCAAAGTCAGTAACACAAGGAGAGAAGAGGAGGGAGAGAGATCTAATGTACTGAAAGCAACTTCAGCAGAAACTTCCCCACGAGGTTTCCATGTATATGTGAACAGAATAACATTCTGGAGAAGGGGCATCAGACTGAAACTTGGCACCATGAGATACAGGAGCAGAATTAGGCCATTCGGCCCATCAAGTCTGCTCCGCCATTGGATCGTAGCTGATATGTTTCTCAACCCCATTCTCCTATCTCCTCCCTTTAAACTTGCATCCCCTCACTAATCAAGAACTTATCTCTGTCTGAAATGACTCCCCAGCAATGAGTTCTGTGGCAATGAGTTCCACGATGTGGCTGGAGAGATTCCTCCTCATCTCAGTTCGAAAGGGTCATCCCTTCACTCTAAGGCTGTGCTCTCGTTTTCTAGTCTCTCCTACTAGTGGGAGCATCTCCATGTCCACTCTATCCAGGCTTCTCGATATTCTGTAAGTTTCTATTGGACCTCCTCTCATACCGCCAAACTCCATCAGGTTCGCACCCAAAGACCTCATACCCTTCACCCCTGGGATCATTCTTCCAGGACAGCCCCTTTTTAAAAAGCTAGTACAGTCACCAAGGGCCGAACCTGCTGTAGTGCTTGATTCTATCAAAGCTAGAAGCGACTCCGTTTGTGTTAAAAGCCTTCCTTAGTTGTATACTGTATTTACCAAAGTTTGTGTTGTTAAGGGAGTGTGTGCATTGGATGAGGAAGGAAACATTGACCTGTCCAGTGTATGCGGAATGTGGGCAGTGAGTGCACAGGGATTGGGCACAGAGAGTGAAACGTTATTTTGTTCCCGAGTAGCTCATATAACCCAGGTCCTTGATCCCACCTTTTCCCATCCCAACATTTGTTTGTCTCTTTTGTCTCCTCCGGCAGATGTTTCCACATCAGTCCACAGCCATTGGGAGCAGCTCATGTTTCACAATGAAGACTGGCTGCTTTGTTTTAAAAGACAATGAAGTGTTTGTCCCGGGCGGTGGCTATAAACTCACTGCTGCCTCTTCACAAACTCCTTTCAACTCTTTGGCCTGAACTCAATGGGATGTTAATGCGGCTCATTGGGGCATTCTCGGCTATTCATTCCCCCCTCGAGCTTTTATGTCTCAAATCAAACTCGAGTGACTTAAACAAGCTCCAGAAGAGTCCATCGAGGTTGTGTTTGGGCTTGAGTTCTTTCAAAGGCCTGTCGCGTGCCAATGCCCCCCTTTCAATCTGCTCCCAAAACTGGCTGCAGCTTCCCATTGCAGCATCTTTTGCTGCAGGGTCCAGGCCATGTCTCAGAGATGCTCCCACTTTGTGCAGCCGGGAGCTGGCCCCTTCTCTCTCTCTGTCTGTCTCTGGTCCCGAGTTGGGGCTCGGGGGGGATCTCAATGAGACGGAGGCGTTTCCGCGATTTTCCTCGCTGTGAGGAGCCGTCCTGGCTGAAGGCTGCTGTCAGGGACTGGCTCCCATTGAATATGATAAACAGGAGGCCCCGGGGATTCGCTCCAGCTCAGCGAATTGCTCCTTTTATGCTGTTTTTTTTTTGTTCTTTTGAGCAGGTTACAAAGTAAAAGTGTTGATGAGATTGGATTCAAACCGGGAGAGAAATTGAGTCAAGATTGCAGCAAAGTATGAATGACAGGGAATTTATAACGGGATGGCGGTGTGGGTGGGAGAATGTAATGTTGGGAAATGGAATGTTCAGCGGCAGGAAAACTGGCTTCGTTCAAACATTTATTCAGAAGCAGTTTAAATCACGAGGACGGCCAGCTCCCTTCGTCCATCAGCAGGACAGGGTTAAGGTTAGGGTTAGGGACAGGGTTAGGGTTATAATTAGGGACAGGGTTAGGGACAGGGTTAGGATTAGGGACAGGGTTAGGGTTAGGGACAGTGTTGGGGTTGGATTCGGGACAGGGTTAGGGTTAGGGTTTGGGAGAGGGTTAGGGTTATGATTAGGGACAGGGTTTGGTTTAGGATTAGGGGCAGGGTTAGGGTTAGGTTAGGATTAGGGACAGAGTTAGGGTTAGGAGTAGGGACAGGGCCAGGGTTAGAATTAGGGTTAGGGTTAGGAGTAGGGTTCGGGGTAGGGACAGTGTCAGGGTTAGGGTTAGGAGTAGGGACAGGGTCAGAGTTAGGGTTAGGGGTAGGGACAAGGTTAGGGTTAGGTGTAGGGACAGGGTCAGGTTTAGGTTAGGGTCAGGTATAGATTTAGGGTCAGGGTTAGAGTCATGGTTCTCGTTAAGGTTAGTGTTAGGGTCAGGGTCAGCCTCCCCATTTCCAATTTGTGTAAAAAAATTTCAAGATCTCCTCTGCACTATTTATCTCACTCTACATGATCGATCTCAGAAATGGCCACCTCAACACTTCCTTCCCCTCGCTCCAAAAACAAAATCTTGAGACTAATACTGTGCCTCTCCCACCTTCTCCGAATGCCCACTCATGTATCAGGCGGATTTACCTGGTCGTTCCATTGCACTGAAGTTCCGCTCCTGTGAACTGCGCCGATCTCCTTGACGCTCGCCAGCGTCCCTCCACTCAGCCACCCC
Source organism: Chiloscyllium plagiosum (assembly GCF_037043375.1). NCBI lineage: Eukaryota > Metazoa > Chordata > Chondrichthyes > Orectolobiformes > Hemiscylliidae > Chiloscyllium > Chiloscyllium plagiosum. The sequence goes on along the minus strand of NW_028270175.1, from coordinate 17,220,272 downwards.
GAGCAGCGTCCCTCCACTCAGCCACCCCGAGCAGCGTCCCTCCACTCAGCCACCCCGAGCAGCGAGCCTCCACTCAGCCACCCCGAGCAGCGTCCCTCCACTCAGCCACCCCGAGCAGTGTCCCTCCACTCAGCCACCCCGAGCAGCGTCCCTCCACTCAGCCACCCCGAGCAGTGTCCCTCCACTCAGCCACCCCGAGCAGCGAGCCTCCACTCAGCCACCCCGAGCAGTGTCCCTCCACTCAGCCACCCCGAGCAGCGTCCCTCCACTCAGCCACCCCGAGCAGTGTCCCTCCACTCAGCCACCCCGAGCAGCGTCCCTCCACTCAGCCACCCCGAGCAGTGTCCCTCCACTCAGCCACCCCGAGCAGCGGGCCTCTCTGATCCTTCTTTCGCTTCCCCTTCATTGCCCCTTTGCGCCAGGCCCCCTCTCCGACGCAGGAAGACCCACGTTCTCATTACTCCCCGGGTGAAGTGGTTTTCTCCTGGTCCATTTCTTGGTCTCTCCCGCAACTGGAAAAGCTTTACTCTACCCAACTCTTCCAGCATTTTAAAGACAATCAATCCAAGGTCTTTGCCAGCGAAAAGAGAGTTCAGGTTTATTTTTGTAATGGTCATAATCTCTTGTTTTAAATAAAGTATTTTTAGGACTAAGATAGGTCCTTGAGTATCAAAGGTTACGGGAAGAAAGGGATTGAGAAACTTATTCAGCCATGATTGAACGGGGAGCAGACTCGATGGGCTGAATGGCCTATTTTCTGTTCCTATGTTTCATAAACTCAACTTTTTTAAATCGCATTCTCGTAAATCTCCAGTGCACCTTCCATGTTGCATCGTTTGAAAGACCAAGATTTCAAGCTAAGGCCCTGGCACACTCCGCTTCGCTTTCGCAAATTGTTCGGCAGCTTCCCAGGTCGCTTCTGCAGTCCACAAGGAAACCCATTGCTTTCAGTCGGGTGTACCCCAGAGCACTGGCGGCTGGGTTATGGTATCCCAGTGATCAAGAATCCAGCGAAAGGGCCTGTAGAGTAACAGCGAGGGCTATTCTGTTTCCCTCCCAAGGCCTTGCCTCTCACAGTGACATCGCCTTTTGGTTTGACCTTGTTCATCGAACAAGTGTGAAATATTATAAATAAAGCCTTATTGCTGCATGTGAAATAGACACGGGGATAATTCACTGGAATCTAACAGCCTGAAGAGGCGATGGAAACAAATCGAACGGTAACTGGGTATACCTTTGAAAAGGGAGCCAATTCCTGATGAAGGCCTTATGTCTGAAACATCGACTCTCCTGCTCCTCGGATGCTGCCTGACCTGCTGTGCTTTTCCAGCAACACACTCTCGACAAAAGGAGCCAATGGTGGGAAAGAGTGAGCGGAATTGGAGCGCTCCTTCCAAGGGCCAGTATCCGCGCCATGGGCAGAAGGGCTGGATTATATAAAATATGGGGCGAAAACGATGTTTTTTTTTAACTCTAATGCAATAAATTTTTTTAACCCGTGGAGTGTATGCTTTCCAAAACAGAAATTGCTGGAGAACTCCGCAGCATCTGAGGACAGAAATCGGAGTTAACGTTTCGGGTCCAGTGACTTTTCCTCAGACTGAAGAATATTCCCAAAAATATTGAATGGACGGGAAGGTAAATTGTTCCAACTATCAGGTTTACAGCTTGAGGGCTTCGGTCTAAGTGAAAAGGTTCGGCCTCTCAACGACTCACAATGCCATCAATGAGAATCTAGAAAGTTGTAACATTCTACGAATCCAAAATTATGTGACTTTAATTTTTTTTAATTACTTTCCGTTAAATATTCCCCGTTGTACTGATTTAATAGGGTGACGTGATTTATAAATCCCTGAATTTGGTTTCTAGGACTATCCCAGCTCCCGGCGAATCCCAGGAGTTCATCTCCCGGCTGTTCACACCTCCCCCCTCCGACCCCCCCACCCTCACTTTTTCTCCCTCTCCAAACAGGAGCATTATATTCCCAGAAAGATCGGGCTGTTTCCATTGTCTGGAGAGTTTGTTTTGTGGGAATCGATTTCAGAATAAGTGTCCGCTTATGTAGAGTGAATGAAGGAGACATTCCTACGCTCAGCAAATTCTGACTGTTTGAAATTCTCTCTCTCAGAAGATACTTAGTCCTTGATTATATGGCACATTGAGAACCGCAAGGTGTCCTCTTGCTTATGTTCTTTGATGGCAATATTGTCACCTCGCATGGTTCAGAACTTTCTCTGGTTACAGTGAAAGTCCCCAATCCCAACGTTGTAAATAAAGCAGCCACCCTCCCCCTGACAGCACCTCGCACCATTCATTCCCATTCTCCATTCAATCATTAATGATAATAACAATCTTCCAAAGAACGCCAACTTCCGGAATTTCTCTCCATGAGTGCGAGTTCCTGACTCGCAGTTGTGTTTAGCAAGAGAACGTGAGTATGTAGACGGTGGCCTAGAGGGTATTAACGCTACGCTATTAATCTAGATAGCCAGGCAGTATTCTAACGACCTGGGTCCGAATCCCACCATAGGGCGTGGTCAGTTTTAGATCCAAGAATAATTACTCAAATAAATCAATAAGAATATGAGCCTAATGATAGCAATGGAACCACCGCCAATTGTTAGGAAACCCCGATCTGGTTCACTCATGCCCTTTACAGGCCATCTTTACTTGGGCTGGTCTACACGTGACTCCAGATCCACAGCGATTTTGTTGACCCTTAACTGCCCTCTGGTAACCGCAATAAACCCTGGTCCAGTCAGTGACGCCCACATCCCAAAATGATTGTTTTTAAAAAGTTGTTTGATCACTTTCACCGTTTGCCAACACGAAGGTGCTACATCAATGCAAGGTGTTAATTCAAGAGCAAGGGACTCACTTCGAAACCAGCACCGGTCAATCGAATAGAAAGTTGTTTCTATTCTCCGCCAGTCCCTGAGTTTCGGCGAGGGGGTGGCGGGATAACGAGAGCGGTGTGCCGGATTGCCCTCCTGTTGTAGGTTGTTGCTGGATGGTTGGTGGCGGTAAGGTCAGCGGGGGAGCTGGAGGCTGCTGTGAGATTCTGGGCAGAAAATTGTGATTGTGTCAGAACATGGAGATGATTAACACGGTGCTGGCTTTGAAAACAGAGCGTGAAACGGATTTGGGATTTACCAGAGAGCGAGAAATGAGAACTGAATAGCACCCCCACTATGACATTGGCCGCCAGCTCCTTCAGCGCCCTGTCAGCCACACACACACACAGTGAGCAGCGGCAATGTTCCGCTTCATTTTCCGCTGGGCCAGGGATATTGCCGCACAAGATGTGGATCCCTCACCTCTCACGGTGCATTTCGACTGTGAGTGAATAAACTAAACTGTAAAACATTAGACATGAACATTTAGGAGTGGACAAATAACTTATTCGTGAATATAATAAAATTAGTACCACATAATCCTCAGCAAGAATCCATTGTGTTTCAATCATTCTATTTTATATCTGTTTCTGAAGTGTGGATGTCACTGTCTAAATCTCCTCTATCCTTTCCTTCTGTGTGCTTATATTAATGTTTGATTTTTTAGTTTTGGTGGACTCGATAAAATTATTCCTTTCATTTTCCTAAGCAACACGTAATCATTCACTCGACCAACTGACAATGGAAGATCAGCTCTGTGTTTCAAATTCAGTGCAGAGGAATAATTTCTTTCTCTTCCCTTTTACAATGGTCTCTTACAACAGGAGCAAGTGACTGCTTCTGCGGGCGGTAAGTCACTGCATTCAGATGCAAAGTGGCGTTGCTTTATAAAACCCCGGAGTTGCTCAGTACATTCCACCAGACACTCATCCTCACGGCCAAGCCTCTCAAAAATAAAGCCCTCTCGAAACCAGATCGTGAGATGAAAAATATCAACAAGCCAGTGGACCGGTTTCAGTCCCCTCTCACCACACAAGCGTGCATTTACAGAAAGGTGCGTGTCACATTGACAGCAATAGAATTGAAGGACCTTTTTGAATCTTTTCGTAAAATAGTGTTTGAATTGTTGGAAGTACAACGTGGCTAGACCTATTTATCTTCTATCTCTAGGTTTCAAAACCTTTGATGGAGAAAAAAAGAAGAGCTCGGATCAACGAATGCCTGGAACAGCTGAAGTGTCTACTCGAGGAGCATTATTCCAGTAACGTGAGACTCCAGTGTTCACTCACGAGAAATTCTAAACGCCACCAAACGTTGCTTTCTCGCCGTCATCCCGCGAGGGCGATGCTTTGGAATGTGCTTTGTAGAACCGCTTTCACCTCTCACCTCTCAGGTGACTTCTGTCTCAATCAGATTTCCATTTCTCTCCAACAGATCAGGAAACGGAAACTAGAAAAGGCCGATATTTTGGAGTTAACAGTGAAACATCTGCGGGATTTGCAAGGCGCTCGCAAAGGTGGGCAGTTAAGGGGCGCTTCAACTTTCGCTAAAATCATCGGGGGGAGGGGGCGGGGGGAGTGCTTTTCCATTCCATGTTTCACAGTGTTTGTGCTGTTGCTTGATAACAGCTACAATTGTTCCTGATAACAACATTTAGGATCAGGAAGCGGCCCTTTGGCCCGTCGAGTCTGCCTCACTGTGTAATTAGACATGCTGATCTGTAGCTTGCCTCAGCTCCATATCCCAGATAGCGTTAGCTATCCAAGCCCAGTCTTGCACCCTTATTGCTAAATGTAAGGAGATGAGACAGGGTGTTCTAGATGTCAGATTAAGTGCTTTGCTGATGGCGGGGCTGATTTGACTTTTGAACAAAAGTTGATTGGCCATGTTCATGTGGGCGATATGTCTGCTACACCGTCATCCAGTGCAGCTTAATGTTTGAACAGTGAATGTATAACTTTAAACGCATCCTCCTCTAGTTGAGCTTGATGGTCAGACGTGGCCCCACGAGGAGAGGTCAAGGCAGAGTGCAGAATTATACCACAGTTGCGGAAGTGGAGTCCCTATAGAAATATGGGAAGATTACGACTAAAGTATAATGCGTTGATACATCTCAAATAATAAGATGCATTGAAAGTGAAGTTGCATAAGTGCACGAGAATTTTTTTAAAAAGGCAGATGTAATGATGTAAGGTAAGAATAGGCTCATCGAGCCGAATGGCCAATTTCTGCCCTGGAATCTCACATGAAATGCAAAATGAAAATGAAAATAGAGAAGTGATATCCGGAAGGATGTGGATTAATCTGTTTCGAGTGTATAAGCTTCCTCGGTCTTGAGAGGCACAATAGGTGGGTCTATAGAAGTTAGAACAGGTAGGCAATTCATGACCTTTTACAGAAAACATATAAAACGTTAATCTAAAATTAAATATCAGTTGTGAGACGATGTATTGAAAGGACTCAAGAACTGATGAGCGAAGATTTGCTCCCAGGTTACTGACATTGACTGTATTTGGGATTTCAGGCGTTCTGATGCTGACCCAGGAGGGAGTGGCTGAATACCAGGCTGGATTCCGGAGCTGCTTGAACGGGGTCAGCCAGTATCTGCTCCGAAGCAAAGGTACAGACGAGCATTTGCGCCTGGGAGTGCTGAATCACTTGGTTAACGCTTTCCCTGTATTCACCGGCACCCGTTTCAGCACCGCGGACAGCGGCTGCAGGATCGAAGCTGCGCCATCGCCCCTGGCTCAGGCCGCCCAGATGCCAGCGGTCACCCCGCCGCCGGGCGAGCTCTCTACTGCCTCCACCCGCGTGAATAGCCCTGCCAAACCCAGCTCTCCTCCCCACTTAGATCGAAACAACTGCCAGAGGAGGCAAGTGATTGAAATCCGATCGGCTGATAAGGAAAAGGACAAGATTTCCAGTCCGGAGCCCGCAAGAGTCCCACACTTTCCGCTTCTCATTCCTCAGAGTAAACGTACCAAAGACAATGTACTTTCCTCTGATTCAGAATCTCTCTGGCGGCCTTGGTAGAGACAGACTGTGATGTACATATTGCAGTGTCCTCTCTAGCATCTGACACATTTTTGTGTATTTACGATGTTGTGTAAATGTGTTGTACAAAATGAGTTTGAAATTTTATTTCTATATTGAGAAACAATAAAGTCCGTGAGGTTTAGATACTGTCTCAAAGTTTTGTCTGTGTGTGACCAACGCTGGGCTTTCTGTGGAATTATTGACCAGTTTGAAACACTATGCTCTGGAAGTTACATCCTCGATGAGGAGGCAACTCCATGTGGTTATTTTCAATTCACACGAATTATCAAGTAGACTGGTCTCTTTAGAAGAGAGAAGAGTTAGAGAAAACTGAATATAGCTCTTTAAATTAAGGTAATCTCAAACCAAGGGTCGTCAAGAAAAGATAGTGAGTTTCTTTTTAAAGTGTCATCAAACTGAACACGAGTCTGGGGAATTGACAGTGGGAGATAATCCAATGATGGTTGAGTTGATCAGTTATATTGCACCATCTTCACTGTCGAGGGTACAAATAACACCTCAGAAATAATTGCAAATCAAGCGCTAAAACCCAGGAGGAACTTAAGACAATTCCATTCACAAGGGAAAGGAGACTGAGTACGTAATTAGAAACGGGCTGACGAGTATTCAGGCCCTGAAGGGGAAGTTCTGAGGAAGGGTCACCAGACCAGAAACATTAACTCTGGTTACTCTCCACAGATGCTGCCAGACCTGCTGAGCTTTTCCAGCAATTTCTGTTTTTGTTTGTGGCAGTGAAGATAAAGTTTGCCCTCCAGCAATAACACACACGGCAGCCTCCGTTAACAGTCTGAAAGTGGAACTGCTGCCCCTCACTTTGGAGGAAATCCTACTCACTGGAATGGCAATCTCATTAGCCAGTATTCCAGCCTGGCTAGCAGAGGGTTCAATTGTAGACACTGCAGGCAGGTCCACGAGGTGGACAACCGTGGATCAAAGAATGAGGTAAGTCAGGGACTACTGGCTCACCACCTTGTGAGCATGTGGGTGGTATGAGGGGTTCATGGGGGTTCAGCTCTGTATGTGATTCAGAAGGAAGGGGCGTTATTATTTTCTAGTGGGTTGCACTCAAATTGCAAAGGATGTGCTTCAGAGATAATGCATTCCTTCTCACTGTTTCAAAACTGTTAACTTCATGTTAAGAGATGAGCTTGGGGTGGGTGGGAAGGTGGTAGGCTGGCCTCCCTGTCTATTTTAAGCACTTCCCCTGCTAAAAATAAACTGCCTTGTAAGAGATGGGCTTGCACCTCAGCAGTGCCTCCATCAAAGTGATGTGTGCACACCTTGCATTGTAAATCCAGCTGGTGTGAGCTATTCTCATTCTTGTTCTCCTATTCCAGAACCTGGTCTCCTTAAAAAAAAACCCATAATTTCAGGTGAGACCATGGGCAGAAGCTATGCATTTAAAAAGGAATATATAAAAGTTCAATAGATTGTGAGACTATGTGGAGTATTGTGCACAGCATTAGTCTCTTTATTTGGGGAAGGATATAAACATGACAGAGGCAGCTCGGAGAAGGTTTACTAGACTAATGCCTGGAATGGGTAGGGTGTCTAATGATGAAAGGCTGGTCAAACTAGTCTTGCATCCATTGGAGTTTAAAAGAATAATTGGTGACGGTTGAAATATATAAGATCTTGAGAGGTTTTGACAGGGTGAATGTGAAGAAGATGTTCCTTCTTATGAGACAAACTAAAATGAGAGGTCGCTGTTATAAAATCACGGATTGACCATTTAAACAGTAGTGATTTTTTTGTCAGTGTTGCCACTATTTAAAACTCTCTTCCTGCAAACATAGTTGAAAGAGTCCATTAATAATATTAAAGCAGAGGTAAATAGATTCCTTTAAACAAGGACGTGAATAGTTATCAGGGTAAGTAGAAATGTGTATTGGAGGTTACCATCAGATCAGCCATGATCTTACTGGACAGTGGACCCAGTTTCAGGGATTGAATGGCCTGCTTCTAATTCATATGTTCATAAGCATGGAATTGGATCAACAGTTCAAAGAAAAAAATCAATCAAAATTGGGAGTGGCACAGATATTGAGAGCATCCTACTTCCTTGCTCTGATTTAATAGATATTTCAAAGAACGTGTTCAGGCATCATGGACCATATGCCCAGTCTCTCTGCGTGAGCTCCAACTATTCAACACAGATCAAGCCATTTCATTCAGTGCCAGGTCTACATTAAAGCTCGCAAAGAAAAGTAAGCTCTGGCTTGAGGTCTCTTTGTCTTTGGCTATGTTTCAATACCACTGTTTAACAAAACATTAAAGAAGTTGGTACAGCTGGAGCAAGGAAGTCTCAAGACTCACCTAATCTAGCATAGTTCACAATGTTACATTAATATATTTGGATGTAATGTTAGAATTGGTGCAAACTGATCTCTACAGACTGAAAGATAAATATTGACTTGACTTGACCATGGAATAAACCAGTGTGGCAAATGAGATTAACCAATTAGAATTCAGTCTCATGCCCATTTTGATTGAAAGAATTTGGAAAGCAATGTCACTGTGATGTTAAACCACCCATAGAAAATGTTTAGGAATTGAACACTTTTGACAACTTATCTAAGAACCTATGCTTATTGAACTCTTTCAAAGTACATTCTTCCAAGGACAGGCAGGATTAAATCAGACAAAATTTATACTGAGATGAAGAAGGAGCTATTTGGATAGGCGTTGAAAAGCTTGCTCAAAGTGAGAACTTTTGAGAAATATCTAAAATGAAGAAAAATAAGTAATAGAAAGATTTAGGGAGGGAATTCAGAACTTAAAACTGAAGCAACTGAAGACACAATTACTTCGGGTAAAGGGATTGGGAGATGTGTCAGCGATCAGAATTGGGAGTGGCACGGATATATTGAAGGGTTATAGGACTGGAGGCTGTTTCAAAAATAAGGAGTAGCACAGATATGGAGAAATCTGGAAATGATATTAAGAATTATAAAACCCAGGCATTGACAAACATAGACATATCAGTCAGTGAATTAGGATGAATAAGTACTTATGTATTTTAAAAATGCAAACACAATCCCCATTACAGTGTGAAGATTTCCACTTGAATTCGAATACTCATGCAAACTCTTCTCTGTTCTCTCTGTGAAGTGCTGTGCTAGCGGTGTTACTAAGTTTGCCTCAGACCAGAAGCTGTATATGCACTACTTTCAGATTTTCACTATAACTGATACAAAGTGTCTAAGAATAGATTATCAAGAACAATATGGTCAAATTCAAAAATGCATGAAGCAGCAACTGTGTATCAGGAACAGTTGCATATCGGAATTTAACATAACTTTTTTTTAATCTTTCAACTCACTGATGTCACTGGCTGATAATTTTTTTTCTATCTTTCTTTGCAGCCTTCTCATATACAGATTGAGGACTCTAGCTCTGCAATAGGATTATACGTTGTTATTATTCACATTATTCACAAGATCTGAAGCAAACAATAAAACGCACAGCCCAACAATAAAACAGAGCTAAGACCCAATATGCTAAATTAAAAGGAAGAAGGGCCTGTGCCCGAAACGTCGAATCTCCTGTTCCCTGGATGCTGCCTGACCTGCTGTGCTGTTCCAGCAATAAAGTTTCAACTTTGATCTCCAGCATCTGCAGACCTCACTTTCTCCTCGTATTTCATAAAATGTTAAGTTAATCATTAAGAATGCAATAGTCATTAATTAACAAAGAATTGTAATTCCTATTTCCTCTCTATTCACGGTGTTCATAATAAAACAAAGTGTGCCCATACACTATAATAAAAACCGAACACCACAAGCGTAATTATAGTCATATTATTCAAATTATCTTTGAATGTGTATCTGGGCTTCAGTATATCTATGAGACATGGCAGTTAATCTGCCATTCAACTCTGTCTCAATTCTGAGGCCATTAGTGTAAAACGTGAAGAACAGTTGAGAGGAACAAAGAGAAAAGGAAAGGGTAATTCAGGGCCTTTGGCCCTCTCCTCCACTCAGTTGTATTATCGTTGATCTGCACCACAAAACCATCAACGTGCCTTTGCTCCGTGTCCCTTGATAGCCTTTTGCCCGACAAAAATCAATTGATCTCAGGCTTGAAAGGTCCAGTTGCTGCCGCTTTCATAGCCTTTAAGGGGAGAGGATGTCAAATTCTGTCGGAGTGGTTCCTGATTGGCCTCACTTTAACTTTAAGATCATATCCCTTTGATACTCCTACATGAGGAAATAGTTTCTAAGGAACATAATCGACCCTTCCAACATTTTAAACTGTTAGGTTCTGATTCCAACAGGCACTCTGCTTTCCAGAGTGCCTGTGCGAGTTTAAACTCTGCATGTGCGAGTTTAAATAAGTGAGAGTACCTACAGAACCAACTATGATAGATTATTAAAATATAAAATAATCCTTTACAGTGAAGAATTTGAGTATTGCTGAAGAAAAATACACTTTGTTAAAGTTTTTCATTTTGTGCTTATCAGAACAAACCTCAAGAAATACTAATTACAGGCAAACACATGTCATACTGTAACAGAATGCACTTTCTTCCCATTACAGGGATGCGAATTAAAGTGGAACTGGTGTTAGAGGCAGAGCCAGTTAGAGAGGGGAAACGTTCGAGAGAATGTGAGAGAATTAGAAAAGTGGCTGTGTCTATTTGAAGTTATTACTGCGGCACCTCAACATGGATTAATCCAATTAAAAATCAAAAACGATCTATTCTACTAACTGAAAAAGGACATTTCTCTATGCTCGCCCGCAGATTATCTCAACTCTTTGTTTCCTCGCGCGGTGTTCAAATGAGCAGAAAAAAAGAGAGGCATTTTCACAAAATAGGATTAAGCGCATCCCAGGCGGTGGTTGCAGCCTGCCAAGGCCTGGGTAACGCGGGGTCGCTGACCTCCAACCCACGTCCAGCACAATTATTCTGAGTCAAATGTTCCAACCTGCCAATCTTCCTGAGAGACAGGTCACTTGATCAACCCGCGGGGTCTCTTTTCAGGTACAGTTTTAATTCAGTAGAAAGGACAGGGGAGGGCGGACAGGGAATCACCTATTTGCGTCTTAGAAACAAGCTTCAAACGCAATTTTTTATTATCCCGCTGAATTTTCTGAAAAACTGTCTTGGAACACTGGGAGATACCTCGGAATAGAGGCGAATGTGAGCAGAAACCTTAACCATTGAGAAACACAGAGCGTGTAAGATCAGGCTTGAATAGAGGCAAGAAGAATTTTTTTCAGTCACACCAAGTGTGAAATTTCTAGACTATAGAGCAGATATCCACGTCTGGGAAAGGGAGAGCTGAATTGGAAAGAGAGAGGGGTGAGTGATCCTGATATAATGAGGGGACAGCAAGGATGAAAAAGTATTTGGAGAATTCAGAGGAGTCAGGATCGCAGTGAGGAAATTTGGAGAGTGTTGGGAAGGTGTGACCAGTTGGTCACGGATGGGGGTGGGGTAGCTATTGTAAAACATTTAACCGATCCTTTGAGAGTTCTTCACGCTGAATTCAATAAAACTTTAGTCACCGCAACATATTGGTGTGTGCGTGTGTGAGAGAGTCTTTATAGATCAAAAAGCGGATCACAATATGATTGTGACCGCGTTTCTGTTAACTTTCAACCTCACCCTTGTTAAATGGGGAACATTGCTATGGATAATGTGACAGCGATGCCAGCTCAGATTCTAAAAGGAGCGATTAAATGTTTACGGCATTTTACAAAGTAGCCTGCAATCTCCCCCCCCCCCCCCCCCCCCGGCACCACCACCACCAAACCAAATGTAATGATGAGGGATCAGGGATCCACATCTTGTGCGGCAATATCCCTGGCCCAGCGGAAAATGAAGCGGAACATTGCCGCTGCTCACTGTGTGTGTGTGGCTGACAGGGCGCTGAAGGAGCTGGCGGCCAATGTCATAGTGGGGGTGCTATTCAATTCTCATTTCTCGCTCTCTGGTAAATCCCAAATCCGTTTCACGCTCTGTTTTCAAAGCCAGCACCGTGTTAATCAGCTCCATGTTCTGGCACAATCACAATTTTCTGCCCAGAATCTCACAGCAGCCTCCAGCTCCCCCGCTGACCTTACCGCCACCAACCTCGTCCTCTGCCATCAACCAGCGCAAGACCTTGAAGAGTTCCCGATTACACAACCTTAATGTACTTTGTCAGTATTCTTTCAAAGTGTCAGATTGGAGCCTGGCTATGCGCTCATGGTTATCAGCAAGCTCTATGCACGGGTTGACGGGTTGCACTGGGCGCATTCACCCAGTAAGTGCTGAGGGAAATGCCGCAAGTCAATGGAGTTTATGGCAGAAAATTGAAACAACAGGTCCCATTGTTGTGAACTGAAAATGTGTTGCTGGAAAAGCGCAGCAGGTCAGGCAGCATCCAGGGAACAGGAGAATCGACGTTTCGGGCATAAGCCCTTCTTCAGGAATCAGATCCTGCTCAAGGTGCACCCTGATTCCTTGGAGGAAGTGAGGACTGCAGATGCTGGAGATCGGAGTCGAGCGTGTGTTGCTGGGAAAGCACAGCAGGTCAGGCAGCATCTGAGGAGCAGGAGAGTCAGATCTGATGAAGGGTTTATGCCTGAAACGTCGATTCCCCTGCTCCTCCGATGCTGCCTGACCTGCTGTGCTCTTCAGGCAACACACTCTCGCACCCTGACTCCCTGCCGATCGTGATTGGAGGTGCTGGAGTTGGACTGGGATGTACAAAGTTAAAAATCCTTGTCGATCAAACGTCTCCCTCATTCAAGTCTTGAGTAAATTTAAAGACCAAGCCTGCTCGATTTTCAGGGTGAAGTAATCTTTCGCTATAACAGTTGAAGGGCTGAATGGCCTATTCCTAAGGATCCTACCACTAAGCGAAGGAACGTAAAACATAGTCGCTGATCATCTTCTGTAGGAGATCATCTTTTGTTAAAACAAAGTTTCTTTCTGCACAGGTTTAGAATTAATTCGGCTGCATTTACACAGAGCTTCTCACAATCCCAGGATAACCCACTGTTGTCAGTGTCGTCATGTTGAAAACCTGCGGCCAACCTGCGCATAGTCAGAGCCTACCTCGGCAATGTGATAACCGCCAGATAATTTGTTTCAATATTGAATCTATTCAGTTTGGAAAGCACACCTGGGGCTTCAATGGCCCGTCCTCAGCCATTAGATCACTTGCACTCTTCACAGCCCAGACTCTTTTGTACAGAAACAGAGGGAGGAGCTGAGCTGAATGGAGAGACGCCAGCTGTCTCTGAGAGGGAGAAGGGGTTGTGTTGAATCCTCGTGTTACGGTTATTAGTAGGTTTCGATATTTCCCACATTACGACATGGCAGCACTCCCAGCGAGGCTCCTGATTTTTATTTTATGATGAACCGCTTCTATTTATCACAGTTTTTCAGTCATCACACAGACTAACTCTGCAAGCTGCACCTAATTGTGTTAATTGAGCTTCCAGCAACATTGTGCATAGTTCCGTGTGATATAAAGTTCAAAGTCACACAACACCAGGTTATAGCCCAACAGGCTTATTTGGAAGCACTAGCTTTCATAGCGCTGCTCCTTCATCAGGTGGTTGTGGAGTATAAGATCGTAAGACACAATTTATAGCAAAAATTTTGCTATGAATTCTGTGTCTTACGTTCTTATACTCCACAACCACCTGATGAAGGAGCAGCGCTATGAAAGCTAGTGCTTCCAAATAAACCTGTTGGGCTATAACCTGGTGTTGTGTGACTTTGAACTTTGTACATCCCAGTCCAACACCAGCATCTCCAAATCCTGACTCCTTTTTAATATGATCGTGTGTGTAACACATTCACACCAAGCCTGGTAACATAGACATAGGTTACGTGCAATAGGAATATTGCAGTGGTCCATTGACAGCAGAAAGCCACTCCACTTTGAGCGGTTTACTTTCCCCAAAGGTACAATGTTACTATCATTCCACCTTTTGCAGAACTGTGCCAAGTACAAACAGCATTGCAGTCAAAGAACAGGCCAAAGAATTCCCCCGCTTTCTTCACATGTACACACAGCTTCCCTTCAAAACGGAAATTAAACCGAGCTGCTCAGAATAATGAAAAGGATGGATGAAAAAAAAAGAAATTCCAGAGGCAGAAGGTCAGAAACCAAAGGTCAGAGGTTTAAGATAATCGGCAAGAGAATCAAAGGATTTTCAACTAAACGGTGGCGGATGGTTCATGTGTAGGGAGATTGAGATAGTTGAAGAGGAATGACTAAGCAATCATGCTGGGGAAAGATGCAGGTGATGATAGCCCGGGTGTGAAAGTAAGGGACAGAATGTACAATATAAGAGTGGGTCAGAAAATAAGGTCAGAATAGGGGAAAATGGGAATAAAAACAGAATTAAAGAACGTTTATCTGAATGCACTGATAACGAGATGGACGAATTAACAGCACTTTTTAAAAAAAAAGAATTGCCATGATAGTCATTATATAAACATGGTTGCAAAGTGACCAATGCTGGAACCTAAATATTTAAGGACATTTGACATTTCAGAAAGACAAGAAAAGAAGAGGACTTGAGGTACTTCGAGGAGAAAGTGAGGATTGCAGATGCTGGAGACTAGAGTTGAAAAATGTGGTGCTGGAAAAACACAGCAGGCCATGCAGCATCCGAGGAGCAGGAGAATCGACATTTTGAGCATAAGCCCTTCTTAAGGAATGAGGCTGGTGTGCCAACTGGGCTGAGATAAAGGGTAGGGGAGAGGGAGTTTGGGGGAGGGGTGCTGGGAATATGATAGGTGGAAGGAGGTGAGGGTGAGGGTGATAGGTCGGAGAGGGGGTGGGGGCAGAGTGGTCGGGAAAAAGATTGCAGGTCAAGAGGGCGGTGCTGAATCCAGGGGTTGGGACTGAGATAAGGTCGGGGGAGGGGAAATGAGGAAGCTGGAGAAATCTACATTCATCCCGTGTGGTTGGAGGGTTCCTAGGTGGAAGTTGAGATGCTCTTCCTCCAGGCGTCATGTGGTCAGGATCTGGTGATGGAGGAGGGCAAGGACCTGCATGTCCTTGGTGGAGTGAGAGGGGGAGTTAAAGTGTTCAGCCATGGGGAGGTTGGGTTGGTTGGTGCGGGTGTCCCAGAGGTGTTCCCTGAAATGTTCCATAAGTAGACAGCCTGTCTCCCCAATGTAGAGGAGACCACATCAGGTGCAACGGATACAGTAAATGATGTGTGTGGAGGTGCAGGTGAATTTGCGACACATATGGAAGGATCCATTGGGGCCTTGGAGGGAGGTGAGGGGGGGAGGTGTGGGTGCAAGTTTTGCACTTCTTGCAGTTGCAGGGGAAGTTGCTGGAGTGGAGGTTGGGTGGGGAGTGTGGACCTGATGAGGGATTCGTGGAGGGAGTGGTCTCTCCAGAACGCTGATAGGGGTGGGGAGGGAAATATATCCCTGGTGGTGGGGTCTGTTTGGAGGTGGCGGAAATGACGGAGGATGATACGATGTATCCAGAGGTTGGTGGGGTGGAATGTGAGGACCTGGTGGCGATTGGAGGGGCGGAGTTCAAGGGCGGAGGTGCAGGAAGTGGAGGAGATGTGGTGGAGAGCATCATCGACCACGTCCCCTCCCCCAAATTCCCTCCCCCCTACCCTTTATCTCAGCCCACCTGGCACACCAGCCTCATTCCTGAAGAAGGGCTTATGCCCAAAACGTCGATTCTCCTGCTCTTGGGATGCTGCCTGGCCTGCTGTATGTTTCCAGCACCACATTTTTCAACTTGAGGTACTTCTGTCAATAAATGATGAAATCAATACAGTAGTGAGAAATAATCTTGGTTCAGAGGCTCAGTTTGGGTGAAGTCAAGAAATAGCAAAGCAAGTAGTCATTGGTGGAAATAATTTGTAGTCTGCCTTACAGTAGTTGCACTCTGTGGCAGGGTATATATTAATTAGTAATGCCTGTTTGTAAGAAAGTAGCTACAATAATCAGAGGAGATTTTAATTCTCATATAGATTGGTCTAATCAAATTGTCACAAGCAAGTTGGAGAATGAGTTCATAGAGTGCATTGCTTCTTAAAGCAATGTCTTCTGGAACCAACCTGGGTGAAGGCTATTTTAGACCTGGTAATGTGCAATGAGACAAGATTAATTAATCTCCTCACAGTAAAGAACCCTCTTAGAGGAAGTAATCATAACAAAGTAGAATTTCACATGCAATTTTTGAGAGAAAAGTGCAGGTCTGAAACTAAAACCTTTACCTTAGCTGCAAGAGTTTGAAAACAGAAAGTGGATTGGGTAAATAAGTTAAGAGGTAAGTTATTAGACAAAAATATGGCAGACATTTAAGGAGATTTTTCATTATTTTCAACAAAACTGTTTACCATTGAGAAAGAAAACTATATGGGAAATATGCACCATCTGTAGCTAACTAAAGAGAGTACAAATGATTTCAAATTGAAAAAACAATGTACAATGCTGCAAAAGTTAATGGTAAGCTGAATGATTGGGAAAGATTTAGAAACCCAGCAAAGGATGATTAAATAACAAGGTGCATGAGAGAAAATTAGCAAGAATTTAAACACAGGCTGTATAAGTTTCTACAAGTACAGTATATAAAAAGGTAATGAGTAGCTAAAGTGAAGGTTGGTCCCTAAGTTTTCAAATATGAACCAGTATGGTATGGATTTTCCCATGTTTGACAGTCCCTTAGAGTTAAATATCAGACATACTGAAATAAACAAATTACATTGTATAAGCCATCACACAGGCTCTACAGTAACACTGGCAGTAATATCACCGGCACAGCAACTGCGTGGTGATGATTGCATCCTACAGTTGTGGCAGCAGCAAGCACTGTCATTATTTAGGGGGAGAGAAACTGCAGAAGGCTATGGGACAGAGGGACCTGGTGTCTTTCACAATGAATTACAAAATGTTAGCATGCAGGAAGAGCAAGTATTGAAGAAAGTCTGTGCAGTTGTCTACATCCAATGAAGATGGAATATAATTGTAAGGAATCCTACTACAGATACACAGGAAATTGATAAAATTGCATCTGGAGTACTGTATAGCTTTGCTCTCCTTACTTAAGGAAGGGTATGTTTCTATTAGAAGCAATTCACAGGAGGTTCACTTGGGTGATTGCTAGGAAGAAGGGGTAGCCTTAGGAGGAAAGGTGGAGATGGTTGGGTCTATATTAATTGGACTTTTGGAGACTGAGAAATTCCCTTATTAAAGCGTGTAAGGTTCTGAGGGGACTTGGCAGAATAGACACGGAGTGGATGTTTCCCCTCACGGGGGAATCCAGAACTGTGGGCATGACTTGAAAAAGTGATTTCTGACTTAATACAGAGATGAAGAGGAGCAAAGGGTTCCCTTTCAGAGGGTTGTTAGCTTTTGGAATTTTCTTGCTAAGTTAACAGCAGAGGTTGATTGTTTGAATATAGTCAAAGCTAAATTAGACTTCTGATTGCTAAAGGAGTCACGGATTATGGGGAATGGACAAAAAAATGTAATTAAGGAAATAATCGGATTGACAATAACTTTATTGAATGACAGATCAGCCTTGATAGACAGAATGGACCACACCTGCTCCTGTTTCTTATGTTTCTACACTCTTACCAGATGAGGATTTATTTTATTGTAATGACCGACAATGCACTGTTTAAAATGGCAGAACGAAATGAGTAATTGAAAATAGAGAATTGCAGGATTATGGGATTCACTGCGGGGCTCCATCAAAGAACAGTCTGAACATGACGGGACGAATAGCCTCCTGCTGCCCCGTGTCCCACTTTACATATGATCACTTTGCAACTCGAGTAGAACTGTACGCAACTTCATTTGCGGTAGAGTCACTGAGACGTTATTGTAAATAATACAATGTCCATCGATCAATTACAACACAGCTCGGCTTTTTTTTTCTGCCCCTTTCCCTCGATTGATCCAGAAAAGTTTGAACGATGTCAGTTTTCCTGCCGCTGAACATTGCATTTCCCAACATTACTCCCCCCCGCCCCCACCCCAGCCCCCCGCCCCCACCCCAGCCCCCCACCCCCACCCCAGCCCCCCACACCCACACCGCCATCCCGTTACAAATTCCCTGTCATTCATACTTTGCTGCAATCTTGACTCAATTTCTCTCCCGGTTTGAATCCAATCTCATCAACACTTTTACTTTCTAAGGAGTTCAAAGGAACATTTTTTTTTGTGCTGTGAAAGAAAAACAGCATAAAAGGAGCAATTTGCTGAGCTGGAGCGAATCCCCGGGGCCTCCTGTTTATCATATTCAATGGGAGCCAGTCCCTGACAGCAGCCTTCAGCCAGGACGGCTCCTCACAGCGAGGAAAATCGCGGAAACGCCTCCGTCTCATTGAGATCCCCCCCGAGCCCCAACTCGGGACCAGAGACAGAGAGAGAGAGAGAGAGAAGGGGCCAGCTCCCGGCTGCACAAAGTGGGAGCATCTCTGGGACATGGCCTGGACCCTGCAGCAAAAGATGCTGCAATGGGAAGCTGCAGCCAGTTTTGGGAGCAGATTGAAAGGGGGGCATTGGCACGCGACAGGCCTTTGAAAGAACTCAAGCCCAAACACAACCTCGATGGACTCTTCTGGAGCTTGTTTAAGTCACTCGAGTTTGATTTGAGACATAAAAGCTCGAGGGGGGAATGAATAGCCGAGAATGCCCCAATGAGCCGCATTAACATCCCATTGAGTTCAGGCCAAAGAGTTGAAAGGAGTTTGTGAAGAGGCAGCAGTGAGTTTATAGCCACCGCCCGGGACAAACATTTCATTGTCTTTTAAAACAAAGCAGCCAGTCTTCATTGTGAAACATGAGCTGCTCCCAATGGCTGTGGACTGATGTGGAAACATCTGCCGGAGGAGACAAAAGAGACAAACAAATGTTGGGATGGGAAAAGGTGGGATACAGAGTTGGGGGTTGGGGTTAGTGAGATAGGTAATATTGAGTTCTTCATTGTTGATTCCAAAACAAGGACAGAGTGAACACAATCCCGGTGATAAGGGAAATCTCGGAAATATCTTTTTATGAGGAGGAAAGGAAATTTGATTTGCATGCAAACCTCATTATTAGCTTATTCCTCCAGTCCAGGATGCCGTGTCCGCCAGAGGAGTTTCTACCTTGTCCCTCTCTGTGAGTGAAGAAGTCGCTTCTTAGCCTTTGAGCCCTGGGGCTATGGGGAATGGGGACTCAGTGCAGGAATACCTTCCTTGACTTTCCTTCAGTGAAGGTGGTGCGACTCATAATGTGGTGCAGTTTGATAGACAAGCGAGCAGCTCCCAATGAGCAAAGTCAATGCTTCTGTGTATCAGGAAAGCATCAGAAGGTGCTGGCTCTTGCTCGGCTACAATGCCCTGGATCCCATTAATAGAATGTGAGGAGAGGAAGTCAACTCTGAGTGTGGGAGTGGATGTCTGTGTGTGTATGTGTGTATGGGAAGAGCGAGAAGGGGAGATGTGGGTGTGGGTTTTAGATGGTGTAACAGTCCATGCTAACAGCGATCCCACTAATGTGTATGTAAAAGAAAGACTACCCTCTGTACAGGAAGCAATCTCCAATCTTGGCCATTATGTCCAGGATTTCAAGACTTGTTTTGAGTTTCCAAGTAACACCAAAGCGTCAATTTAAAGATCAGTGTGTGCCCTTTGTGGGAAAACGTATAAGAGGTTCAAACATTTTCACCATCTACACACGTAATTCAGCTAACCAGGCCGGTAAGCCAATCAAAACCGAAAGAACTGCGACCCGGTAAATCAGAAACAAAAACAGAAATTGCTGGAAAAGGCTTAGCAGGTCTGGCAGCATCTGTGGAGAGAAATCAGAGTTAACGTTTCGATTGCAGTGACCCTTATTCAGTTCTGGACTTCTGTCGCTGCAGCCGTTAACACTGCTTTCTCTCCAGAGATGCTGCCAGACTTGCTGAGGTTTTCCAGCAATCTTTGATTTCAGAATCAACCAGGTAAGGATGGCAGAATTCCTTCCCTGAAAGACATTAATAAACCAGATGGGTTTTTCAGAATAGCAATTCATAATTATCATTAGTGAGACAATTTCAGATTTATTCGTTAAATTGGGATTTGAAACTTATGCCCCCAGAGTATTAACTTGGGTTACTAAGATTGCCAGTCTCAGCACATAACCACTATAGCACCTAGACGGTAATGCTAAGAGCGTGAGTTCGATTCCCATCACTGGCTGAGGTTATAATGAAGGTCTCTCCTTATTAACCTCTACTTTCATCTGAGGCATGGTGACCCCAGGTTAAACCACCATCAGTCACCTCTGTCTCTAATGACAGAATAGCTCAATGGTCTTGCAGGCCGATGGCAACTTTACCTATACCTTTAATCAGGGAAGACTGAACAGGCTGGGGATCTTTTCTCTTGAGAGCGTAGAAGTGGAGAATACATATCCACCTATGGGAAGGATGTGGACATCCAAAATTATTGGTCATAACTTTCATGTGGTAATTAATAAAACCAGTCAGAAATTCTGGGGGAAACAAAAATCTGCTTCACTTAAAGAACGGAAATGACGTGGAACTCTCACAACAAGGCCTAAAAAAGACAGGCATTGAGGAAACTCAGCAGGTCTGGCAGCACCTGAGGGAAGAAAAACAGAGTTAACGTAAACTTCCACAAAGAATAGTTAAGAGAAATAGCACAGGTACTTTTAAGGGGAGGCTAAATAATTGAACAAGAGAGCAAACCGGAAGGTTAATTCCGGATTAGATTGAGGAGAGTGGAAGGTAACATTTTGAGTAAAAACACTGACGTAGGTCAAATGGTTTGGTTTGGTGTCTGTACAATCAATTCAAATTGACTTAATGTGAGAGAAATCTAACACATTCTTAGAACAATTGTTACCCTCTAAATCGCAGTTTGACACCTGTTTTGCATCTGGATGTTTTTTCTTAGCTTATTGGTTTAATGACGGAAACTCGGACATATGTCCATTTCACGGCACATTATGCCAATTGTACTTCTGCAAATAAACGAGGTATGAGATTTGACATATATATATATATATTTACTATGATATCATCCCTTAAAGATATCTTCACCAAGCCAGAAAGTTGCACCTTTAATTTGATTTTCATTGGTAAAGTTAAGCGGCTTTATTTCTCAGCGTTGAGGAGAAGAACAATGTGTTATGTACCAGACCAAACTTCTCCACACATCAAAGAGATAGCCTAAACCCTAACATTTATATTATTTAAAGGCAAGTGCCAGATGTAATTCAATTGGTAAAATTACTCAGCTCTAAGCAAAACACACTTGTTTCTTACCCTACAGTTAAAAAACAGAAAATAAAAAAACAGAACGAACATTATTTTAACTCTATTGGAAAACTTAACAGAATAATAGATTATTTAACTACTAAATAACGAATGTTCCAATATAGTAACATCCCATAAACAGCCTTGGCAAAGGCAAATTCAGTAAAATAGATTGTCTCACACGTGATGTTTATCCAGTCCACACGACACCAGGCAATAATCCAACAGGTTTATTTGAAATCACAAGCTTTCAGAGTTCTGCTCCTTCATCAGGTGAAGATTTCATTTGACAAATTGGCAGCATTCCAAAAGCTTATGATTTCAAATAAACCTGTTGGATTACTGCCTGGTGCTGTGTGACTTTTGACTTTGTCCACCCCAGTCCAACACCGGCATCTCCACATCAAGAGAAATGAAGACCAAGAGAAAACTCTGATATAGAGAGAGGTATGGTAACTTCCACAACCAACTTCAAAACCCAACAGCTGTCGAAAGCTACACTAAAACCCTGGTTCTGTGGGGACCTGACTCCTACAATTCATGCTGCTTCTGTTGTTCCAACTTTAAATAAAAACCCAAGCTGTTTATCGGCTTGGAACAGACAGCTTGATACCGATGGCTCAAAACCTCTCTTCAAGAAAAAAACAGGACAAAATACATCTCTTAAAACCATAGTATCGTCACAAATGTGCTTCTTCGGTATAGTCAGAAAATTGGAGAGGCTATCAGTTCGTGCATTTTTTTTTCCAAAACGTATTTTAAATAAACATTGTGTTGGTGAGGCTGGAAAGGTCTTTAACATGGAGGTTTGGGAGTTAGTGCGCTTGAATTTATAGAGCTCCTTTCGTGTTTTACAGGCAATTATGTGTATTATTAAAAGTGAGTTCACCAGTTTCGAGGGCGAGACAATTAATTGCCGTTTGAATGTTCAAGTGAAATTTGGTTCCAGCATGTTTCAGGGAGAGAATTCCAGATCACACCAACCCTGTGCATGAAAAACACTTCATTCACTTCACTATAGTACATGGTGGGTTGTTGAAGTGGCACTATCGTCATAAAACGTGCAGGAAGTGGGAGGTGGGAGTGAGATTATGCCACTTTTGGCTTTGACCTTGTCTGGACAGAACAGCATACTCATGTCACATTAATAGAAGTAACGCGGTCTAGAATAGGTCAGCCGCCGGTCTTGCAGCAGGAGGTGCCGTGATATGGAGAGGGGAAAAATCATCTCCATTAGTGACCAGCTGCCTCCTCCTGGAGGAATGTGGAACTGTGAGCGTGACATTCCGATCAAAGAACATCGGTGATGGAGGTGAAGTTTGCAACGAGACACTTCAAATTTGGAACCAGAGGTCGGGAGAGGCCAGAACAGAGGCAGAATACCATGAACACTGGAACCCTGAACCGGGAGCAGGAACTGCTGGATCCCCTCAGCAGTTCAGAAGGGCATTTAGGGGAGGAACAATAATCACTTCAGGAGCTGGCTTTGAGTAGAATCCTAAAAGCTTCCCTATGAGTGTCTCTCCATGGATGCTGACCGGACAGCTGAGTATTTCCAGTGTTTCTGTTTTTGTTTTGTTGGTCATTGGTCTTCGATACTAAGCTTGGCTTTGAAGGTCCTGAAGATAGTAGGAGGGGAGAGTCCTTGAAACATTGGTGTGTGTGGCTCAACACCAGAAACAGAGAAGTGACAACATTAAGTTGAGGAAACGTTTCAGGGCGTTTCAAAGCAGCATTATAAACAGAATACAGACATTGCTTCTGTCTCCACAGGTGCTGGATTTCTCCAGCATTTGCTGATTTTGTTTCAGATTTCCAGGATTTTGCCTTTACCAGAGCATGGCACCAAGGAGACCTTAGGTCAAAAGCAAATGACTGCGGATGCTGGAATCTGAAACCCAAAGAGAAAATGCTGGAAAATCTCAGCAGGTTTGGCAGCATCTGTAAGGAGAGAAAAGAGCTGATGTTTCGAGTCTAACTGACCCTTTGTCAAAGCTTTGTCGAAACATCAGCTGTTTTCTCTCCTTACAGATGCTGCCAGACCTGCTGAGATGTTCCGAGATCTTAGGTCAGATTATCAAAACAAAATGTGCTCAAAGAGCAGGGTTTTAAGCGAACTGTGTGAGAGACTGGAGAAAGTAAACACGATTTCGTTGTGTGGAACTCTCGAACGTGTATTTATTAAATCTTTCCGGATGCTTCCGATCTTCGTAGTGAGCGCATTTGATCGAGCGCCATGAATGGGTCTGAAGACTGAAGGTGGTGATTCTGAACTATATTCTCCTCCATGTCCCACTAAAATTAGATATTTTAATCTCTGCTTTTTTGACTTTGCGACCACCAACTAGTGACGCAGGCTGCAGTGCAGCAATGCGCATCTTGTGCGGCAATATCCCTGGCCCAGCGGAAAATGAAGCGGAACATTGCCGCTGCTCACTGTGTGTGTGTGTGTGTGTGTGTGGCTGACAGGGCGCTGAAGGAGCTGGCTGCCAATGTCATAGTGGGGGTGCTATTCAATTCTCATTTCTCGCTCTCTGGTAAATCCCAAATCCGTTTCACGCTCTGTTCTCAAAGCCAGCACCGTGTTAATCATCTCCATGTTCTGACACAATCACAATTTTCTGCCCAGAATCTCAGGGCGGTCCATAACCTTCTTCATTTGCCTTCGCTGCAAACTGCCATCTCTGGCAGATAGAGACACTTTAAAGTGATGGTCTACTGTGTGTTTTTCTTTCATTTTTAAGTCAACCTGTTCCAATAGCCTATGACATACCTCTGAAGCAGGTGAGACTTGAATCCGGGTACTTTAACCCAGAAGTAGAGACACAAGAGACCTGCTACTTGTTTGCTTTTGTTTTCTTTTCTATTTGATTTTGGATTTTATATTTAGATTGAAGCTTTATTGTCACGTGTACTCAAGTACAAGAGTACAGTGAAAAGTGTACAATATCGTCACACACAACGCCATCTGAGGTGACCAGGAACAAGCAGCAATACAGACAAAGTTAAAAGTGAAGAATTCCCGTTGTTCTTGATGTCAGTGATAGTGACATAGACCTGCCTTGTTATAGCGTTTGGAAGTGAGTTGAATGGTTCCCTTGCCCTTTCCGACTTACCTTTCAGCTAAACAATGTATCAACAACATCCTGCAAATACAACTGGTGTCAGCTGACTTTGGGAGAATGTTACATCCAAACATAAAATTAAGTGATTTGTAATGAAGGCAATGAAATCCGAGACATGAGAACTCTGCGGGCACTCGCGCTGTAACAACTGCTGTTTGGAGTGGAGTTCAGACGGTGCAGTGTTTATGTCACAAACGAGAGTCTGTTTCTGGATTTACAGTACCTAACATGTAATAAAACAAGATAACATTCCACTAAATAGGATTATGATAGATTAATATATGTCAACAAATCATTCATGTTTAATTATGGAATGAAACTCAACAAGATGGTTGAGGAGCACTTTATGAGAGAGATGGTTATCCATTGATCATTTAGGGCGGGTAGTGAGACAGATTATGAAAAGCCTGGCTATTCTTGAGGCAGTTTAAACCTGTGCTAGGTTAGATCACTTGCACTTTTCACAGGCCTGACTCTTTTGTGCAGAAACAGAGAGAGTTTGAACTGAATGGAGAGACGCCAGCTGTCCATGTGAGGGAGATGGACCCGTGTTACGGTTATTAGTGGTTTTCTACATTTCCCACATTCGTAAGTAGCAACACACCCAGCCAGGCTTCGAGATTCCCCACCAATGCTTTCCATTCATCATCGCTGCTCACTTGGTAGATTGACTCAGAGATACGCAGCGGGACCGGCCACTCTCCCATACTCTGGGCAAATTGGGTCTATTGGAGTTCAGGAAGCATGGTATTAGCCAGGTATTATTGTGGACAGATACCTCACATAGCCCACCCCCTCACCCCCTCACTGCGTGGCTGTCTATCACACATTCTCAGAGCGCCTGCCAAACAGACATTACACCAGAAGTTATGGCTATACCAGCAACATTCAACTGAAGTGTCCTTGTGTGTGAAATAAAACATTCTATAATTTACTCCAAATCTTCCTTTGGCTTACCTTTTGGTAGGACTTGTTGCCATCGGAACCCTGAAAAATCATCCACATTGATCGGTCCCTGGACAAGGCTGAAATAAAACCGGAAGTGTTCACATATCAGCAACTGTAAACTCCTCACTGCAAGTACTTGCATTTATGTAACGCCTTTCACCATCCAGGGTGCCTCAGAAACTCCGAAGAGGTCAACGAAGTCATTCTAATGTAGAAAAGACAGCCGTAGAGGGTGTGGTGCTGGTAAAGCACAGCAGATCAGGCGGCATCCGAGGAGCAGGAGAAGCGACGTTTCGAGCATAAGCCCTTCTTCCGGCCTGACTCTCCTGCTTCTCGGATGCTGCGTGACCTGCTGTGCTTTTCCAGCACTACCCTTTTCAACTCTGATCTCCAGCATCTGCAGTCCTCGCTTTCTCCATTGAAAAGATAGCCGCCAATTTACGTGCAGTAGGTTCCTATAAACAGTAATCAATAATGCCCAGATTGTGACTGAGGGGATCACTCTGGGCTAAGATTCCAATGACTGTTGGATAACTGACCCGATGTTCATCGATGTTCAGTGCGTTGGGATCTTTTCCATCCACCTGCCAGGGTACGCGGGGCTTCAGCTTAACCCCTCACCTGGAACACCGCGCCTGAACTTGACAGGGCTCCTCCCCAGATGCTGCGGCCATTCGTCTCCTTTCACCTGCACGGCAGGAACCTGAGCGCATGGATCAAAACGGCGTATGACCCACTGTCCCTGAAGGCTGAGTTGCTATTCTTAAGCATTGGCTGATTATCTACCTCCACTTTGCCATCTCCCCACAATCCATATTTCCATTGATTATCTTGGCATCCAAAATCGATCAGTTGTAATCTTTTGTCAATCCAGTTACTGAGTTTCCACGATAATCCTGGGGAGAAAAATCCAAAGACCCACGACCGATTAGATATCTTTACCGAGTGTTACATAGTCCTCCCCCTTACCCAGATACGCCACCTCCCTCGGTTTAAGCCCCCCGCTTTGAATGAACACATGATTTGGGCCTTCCCTTATGCAACCGCCATACACCTTTTCTGAAAAGGTCTTGAACATTAGAGCGATGCGTTGGGGTTACCTCAGCATAGAATGATACCAAAAGTTAATAAATGAACGTGTGCACAGTCACCACTGAGGGCAGGTATGTGCTTGGGATGTGGGCACCACTGGCTGAGTTGGCATTACCCTCGTTTTGAACGGCTTGCTGGGCCATTTCAGTGGTACCCTCATTGGTGTGGATCTGGAGGCCAGACCAGGTAAGGATGGCAGATCTCCACGACATTAGTGAACCAGGTGGGTGTTTACCAGGTGGTTACATCGTCAAGGTTAGATTTGTGAATTCAAACCTGCCAGGAAGAAACATCAGCCTGGGGCTCTGCATTGGAGACTTAGTGACGCCACCATTGATGTGAAGGTGCCAGTGTTGGACTGGGGTGGGCAAGGTCAGCAGCCTTATGACACCAGATTATAGTCCCACAGGTTTATTTGAAATCACAGTCTTTCGAAATGCTGATTCTCCGGGCAGTTCACCTGAAGGGAGGGCAGCGCTGGGAAAGCTTGTGAATTGAGATAAACCTGTTGGACTATAACCTAATGTGGCGTGGCTTCTGTCCAGCACCACTGGCACTGTTATCGCCTCCCACCCATAGGTGAGATGATATCTTTCTAAGACCCTCCCTCATTATATTCATGAAAGTAAGGCACTCTGACATGCTCGGGTGTGGTTATTTATCGAAGGATTCATAATGTGAAAGGCTCAGGTTGGCAAATCTGTATTCTAATTGATAACTACACAGGATTGTTCTCTTGTGGCTCCATTATTGTCTTTGAACGCTTTTTTTTTATTTTCAAGAAGCATTGTTCCCTTTTTTTTAAGTTTAATCTCAAAAGGAGCAATTTGCTGAGCTGGAGCGAATCCCTGGGGCCTCCTGTTTATCATATTCAATGGGAGCCAGTCCCTGACAGCAGCCTTCAGCCAGGACGGCTCCTCACAGCGAGGAAAATCGCGGAAACGCCTCCGTCTCATTGAGATCCACCCCCGAGCCCCAACTCGGGACCAGAGACAGACAGAGAGAGAGAGAGAGAGAAGGGGCCAGCTCCCGGCTGCACAAAGTGGGAGCATCTCTGGGACATGGCCTGGACCCTGCAGCAAAAGATGCTGCAATGGGAAGCTGCAGCCAGTTTTGGGAGCAGATTGAAAGGGGGGCATTGGCACGCGACAGGCCTTTGAAAGAACTCAAGCCCAAACACAACCTCGATGGACTCTTCTGGAGCTTGTTTAAGTCACTCGAGTTTGATTTGAGACATAAAAGCTCGAGGGGGGAATGAATAGCCGAGAATGTCCCAATGAGCCGCATTAACATCCCATTGAGTTCAGGCCAAAGAGTTGAAAGGAGTTTGTGAAGAGGCAGCAGTGAGTTTATAGCCACCGCCCGGGACAAACACTTCATTGTCTTTTAAAACAAAGCAGCCAGTCTTCATTGTGAAACATGAGCTGCTCCCAATGGCTGTGGACTGATGTGGAAACATCTGCCGGAGGAGACAAAAAATGTTAGGAATGGAGTGAGAAAAAAGATTGATAAATATTTTGACCAGTAAAAACTGTAAGCCGAATGCAAGCGAATAATTCACCTCGAAGAGGCAGTTGTGTGGTTTTCGCTACGTTGTTTTGTGTAACATTGGGAAGGAGTTGTGTCTCAATGCATTGCTACTCAAAACCTAGTGAAGCGGTTAATGCACTTTTTTTACATCTGCTCCGCAATCTCCTGTTTCAGCAGCGAGCCTGAATTCCCGCTACTCCCTTAGGCGTCTGTACTTTAGATGGCGGTGTAATGCGATGGCTGTAGATTTTTCTCATTTGAGTACATGTGACAATAAAGCTAATTCAAGATAATTCAACTCAATTCATTCAGGGTCCAGTATAGCAAAATATTTTCAAATTGCAGCGAGACCGATCAGGGCAATGTACTTCCTCCGCACAAACATCTCTCCAAATACTCACTGATTCCGGGTGATGGAATCAATTGAAAATTGGCTTTGGATAAAATGCTGTTAGGCAGGGCTGTGGAACCAAGTCGAGAAAATGGGTGTCCCGTGGGCTAACTGAACGGTGGGCCTGTACATATTACAATCTTCTTTCACTGATGTGCCACGTGTAGGGATTCAACACCTTTTGGGGTAATTTCCTTTATGTACAAAAATGAAGCGGAACATTGCCGCTGCTCACTGTGTGTGTGTGTGTGTGTGTGGCTGACAGGGCGCTGAAGGAGCTGGCGGCCAATGTCATAGTGGGGGTGCTATTCAATTCTCATTTCTCGCTCTCTGGTAAATCCCAAATCCGTTTCACGCTCTGTTCTCAAAGCCAGCACCGTGTTAATCAGCTCCATGTTCTGACACAATCACAATTTTCTGCCCAGAATCTCACAGCAGCCTCCAGCTCCCCCGCTGACCTTACCGCCACCAACCATCCAGCAACAACCTACAACAAGCAGGCAATCCGGCACACCGCTCCCTTCACATAGACCCGCTCCCTTCACATAGACCCCCGCCAGTCCAGTGACACTGCGGCAAGTCCCTTCCCAGATGTGGAAATTCGGACTTGGCTTTTCCCGAATTGCGCCTAATTTCTCAACAAATAGGAATTGGCGTGCTTCCTTGTCAGTAATTCCAAACAGGCCAACAGCAAACTTTACTGAAGAAGGGCCTGTGCCCGAAACGTCGAATCTCCTGTTCCCTGGATGCTGCCTGACCTGCTGTGCTGTTCCAGCAATAAAGTTTCAACAGCAAACTTTACCTCTGGGCTTCTCTCAGGCGTTTGAGTAATAGAGTCATGGAGATGTACAACACGGATACAGACCCTTCGGTCCAACTCATCCATGCCGACCCAATCTAGTCCCACCTGCCAGCACCTGGCCCATATCCCTCCAAACCCTTTCTATTCATACGCCCATCCAAATGCCTCTTAAATGTTGCAATTGTACCAGCCTCTACCACTTCCTCTGGCAGCTCATTCCATACACGTACCACCCTCTGCGTGAAAAGTTGCCCCTTAGGTCTCTTCCATATCTTTCCCCTCTCTCCCTAAACCTATGCCCTCTAGTTCTGGACTCCCCGACCCCAGGGAAAAGACTTTGTCTATTTATCCTATCCATCCCCTTATGATTTTGTAAACCTCTATAAGGTCACCCCTCAGCCTCCAATTCTCAGAGAAAACAGCCCCAGCCTATTCAATCTCTCCCTATAACTCAAATCCTCCATCGTGGCAACATCCTTGTAAGTCTTTTCTGAACCCTTTCAAGTTTCACAACATCTTTCCGATAGGAAGGAGACCAGAACTGCATACAATATTCCAGCAGTGGCCTAACCAATGTCCTGTACAGCCGCAACATGACCTCCCAACTCCTGTACTCAATACTCTGACCAATAAAGGAGGTTTGAAGATTTTCGCAGCAGAATGGGTCTTTGTACAAATCAACTTATAGACAATGTGCTGATTTATGTGATCTGATCTAAGATTTTATAAAGAAGTTTATGGAATACACAAAATGTTTTGTTATAAATTCTAAACAGCAGCATCAACATCTGACAGAACAAACATTTCTTGTACCTTTATTGAAGTGGATGCTTAAAGTTGAGGTTTTATTCCATCTTATGATCTATTATACATTCACAAAAGCACAGAAACATAGCTAATAGAAGCAAGAGTGGGCCATTTAGCCCTTCAAACCTGCTCTGCCATTCAATGTGGTCATGGCTGATTATCCAATCCAGTCCTCTGTTTCTTTACCCTTTGATTCTGTTAACCCTAAGAACTATATCTAACTCATTCAGGAAAACAATCAATGTTTTGGATTCAATCACTTTTGGTGGTTGAGAATTCCACGGCATCACCACTCTCTGGGTGAAGAAATTTCTCATAATCTCAGTCCTAAATGACCTTTCCTTTGACTGTGGCCCCTGCTTCTGGACTCCCCTGTTATCTGGAAATATCCTTCCCCCGCTTACCCTGTGTAGTTCTGTTAGAATTTTATAGGTTCTATTAGATCCCTCTCATTCTTTTAAACTCCGGTGAATACACTCCTAACTGAGCCACTCTCTGTCCATAGGTTCTATGTCATAGTTGTCCTGAAGGGGCTCTGGGAGACCTTCTTTGTGGATCATTATAGTCTTTGCAGCAGTTTGGTGTACTGAGTAACTCATTATGCAGAGTACTGTGAGATTCACATTTAGACCACATCCATGGTCACTTCTACAATAAACATCAGTTTGAATAGTACTTATCCCATTTTCTCAAATTGTCCTGGAGAGTTATTTTTTGAGATTAGTTAATAGCCAACCACTGCGTTATGGATCTGAAATCATCAGTAGGTCAAACTAGGTAAAGGGTGAACATTTCTTTCCTTCAAATGAGCTATCCAGCTTTACAACAACCCAACAGTTCCAGATTCATCATTATTGATGCTAGCTGTTTTAAATTCCTGATTTGTTTACTTGCTTGAGTTTAAATTCCTCAGCTACCATGGCACTTCAAACTTTGTGTGTATTCATTCCTGGGATGTAGATTTCATTATCTGCGCCAACATTTATTGCCCATCCCTTTTTGCCTTTAAGAAGGCAGTCGTGATCTGTCTTCATGAATTGCTGCAGTGCATGGAGAGTAGGAGCACCCATAGTGCTGTTAGGAATTGAGCTCCAGGATTGTGCCCCAGTGATAGTGAAGTAACAGTGATATACTTCCAAGTCAGGATGGTGTGTGGCTTGGAGACATAGTTGCCGGTGGTGGTGTTCCCATGAATTTGCTAAGCTGAAAATGTGTTGCTGGAAAAGCACAGCAGGTCAGGCAGCATCCAAGGAGCAGGAGAATCAACGTTTCAGGGATAAGCCCTTCTTCAGGAGAATCAACGTTTCAGGCATAAGCCCTTCTTCAGAAGGGCTTATGCCTGAAACGTTGATTCTCCTGCTCCCTGGATGCTGCCTGACCTGCTGTGCTTTTCCAGCAATACATTTTCAGCTCTGATCTCCAGCATCTGCAGTCCTCACTTTCTCCTTGAAGATTTTAACCTCCTGCAAATCCCCATCTATTTGCTAGCCTTGTCATTTTTGATAGCAGTAGTGGTAGGTTTGGAAGATGCTATTAAAGACTCTTGGTGAATTTCTGCAGTGCATCTTTTGATGGTACACACTGCTGCTGCTGAGCATCAGTGGTGGATGAATAGATGTTTATTGATATGATGCAAATAAAACAGACTTCTTTGTCCAGAAACAAAAACAGAATTTGCTGGAAAAGCTCAGCAAGTCTGACAGCATGTGTAGAAATCAATCAGAGTTAACATTCTGGGCTGAATCATCCTTACCCCGAATGGATTTGCTTTGTCCAACACACTGTAATTTGAACTTTATGAATATTGTTGGAACTATAGTCAACAAGGCAAGTGAGGAATATTCCATCACACTCCTGATCTGTACCTTATAGATGATGGACAGGTTCTGGGGAGTCATTGACCTATTGAATTTATCCAGCTAGCCCAGTTCAGGATGTTGATAGTCAGGATTCAGCAATTCATATATCCACACCATCAGTCCAAGCCATTGCATTACGAGTCTGGTAACATAAAAATGATGCTCCCTTACTCTCCTCTTGCAAGAACAACCAAGCAAAAGTGGTCAGATTGCATATGCACGTTGATGAACTTCAATCTAACTCCACCACCTCTCTGGAACCCTGTGTGGCCACCGTAATGTTAGATTGCTTCCTAACATTCTGTTTGTACATACTGTAATTTTTTTTTCAATTATCTATTGAGAAATATCAAAGCTAATAGCTCAAGCAGCACACTAACACCTTCTCCCCTACAATCATCTCATACATCTCTGTTAGGAATTGAGCTCCAGGATTGTGCCCCAGTGATAGTGAAGTAACAGTGATATACTTCCAAGTCAGGATGGTGTGTGGCTTGGAGACATAGTTGCCGGTGGTGGTGTTCCCATGTATTTGCTAAGCTGAAAATGTGTTGCTGGAAAAGCACAGCAGGTCAGGCAGCATCCAAGGAGCAGGAGAATCAACGTTTCGGGGATAAGCCCTTCTTCACCACTGACTTAGTTTCTTGCTGAATAATGATTTTTGGACATTTGTGGCGTATGTGAACTCAGGCCAGGTTTTCAAAGTCGTTCCCTATAACATACACTTTTCTGCTATTATCTCAGATACATAACCCCTCATTTATGGTTTTATTAGCTCCAAACCGAACTATTCAGCAATTCTGTTCAGCTGTCCTCTTCAAAGCTCTATGAACTGGAACCCTCTGAAAATTCTGCTGTATGTATCACAACCTGCATTAAATCCTGTTCACCCATCACTACTGTGCTTACTGAGCCACACAGGCTCCTGGTCACCCAGCATGTGAAATTTAAAAGTTTAATTATAATTTTCCAACTCCCATTTTCCAACTTGCGACATCTCCCAACCTATTG
Organism: Chiloscyllium plagiosum; assembly: GCF_037043375.1. NCBI lineage: Eukaryota > Metazoa > Chordata > Chondrichthyes > Orectolobiformes > Hemiscylliidae > Chiloscyllium > Chiloscyllium plagiosum. The sequence goes on along the minus strand of NW_028270175.1, from coordinate 17,187,517 downwards.
AGTTACTCAAATGTTAGCCTCTATACAACCCTTACTGCATTTGCTCCACCATAAGTGCCATTAAGTTCCAGAATTTCTTCCCTAAAACCTTTTGCCTTTTCACCTCCCTTTTTTCTTTTAAGATTCCCTTTTAAAACTGCCCCCTTTCTTTTTCAAATGCGATGCTAAACTCAGGAATACTCTGCCCTCTAAGCTAATGAATGCATGGATAATTGTCTGCAGTCCACAAGGGACTGTAAGCATCTCTCCATTACAGATAGATAGATAGTTTAATAGCTTGAGGGGCAGCACTTTGTAACTACCACTAGTGCAGGGATCGAATTAGCACCGTTGGCATCTTTCTGCACCAGTCTCTGCCATCTCGTCATGAGTTAGCTTCAGATATTTTCCTTACATTCATGACTTTAAATAAATACCTGCTGTTATTGGTGAGATTATTGATGTGAATCTGAATTTCTCTTTCTTTGATGCCCATAACCAAAATTTACATGCGCTTCAAGTCATCCTGTTTTGCTGTACTTTTTATGTCACTTTTACATTATGCCAGAAGTAAGTCCAGAAGACTGATAGGTTTAGGCGAAGAGGGCTGGAAGGATCTTTGTGTGAAGCACAGAGCTGCTGGGCTAAATGTCCTGTTTCTGTGCTGTAAATACTATGTAACCTTGTAATCAGAGCCTGACTGAAGAACAAAGATATGTGAGAATACCACAGGACACTCCGCCCCAATGCTTTTCCAACTTTAATGCTTAAAACGTCATCTGGCTTTACACATTCACGCAGCTTTTTGAAGGAGAATGCTTCACACATGCTCATGAAGGTGCAGATTTACACACCTTGTCATGTAAATAGGAGTCAATGGCTTATGAACAGTTCTCTGCTCCAACTAATCTTGTTATAAAAGGAGCTTGACATTGCAAAAATATCCCTAAACAACACCAATCTATTACTGATTAATAGGATTACTTTTCAGCCTCTTCATCTGTCACCATATTGTGTTATTTTTTAAATCTTCTTTCAATTGTAAACGCTTGAAACACATGAGTGGGAGAATATTTTCACTTTCATTCTAAAGATTTTCCAACCCCTTGTTTAATTTTTCGCAACAGATGTTTGCCAGATTAAGTCGACAACAATGGCAAAGAGTTTGTGTTGGCAATGAAGTTTGATCCGGCTTTTGTCAGCCCTTTCGCACAAGGGACTCACAATGAAGTGTTTGTCCCGGGCGGTGGCTATAAACTCACTGCTGCCTCTTCACAAATTCCTTTCAACTCTTTGGCCTGAACTCAATGGGATGTTAATGCGGCTCATTGGGGCATTCTCGGCTATTCATTCCCCCCTCGAGCTTTTATGTCTCAAATCAAACTCGAGTGACTTAAACAAGCTCCAGAAGAGTCCATCGAGGTTGTGTTTGGGCTTGAGTTCTTTCAAAGGCCTGTCGCGTGCCAATGCCCCCCTTTCAATCTGCTCCCAAAACTGGCTGCAGCTTCCCATTGCAGCATCTTTTGCTGCAGGGTCCAGGCCATGTCCCAGAGATGCTCCCACTTTGTGCAGCCGGGAGCTGGCCCCTTCTCTCTCTCTCTGTCTGTCTCTGGTCCCGAGTTGGGGCTCGGGGGGGATTTCAATGAGACGGAGGCGTTTCCGCGATTTTCCTCGCTGTGAGGAGCCGTCCTGGCTGAAGGCTGCTGTCAGGGACTGGCTCCCATTGAATATGATAAACAGGAGGCCCCGGGGATTCGCTCCAGCTCAGCAAATTGCTCCTTGACGGAGTCCAAAAAGATTTCATGTCAAAGTAGAAGGATTTACACAGAGTTATTTGTTTTATAGTTGTCATGTTGGTTTGTCACTGGTTCCTTGAATTGTAGCTCGCAAATACTTCTGAAATCGCAGAACCAGACTGCACTGACACAGACCCATCATACCTGGGCCATCTCTTTCGGAGCGTATTCCAGTCAATTCCACTCACAGTTCGGATTTACAGCATTCGATTTTTTTGTTCCACTCACTACTCTCCCACACTCACTACTCTCTCCCACTCACTACTCTCTCCCACTCACTACTCTCCCCCACTCACTACTCTCTCCCACTCACTACTCTCTCCCACTCACTACTCTCCCCCACTCACTACTCTCTCCCACGCACTACTCTCCCCCACTCACTACTCTCTCCCACTCGCTACTCTCCCCCACTCACTACTCTCTCCCACTCACTACTCTCCCCCACTCACTACTCTCCCCCACTCACTACTCTCTCCCACTCACTAGTGTCTCCCACTCACTACTCTCCCCCACTCACTACTCTCTCAATCACTCACTACTCTCCCCCACTCACTAGTGTCTCCTACTCACTACTCTCTCCCACACACTACTCTCTCCCATTCACTACTCTCTCCCACTCACTACTCTCTCCCACTCACTACTCTCACCCACTCACTACTCTCTCCCACTCAGTACTCTCCCCCACTCACTACTCTCTCAATCACTCACTACTCTCCCCCACTCACTAGTGTCTCCCACTCACTACTCTCCCCCACTCACTACTCTCCCCCACTCACTACTCTCTCCCACTCACTAGTGTCTCCCACTCATTACACTCTCCCACTCACTAGTCTCTCCCACTCACTACACTCTCCCACTCACTAGTCTCTCCCACTCACTACTGTCTCCCACTCACTACTCTCCCCCACTCACTACTCTCTCCCACTCACTACTCTCACCCACTCACTAGTGTCTCCCACTCACTACTCTCCCCCACTCACTACTCTCTCCCACTCACTAGTGTCTCCCACTCACTACACTCTCCCACGCACTACTCTCCCCCGCTCACTACTCTCTCCCACTCACTACTCTCCCCCACTCTACTCTCCCCCACTCACTACTCTCCCCCACTCACTACTCTCCCCCACTCACTACTCTCTCCCACTCACTACTCTCTCCCACTCACTACTCTCCCCCACTCACTACTCTCCCCCACTCACTACTCTCTCCCACTCACTACTCTCCCCCACTCACTACTCTCTCCCACTCATTACTCTCCCCCACTCACTACTCTCCCCCACTCACTACTCTCTCCCACTCACTAGTGTCTCCCACTCACTACTCTCCCCCACTCACTAGTGTCTCCTACTCACTACTCTCTCCCACACACTACTCTCTCCCATTCACTACTCTCTCCCACTCACTAGTGTCTTCTACTCACTACTCTCCCCCACTCACTACTCTCTCCCACTCACTAGTGTCTCCTACTCATTACTCTCCCCCACTCACTACTCTCTCCCACTCACTACTCTCTCCCACTCACTCGTGTCTCCTACTCACTACTCTCCACCACTGACTGCACTCCACCACTCGCTACTCTCTCCCACTCACTACTCTCCCCCACTCACTACTCTCCACCACTCGCTACTCTCTCCCACTCACTACTGTCATTCTCTACTCTCTCCCACTCACTACTCTCTCCCACTCACTAGTGTCTCCTACTCACTACTCTCCCCCACTTACTACTCTCTCCCACTCACTAGTGTCTCCTACTCACTACTCTCCCCCACTCACTACTCTCTCCCACTCACTACTCTCTCCCACTCACTAGTGTCTCCTACTCACTACTCTCCACCACTCACTACACTCCACCACTCGCTACTCTCTCCCACACAGTACTCTCCCCCACTCACTACTCTCCACCACTCGCTACTCTCTCCCACTCACTACTGTCACTCTCTACTCTCTCCCACTCACTACTCTCTACCACACACTACTCTCTCCCACTCACTACTCTCCCCACTCACTACACTCCACCACTCACTACTCTCCCCCACTCACTACTGTCACTCACTACTCTCTACCACTCACTACTCTCTCCCACACACTACTCTCTCCCACTCACTACTCTCCCCCACTCACTACACTCCACCACTCACTACTCTCCCCCACTCACTCTGTCTCCCACTCAATACTCTCTCCCACTCACTACTCTCTCCCACTCACTACTGTCCCCCACTCACTACTCTTTCCCAGTCACTACTTCCCCCACTCACTACTCTCCCCCACTCACTACTGTCACTACTCTCTCCCACTCACTACTCTCTCCCACTCACTGCACCCCCCACTCACTACTCTCCCCCATTCACTATTGTCACTACTCTCGCCTACTCACTACTCTACCCCACTCACTACTCTCCCTCACTCACTACTCTCCCCCACTCACTATTCTCACACTCACTACTCTCTCCCACTCACTACTCTCCCCAACTCACTACACTCCCCCACTCACTACTGTCACTACTCTCTATCACACACTACTCTCCCCAATCACTATCGTCTCCCACTCACTACTCTCCCCCACTCACTACTCTCCACCACTCGCTACTATCTCCCACTCACTACTGTCACTCATTACTCTCCCACACTCACTACTCTCTCCCACTCACTACTCTCTCCCACACACTACTCTCTCCCACTCACTACTCTTTCTCCCACTCGCTACTCTCTCCCACTCACTACTCTCCCCACTCACTACTCTCCACCACTCGCTACTCTCTCCCACTCACTACTGTCACTCACTACTCTCTCCCACTCACTACTCACCCCCACTCACTACTCTCCACCACTCACTACTCTCTCCCACTCACTACTGTCACTCACTACTCTCTCCCACTCACTACTCACCGCCACTCACTACTCTCCACCACTCACGACTCTCTCCCATTCACTACTGACACTCACTACTCTCTCCCACTCACTACTCACCCCCACTCACTATTCTCCACCACTCACTACTCTCTCCCACTCACTACTCTCTCCCACACACTACTCTCTCCCACTCACTACTCTTTCTCCCACTCACTACTCTCTCCCACTCACTACTCTCCCCCACTCACTACTCTCCACCACGCGCTACTCTCTCCCACTTACTACTGTCACTCACTACTCTCTCCCACTCACTACTCACCCCCACTCACTACTCTCCACCACTCACTACTCTCTCCCACTCACTACTGTCACTCACTACCCTCCCCCACTCACTATTCTCCACAACTCACTACTCTCTCCCACTCGCTACTGTCTCCCACTCACTACTCTCTCCCACTTACTACTCTCTCACACCCGCTACTGTCTTCTACTCACTACGCTCTCCCACTCACTACTCTCTCCCACTCACTACTGTCTCCCACTCACTAGTATCTCCCACTCACTACTCTCTCCCACTCACTACTCTCCCCCACTCACTACTCTCTCCCACTCACTACTCTCTCCCACTCACTAGTGTCTCCCACTCACTACTCTCCCCCACTCACTACTCTCCCCCACTCACTACTCTCTCCCACTCACTAGTGTCTCACACTCACTACTCTCCCCCACTCACTACTCTCCCCCACTCACTACTCTCTCCCACTCACTACTCTCTCCCACTCACTACTCTCCCCCACTCACTACTCTCTCCCACTCACTACTCTCCCCCACTCACTACTCTCTCCCACTCACTACTCTCTCCCACTCACTAGTGTCTCCCACTCACTACTCTCCCCCACTCACTACTCTCCCCCACTCACTACTCTCTCCCACTCACTAGTGTCTCCCACTCACTACTCTCTCCCACTCACTACTCTCCCCCACTCACTACTCTCTCCCACTCACTACTCTCTCCCACTCACTACTCTCCCCCACTCACTACTCTCTCCCACTCACTAGTGTCTCCCACTCACTACTCTCTCCCACTCACTACTCTTTCTCCCACTCACTACTCTCTCCCACTCACTACTCTCCCCCACTCACTACTCTCCACCACGCGCTACTCTCTCCCACTTACTACTGTCACTCACTACTCTCTCCCACTCACTACTCACCCCCACTCACTACGCTCCACCACTCACTACTCTCTTCCACTCACTACTGTCACTCACTACCCTCCCCCACTCACTATTCTCCACCACTCACTACTCTCTCCCACTCGCTACTGTCTCCCACTCACTACTCTCTCCCACTTACTACTCTCTCACACCCGCTACTGTCTTCTACTCACTACGCTCTCCCACTCACTACTCTCTCCCACTCACTACTGTCTCCCACTCACTAGTATCTCCCACTCACTACTCTCTCCCACTCACTACTCTCCCCCACTCACTACTCTCTCCCACTCACTACTCTCTCCCACTCACTAGTGTCTCCCACTCACTACTCTCCCCCACTCACTACTCTCCCCCACTCACTACTCTCTCCCACTCACTAGTGTCTCCCACTCACTACTCTCCCCCACTCACTACTCTCCCCCACTCACTACTCTCTCCCACTCACTACTCTCTCCCACTCACTACTCTCCCCCACTCACTACTCTCTCCCACTCACTACTCTCCCCCACTCACTACTCTCTCCCACTCACTACTCTCTCCCACTCACTAGTGTCTCCCACTCACTACTCTCCCCCACTCACTACTCTCCCCCACTCACTACTCTCTCCCACTCACCAGTGTCTCCCACTCACTACTCTCTCCCACTCACTACTCTCCCCCACTCACTACTCTCTCCCACTCACTACTCTCTCCCACTCACTACTCTCCCCCACTCACTACTCTCTCCCACTCACTAGTGTCTCCCACTCACTACTCTCCCCCACTCACTACTCTCCCCCACTCACTACTCTCTCCCACTCACTAGTGTCTCCCACTCACTACTCTCTCCCACTCACTACTCTCCCCCACTCACTACTCTCTCCCACTCACTACTCTCTCCCACTCACTACTCTCCCCCACTCACTACTCTCTCCCACTCACTACTCTCTCCCACTCACTACTCTCCCCCACTCACTACTCTCTCCCACTCACTACTCTCCCCCACTCACTACTCTCTCCCACTCACTACTCTCTCCCACTCACTAGTGTCTCCCACTCACTACTCTCCCCCACTCACTACTCTCCCCCACTCACTACTCTCTCCCACTCACTAGTGTCTCCCACTCACTACTCTCTCCCACTCACTACTCTCCCCCACTCACTACTCTCTCCCACTCACTACTCTCTCCCACTCACTACTCTCCCCCACTCACTACTCTCTCCCACTCACTACCATCCCCCACTCACTACTCTCCCCCACTCACTACTCTCTCCCACTCACTACTCTCCCCCACTCACTCTGTCTCCCACTCAATACTCTCTCCCACTGACTACTCTCTCCCACTGACTACTCTCCCCCACTCACTACTCTCTCCCACTCACTACTGTCACTACTCTCTCCCACTCTCTACACTCCCCCACTCACTACTGTCACTACTCTCTATCACACACTACTCTCCCCAATCACTATCGTCTCCCACTCACTACTCTCCCCCACTCACTACTCTCCACCACTCGCTACTATCTCCCACTCACTACTGTCACTCATTACTCTCCCACACTCACTACTCTCTCCCACTCACTACTCTCTCCCACACACTACTCTCTCCCACTCACTACTCTTTCTCCCACTCGCTACTCTCTCCCACTCACTACTCTCCCCACTCACTACTCTCCACCACTCGCTACTCTCTCCCACTCACTACTGTCACTCACTACTCTCTCCCACTCACTACTCACCCCCACTCACTACTCTCCACCACTCACTACTCTCTCCCACTCACTACTGTCACTCACTACTCTCTCCCACTCACTACTCACCGCCACTCACTACTCTCCACCACTCACGACTCTCTCCCATTCACTACTGACACTCACTACTCTCTCCCACTCACTACTCACCCCCACTCACTATTCTCCACCACTCACTACTCTCTCCCACTCACTACTCTCTCCCACACACTACTCTCTCCCACTCACTACTCTTTCTCCCACTCACTACTCTCTCCCACTCACTACTCTCCCCCACTCACTACTCTCCACCACGCGCTACTCTCTCCCACTTACTACTGTCACTCACTACTCTCTCCCACTCACTACTCACCCCCACTCACTACTCTCCACCACTCACTACTCTCTCCCACTCACTACTGTCACTCACTACCCTCCCCCACTCACTATTCTCCACAACTCACTACTCTCTCCCACTCGCTACTGTCTCCCACTCACTACTCTCTCCCACTTACTACTCTCTCACACCCGCTACTGTCTTCTACTCACTACGCTCTCCCACTCACTACTCTCTCCCACTCACTAGTATCTCCCACTCACTACTCTCTCCCACTCACTACTCTCCCCCACTCACTACTCTCTCCCACTCACTACTCTCTCCCACTCACTAGTGTCTCCCACTCACTACTCTCCCCCACTCACTACTCTCCCCCACTCACTACTCTCTCCCACTCACTAGTGTCTCACACTCACTACTCTCCCCCACTCACTACTCTCCCCCACTCACTACTCTCTCCCACTCACTACTCTCTCCCACTCACTACTCTCCCCCACTCACTACTCTCTCCCACTCACTACTCTCCCCCACTCACTACTCTCTCCCACTCACTACTCTCTCCCACTCACTAGTGTCTCCCACTCACTACTCTCCCCCACTCACTACTCTCCCCCACTCACTACTCTCTCCCACTCACTAGTGTCTCCCACTCACTACTCTCTCCCACTCACTACTCTCCCCCACTCACTACTCTCTCCCACTCACTACTCTCTCCCACTCACTACTCTCCCCCACTCACTACTCTCTCCCACTCACTAGTGTCTCCCACTCACTACTCTCTCCCACTCACTACTCTTTCTCCCACTCACTACTCTCTCCCACTCACTACTCTCCCCCACTCACTACTCTCCACCACGCGCTACTCTCTCCCACTTACTACTGTCACTCACTACTCTCTCCCACTCACTACTCACCCCCACTCACTACTCTCCACCACTCACTACTCTCTTCCACTCACTACTGTCACTCACTACCCTCCCCCACTCACTATTCTCCACCACTCACTACTCTCTCCCACTCGCTACTGTCTCCCACTCACTACTCTCTCCCACTTACTACTCTCTCACACCCGCTACTGTCTTCTACTCACTACGCTCTCCCACTCACTACTCTCTCCCACTCACTACTGTCTCCCACTCACTAGTATCTCCCACTCACTACTCTCTCCCACTCACTACTCTCCCCCACTCACTACTCTCTCCCACTCACTACTCTCTCCCACTCACTAGTGTCTCCCACTCACTACTCTCCCCCACTCACTACTCTCTCCCACTCACTAGTGTCTCCCACTCACTACTCTCCCCCACTCACTACTCTCCCCCACTCACTACTCTCTCCCACTCACTACTCTCTCCCACTCACTACTCTCCCCCACTCACTACTCTCTCCCACTCACTACTCTCCCCCACTCACTACTCTCTCCCACTCACTACTCTCTCCCACTCACTAGTGTCTCCCACTCACTACTCTCCCCCACTCACTACTCTCCCCCACTCACTACTCTCTCCCACTCACCAGTGTCTCCCACTCACTACTCTCTCCCACTCACTACTCTCCCCCACTCACTACTCTCTCCCACTCACTACTCTCTCCCACTCACTACTCTCCCCCACTCACTACTCTCTCCCACTCACTAGTGTCTCCCACTCACTACTCTCCCCCACTCACTACTCTCCCCCACTCACTACTCTCTCCCACTCACTAGTGTCTCCCACTCACTACTCTCTCCCACTCACTACTCTCCCCCACTCACTACTCTCTCCCACTCACTACTCTCTCCCACTCACTACTCTCCCCCACTCACTACTCTCTCCCACTCACTACTCTCTCCCACTCACTACTCTCCCCCACTCACTACTCTCTCCCACTCACTACTCTCCCCCACTCACTACTCTCTCCCACTCACTACTCTCTCCCACTCACTAGTGTCTCCCACTCACTACTCTCCCCCACTCACTACTCTCCCCCACTCACTACTCTCTCCCACTCACTAGTGTCTCCCACTCACTACTCTCTCCCACTCACTACTCTCCCCCACTCACTACTCTCTCCCACTCACTACTCTCTCCCACTCACTACTCTCCCCCACTCACTACTCTCTCCCACTCACTACCATCCCCCACTCACTACTCTCCCCCACTCACTACTCTCTCCCACTCACTACTCTCCCCCACTCACTCTGTCTCCCACTCAATACTCTCTCCCACTGACTACTCTCTCCCACTGACTACTCTCCCCCACTCACTACTCTCTCCCACTCACTACTGTCACTACTCTCTCCCACTCTCTACTCTCCCCCACTCACTACTCTTTCCCAGTCACTACTTCCCCCACTCACTACTGTCACTACTCTCGCCTACTCACTACTCTACCCCACACACTACTCTCTCCCACTCACTACTCTCCCTCACTCACTACTCTCCCCCACTCACTATTCTCCCACTCACTACTCTCTCCCACTCACTACTCTCCCCCACTCACTACTCTCCACCACTCGCTAATCTCTCCCACTCACTACTGTCACTCACTACTCTCTCCCACTCACTACTCACCCCCACTCACTACTCTCCCCCACTCACTATTCTCCACCACGCACTACTCTCTCCCACTCGCTACCGTCTCCCACTCACTACTCTCTCCCACTTACTACTCTCTCCCACCCGCTACTGTCTTCTACTCACTACGCTCTCCCACTCACTACTCTCTCCCACTCACTACTGTCTCCCACTCACTAGTATCTCCCACTCACTAATCTCTCCCAATCGCTACTGTCTCCCACTCACTACTCTCTCCCACTCGCTACTGTCTCCCACTCACGACTGTCTCCCACTCACTAGTCTCTCCCACTCGCTACTGTCTCCCACTCACTACTCTCTCCCACTTACTACTCTCCCCCACTCACTATGCTCCACCACTCTCTACTCTCTCCTACTCACTACTGTCACTCAGTACTCCCTCCCACACACTACTCTCTCCCACTCACTATTCTCCCCCACTCACTACTCTCCACCACTCACTACTCTCTCCCACTCACTACCGTCTCCCACTCACCACTCTCTCCCACTCACTACTCTCTCCCACTCGCTACTCTCCCCCACTCACTACTCTCCACCACGCGCTACTCTCTCCCACTTACTACTGTCACTCACTACTCTCTCCCACTCACTACTCACCCCCACTCACTACTCTCCACCACTCACTACTCTCTCCCACTCACTACTCACCCCCACTCACTATTCTCCACCACTCACTACTCTCTCCCACTCACTACTCTCTCCCACACACTACTCTCTCCCACTCACTACTCTTTCTCCCACTCACTACTCTCTCCCACTCACTACTCTCCCCCACTCACTACTCTCCACCACTCGCTACTCTCTCCCACTCACTACTCACCCCCACCCACTACTCTCCACCACTCACTACTCTCTCCCACTCACTACTCTCCCCCACTCACTACTCTCCACCACATGCTACTCTCTCCCACTTACTACTGTCACTCACTACTCTCTCCCACTCACTACTCTCCCCCACTCACTACTCTCCACCACTCACTACTCTCTCCCACTCACTACTGTCACTCACTACCCTCCCCCACTCACTATTCTCCACCACTCACTACTCTCTCCCACTCGCTACTGTCTCCCACTCACTACTCTCTCCCACTTACTACTCTCTCACACCCGCTACTGTCTTCTACTCACTACGCTCTCCCACTCACTACTCTCTCCCACTCACTACTGTCTCCCACTCACTAGTATCTCCCACTCACTACTCTCTCCCACTCGCTACTGTCTCCCACTCACTAGTCTCTCCCACTCGCTACTGTCTCCCACTCACTACTCTCTCCCACTTACTACTCTCCCCCACTCACTATGCTCCACCACTCTCTACTCTCTCCTACTCACTACTGTCACTCAGTACTCTCTCCCACTCACTACTCTCTCCCACACACTACTCTCTCCCACTCACTATTCTCCCCGACTCACTACTCTCCACCACTCACTACTCTCTCCCACTCGCTACTCTCTCCCACTCACTACTCTCTCCCACTTACTACTCTCTCCCACTCGTTACTGTCTCCCACTCACTACTCTGTCCCACTCACTACTGTTTCCCACTCACTACTGTCTCCCACTCACTACTCTCTCCCACTTGCTACTGTCTCCCACTCGCTACTGTCTCCCAATCACTACTCTCCCCCACTCACTACTCTCTCCCACTCACTAGTGTCTCCCACTCACTACTCTCTCCCACTCACTACTCTCCCCCACTCACTACTCTCTCCCACTCACTACTCTCTCCCACTCACTAGTGTCTCCCACTCACTACTCTCCCCCACTCACTACTCTCCCCCACTCACTACTCTCTCCCACTCACTAGTGTCTCCCACTCACTACTCTCTCCCACTCACTACTCTCCCCCACTCACTACTTTCCCCCACTCACTACTCTCTCCCACTCACTACTCTCTCCCACTCACTACTCTCCCCCACTCACTACTCTCTCCCACTCACTACTCTCCCCCACTCACTACTCTCTCCCACTCACTACTCTCTCCCACTCACTAGTGTCTCCCACTCACTACTCTCCCCCACTCACTACTCTCCCCCACTCACTACTCTCTCCCACTCACTACTGTCTCCCACTCACTAGTATCTCCCACTCACTACTCTCTCCCACTCACTACTCTCCCCCACTCACTACTCTCTCCCACTCACTACTCTCTCCCACTCACTAGTGTCTCCCACTCACTACTCTCCCCCACTCACTACTCTCCCCCACTCACTACTCTCTCCCACTCACTAGTGTCTCCCACTCACTACTCTCCCCCACTCACTACTCTCCCCCACTCACTACTCTCTCCCACTCACTACTCTCTCCCACTCACTACTCTCCCCCCTCACTACTCTCTCCCACTCACTACTCTCCCCCACTCACTACTCTCTCCCACTCACTACTCTCTCCCACTCACTAGTGTCCCCCACTCACTACTCTCTCCCACTCACTACCATCCCCCACTCACTACTCTCCCCCACTCACTACTCTCTCCCACTCACTACTCTCCCCCACTCACTGTCTCCCACTCAATACTCTCTCCCACTGACTACTCTCTCCCACTGACTACTCACCCCCACTCACTACTCTCTCCCACTCACTACTGTCACTACTCTCTCCCACTCTCTACTCTCCCCCACTCACTACTCTTTCCCTGTCACTACTTCCCCCACTCACTACTCTCCCCCACTCACTACTGTCACTACTCTCGCCTACTCACTACTCTACCCCACACACTACTCTCTCCCACTCACTACTCTCCCTCACTCACTACTCTCCCCCACTCACTATTCTCCCACTCACTACTCTCTCCCACTCACTACTCTCCCCCACTCACTACTCTCCACCACTCGCTACTCTCTCCCACTCACTACTGTCACTCACTACTCTCTCCCACTCACTACTCACCCCCACTCACTACTCTCCCCCACTCACTATTCTCCACCACGCACTACTCTCTCCCACTCGCTACCGTCTCCCACTCACTACTCTCTCCCACTTACTACTCTCTCCCACCCGCTACTGTCTTCTACTCACTACGCTCTCCCACTCACTACTCTCTCCCACTCACTACTGTCTCCCACTCACTAGTATCTCCCACTCACTAATCTCTCCCAATCGCTACTGTCTCCCACTCACTACTCTCTCCCACTCGCTACTGTCTCCCACCCACGACTGTCTCCCACTCACTAGTCTCTCCCACTCGCTACTGTCTCCCACTCACTACTCTCTCCCACTTACTACTCTCCCCCACTCACTATGCTCCACCACTCTCTACTCTCTCCTACTCACTACTGTCACTCAGTACTCCCTCCCACACACTACTCTCTCCCACTCACTATTCTCCCCCACTCACTACTCTCCACCACTCACTACTCTCTCCCACTCACTACCGTCTCCCACTCACCACTCTCTCCCACTCACTACTCTCTCCCACTCGCTACTCTCCCCCACTCACTACTCTCCACCACTCGCTACTCTCTCCCACTCACTACTCACCCCCACTCACTACTCTCCACCACTCACTACTCTCTCCCACTCACTACTCACCCCCACTCACTATTCTCCACCACTCACTACTCTCTCCCACTCACTACTCTCTCCCACACACTACTCTCTCCCACTCACTACTCTTTCTCCCACTCACTACTCTCCCCCACTCACTACTCTCCACCACTCGCTACTCTCTCCCACTCACTACTCACCCTCACCCACTAATCTCCACCACTCACTACTCTCTCCCACTCACTACTCTCCCCCACTCACTACTCTCCACCACATGCTACTCTCTCCCACTTACTACTGTCACTCACTACTCTCTCCCACTCACTACTCTCCCCCACTCACTACTCTCCACCACTCACTACTCTCTCCCACTCACTACTGTCACTCACTACCCTCCCCCACTCACTATTCTCCACCACTCACTACTCTCTCCCACTCGCTACTGTCTCCCACTCACTACTCTCTCCCACTTACTACTCTCTCACACCCGCTACTGTCTTCTACTCACTACGCTCTCCCACTCACTACTCTCTCCCACTCACTACTGTCTCCCACTCACTAGTCTCTCCCACTCGCTACTGTCTCCCACTCACTACTCTCTCCCACTTACTACTCTCCCCCACTCACTATGCTCCACCACTCTCTACTCTCTCCTACTCACTACTGTCACTCAGTACTCCCTCCCACACACTACTCTCTCCCACTCACTATTCTCCCCCACTCACTACTCTCCACCACTCACTACTCTCTCCCACTCACTACCGTCTCCCACTCACCACTCTCTCCCACTCACTACTCTCTCCCACTCGCTACTCTCCCCCACTCACTACTCTCCACCACTCGCTACTCTCTCCCACTCACTACTCACCCCCACTCACTACTCTCCACCACTCACTACTCTCTCCCACTCACTACTCACCCCCACTCACTATTCTCCACCACTCACTACTCTCTCCCACTCACTACTCTCTCCCACACACTACTCTCTCCCACTCACTACTCTTTCTCCCACTCGCTACTGTCTCCCACTCACTACTCTCTCCCACTTACTACTCTCTCACACCCGCTACTGTCTTCTACTCACTACGCTCTCCCACTCACTACTCTCTCCCACTCACTACTGTCTCCCACTCACTAGTATCTCTCACTCACTACTCTCTCCCACTCGCTACTGTCTCCCACTCACTACTGTCTCCCACTCACTAGTCTCTCCCACTCGCTACTGTCTCCCACTCACTACTCTCTCCCACTTACTACTCTCCCCCACTCACTATGCTCCACCACTCTCTACTCTCTCCTACTCACTACTGTCACTCAGTACTCTCTCCCACTCACTACTCTCTCCCACACACTACTCTCTCCCACTCACTATTCTCCCCCACTCACTACTCTCCACCACTCACTACTCTCTCCCACTCGCTACTCTCTCCCACTCACTACTCTCTCCCACTTACTACTCTCTCCCACTCGTTACTGTCTCCCACTCACTACTCTGTCCCACTCACTACTGTTTCCCACTCACTACTGTCTCCCACTCACTACTCTCTCCCACTTGCTACTGTCTCCCACTCGCTACTGTCTCCCAATCACTACTCTCCCCCACTCACTACTCTCTCCCACTCACTAGTGTCTCCCACTCACTACTCTCTCCCACTCACTACTCTCCCCCACTCACTACTCTCCCCCACTCACTACTCTCTCCCACTCACTACTCTCTCCCACTCACTAGTGTCTCCCACTCACTACTCTCCCCCACTCACTACTCTCCCCCACTCACTACTCTCTCCCACTCACTAGTGTCTCCCACTCACTACTCTCTCCCACTCACTACTCTCCCCCACTCACTACTCTCCCCCACTCACTACTCTCCCCCACTCACTACTCTCTCCCACTCACTACTCTCTCCCACTCACTAGTGTCTCCCACTCACTACTCTCCCCCACTCACTACTCTCCCCCACTCACTACTCTCTCCCACTCACTAGTGTCTCCCACTCACTACTCTCTCCCACTCACTACTCTCCCCCACTCACTACTCTCCCCCACTCACTACTCTCTCCCACTCACTACTCTCTCCCACTCACTACTCTCCCCCACTCACTACTCTCTCCCACTCACTACTCTCCCCCACTCACTACTCTCTCCCACTCACTACTCTCTCCCACTCACTAGTGTCTCCCACTCACTACTCTCTCCCACTCACTACCGTCTCCCACTCACCACTCTCTCCCACTCACTACTCTCTCCCACTCGCTACTGTCTCCCACTCACTACTCTCTCCCACTCGCTACTGTTTCCCACTCACTACTCTCTCCCACTCGCTACTCTCTCCCACTCGCTACTCTCTCCCAATCACTACTCTCCCCCACTCACTACTCTCCACCACTTGCTACTCTCTCCTACTCACTACTGTCGCTCACTACTCTCTCCCACTCACTACTCTCATCAACTCACTACTCTCTCCCACACGCTCGCTACTCTCTCCCACTCACTATTCTTTCCCCCATTCACTACTCTTTCCCACTCACTACTCTCCCCCACTCACTACCCTCCTCCACTCACTACTCTTCACCATTCGCTACTCTCTCCCACTCACTACTCTCCCCCACTCATTACCCTCCCCCACTCACTACTCTTCACCATTCGCTACTCTCTCCCACTCACTACTCTCCCCACTCACTACTCTCCACCACTCACTACTCTCCCCCACTCACTACTTTCCCCCAATTACTACTATCACTGATCTCTCCCACTCACTACTCTCTCCCACTCACTACTCTCTCCCACTCACTACTCTCCCCCACTCACTACTCTACCCCACTCACTACTCTCCCCCAATTACTCTATCACTGGTCTCTCCCACTCACTACTCTCTCCCATTCACTACTCTCCCCCACTCACTACTCCCCACCACTCGCTACACTCTCCCACTCACTACTCACCCCCACCCACTACTCTCCACCAGTCGCTACTCTCTCCCACTCACTACTCACTCTCTACTCTCTCCCACTCACTACTCTCTCCCACACACTATTCTCTCCCACTCACTACTCTCCCCCACTCACTACTCTCCACCACTCACTACTCTCCCCCACTCACTACTCTCCCCCACTTACTACTATCACTAGTCTCTCCCACTCACTACTCTCTCCCACTCACTACTCTCCGCCACTCACTACTCTCTCCCACTTACTACTCTCTCCCACTCACTACTCTCCCCCACTCACTACTCTCTCCCACTTACTACTCTCTCCCGCTCACTACTCTCCCCCACTCACTACTCTCCCCCACTTACTACTGTCACTACCCTCTCACACTCACTAATCTCCCCCACTCACTACTCTCTCCCAGTCACTACTCTCCCCCACTCACTACTCTCCCCCACTCACTACTCTCCACCACTCACTACTCTCTCCCACTCGCTACCGTCTCCCACTCACTACTCTCTCCCACTCAGTACTGTCTCCCACTCACTAGTATTCCCACTCACTACTTTCTCCCAATCGCTACTGTCTCCCACTCACTACTCTCCCCCACTCATTTACCTCCCCCACTCACTACTCTTCACCATTCGCTACTCTCTCCCACTCACTACTCTCCCCACTCACTACTCTCCACCGCTCACTACTCTCCCCCACTCACTACTTTCCCCCAATTACTACTATCACTGATCTCTCCCACTCACTACTCTCTCCCACTCACTACTCTCTCCCACTCACTACTCTCCCCCACTCACTACTCTACCCCACTCACTACTCTCCCCCAATTACTCTATCACTGGTCTCTCCCACTCACTACTCTCTCCCATTCACTACTCTCCCCCACTCACTACTCCCCACCACTCGCTACACTCTCCCACTCACTACTCACCCCCACCCACTACTCTCTCCCACTCACTACTCACTCTCTACTCTCTCCCACTCACTACTCTCTCCCACACACTATTCTCTCCCACTCACTACTCTCCCCCACTCACTACTCTCCACCACTCACTACTCTCCCCCACTCACTACTCTCCCCCACTTACTACTATCACTAGTCTCTCCCACTCACTACTCTCTCCCACTCACTACTCTCCGCCACTCACTACTCTCTCCCACTTACTACTCTCTCCCGCTCACTACTCTCCCCCTCTCACTACTCTCCCCCACTCACTACTCTCCCCCACTTACTACTGTCACTACCCTCTCACACTCACTAATCTCCCCCACTCACTACTCTCTCCCAGTCACTACTCTCCCCCACTCACTACTCTCCCCCACCCACTACTCTCCACCACTCACTACTCTCCACCACTCACTACTCTCTCCCACTCGCTACCGTCTCCCACTCACTACTCTCTCCCACTCACTACTGTCTCCCACTCACTAGTATTCCCACTCACTACTTTCTCCCAATCGCTACTGTCTCCCACTCACTACTCTCCCCCACTCACTACTGTTTCCCACTCACTACGGTCTCCCACTCACTACTCTCCGCCACTCACTACTCTCTCCCACTTACTACTCTCTCCCGCTCACTACTCTCCCCCACTCACTACTCTCCCCCACTTACTACTGTCACTACCCTCTCACACTCACTAATCTCCCCCACTCACTACTCTCTCCCAGTCACTAATCTCCCCCACTCACTACTCTCCCCCACTCACTACTCTCCACCACTCACTACTCTCTCCCACTCGCTACCGTCTCCCACTGACTACTCTCTCACACTCACTACTGTCTCCCACTCACTAGTATTCCCACTCACTACTTTCTCCCAATCGCTACTGTCTCCCACTCACTACTCTCCCCCACTCACGACTGTTTCCCACTCACTACGGTCTCCCACTCACTACTCTCTCCCACTCGCCACTGTCTCCCACTCACTACTCTCTCCCACTCGCGAGTGACCCACTCACTACTCTCTTCCACTCCCTACTCTCTCCCACTCGATACTGTCCACTCGATACTGTCTCCCACTCACTACTGTCTCCCACTTACTACTCTCTCCCACTCGCTACTGTCTCCCACTCACTACTCTCTCCCACTTACTACTCTCTTCCACTCACTACTCCCATTCGCTGCTGTCTCCCACTCGCTGCTGTCTCCCACTCACTACTCTCTCCCACTCGCGACTCTCTCCCACTCATTACTCTCTCCCACTCGCTACTGTCTCCCACTCACTATTCTCTCCCACTCACTACTCTCTCCCACTCGCGACTTTCTCCCACTCGCGACTCTCTCCCACTCGCTACTGTCTCCCACTCGCTAATCTCTCGCACTCACTACTCTCTCACACTCACTACTCTCTCCCACTCACTACTGTCTCCCACTCACTACTGTCTCCCACTCACTACTCTCCCCCACTCACTACTGTCTCCCACTCACTGCTCTCTCCCACTCATTACTCTCTCCCACTCGCTACTGTCTCCCACTCACTATTCTCTCCCACTCGCTACTCTCTCCCACTCATTACTCTCTCACACTCACGACTCTCTCCCACTCATTACTCTCATCCACTCGCTACTCTCTCCCACTCACTACTGTCTCCCACTCACTACTCTCTCCCACTCGCTTCTGTCTCCCGCTCGCGACTCTCTCCCACTCACTACTCTCTCCCACTCGCTACTCTCGCCCACTCATTACTCTCTCCCACTCACTACTCTCTCCCAGTCACTACTCTCCCCCACTCACTACTCTCCCCACACTCACTGCTCTCTCCCACTCACTACTCTCCCCCACTTGCTACTCTTTCCCACTCACTACTCTCTCCCACTCACTACTCTCTCCCACTCGCTACTGTCTCCCACTCACTACTCTCTCCCACTCAGTACTGTCTCCCACTCACTACTGTCTCCCACTCACTACTCTCTCCCACTCGCTACTCTCTCCCACTCACTACTCTCCCCCACTTGCTACTCTCTCCCACTCACTACTCTCTCCCACTCACTACTGTCTCCCACTCACTACTGTCTCCCACTCACTACTCTCTCCCACTCGCTACTCTCTCCCACTCACTACTCTATCCCACTCACTAGTCTCTCCCACTCACTACTCTCTCCCACTCGCTACTGTCTCCCACCCACTACTGTCTCCCACTCACTACTCTCTCCCACTCGCTGTCTCCCACTCACTACTCTCTCCCACTCAGTACTCTCTCCCATTCACTACTGTCTCCCACTCACTACTCTCTCCCACTCACGACTCTCTTCCACTCACTTCTGTCTCCCACTCACTACTCTCTCCCACTCACTACTCCCATTCGCTGCTGTCTCCCACTCGCTGCTGTCTCCCACTCGCTACTCTCTCCCACTCGCTACTGCCTCCCACTCACTACTCTCTCACACTCGCTACTGTCTCCCACTCACTACTCTCTCCCACTCGCTACTCTCTCCCACTCGCTACTGTCTCCCACTCGCTAATCTCTCCCACTCACTACTCTCTCCCACTCACTACTCTCTCCCACTCGCTACGGTCTCCCACTCACTACTGTCTCCCACTCACTACTCTCCCCCACTCGCTACTGTCTCCCACTCACTGCTCTCTCCCACTCATTACTCTCTCCCACTTGCTACTCTCTCCCACTCACTACTCTCTCCCACTCACTACTCTCTCCCACACGCTACTGTCTTCCACTCACTGCACTCTCTCCCACTCACTACTCTCTCCTACTCGCTACTGTCTCCCACTCACTACTGTCTCCCACTCACTACTCTCCCCACTCGCTACTGTCTTCCACTCACTGCTCTCTCCCACTCATTACTCTCTACCACTCGCTACTGTCTCCCACTCACTATTCTCTCCCACTCGCGACTCTCTCCCACTCATTACTCTCTCACACTCGCGACTCTCTCCCACTCATTACTCTCACCCACTCGCTACTCTCTCCCACTCACTACTGTCTCCCACTCACTGCTCTCTCCCACTTGCTACTGTCTCCCCACTCGCTACTGTCTCTCACTCACTACTCTCTCCCACTCGCTACTCTCTCCCACTCATTACTCTCTCCCACTCACTACTCTCTCCCACTCACTACTCTCTCCCACTCGCTACTGTCTCCCACTCACTACTGTCTCCCACTCACTACTCTCCCCCACTCGCTACTGTCTCCCACTCACTGCTCTCTCCCACTCATTACTCTCTCCCACTTGCTACTCTCTCCCACTCACTACTCTCTCCCACTCACTACTCTCTCCCACACACTACTGTCTTCCACTCACTGCACTCTCTCCCACTCACTACTCTCTCCTACTCGCTACTGTCTCCCACTCACTACTGTCTCCCACTCACTACTCTCCCCCACTCGCTACTGTCTCCCACTCACTATTCTCTCCCACTCGCGACTCTCTCCCACTCATTACTCTCTCACACTCGCGACTCTCTCCCACTCATTACTCTCACCCACTCGCTACTCTCTCCCACTCACTACTGTCTCCCACTCACTGCTCTCTCCCACTTGCTACTGTCTCCCCACTCGCTACTGTCTCTCACTCACTACTCTCTCCCACTCGCTACTCTCTCCCACTCATTACTCTCTCCCACTCACTACTCTCTCCCACTCACCACTCTCCCCCACTCACTACTCTCCCCACAGTCCCTACTCTCTCCCACTCACTACTCTCCCCCACTTGCTTCTCTCTCCCACTCACTACTCTCTCCCACTCACTACTCTCTCCCACTCACTACTGTCTCCCACTCACTGCTCTCTCCCACTCGCTACTGTCTCCCACTCACTACTCTCTCCCACTCGCTACTGTCTCCCACTCACTACTCTCTCCCACTCAGTACTCTCTCCCATTCACTACTGTCTCCCACTCACTACTCTCTCCCACTCTCTACTCTCTTCCTCTCACTACTGTCTCCCACTCACTACTCCCATTCGCTGTTGTCTCCCACTCGCTGCTGTCTCCCACTCACTACTCTCTCCCACTCGCAACTGTCTCTCACTCACTACTCTCTCCCACTCGCTACTGTCTCCCACTCACTACTCTCTCCCACTCGCTACTGTCTCCCACTCACTACTCTCTCCCAGTCACTACTCTCCCCCACTCACTACTCTCCCCACACTCACTGCTCTCTCCCACTCACTACTCTCCCCCACTTGCTACTCTCTCCCACTCACTACTCTCTCCCACTCACTACTCTCTCCCACTCGCTACTGTCTCCCACTCACTACTCTCTCCCACTCAGTACTGTCTCCCACTCACTACTGTCTCCCACTCACTACTCTCTCCCACTCACTACTCTCTCCCACTCACTACTGTCTCCCACTCACTACTGTCTCCCACTCACTACTCTCTCCCACTCGCTACTCTCTCCCACTCACTACTCTATCCCACTCACTAGTCTCTCCCACTCACTACTCTCTCCCACTCGCTACTGTCTCCCACCCACTACTGTCTCCCACTCACTACTCTCTCCCACTCGCTGTCTCCCACTCACTACTCTCTCCCACTCAGTACTCTCTCCCATTCACTACTGTCTCCCACTCACTACTCTCTCCCACTCACGACTCTCTTCCACTCACTTCTGTCTCCCACTCACTACTCTCTCCCACTCACTACTCCCATTCGCTGCTGTCTCCCACTCGCTGCTGTCTCCCACTCGCTACTCTCTCCCACTCGCTACTGCCTCCCACTCACTACTCTCTCACACTCGCTACTGTCTCCCACTCACTACTCTCTCCCACTCGCTACTCTCTCCCACTCGCTACTGTCTCCCACTCGCTAATCTCTCCCACTCACTACTCTCTCCCACTCACTACTCTCTCCCACTCGCTACGGTCTCCCACTCACTACTGTCTCCCACTCACTACTCTCCCCCACTCGCTACTGTCTCCCACTCACTGCTCTCTCCCGCTCATTACTCTCTCCCACTTGCTACTCTCTCCCACTCACTACTCTCTCCCACTCACTACTCTCTCCCACACGCTACTGTCTTCCACTCACTGCACTCTCTCCCACTCACTACTCTCTCCTACTCGCTACTGTCTCCCACTCACTACTGTCTCCCACTCACTACTCTCCCCACTCGCTACTGTCTTCCACTCACTGCTCTCTCCCACTCATTACTCTCTACCACTCGCTACTGTCTCCCACTCACTATTCTCTCCCACTCGCGACTCTCTCCCACTCATTACTCTCTCACACTCGCGACTCTCTCCCACTCATTACTCTCTCCCACTCACTACTCTCTCCCACTCACTGCTCTCTCCCACTTGCTACTGTCTCCCCACTCGCTACTGTCTCTCACTCACTACTCTCTCCCACTCGCTACTCTCTCCCACTCATTACTCTCTCCCACTCACTACTCTCTCCCACTCACTACTCTCTCCCACTCGCTACTGTCTCCCACTCACTACTGTCTCCCACTCACTACTCTCCCCCACTCGCTACTGTCTCCCACTCACTGCTCTCTCCCACTCATTACTCTCTCCCACTTGCTACTCTCTCCCACTCACTACTCTCTCCCACTCACTACTCTCTCCCACACACTACTGTCTTCCACTCACTGCACTCTCTCCCACTCACTACTCTCTCCTACTCGCTACTGTCTCCCACTCACTACTGTCTCCCACTCACTACTCTCCCCCACTCGCTACTGTCTCCCACTCACTATTCTCTCCCACTCGCGACTCTCTCCCACTCATTACTCTCTCACACTCGCGACTCTCTCCCACTCATTACTCTCACCCACTCGCTACTCTCTCCCACTCACTACTGTCTCCCACTCACTGCTCTCTCCCACTTGCTACTGTCTCCCCACTCGCTACTGTCTCTCACTCACTACTCTCTCCCACTCGCTACTCTCTCCCACTCATTACTCTCTCCCACTCACTACTCTCTCCCACTCACCACTCTCCCCCACTCACTACTCTCACCACAGTCCCTACTCTCTCCCACTCACTACTCTCCCCCACTTGCTTCTCTCTCCCACTCACTACTCTCTCCCACTCACTACTCTCTCCCACTCACTACTGTCTCCCACTCACTGCTCTCTCCCACTCGCTACTGTCTCCCACTCACTACTCTCTCCCACTCGCTACTGTCTCCCACTCACTACTCTCTCCCACTCAGTACTCTCTCCCATTCACTACTGTCTCCCACTCACTACTCTCTCCCACTCTCTACTCTCTTCCTCTCACTACTGTCTCCCACTCACTACTCCCATTCGCTGTTGTCTCCCACTCGCTGCTGTCTCCCACTCACTACTCTCTCCCACTCGCAACTGTCTCTCACTCACTACTCTCTCCCACTCGCTACTGTCTCCCACTCACTACTCTCTCCCACTCGCTACTGTCTCCCTCTCACTACTCTCTCCCACTCACTACAATCTCCCACTCACTACTCTCTCCCACTCGCTACTGTCTCCCACTCACTACTCTCTCCCACTCGCGACTCTCTCCCACTCGCTACTGTCTCCCACTCACTACTCTCTCTCACTCACTACTCTCTCCCACTCGCTACTGTCTCCCACTCACTACTCTCTCCCACTCACTACTGTCTCCCACTCACTACTGTCGCCCACTCACTACTCTCTCCCACTCGCTACTCTCTCCCACTCACTACTCTCCCCCACTTGCTACTCTCTCCCACTCACTACTCTCTCCCACTCACTACTGTCTCCCACTCACTACTGTCTCCCACTCACTACTCTCTCCCACTCGCTACTCTCTCCCACTCACTACTCTATCCCACTCACTAGTCTCTCCCACTCACTACTCTCTCCCACTCGCTACTGTCTCCCACCCACTACTGTCTCCCACTCACTACTCTCTCCCACTCGCTGTCTCCCACTCACTACTCTCTCCCACTCAGTACTCTCTCCCATTCACTACTGTCTCCCACTCACTACTCTCTCCCACTCACGACTCTCTTCCACTCACTTCTGTCTCCCACTCACTACTCTCTCCCACTCACTACTCCCATTCGCTGCTGTCTCCCACTCGCTGCTGTCTCCCACTCGCTACTCTCTCCCACTCGCTACTGCCTCCCACTCACTACTCTCTCACACTCGCTACTGTCTCCCACTCACTACTCTCTCCCACTCGCTACTCTCTCCCACTCGCTACTGTCTCCCACTCGCTAATCTCTCCCACTCACTACTCTCTCCCACTCACTACTCTCTCCCACTCGCTACGGTCTCCCACTCACTACTGTCTCCCACTCACTACTCTCCCCCACTCGCTACTGTCTCCCACTCACTGCTCTCTCCCACTCATTACTCTCTCCCACTTGCTACTCTCTCCCACTCACTACTCTCTCCCACTCACTACTCTCTCCCACACGCTACTGTCTTCCACTCACTGCACTCTCTCCCACTCACTACTCTCTCCTACTCGCTACTGTCTCCCACTCACTACTGTCTCCCACTCACTACTCTCCCCACTCGCTACTGTCTTCCACTCACTGCTCTCTCCCACTCATTACTCTCTACCACTCGCTACTGTCTCCCACTCACTATTCTCTCCCATTCGCGACTCTCTCCCACTCATTACTCTCTCACACTCGCGACTCTCTCCCACTCATTACTCTCACCCACTCGCTACTCTCTCCCACTCACTACTGTCTCCCACTCACTGCTCTCTCCCACTTGCTACTGTCTCCCCACTCGCTACTGTCTCTCACTCACTACTCTCTCCCACTCGCTACTCTCTCCCACTCATTACTCTCTCCCACTCACTACTCTCTCCCACTCACTACTCTCTCCCACTCGCTACTGTCTCCCACTCACTACTGTCTCCCACTCACTACTCTCCCCCACTCGCTACTGTCTCCCACTCACTGCTCTCTCCCACTCATTACTCTCTCCCACTTGCTACTCTCTCCCACTCACTACTCTCTCCCACTCACTACTCTCTCCCACACACTACTGTCTTCCACTCACTGCACTCTCTCCCACTCACTACTCTCTCCTACTCGCTACTGTCTCCCACTCACTACTGTCTCCCACTCACTACTCTCCCCCACTCGCTCCTGTCTCCCACTCACTATTCTCTCCCACTCGCGACTCTCTCCCACTCATTACTCTCTCACACTCGCGACTCTCTCCCACTCATTACTCTCACCCACTCGCTACTCTCTCCCACTCACTACTGTCTCCCACTCACTGCTCTCTCCCACTTGCTACTGTCTCCCCACTCGCTACTGTCTCTCACTCACTACTCTCTCCCACTCGCTACTCTCTCCCACTCATTACTCTCTCCCACTCACTACTCTCTCCCACTCACCACTCTCCCCCACTCACTACTCTCCCCACAGTCCCTACTCTCTCCCACTCACTACTCTCCCCCACTTGCTTCTCTCTCCCACTCACTACTCTCTCCCACTCACTACTCTCTCCCACTCACTACTGTCTCCCACTCACTGCTCTCTCCCACTCGCTACTGTCTCCCACTCACTACTCTCTCCCACTCGCTACTGTCTCCCACTCACTACTCTCTCCCACTCAGTACTCTCTCCCATTCACTACTGTCTCCCACTCACTACTCTCTCCCACTCTCTACTCTCTTCCTCTCACTACTGTCTCCCACTCACTACTCCCATTCGCTGTTGTCTCCCACTCGCTGCTGTCTCCCACTCACTACTCTCTCCCACTCGCAACTGTCTCTCACTCACTACTCTCTCCCACTCGCTACTGTCTCCCACTCACTACTCTCTCCCACTCGCTACTGTCTCCCTCTCACTACTCTCTCCCACTCACTACAATCTCCCACTCACTACTCTCTCCCACTCGCTACTGTCTCCCACTCACTACTCTCTCCCACTCGCGACTCTCTCCCACTCGCTACTGTCTCCCACTCACTACTCTCTCTCACTCACTACTCTCGCCCACTCGCGACTCTCTCCCACTCGCGACTCTCTCCCACTCATTACTCTCTCCCACTCGCAACTGTCTCCCACTCACTACTCTCTCCCACTCGCTACTCTCTCCCACTCGCTACTGTCTCCCACTCGCTAATCTCTCCCACTGACTACTCTCTCACACACACTACCCTCTCCCACTCGCTACTGTCTCCCACTCACTACTGTCTCCCACTCACTACTCTCCCCCACTCGCTATTGTCTCCCACTCACTGCTCTCTCCCACTCATTACTCTCTCCCACTCGCTACTGTCTCCCACTCACTATTCTCTCCCACTCGCGACTCTCTCCCACTCATTACTCTCACCCACTCGCTACTCTCTCCCACTCACTACTGTCTCGCACTCACTACTCTCTCCCACTTGCTACTGTCTCCCACTCACTACTCTCTCCCACTCGCTACTGTCTTCCACTCGCTACTGTCTCCCACTCACTACTCTCTCCCACTCGCTACTCTCTCCCACTCATTACTCTCTCACCCTCGCGACTCTCTCCCACTCATTACTCCCTCCCACTCACTACTGTCTCTCACTCACTGCTGTCTCCCACTCGCTACTCTCTCCCACTCACTACTCTCCCCCACTCACTACTCTCCCCACACTCACTACTCTCTTCCACTCACTACTCTCTCCCACTCGCTACTGTCTTCCACTTACTGCACTCTCCCACTCACTACTCTCTCCCAGTCACTACCGTCTCCCACACACTACTCTCTCCCACTTGCTACTCTCTCCCACTCATTACTCTCTCACACTTGCGACTCTCTCCCACTCATTACTCTCTCCCACTCGCTACTGTCTCCCACTCACTACTCTCTCCCACTCACTACTGTCCCCTACTTGCTACTCTCTCCCACGCACTACTCTCTCCCACTCACTACTCTCTCCCACTCGCTACTGTCTTCCACTCACTGCACTCTCCCACTCACTACTCTCTCCCAGTCACTACCATCTCCCACTCACTACTCTCTCCCACTCGCTACTCTCTCCCACTCATTACTCTCTCCCACTCATGACTCTCTCCCACTTGCGACTCTCCCACTCATTACTCTCTCCCACTCGCTACTGTCTCCCACTCACTACTCTCTCCCACTCACTACTTTCTCCCACTCGCTACTATCTCCCACTCACTGTTCTCTCCCACTCACTACTCTCTCCCACTTGCTGCTGTCTCCCACTCACTACCGTCTCCCACTCACTACTGTCTCGCACACGCTACTATCTCCCACTCACTACTCTCCCCCACTTGCTACTCTCTCCCACTCACTACTCTCTCCCACTCACTACTCTCTCCCACTCGCTACTGTCTCCCACTCACTACTGTCTCCCACTCACTACTCTCTCCCACTCACTACTCTCTCCCACTCGCTACTGTCTCCCACTCACTACTGTCTCCCACTCACTACTCTCTCCCACTCGCTACTCTCTCCCACTCACTACTCTATCCCACTCACTAGTCTCTCCCACTCACTACTCTCTCCCACTCGCTACTGTCTCCCACCCACTACTGTCTCCCACTCACTACTCTCTCCCACTCGCTGTCTCCCACTCACTACTCTCTCCCACTCAGTACTCTCTCCCATTCACTACTGTCTCCCACTCACTACTCTCTCCCACTCACTACTCTCTTCCACTCACTTCTGTCTCCCACTCACTACTCTCTCCCACTCACTACTCCCATTCGCTGCTGTCTCCCACTCGCTGCTGTCTCCCACTCGCTACTCTCTCCCACTCGCTACTGCCTCCCACTCACTACTCTCTCACACTCGCTACTGTCTCCCACTCACTACTCTCTCCCACTCACTACTCTCTCCCACTCGCTACTGTCTTCCACTTACTGCACTCTCCCACTCACTACTCTCTCCCAGTCACTACCGTCTCCCACACACTACTCTCTCCCACTTGCTACTCTCTCCCACTCATTACTCTCTCACACTTGCGACTCTCTCCCACTCACTACTCTCTCCCACTCCCTACTGTCTCCCACTCACTACTGTCTCCCACTCACTACTCTCTCCCACTCGCTACTCTCTCCCACTCACTACTCTATCCCACTCACTAGTCTCTCCCACTCACTACTCTCTCCCACTCGCTACTGTCTCCCACCCACTACTGTCTCCCACTCACTACTCTCTCCCACTCGCTGTCTCCCACTCACTACTCTCTCCCACTCAGTACTCTCTCCCATTCACTACTGTCTCCCACTCACTATTCTCTCCCACTCACTACTCTCTTCCACTCACTTCTGTCTCCCACTCACTACTCTCTCCCACTCACTACTCCCATTCGCTGCTGTCTCCCACTCGCTGCTGTCTCCCACTCGCTACTCTCTCCCACTCGCTACTGCCTCCCACTCACTACTCTCTCACACTCGCTACTGTCTCCCACTCACTACTCTCTCCCACTCACTACTCTCTCCCACTCGCTACTGTCTTCCACTTACTGCACTCTCCCACTCACTACTCTCTCCCAGTCACTACCGTCTCCCACACACTACTCTCTCCCACTTGCTACTCTCTCCCACTCATTACTCTCTCACACTTGCGACTCTCTCCCACTCATTACTCTCTCCCACTCGCTACTGTCTCCCACTCACTACTCTCTCCCACTCACTACTGTCCCCTACTTGCTACTCTCTCCCACGCACTACTCTCTCCCACTCACTACTCTCTCCCACTCGCTACTGTCTTCCACTCACTGCACTCTCCCACTCACTACTCTCTCCCAGTCACTACCATCTCCCACTCACTACTCTCTCCCACTCGCTACTCTCTCCCACTCATTACTCTCTCCCACTCATGACTCTCTCCCACTTGCGACTCTCCCACTCATTACTCTCTCCCACTCGCTACTGTCTCCCACTCACTACTCTCTCCCACTCACTACTTTCTCCCACTCGCTACTATCTCCCACTCACTGTTCTCTCCCACTCACTACTCTCTCCCACTTGCTGCTGTCTCCCACTCACTACCGTCTCCCACTCACTACTGTCTCGCACACGCTACTATCTCCCACTCACTACTCTCCCCCACTTGCTACTCTCTCCCACTCACTACTCTCTCCCACTCACTACTCTCTCCCACTCGCTACTGTCTCCCACTCACTACTGTCTCCCACTCACTACTCTCTCCCACTCACTACTCTCTCCCACTCGCTACTGTCTCCCACTCACTACTGTCTCCCACTCACTACTCTCTCCCACTCGCTACTCTCTCCCACTCACTACTCTATCCCACTCACTAGTCTCTCCCACTCACTACTCTCTCCCACTCGCTACTGTCTCCCACCCACTACTGTCTCCCACTCACTACTCTCTCCCACTCGCTGTCTCCCACTCACTACTCTCTCCCACTCAGTACTCTCTCCCATTCACTACTGTCTCCCACTCACTACTCTCTCCCACTCACTACTCTCTTCCACTCACTTCTGTCTCCCACTCACTACTCTCTCCCACTCACTACTCCCATTCGCTGCTGTCTCCCACTCGCTGCTGTCTCCCACTCGCTACTCTCTCCCACTCGCTACTGCCTCCCACTCACTACTCTCTCACACTCGCTACTGTCTCCCACTCACTACTCTCTCCCACTCGCTACTCTCTCCCACTCGCTACTGTCTCCCACTCGCTAATCTCTCCCACTCACTACTCTCTCCCACTCACTACTCTCTCCCACTCGCTACTGTGTCCCACTCACTACTGTCTCCCACTCACTACTCTCCCCCACTCGCTACTGTCTCCCACTCACTGCTCTCTCCCACTCATTACTCTCCCCCACTCGCTACTGTCTCCCACTCACTGCTCTCTCCCACTCATTACTCTCTCCCACTTGCTACTCTCTCCCACTCACTACTCTCTCCCACTCACTACTCTCTCCCACACGCTACTGTCTTCCACTCACTGCACTCTCTCCCACTCACTACTCTCTCCTACTCGCTACTGTCTCCCACTCACTACTGTCTCCCACTCACTACTCTCCCCACTCGCTACTGTCTTCCACTCACTGCTCTCTCCCACTCATTACTCTCTCCCACTCGCTACTGTCTCCCACTCACTATTCTCTCCCACTCGCGACTCTCTCACACTCATTACTCTCTCACACTCGTGACTCTCTCCCACTCATTACTCTCACCCACTCGCTACTCTCTCCCACTCACTACTGTCTCCCACTCACTGCTCTCTCCCACTTGCTACTGTCTCCCCACTCGCTACTGTCTCTCACTCACTACTCTCTCCCACTCGCTACTCTCTCCCACTCATTACTCTCTCCCACTCACTACTCTCTCCCACTCACTACTCTCCCCCACTCACTACTCTCCCCACAGTCCCTACTCTCTCCCACTCACTACTCTCCCCCACTTGCTTCTCTCTCCCACTCACTACTCTCTCCCACTCACTACTCTCTCCCACTCGCTACTGTCTCCCACTCACTGCTCTCTCCCACTCGCTACTGTCTCCCACTCACTACTCTCTCCCACTCGCTACTGTCTCCCACTCACTACTCTCTCCAACTCAGTACTCTCTCCCATTCACTACTGTCTCCCACTCACTACTCGCTCCCACTCACTACTCTCTTCCACTCACTACTGTCTCCCACTCACTACTCCCATTCGCTGTTGTCTCCCACTCCCTACTCTCTCCCACTCGATACTCTCTCCCACTCGCAACTGTCTCCCACTCACTACTCTCTCCCACTCGCTACTGTCTCCCACTCACTACTCTCTCCCACTCGCTACTCTCTCCCACTCACTACTCTCTCCCACTCACTACAATCTCCCACTCACTACTCTCTCCCACTCGCTACTGTCTCCCACTCACTACTCTCTCCCACTCGCGACTCTCTCCCACTCGCTACTGTCTCCCACTCACTACTCTCTCCCACTCACTACTCTCTCCCACTCGCGACTCTCTCCCACTCGTGACTCTCTCCCACTCATTACTCTCTCCCACTCGCTACTGTCTCCCACTCACTACTCTCTCCCACTCGCTACTCTCTCCCACTCGCTACTGTCTCCCACTCGCTAATCTCTCCCACTGACTACTCTCTCACACTCATTACTCTCTCCCACTCGCTACTGTCTCCCACTCACTACTGTCTCCCACTCACTACTCTCCCCCACTCGCTATTGTCTCCCACTCACTGCTCTCTCCCACTCATTACTCTCTCCCACTCGCTACTGTCTCCCACTCACTATTCTCTCCCACTCGCGACTCTCTCCCACTCATTACTCTCACCCACTCGCTACTCTCTCCCACTCACTACTGTCTCCCACTCACTACTCTCTCCCACTTGATACTGTCTTCCACTCGCTACTGTCTCCCACTCACTACTCTCTCCCACTCGCTACTCTCTCCCACCCTCGCGACTCTCCTCCACTCATTACTCCCTCCCACTCACTACTGTCTCTCACTCTCTACTGTCTCCCACTCGCTACTCTCTCCCACTCACTACTCTCCCCCACTCACTACTCTCCCCACACTCACTACTCTCTTCCACTCACTACTCTCTCCCACTCGCTACTGTCTTCCACTTACTGCACTCTCCCACTCACTACTCTCTCCCAGTCACTACCGTCTCCCACACACTACTCTCTCCCACTTGCTACTCTCTCCCACTCATTACTCTCTCACACTCGCTACTGTCTCCCACTCACTACTCTCTCCCACTCACTACTGTCCCCTACTTGCTTCTCTCTCCCACTCACTACTCTCTCCCACTCACTACTCTCTCCCACTCGCTACTGTCTCCCACTCACTGCTCTCTCCCACTCGCTACTGTCTCCCACTCACTACTCTCTCCCACTCGCTACTGTCTCCCACTCACTACTCTCTCCAACTCAGTACTCTCTCCCATTCACTACTGTCTCCCACTCACTACTCGCTCCCACTCACTACTCTCTTCCACTCACTACTGTCTCCCACTCACTACTCCCATTCGCTGTTGTCTCCCACTCCCTACTCTCTCCCACTCGATACTCTCTCCCACTCGCAACTGTCTCCCACTCACTACTCTCTCCCACTCGCTACTGTCTCCCACTC
This sequence comes from Chiloscyllium plagiosum, assembly GCF_037043375.1. Taxonomy (NCBI): domain Eukaryota; kingdom Metazoa; phylum Chordata; class Chondrichthyes; order Orectolobiformes; family Hemiscylliidae; genus Chiloscyllium; species Chiloscyllium plagiosum. The sequence continues at coordinate 17,154,690 of NW_028270175.1, read as the reverse complement.
ACTACTCTCTCCCACTCGCTACTCTCTCCCACTCACTACTCTCTCCCACTCACTACAATCTCCCACTCACTACTCTCTCCCACTCGCTACTGTCTCCCACTCACTACTCTCTCCCACTCGCGACTCTCTCCCACTCGCTACTGTCTCCCACTCACTACTCTCTCCCACTCACTACTCTCTCCCACTCGCGACTCTCTCCCACTCGTGACTCTCTCCCACTCATTACTCTCTCCCACTCGCTACTGTCTCCCACTCACTACTCTCTCCCACTCGCTACTCTCTCCCACTCGCTACTGTCTCCCACTCGCTAATCTCTCCCACTGACTACTCTCTCACACTCATTACTCTCTCCCACTCGCTACTGTCTCCCACTCACTACTGTCTCCCACTCACTACTCTCCCCCACTCGCTATTGTCTCCCACTCACTGCTCTCTCCCACTCATTACTCTCTCCCACTCGCTACTGTCTCCCACTCACTATTCTCTCCCACTCGCGACTCTCTCCCACTCATTACTCTCACCCACTCGCTACTCTCTCCCACTCACTACTGTCTCCCACTCACTACTCTCTCCCACTTGATACTGTCTTCCACTCGCTACTGTCTCCCACTCACTACTCTCTCCCACTCGCTACTCTCTCCCACCCTCGCGACTCTCCTCCACTCATTACTCCCTCCCACTCACTACTGTCTCTCACTCTCTACTGTCTCCCACTCGCTACTCTCTCCCACTCACTACTCTCCCCCACTCACTACTCTCCCCACACTCACTACTCTCTTCCACTCACTACTCTCTCCCACTCGCTACTGTCTTCCACTTACTGCACTCTCCCACTCACTACTCTCTCCCAGTCACTACCGTCTCCCACACACTACTCTCTCCCACTTGCTACTCTCTCCCACTCATTACTCTCTCACACTCGCTACTGTCTCCCACTCACTACTCTCTCCCACTCACTACTGTCCCCTACTTGCTACTCTCTCCCACGCACTACTCTCTCCCACTCGCTACTGTCTTCCACTCACTGCACTCTCCCACTCACTACTCTCTCCCAGTCACTACCGTCTCCCACTCACTACTCTCTCCCACTCGCTACTCTCTCCCACTCATTAGTCTCTCCCACTCATGACTCTCTCCCACTTGCGACTCTCCCACTCATTACTCTCTCCCACTCGCTACTGTCTCCCACTCACTACTCTCTCCCACTCACTACTTTCTCCCACTCGCTAATATTTCCCACTCACTGTTCTCTCCCACTCACTACTCTCTCCCACTTGCTGCTGTCTCCCACTCACTACCGTCTCCCACTCACTACCACTCACGACTGTCTCGCACACGCTACTATCTCCCACTCACTACTCTCTCCCACTCATTACTGTCTCCCACTCACTACTCTGTATCCAATGACACCTAACCCCAAGCTATAACCCTTGAATGTTCTTTTGATGAGCCTTTGAGACTGATTCTGAAATCTACTTCCACAACCCTCTAGCGCAGCGCAGATATGATAACATATAGATTAGATAAGCTACTATACTTTATCTGCATGTTGAAAGGGGTGTTCTGGTGATAACTTCAGTTTCAATTTCGCTCCACCTCAGACATATGTGGCAATGCATGTGAATTCAATTCCTTGAAAATGTTGCCCTCAAGACCATCCACTCTATTGCATCCACAAAACTTTGGAAAATGAGGTTTCAAATATTCATTTGATCCCTCCAAGCTGCTTGAGTAAAGGAATGACATTGGAAGGTAAATGTCAAGTTGATTCACAGAACATTGGCTTGTAATAGTGGATACAGGAAACACTGCCTGGGACGCTGTGCTTCATGTCTCACTGGACATGTTATTGAAATACAGAAAAGGCATGGCATTAATTCAGTTGATCCAGTGTGTGCCAACAGAAAAAACAGCTTTCCATTCTCATCCCACTTTCCATCTGTATTGGTAATCCTGTAGGTGAGAGCACATAGAGTTATAGACATGTACAGCACTGAAACAGATCCTTCAGTCCTACTCATCCATGCTGACCAGACATCCCAACCCAAGGCAGTCCCACCTGCCAACACCTGGCCCTTATCCCTTCAAACCCTTCCCAGTCATATACTCATCCAGATGCCTTTTAAATGTTGCAATTGCACCAGCCTCCACCACTTCCTCTGGCAGCTCATTCCATACTCGTACCACACTCTGCGTGAAAAAGTTGCCCTTCTTTTATATCTTACCCCTCTCACCCTAAATCTATGCCCTCGAGTTCCGGACTCCCCGACCACAGGGAAAAGACTTTGTCCATTTATCCTATCCATGCCCCTCATGATTTGGTAAACCTCTATAAAGTCACCCCTCAGCCTCCGATGCTCCAGGGAAATCAGCCCCAGCCTGTTCAGTCTCTCCCTGTAGCTCAAATCCTCCAATCCTGGCAATATCCTTGTAAATCTTTTCTGAACCCTTCTAAGTTTCACAACATCTTTCTGATAGGAAGGAGACCAGAACTGCATGCAATATTCCAACAGTGGCCTAACCAATGTCCTGTACAGCTGCAACATGACCTCCCAATTCTTGTACTCAAGTAAAAGAAAGCATACCAAACGCCATCTTCGTCAAGTGTATTTCTAAGTAGTTTGGAAATGTGATGTGGACTTCATCCTCTCCCATCCTTTTAGGCAGCAATTTCCTGAATGCCAGCTTCTGCAAGGTGTAAAAGAATCGCCGATACACCTTTAATCTTTTAATTGATTGCTTTACACCAGGGTTGGGGGGGTGGGGTGCATAACTCAAGGGCATAATCTTACGGTGAGAGGGGAAAGATATAAAAGAGAACTGGGAGGTAACTACTTCACACAGAGGGTGGTGTGTGTAAGGAATGAGCTGCCAGAGGAAGTGGTGAAGGCTGGTAGAATTACAACATTTAAAAGGCATCTGAATGGGTATATGAATTGGAAGGGTTTAAAGGGATATGGGCCAAATGCTGGCAAATGGGTCTAGATTAATGTAGAACATCTCGTTGACATGGACGAGTTGGACTGAAGTGTCTGTTTCCATGCTGAAAATCTCTATGACTCTATGTCCTGTGGTTACTAAACTGTCTGCTAAGGGAATTGGTCCTTCCTATAGGTTCCTCATAAGATTCTTCAATCATAATGTTTGATAATATCACTGGGTAATGGCTCTCCAACATTAATGGACCTTGATAGCAGCAAACATCTTGGTAGTGTTCCCAAATTTTACAGCCAGATTATCATCAATACCACAAGCAAATCTCTCATCAACATCCTCCGTTCTAACTGAAACAATGCCAACCTAGCCAGTCTCTTCTCAAAAGTAATATTCTCCAGTCCTGGCAACATCCTTGTAAATATCAAATCTAATTTTACTCAGCTGATCACTTCCTTCCATCAATGTAGTGATCAGAACTGTATTGTTGTCTTATCCATGGCACATAACTGAACAGTGTTATAGGATAGCCTCCATATTCTTAAATTCCATGCATCTATAATGTAGTCGTTAAATTACTAAAGATTTCTTGGTATGAGGGCATTACTGGCTTGGCTGGTATTTATCACCCATCCTGAGTTGCCCTTGTGCAAGTGGTTGTGAGCTGCCTTCTTGAACCACGGCAGCCCATGTTATAGGTAGATCAAGGCCATTCGGGGGGAGTTCCAGGATTTTGGTCCAGTGAAGAAATGGCAATATATTTCCAAATCAGGACAATGTCAGCTTGGAAGGGTACTTGCATATGCCAGTGTTCCTGAATATCTTCTACTTGTGAATCTCAGTCTCTACAACCTACTGCCATCTCAAATATTTTCTCCTTAAATTTGGTTCCAAATTATCAAAACTAATGACAAGGACATATTATAGGAACTTTTTAATGTGACATCATAGTGGTAAAATTACAGCTTCATTCCTTCTCAATCCACACAGATTGTAATAGTTGTTCACAAAAAGAAACAATTAGTTGGCATAAGTAATACATTTCTGCCCCTCTTTGAGGTACTGAATTTGTTTCTTGTCTGAGCATGGTAATTTTGTTGTTATGTTAACCCTGATATCTTCATAAGCAGTCCATTGAGATTGAAGACCACTGGGTTCAGGGATGGCTTGAGTTTAATTCAAGTATGGGGTGAAAGTGACGACTGCAGATGCTAGAGATTAGAGTTGAGAGTGTGGTGCTGGAAAAGCACAGCAGGTCAGGCAGCATCCAAGGAGCAGGAAAATTGACATTTCAGGCAAAAGCTGATTCCCGATGAAGGGCTTTTGCCCAAAACATTGATTGCCCTGCTCCTCGGATGCTGCCTGAGCTGGTGTGCTTTTCTAGCACCACACTCTTGACTTTGATCCAAGTACATTGTATGATGTGCAGGCCCTATCCAACATGGGAGGTGGCACTTGCAGAGTTGGGTAGATGAGTTGTTTGGAGACTTATGCATTCTCTCCAATGCCTCAAAACTATCCCATGCTTTTGGTGTCCTCCTGAACAGATCTTCTCCATCTTGGTTGTTCACAAAGTAGGAACTTCCAAGAACCAGTGGAGCTTTTCCTTTGCAAGGGTGCTTTGGGATATCCCTAAAGTAATTCCATTGACCTCTTGGGAATCTCTTGTCACAACTGAATTCCAGTTTCTACAGGGCATATGGTTCCAGGCATATGAATATCCCATCCAGAAGAGCTGGTTTTAAGTGACTTACATTTCGACACCATGCATTGCAAAGGTAGGGATTAACGAATATGTGGAAGAGCTTCTTTCTTTAGTGGATGAACCTGATAATATGTTACTTTCAGGCCCTGTTTCTTCATTTCAGGAATAAAATCCTGTGGCACCTGACTCTTTAGTTTTGGTGTGGAACATCTCTATCACTCCAATACTCTCCCAGATCAGTGAGAGAATTGTTCACCCTCTCCAACGTCAATGCCAATTTTGATGACTGATGTTGTTCATAAAACAGCGCAACATGCATCTATTGAGGGAAATATGGAAATTCCAATATTTTCAGCTTTACAAGCTTGTCACAACGATCTTTCAAACAGTAACAAACAGTGTGAATCTCATGAGATTGTACAATACTACAGAAAACAGATTGCTATCTGCACATGCAAGAAAATTCCACAATATCCATGCAGTACTTTCATCAATCTTCCTTGGTACTTCTTCAAAAAAGTTGAATTTAGTAAGGCACGACCACCCCTTAACAAAACCATGCTGACCATCATGATTAATCCTTGCATCTTCAAGAAACAGTCAGAAGTCACAGGGGTTATAGTCCAAAGATTTAATTGAAATCACAAGTTTTCAAAGGGTTGCTCCTTTGTCAGGTGAAGTCCACGTGGTTAAACTTGAAAGGACTCAGAAATGATTTACAAGGATATTGCTAGGATTGGAGGGTTTGAGTTACAGGGATAGCCTGACTAGGCTAGGGTTATTTTTTTTGTGGAACTCAGAGGTTGAAGAGTGACCTTATAGAGTTTTTTTAATATCATGATGGGCATGATATTAAAATTGGATGAATGGCCAAGGCTTTTTCCTTCCATTAAGGGTGTCCAAAACTACTGGGCATACGTTTAAGGTAAGTGTTAAAAGATTTAAAAGGGACCTGAGGGGCAACTTTTCTTGCAGAGGGTGGTGTGTGTATGGAACGAGCTGCCAGAGGAGGTGGTGGAGCGGGCATGTACAATTACAACGTTTAAAAGGCATCTGGATGGCTACATGAATAGGAAAGGTTTAGAGGGACATGGGCCAAATGCTGGCAAATGGGACTAGATCAGTTTAAGCTTAGAATATCTGGTTGCTGCAGATGAGTTGGACCAAAGGGTCTGTTTTCTGTAAAAATCTATGACTCAAAGTATTTGTAAGGAAACATAGAGATAGAGTTTAATAAATATATAGATAAACTTCTAAGGTAAACTCTAGTTTCTTTTAGGGAACTGTAACTTATCTTAGAAAAGATAACTGTAAGATAAACTAGCATGTCATGTCCCAGAAATCTGCTTGAAGGTTCTACATCAGACTGCTCTGTAGCCTTTCAAACATTTAGAATCTCTTAGTCATTTTTAAAAAAAAGTAACATTCAAGTCTGGCCTGAATTAGATGGAGATCAGTGAACCCAAATTAAAACAGTCGTTATAGTTTGGGGAGAGGATGCTGCTTTTGGGTTTACTTGCCAGTGGTGTGGGGAGGGCGGAGATGAAGGTGTGTGAAGACGACACGTAGCTTTTCTCCGCTGCTTTTACATGATCTCGGCAGATGGTTCAAGCCTCCAGAGCAGCTTGGGGATCATTACTGCTCAGGTTGGGGATCTTAATGTACAGTCTCATTCAAAGTTTGTCTTTGTGCAAAGGCAATGGCTGATCTCGTGGTTTTCTAACTGCACAGGGGTCTGTAGGGTGTCAGTATTTGCAGGGGTGCCCACGTCTTCTGTACTATTTCCATGGGGTTGCGCTGCGCTCCCCCTAGTTGGGAGCCAGGAGCCAGGGCTGCAGAACACACAGAAACCTTGCGTTGCGTGTGACGTCACTACGCCCACGAGGGGGTGCGTCTGACGTATGACGCAGGGCGCAGTGGGAACGGCAATGGCGGCGGATCGCACGAAGGCGGTCGGAGCTGTTCGAACGTCCCGCTCTGCACGGGATGGCTTGGACAAAAGCATCACGCTGCCGCCCGACGAGATCTTCCGCAACCTGGAGAATGCCAAGAGCTTCGCCATCGACATAGGTGAGCAGAGAACTGAGTAAGGCGGCGGTGTTGTGAGTGAGGGGCGGATGAGAAGGGGCAGGGAACTGTTTGGCCTTAGACGATTGGGAGATTAGGGGTGTGACCAATAAGGGGGCGCGATGCGCATGTGCGGCTGTTACAGCGCTCCCTGGGAGTTGTAGTTCTCAGCGCCAATGCTACTTATTGGTTCACATTTAAAATTACGGACAGCAAAAACTACGACACCCATCAGGCATTGCTGTGACTGCTCAACCGGGACAGAGAGAGCACCAATCTGTACAGGTGTTTTGCACAGCCACTGAAGTCAGAGCTGTCACCAGGTTGGCTGCATGCTATATGCTGAAATGTGACCAACCTTCAATACTCAGTTATCATCAGGCGTAATGACCTCTACCTTGCAGAGCCTGAGCACCAATCTTCAGAAACCTAAATATTATCTCCATAATAATAAACGCAAAGAACTGTGTTCGTTGAAAACCTGAAACAAAAACAAAAACAGAGTGCTGGGAAACACAGCGGGTCTTTAGCAGCATCCATACAGAGAAAACAGTTTATGTTTTGAGTCCAGTGACTCTTCATTTTTTTGACCTGCTTCAGTTCTGAAGAAGTTGGACTCAAGAAGTTAACTTTGTTTCTCTCCACAGGTGCTACTAAACCACAAATCTACACAATCTGCAGTACTTTGACTTATTTCAGCAGTAGATTGTTATTGTGGATGTAGGCTTGCTTGCTGACCTGGAAAGTTTGTTCTCAGACTATTTGTCACCATATTAGATGACATCTTCAGTGAGCTTCCAATTGAAGCACTGGTGGTGTAGCCCGCTTTCTGTTTATATGTTTGTGTTTCCTAGGGTTGGTGATGTCATTCCTGAGGTGACATCATTTCCTATGGAGATGTCATTTCCTGTGTTTTTTCTCAGGGGTGGTAAATGGGATCCAGGTCAATGTGTTTGTTGATAGAGTTCCAGTTGGAGTGCCATGCTTCTAGGAATTCTTGTGCGTGTCTCTGTCTGGCATGTCCTAGGAGAGATATGTTGTCTCTGTCAAAGTGGTGCCCTTCCTCATCCATATGTAAGGATACTAGTGAGAATGAGTCATGTCATTTTGTGGCTAGTTGATGTTCATGTATCCTGGTGGCTAGTTTTCTGCATGTTTGTCCAATATAGTGTTTGCTACAGTTCTTGCAAGGTATTTTGTGAATGACATTAGATTTGCCTGTTGTCTATATAGGGTCTTTCAAGTTCATCAGATGCTGTTTTAGTGTGTTGGTGGGTTTGTGGGCTACCATGATGCCAAGGGGTCTGCCAAGGAAACTCGAACATATGAATAGAAAGCAGGTTACACCACCAGTGCTTCATTTGGAGGCTCACTGAAGATGTTACCTAGTATGGTGATGAAAATGAACCTTCCAGCTCAGTGAACAAACCTACATCCAGAACCTCAAGCTGAACTACAAATCTTCTCAAAACTCGCTAGTAGATTGTTATTTTGCAGGGATCGTGTAGTTTTAACCTTTGCAGCCAGACGATGGGTGTGTAACACCAACAATTTGTAATTTATAGAACATGGAACATTACAGGGCAGTACAGCCCCTTCGGCCCTCGATGTTGCGCCGCACTGTCATACTAATCTGAAGCCCATCCCATCTACACTATTCCATGTAGGTCCATATGCCTGTCCAATGACGATTTAAATGCACTTAAACTTGGGGAATCTACTACCGTTGCAGGCAAAGCATTCCATACTCTTACTACTCTATAGAATGCTTATCCATTTATCTCCCACTCTTGAGCTCAATGACTTTTGTTTTGGCTTCTGGTCCAGCAGCGGCTTAATTTTCAAATATTGATATTTGTGTCCAAATCCTTTCCTTATTTTGCTCCCCCTAATTTCTGTCATCTACTCCAGATCTACAACCCTCTGAGATCTTTGTGCTCCTCCAAATTGTATCTTTCAAGTTTCACAAATTTTCTTTGTTTCACCATTTGTACAGTACAGTACATCACGGGAACAGGTCCTTTGGCCCACCAAGCCTGTGCCAATTCCCAGTCCTTATTTTGACTTGCTCCTTATTGTCCAAGTGCAGTTTCTATCCCTCTGTTCACAACCTATTCATGTGTCTATCAAGCTATGCCTTAAATATTGCTAATATGCTTGCTTCCACCACCTCCACTGGCAGTGCTTTCCAATCACCCACTACCCTCTGTATGAAAAATCTTCCTTGCATTCTCCCTAAAGTTTCCCCCTCTCCCTTGAACCTGTGCTCTTTTGTAATTAACCTTTCCACCCTATCTATGTCATAATTTTGTAGACCTCTATCAGGTCACCACTCAGTCTCTACCTTTCCAGTGAAAACAATCTGAGTTTATCCAAACTCTCCTCATAACTGAAACCCTCCATAGCAGGCAACATCCTGGTAAACCTTTTCTGCACCCTCTCGAAAGCATCCACATCCGTTTGGTAGTGTACTGACCAGAACCGCACACAATGTTCCAAATGTGACCTAACTAAAGTTTCATTCACTTGTAGCATAACTTGCCAACTTTTATATTCTGTGCCTCGGTTGATAAAGGCAGGTGTGCTGTATACCTTCTTGACCACCTTATCCACCTGTGCTGTCACTTTCAGGGATTTGTGGACCTGACTGCCTGGGTCCCTCTCTATGTCAATGCTCCAAAGGGTTCTGCCATTTATTGTACAATTTGCACCTGAATTTGGTATTCCAAAATGCATCACCTCGCGTTTGTAATCTCTCTCTTTCTTTAAGACACTCCCTAAAACTTAGTTCTGTACAAACATTTCCCTATCTGGCATATTTCTATTTGTTACTCACTATCAAGTTTTTGATAGTTGCCTGTGTGAAGTCCTCTAGAATATTTTACTAAGTTAAAGGCACTATATTCATGCAAATTGTTGGACATCCCAAGTTGCTTAAGACCTCAATGCATTTATGTTGGGCTTAATTCATTGAGGGGAAATTTGCACATAGCTGTTATTATTTCTAGATTTCATTTATTGAACAAACAAGTTGAACGCCTATCATTAAAGGAGTTTTTTTTTCCCCTGTCAATCGCTTTTCTTATTTAAAAAAAAACTGACTTTCTCCAAATATGATTCCCCTGTTGCCACTTACTATTTTGCAAAATTATATGCTAGGTATTGATCAGGGTATTATGTGGTTGGTATTTCCAGCTAATAATCAAGAGGAAAAAATACTTGAGCAGTTTTTTTTCCTCTATCTTTTCTCTAATTTCAGGATGTCAGATAATGAGCTACTGCTAGTCAGGCTGAAATTACATTACTCAGCACTGGTGAGGAACCAGATAGTATGTGGCTCAGTTACTAATGACTTACTTTCACCTGTACTATCAGAGAAGTTGGATGTTTTTGTGCAAAAAGGGAGTAGCCAGTAAACCTCTTGGGGAAAATTAATTGGATTTCAGTCTGGTTTACTCCTTAATTGCCCTTAAGAAATTCAATATTTTCCACTCTCCTGCACAGTACTTCATACTTATTTGAGTAATAGAAATGGCAAAGAATATCATGCATCATCCCATTCAAAATAGTTGAATAGTCTCCCTTATGAAATTATCAAGTCATGTGTGAATTGCCTGTGCCAACTTAAGAAAATCGACTTTGAAACCATTAAAGGACTTGTCTGCTATGAAAAGGTGAAATATTAACTGAACAGCAATCCATGATATATGCACTCATTATTAATTTAATGTTAGGACATACAGATTGCAGTTCACAGTTTTCAGGAATGGAACAAATTGATTCAATAGTACACAGATTTTCCCTTTTTTTAAATATAAGTAGAGAGACATTTGATTTGAGTTCAGCATTTAGACATTTTTGGTGTCATGAGAAATTTGTGCAAAAACATGATGTTTCAAATCCTTACATTCATTCTGGTTGGCATGAGTGGATGCAAACAGGTAGTAGCCTACCTGTAGATGAAAGGAAATGGAGAACTTTTCATCACATCAGGTACAAAATATTTCATAACTGATTGACCTGCTGTATATTTCTGTCTTTCTGGTTTGATTTGATCTTTAGCAATTTTTGTTTTTTGTTTTGCTTGGTTTCTGTGGTTGATACCATCCTTCTCCCTGACATGCTGGTTGTGGGTTGAAGGGCACACCCCAGTAATTGAGAGCTCATAATTGAGACTAATGTTTCACTGCATTGTTAAGGCTGTATTACATTGGTTGGTAATGAGGTCCTTTGGTTGAGGTGTCAAATCAAGCTCTCAACTTATTTTTGTATTGTGAATCATAGCCTAACGTTCTCAAAGTTTTTGAAGATGAGTAGGAAACAATGCCCTAACCTCAACCAAAATCAGATTGATTAAATGTTTAATGTACTGCTATTTGTGTGAGATCTGAATGTATGCAGAATCATCATGAAATTGGTCCAGATGGCTATCATTAAACATACCAAATTAAGTGTGAAGTGTCTTGAGACATTTGCAAACTATATTAAGGTACTGTACGAATTCAGGTTTGTTTTTTATTTTATCCTGAGAATAAGTGCATGGTAGTACATTTATCAATCAAAGAATGAAAAATGTAGCAGTGGGAGGATCAAGTTTGAGCAAGTGTTTGTTGTTTCTGTAACCTGTGGCTGATTCTGAGAAGGTGGTGAAGAAGCTGATGAATGGAATGAACTGAATAGCCCTTTCAAAGAACTGAGTGCGCTCCTGCACTGTAATAGGCAAGTAGATGTTTTAACCTTTAATGTGTATCAAGATGCCAAAATAAGGAAAACTCATAAAATGGACCCATATTGGTTCAATGTGTAAATTGTCTACATCATATGGTTATGACGAATCTAGATCAAGCATGTCCTAGCTTTGAACCTTAGGTTGAATTATTTAATTTCAATTTCAGCAAGGGTTGAGAGAAGTATTTAGTTTCTATGGGTGGCGAGAAAAATAACATTTTCAGTGCTATGCAGTGGTATCTCCTGGAATGTGTGTAAGCTATATAGGAATTTTGGCTTAGCTGTAACTGTCAGTCCAAACTTTGACTAAAGGGAGTTGTCTTTCAGTTCATATGTAACTGACAGTCACAAGAATGCACTCCTATTTCAGTTTACTCTTGAGCTGCCAACTGTAAGAAAGCTTTACCAATGGAGCTTGGAGGTAGAAATAAAGTACTTGATCATATTAAACCAGGGCAGGGGGTCTGGGCTCCAGGATTATTACAAGGTGAGTCAGAGTTGACTTAAATCAAAAGGGGATTTTACTGAGAGTAAACTGGATTCAAGGCCCATCTGTCCTTGTTAAAAATATGAAAAGGTGCATCACAGTGGCAGTGTACCTACCTCTTAATAAGTCAAAATCCATTTAAGTTCCATCTGCCAGGGAGATATGATAACATGTCTGAATAAATAATTTTATTAGCATCTTGTGGGGATATGATAGTGTTCTTAGACCAGAGGTTCTGGTTTTAAATCCTGCTTGTCATGGAGTTGTGTCATAACATGTCCAAACATGCTGATTAAAAATATTAAGTAAATAGAACCTTTCTGTTGGTGAGAGATATGGTAAACTAGATAAGACCAATTTAAGAAAATTGGCAAAATAATCAGCAGAGTTTTTCTGCAAACAGCAGGTTTTGATCTGCATATTCTGCCTGAAAAAATTGATGGAAGCAGATTCAACACTGACTTTCAAAGGGGAATTTGAAACTCAAAAAGGAAACAACATTGCCTGGCTTTCTGGTTACAGCATAACAGTGAGGTTATTGAGATTCTTCTTGAATTCTCTGCCCAAAGGCAGTCTCAACCCACAACATTGTGATCTCCACCATTTCCTGAAGAAGGGCTAATGCCCGAAACGTCGATTCTCCTGTTCCCTAGATGCTGCCTGACCTGCTGCGCTTTTCCAGCAACACATTTCCATCTCTGATCTCCAGCATCTGCAGACCTCACTTTCTCCTCAAAGATCTCCACCATGAGTATGGCAAGGAGATCTGTCTCAAATCCACCCCAGGGAATTAATCTGCCTGCTGTTGGCACCAATCTCATCCACATGGTCATTCAGTCAACTGAGCCAACCGCTTGCCCAAGAAATTCAGGTTGCTGTGGCATCTCCGCCTTCTACAAGCAATTAATAACCTGGAGGAAAGAATAGCGTTGAGAGAATCTCAAATTTTCTTTCATCGTTGCATGGCTAACCGGGAATCTCACCTGCTTTAACCATTGGTAGATGTGTGAAGGATTTGTAGATTGATACACAGTATGATGGCCATATTCTGAATGCACTGTCCATAACTCTTAAATCCTGGAGAGGCACTTGACCTGGAGCTTCTCGCTCAGAGGCAGGAACTATTAATCAGATAGCATTTTAGAAAAAGCTGAACTCATGATGCTTTGGTTTGAATGATTCCTCTTGGGCTATAACATTCTGTGCTTCTTCACAGTAGTAACCGAGGGACCCAGAAATGAAAAATGAGTCCAAGTTATGCACTTGAATAAGTTCTGTAAAATACTGTATATACTTGAGTAAACGTCAATGTCATGTAAAAGTCGACTCCCTATTTTTGGCCCTAATTTTCCATATATCTTGTGTAAAAGTTGACCCTGTTTCTTAACAGATTAACATTTGTGAGTCAACATATTATCCTGTACATAAATGTTAAGATGAAGAAATTAATTTTTTTGTGCTGTTATGTGTTTTGATGTATAATTCACACCAATTTGGCATGAAAGTTTAAGATACATTAGAGTCAGGTGATAACCTCCCTTTGTGTGCAGCTCTGCTGAGCTCAGTTCCCCTGTAGCGCTCATGGAATGCAGTCGTATAGCTAGTTGAGGTTTTGAAATTTCTTCTTCTTTTTGTGTAAAAATGTCCTCCAGAAAAAAGAAAAAATATACAACAACGTTTAAACTGAAAGTCATAGGACCCTACAGCACGGAGACAGGCCCTTTGGCCCACACTGGTCCATGCCAACCAAATTGACTGTCCACACTGACACCATTTCCCTGCACTTGGCCCATATCCTTCAAAATCTTTCCTTTCCACGTACTTGTCCAAGTGCCTTTTAAATATTGTTAATATACCTGCCTCAACCACTTCTGCTGGCAGCTCATTCCATACGCATACCGTCCTCTGTGTAAAAGAAGTTGCCCCTCAGGTTCCCTTTTATTCTTTTCCGTCTAAAGTTAAACTGATACCCTCTAATCCTTGATTCCTCAACCTTGGGCAAAAGACTTGAGTGTATTCACCCTATCCATGCCTCTCATGATCTTATATACCTCTATAAGGTTCCTCCTCAGTCTCTATGCTCTAAAGAAAAATGTTCTAGCTCATCCAACCTCTCCGTATAACTCAGACCATTAGGTGCAGGCAACATCCTTATAAATTTCTTCTGCACTCTTTCCAGTTTAACAACATAATTTCTGTAACAAGGTGACCAAAACTGAACACAATCGTCCAACTTTAGATTAGATTAGATTACTTTACAGTGTGGAAACAGGCCCTTCGGCCCTTCGGTCTCACCAATGTCCTGTCTAACTGCAGCATAACTTCCCAACTTCTATACTCAGTGCCCTGAGTGATGAAGGCTAGTGTGCCAAGTCGTCTTCACTGCCCTGTGTGCCTGTGACTCCACTTTCAGAGAACCATGCACTTGAACTCCAAGATCTGTCTGTTCCACTACACTCCTTAAGGCCCTACCATTCACCATGAAAATCCTACTTTGATTTGACTTTCCAAAATTCCAGACCTCGCGCTTGTCTATATTAAAGTTAATTTGCCACTTCTCGGCCCACTTCCCTAGCTGATCAAGGTCCTGCTGCAATTTCTGATAAACATCTTGACCTCACTGTTCACGATACCGCCTAGTTTAGTGTCATCAGCAAACCTACTCATCTTGCCTTGTACATTCTCAACCAAATCATTAATATAGATAACAAGGAATAATAGACCCAGCACCTACTCCACTGGGGCACTCCACTAGGGCACTCCACTAGTCACAACCTTTAGTCTGACAAGCATCCTATCCTCTGCTTTCTACCATCAAGCCAATTTTGTATCCAATTTGCCAGCTCCCTCTGGATTTCATGTGATCTAACCTTCCAAAACAGCTGTCCATGTGGAACCTTATCAAAGGCCTTACTGAAAGCCATATAGACTATGTTGATCGCCCTGCCCTTGTCAACCTTCCTGGTTACTTTATCAAAGAACTATAACAAATTTGTGAGGCACTCACAAAGACTACTCCTAACCAAACCCTACCTTTCCAAATGCATGTATATCTTATCCTTCAGAATCTTCTTAAGTAACGTACCCATCATAGATGTTAAGTTTATGTCTATAGTTTCCAGGCTTTTCTTTGTTATTGAAGTTGCAGAGAAGACAAGTAACTGTGGAGCAGCAAAGGAATTTTGTGTTTTGGAGAAATTTGTGAGAGACTGGAGAAAGATATCGAACTAACTTTAGGCATTGCCGAAACAAAAGTGCCAACAGAAATAAACCTAGCAAGTGGCCACAATTGGGGAAAAATGTTGCTGAGTGGGAACTGAAAAATTGTCAAAATGGAAAATGTGTTAGTCGTGAAGCCATCCAAATCCATGCTTGAAACTAATTGAAGAAGGATGGAATTTCGGGTTTAAGGCAAGTGCTTGGTGGTGCACAAGGTTCATGAGAAGGCATGACTTACTACTTTGGTAGAGAACTAAGATTACACAAAAAGCTGCCTATTGAACGAGAAGATAAGATATTACAATTTCACCAGTTTATAATTGGAAGTCAGCAGAAGGAATGCTGCAAATGATACGGTATTTTGGAGTGTAACATGAATTTCAGCCCACAAAAGTAGTATCCATGTAATAGTCAATCCCATAAATTTAACCTTAAGAAATAATCTAAACATTTTGACTTTTACATGATAATACATGTTAGATGAGTCAGCAGGTCCTAGGTTTGAGAAATGGCCTTTTCTGATTTTGATCTCTGAGTCTGCGTAGGAATGGAGCAACAGGAGTTGAAATGCAATTGGGATCAATATGTCTGGATTAGGAAGGGGCAAGTGCATCCTCTGGTCATATTCAGTGATTCCCCTTGAAAGGTATGCACAATGAATGAGGGCTGGGTTCGCATGTAAGAATTGCAAAAATCCCATCTATGTGACATGTGAAGAATGGACAAAACTTCAAATTCCAGCTACAATTGGCACCACTTGGTATGGAGTGAGAATTTCCTTTTATTAAAAGAGTGCTATTGCAGCTTGAGTGGCATTGACAGGTCAAGATGTTTGCCTGACTGACTTTGTCACTGAAAATGATTTGTCAGAAGTATGTTGGGCACAACCTATCCCAAAATAAAGTTAATACCTGCTTCTGTACTCTTCTGATTCTCACGGGAATTTTTTTTTATCAGTTTGGTACTTGTTACAACTCTGGGTAAACCCTCCTGCTTAATTTAAGCCAGCAACACAGAAAGTATTTATACCATGCAGTAATCTGAAAGTTCAAGAGGTCAAGAACAATATAAAGTAAACAATAACAAATATAATTCTTAAAAGTATAACAGAGAATAATTAACTAACAACTATTTACAACTCCTTCCTCTAACCTATCTTTTACCTTCCATCTTCTACAATAAAACCCCCCGATTAAGATTTATAAAACAAACTTCAAATCTGTTTTTGTCTCCAGGCAACCATCTACACTAACGGCTGGACCAAAAGGTTTCATTATATGTTTTTTCAGAACACTTGGTGCTGTCAGGTAGTTCTATTGCTTTTAACTCTCTGAAAGGTACATTACGCCCACATCTTCATAACAGTGCTAGAGGTGACAGCTTTCACAGGACCATTTGTGATATGTTATTCTCAATGAAGTGGAAAAAATGAGTATTATTTACTTGAAATACTAGTTAAAAATAGATTCATCGTAGACATTACTGGCAAAGTGTTTAAAGGATTCGCTGTGAGCTGCGTCCTATTATTCTGAGCTTACTGGGGCTTTGTGTGAAGGAGCAGATTATTGTACACTTGGTTTACCTGAATGTATCTATGTACATGCCAATTTAAGTTATAGTGTCATGGACTCATACAGCATGGAAACAGACCCTTCAGTCCAAATTGTCCACTCTGTGATCATGGTTCCAAACCAAACTAGTCCCACTTGCCTGCATTTGGGTCATATCTCTCCAAACCTTTTCTTATTCATGAACTTATTCAAATGTCTTTTAAATGTTGTAATTGTACCTGCATCCACCACTTCCTCTGGCAGTCCATTCCATGTATGAGCCACACTGCCCCTCGTGTCCTTTTTAAATCTTTCTCCTGTTACCTTAACAATATGCCCCCTAGTTTTGAATTTCCCTGCCCGAGGAAAAAGACCCTTGCTATTCACCTGACCAATCCCCTTCATGATTTTATAAACATCTATAAGGTCACCCCCTCAACCTCTCATGCTCCAATGAAAACAGTCCCAGCCTGTCTTTATTACTTAAGCCCTCCATTCCCAGGAACAACCTTGTATTTATTTAATCAATACTTGCTTCTCATGGCTTTCTTTTAGACCAGTTCTCTGCTAACTCCTGACACTCTCCTCACCACTTGTCACTCTAGCAGAAATATTAGAATGCAGGAAATTCAAAGTTAATCATGAGAAACAACAGAATGATAAAATGTATACCATTTGAGCATGGTCTACTTTATAGTTTGCATGTCTTGAGCAGGAACCAGATTGGTCACATGTCTTTGGTAGGCGCTTGTGGTAATCTGGCTACACTTCCATTGTCTGGATGCTTTTCCCATGAATGGGATTGTAGGTAAAACAAAAGTTTTGGGATGCTTTCACCTGTCCCTCCAACAGTAAATGACAGAGTGCAGAAGTACAAAAAAGAATGGCTTCAGCAGCTGCAGCTCTCTGCTTCCACGAGAGGTCTGATAATAAAATAAAAATGATGGGTTGGTATGTAGCTTAATGTTCCTGTTCAGGAGAGATAAGAGTGCCGAACAGTAAAAGTATGAATTTAGCTCTTTCAAACTTGCTCGTCAAGAGCATTTTGAGCCAATAATCCCAGCTAAATTACCAGTGGTTACAAACCTATCAAAGCATAGGGGTTTGGAGCAGTTTGAGCTGGTAAATTCAGAGCTGCAGGATGTTGAGTCATATTGGCACAAATCTGATTTTCTTGCATGTTGGCACAAAGTTTCTGCTTTTAGAGTTGTTTCTCTTTTGCGGTGCCTGAGCTGCCATGTTAAATATTGTAAACAGAGCCAGAATAATGTATTTTGTTAACAGGTGGATCCTTGACAAAGCTGGCCTACTATTCAACAGTGCAGCACAAAGTTGCTAAAGTGCGATCTTTCGATCATTATGGTAAAGTAAGTATGACATGTAACAAAGCAACTTCTGTTTATAAAGTGTCTTTAACAAAACATCGCAACATTTTTCAATATTTCATAATTCGAAATGGCATTGAACTATACAGTCTATACAATTGGGCAGATGGCAGAAAACATGGTCAATAAGGTAGGTTTTAAAGGAAGAAAGATTCATATCCTCACTGGTGGAGCAATTTACATCAAGAATGTTTATAAGTCTAGATTTAGAGGAGTGCAGAGAAGATTTGGGCCTGGAACCATTATAGGACTGCAAGCCCAAAGATGATGCATGAATGGTACTTTGCGTGAGCAGCAAAGTTTTGGATAACATCAAATTTACAGAGGTTCGAATATGTGAGACTGGCTAGGAATGCATTGAAATTGTCAAGACTAGAGGTAACAAAGACCTATGCAAGAGTTGCATTAGCAGATGAGCTGACAAAGTCACAATGAGGAATGATTTGGAAGTGGAAAGAGGTTGTGTTGATGATGGATGATGAATGGAAAGTTCAGTTCAGACACATATAGGATATCAAGTTTGCGAGCTACCTGATTCAGCTTGAGGCAATAAGCAGGTGTGGGTTGGAGTCAGTAACTAGCGAATAGAGTTTGTGGCAAGGTCCAAAAACAATGGCTTGGGTCTTCCAAGTTATGGTGAGAAGAAAATCTGCCACTTCTGGGATGGGAT
This sequence comes from Chiloscyllium plagiosum, assembly GCF_037043375.1. Lineage (NCBI taxonomy): Eukaryota > Metazoa > Chordata > Chondrichthyes > Orectolobiformes > Hemiscylliidae > Chiloscyllium > Chiloscyllium plagiosum. The sequence continues at coordinate 17,135,945 of NW_028270175.1, read as the reverse complement.
GTTGTAAAACACTGAGGCTGTGGAGGGATCGAGGGATGGTGTCAGGGTGGAATTGGGTTTCATCAGCATACATGTGAAACTTGATGAAAATGGTTCACAAGTCGAAGAGAACAATTGTCTTTGCAAGTCCAACAGTAAAGAGCTATTTTCAAAAACAATTGTTTCCCATGTGATGATAAACAGGACAGTTGATTTACATTATTCATTGGTAAAAAGAATTAACTTTTTAAGTCATTACTTTTCAATCCTATTTTAAATTTTTAAATCTAGGCAACTCTTATGACGTGTCATTGGGTTAGGTTTTTATTTATCAAATTGTATTATATATCTCCTAGAAATCATGGTTTTCCACAGCATTTGTTTCAGATCATGCTCCTGTATTAATGTTTTTCAAAGGTCCCTGATGATGAACCATTGTATGAGATCTCAGTTCAGGAAGAAATCACTGCCCGACTTCATTTTGTTAAATTTGAAAACGCTTATATAGAAACATGTCTGGACTTCATCAAAGCACACCTGGTGAACACAGAGACCAAAGTGATTAAAGCTACAGGAGGTGGTGCTCACAAATTCAAGAATCTCATTGAGAAAAAGCTGGGACTAAAGTAAGTGAAAGCTTAAAACAAGACTCCAAACAAATCTTTCTTGTCTTCTGGGCATAGTGGAAAACTCGACTATGGCACCACAGCATTAGAGATGCTGTCTTTTAGAAGACTTGTTAAACCAAAGCTCAGTTTTTAATCTCAGGCAAAATTTAAAAAATTCCCAAAGTGCTTTCTTGAAGAAGAGAAAAGGAGTTCTCCATGCTGTCTTTACCAATGTTCATTGTTCAGCTGATTTCTGTAAAAGTAGAAAAGTGTGGCGGTGGAAAAGCATAGCAGGTCAGTCTGCATCCGAGGAGCAGAAGGGTTGATGTTTTGGACATGAGCCCTTCATCAGGATTGTGGAGGTGGAAGGGGACTGAAAGATAAATAGAGCTTCAACATTCCTGATGAAGGGCTTATGCCGGAAATGTCAACTGTCTGGCTGTTCTGATGTTGCCTGACCTGTGCTTTTCCAGCGTCAAATTTTTCGACTCTGACTCTCCAGCATCTGCAGTCCTCACTTTATCCCAATCTCTGTAACACATAATTTCTGTTCTTCTCATTTCTAGCTGTGGACTCCTCTGTGCACATTAGCTGCCGCATTTCATACATTCTATCATTGATCACACTTCCAAACAACGTTATTCACTGTAAAACTCTTTTGCAATGTGCTGAAGTCATGAAACATGCTATATAATTGTGTTTCTTTTATTTCCTTCCTGTTTACAATTTGTGATTATACCTGCTACAATTCTATTTTTTTTAAATTCTTGAAATAGAACTCAAATGTTTGTTCAGTATCTTCTATTTCAATAGGCCATATGTTTTACCTCTGAGTCTGTCAATTGTGAATTAAGTGGTTTTGGTGCACTGCAAGAGAAGTCTTCTCTGGTTATCCTTTGAGTTATTCACTGTATTGTTATTTACATTTCTGAAGTAAATGTCCAGACATACCACTTGCCTTCCTTTGTGAGGCAACAGCATTAAAACCTTTCATATTTTGCTAAATCATATGTTAGTAAGTGACCTTTGGATATTGGCTTATGTTAATAGCACTTATTCAGCCTACTGCTGGGTCAGTAGCATATTCAGATTAGATGCAACTCAAAACTATTGAAATGTGTTGTGTACTTAAATATTACTTCCTACCAATTTATTTTTTCCATCACCTAAGATATTGGTTATGAATCTGAGACTATATATTTCTTGTATTTTTATAATCTGTAAGAAAGAAAATTGCATCTGTATATAGTTCCACTTAACTCTCTTCTAAACCCCCAGGTCTACATTTATAATGAAGATTGTTCAAATAAATTTGTTCAATAATTACACTCTCCAGCCTATTGTGTTGTAGCACCCTAACTTATTGCTAGAGATAATTGCAGTGCAAAGCTTACCATGCCATTGTAAATTCAGCTATTGGAATTTGTGTTAGAAGTAAGAAAGGTAGGCAGTGTGATTTTGAAAAGGACTTTGAACCAGGTTTGGTCTGATTTTCCCTACCTGTAACCACTTCGCCTGAATGTTATTTTGATCTTAATCTTGTCTGCAACATTGTAGGAGATTGGTATATTAAAACTGTCTTGTCAAATATGCGTTACTTATGTGTCTTATTTGAGAGTGCTTTGAATGAAGGAAGTTTTCAGAAAAACAAAATTCTGAAATTAGGATGGCAACAGTCTATTAGGTAGCGTCATTGTGAATGTATTAACTGTTTGCTTAACAGCAGCAAATTTCAAAATTGATTTATGTATACTTCCACTTTTTAACTAATAACATTTCAACTTTATATAATACAAAGAATGTATAGCATATAGTGAGAGTATTTGACCCAACTGAACTATGCCAGTGTTTATGTTCCTCCTCTCACCCTATTTCATTTTTTACTTTCCATAATTTAACCCCATCGATATATCCTTATTTGTTTCACTCTCGGCAACTTATCTACCTTACACCTAAAAATGCATCCATGCTATATGCTGAGCTACTACATTTGATAATGATTTCCACATTCCAAACGCATTCTGGATAAAGGAGTATCTCCTCCATTCCTTATTGGATTTATTAATGGTGCCTAGTTTTGGTCTTCCATGTGTGGAATTCTTTTTTGTATGTCTAACTTAAACTCCGTGGTTTTAAAAGGTCTATTAAGTCACCCTTTGAGCTTTTTTTTTGAGAAGAAGAATTCTTTCCTTTTAAACTACATCCTTTCTTTGATTGTGAGGATTGCTAAAGGACATTTGCTGAGATATGATCAATTATTTCACTACCTTCTGTCTTGTCTCACGCATATTTAAGACAATCATTTGGAATTTAAGGAGAAGCTGTCTTCAGTTGAAACACCTATTTTAACACTGAAGTTGGAATACCTGGTATGTCTGCTTGATCTTAGCAATTGCAGTTTTTTAAATTAAAAAAAAAGCTTAAATCAAGCAATTCATCCTGAGCAGTCAACAACGGCCTAAAGAACTGTTAAACTCTTGATCTCATCCAGCAATTATTTAACTATAATTGGACTCTGATGAGCAGTATAATCTGAAATAAATTTTAGAATCTGAATAATCCACGACAAAGCTTCTGCTGATATAAAACACTGACTTGTTGTAAGTATCCTAGCAGAGAAGTCCTGAGCGTTGGCAGCCAATTTGAAGCTAACAAGTTCTTCATTGCTTGATAGCACAATTAGCAGATGCTTACTGTCATTAATAACGTCCCCAGGATTGCTGAGGGACCGAGCTCACAACTGTGTTGGAGTGAATATCCGGGTGGGATTGTAGTAGAGCAGATTGGCACCAGAGCTGACCTTCAATGGGCTTCAGGCTTTCCCATAATGAACTTAGTTGGAGCAGTGACAGGAAGGCAGTGGAGTTCCCATTCTTCTGCCACCATCCTGCCTGATTAAGTGTCCCCCACCCCCCCCAGCAGTTTTTTGAAGAAATTACCAAAAAGATTGATGAAGGCAGAGCAGTAGACGTTGTCTACATGGACTTCAGTAAAGCCTTTGATGACAAGATTCCATGTGGGAGACTAATCAGTAAAGTTAGGTCACATGGATTTCATGGAGAGCTTGCCAATTGGATGCAAAATTGGCTTGACATGGTTTGCACTGTGCAAGAGAATTCATTGCTGCTTTGATTTTTTAAATGCAGTGCTCTTCATACTGAGGGCAGTACAGTATGTTAGCTTCAGGAGCTTCTTAAATTGGTTACTTTTATGATGAGGCAGGCTATATGGCTAGTGCTTAACAGTTGAGATTTTATTTTGATAGTCTATATAATGCTGTTGCCTTATTGATGTGATTCTTTGTACTTTGGCTTTTCAACTGAGTAAGACTAACATTTTCTTTTAATTTATTTGCAGGGTGGATAAGGAAGATGAAATGACTTGCCTAATAAAGGGTTGCAACTTTGTGCTGCGAAATATTCCACATGAAGCCTTTGTGTACGTGAAGCATGCAGATCCTGAATTCCGCTTTCAGACAACGCACCCAGATATCTTTCCCTACCTGCTGGTGAACATTGGGTCAGGAGTATCTATAGTTAGGGTAAGGAGGATTTATTTCAAATTGTTTTATCATTGACTGTCTAAGTGCAACATGTCCACATTGGGTCTTGCCTTTTTTAAGGAGTGAAAGGATGCTTTCCAGTAGCTTAATCAATATTATAAAATGATACACCTCTACAATGACCTAATCTCTCTCTTTTCCTCTTAATTACTTTCTTTTATCAATTAACCTTCAGAACTGAGCTGGCATAGGTAATTGTGCAGAATTATGGCAGATATTCCTTTGTCTCATACCTTTCTGCCCTGAGCCTGTCAGAGCACTGACTGTTCTTTGGGAATGGTTACCTTTGGGAGCAAGCAGCCTCATAGTGCCTTGCCAAAGTGGTAATTTCTTAAGCTCTCAGATAATAGAGTCAGCCAGCTATTATATATAAAGAACACCATGGTAAACCCAATTCTGCCCTCACCACGATACATGTCCATCAGGCTGGAATCAGAAAGGCTAGATGTGGCATTCAATGAATATGCTGACTAAGATCAGCTAATTTATCCTTTCAAAATACAAATCTTAAATAAGGGACTGTTGACTTTTTTCAAAATTAAAACCTGCTTTCTTCTGTGATGGAGACAATGGAGGAAGGTTTCCAAATTTTAAGCTTTCATTGAAATTACTGGTTTACTTAATACTCAAAAAAGACTTATGGTTATGTATCACATTTTGATATCTCTCAAAGGGGTTAGAAGCCTTGAATTGTATAACAAACTGTTTATTTTAATTCTTCTCATCCACCCAGGTCGAGTCTGAAGACCAATTTGAGCGGATTGGAGGAAGCTCAATAGGAGGTGGTACGTTCTGGGGGCTTGGAGCATTGCTGACAAAAACAAAGGTGGTCATTTTGTCCCAATCTCTTCCCTACCTTTTGATTTTATAGATTCTGTGCTCATCACATGTCTATCTGAGATCAGGAGTATGGGTTTGAAACAGTCTTCAAGCATCAGCGATTCAGGCCTCTAGTCAGGTATTTAGAAGCTTGGCATGTCTACTTCCTCTCCATAAGCATAAAGCCAAGTACAAGGCTGATATTTATATTGCACCTTTCATGACCTGTGACTTCCAAAAAGCTTTTTGAAGTATAACTTTAATGGATGATGTGCGCAGATAGGCTGCCAATCTAGAAATATTCATTGAAAGATGCCCATTGACTAGTAAAGCAGAAATAAGAAGGGATGGAGGCAGAAAAAAGGAAATTTACTGGCCAAATTTACTGGTCTATTGTGAGCAAGGTGTTAGAAGTGATAATTAAAGAGATTGTACTGTGCATTTTGAAAAAAAGATCAAGGTAATCTGAATGAGTCAGCATGGCTTTGTCAAAGGGAAAAGCATCTAACCATATTTTTGGAGTTCTTTGAAGGAGTAACATGCATTCTGAATAAAGGGGAGCTTTTAGATTTTCTGTACTTGGCTTTCCAGAAGGCATTTGCAAGGTGCTGTATCAAAGCTTATTGTGGAAAATAAAAGCTCATGTTATTGGGGTAACTTATTAGCATGGATAGCAGATTAACTGGGTGGTATAAAGCAGAATATGAATAAATGGGTTTTTGTCTGATTGACAAGATGTGACAAATGGTATCTTGTTGGTATCTGTGCTGTGGCCTCAACTTATTACAATTTACACACATGATTTAGATGAGGGTGATGAAGGCATGATAACTAAATTTGCGGATGATGCCAAGGTAGGTAGCAAAATATATTTTAAGGAAGCCATAATCTGGTTGCAGGTGGGTATGGTTGAGTGACTGAACAGAAATCTGACAAATGGAGTATAATGTGAGAAAGTGTGAGATTGTTCACTCTGTCAGGAAAAACTATAAGAACAGAATATAACTCGAGTAGAGAACCACTACTGAATTCCAAAGTACGGAGAGATTTGGAAGGATTCGTGTTCTTGTGCAGGAGTCACAAAACTTTAGTATGTAGGTACAATATGTAATCAAGGAGGCCAGTAGCATGGTATAATTTACTACGAAACGAATTAAACATAAAAGTAAGGATGTTATGCTTCAATTATACAGGACACTGGTGAGACCGCATCTCTTATACTGTGTGCAGTTTTGGTCTCAATCTAGTAAGCCACCTCTGAACTGCCTCCAATGCAATGGGGGCATAGATGAGGTGAGTAGCCAAGATTTTTTTACCAAGGGTAGCGGAGTCCTAAACTCAATACTAATTTCTATTTTAAATTGACCTTGACTAAATAGGGAAAGCCTTATTTTTGGCAGCGAGAGTAGAAAAAAGCCCCTGACTATCCAACCTCTTTATGCATGTCATAATTTGGTAGACCTACATTGGTCACCTCTCAGCGTCCGTCTTTCCAGTGAAAACAATCTGAGTTTATCCAATCTTTCCTTATAACTAAAAGCCTCCCGACCAGACAACATCCTGATAAAACTTCTCGGCACCCCCTCCAAACAATCCACATCTTTCTGGTATTGTGGCAACCAGAAATGCAAACAGTATTCCACATGTGGCCTAACTGAAGTTTTATACAGTTGTTACATAACTTGCCAACTTTAATAATCAGTGCTCTGGCCAATGAAGGCAAGTGTTCTGTATGCCTTCTCGACCACCTTACCCATTTGTGTTGCTGCTTTCAGGGACCTATGGACTTGAACGCCCAGATCACACTGTATTTCAGTGCACCTAAAGGTGCTGCCATTATTATATAATTCGCACCTGAATTTGATCATCTAAAATATGTCACCTCGCATTTGTCCAGATTACTCTCAATCTGCTATTTCTCTGCCCAGATCTGCAACCTATCTATATCCTGCTGTATTCTTTGACAGTCTTCCTCATTATTTGCAACTCTGTCAAATTTGGTGTCATCCACAAACTTACTAATCAGACCAACCATATTTTCCTTCAAATCATTTATACATATTACAAACAACCAAGGTCCTAGCATTGATCCCTGCGGAACACCACTAATTACTGATCTCCATTCTGACAAGCACTGCTCCACTGCTACACCCTGTCTTCGATAACCAAGCCAGTTTTGTATCCACCTAGCCAGCTCACCCAGGATTCCATCAAACTCTACCTTTTGTACATGCCAGGAGGTACCTTATCAAATGCCTTACCACAGTCCATGTAGACACCATCCACTACCCTTCCCTCATCAATCATTCTTGTCACCTCCTCAGAAAACCCAATCATGTTGGTGAGACATGACCTGACCAGCACAAACCCATGCTGTCTAACACTAACAAGTCCATTTGCTTCCAAATATGAGTAAATCCTATCTCTCAGTATCTTCCTCAATAGCTTCCCCAATAATGATGTCAGGCTTGCTGGCCTGTAATTACCTGGCTTCTCTGTTTCCTTTCCTAAGCAAAGGGACAACATTTAGCCATTCCTTAGTCCCGTGGAACCTTGCCTGATGTCAAAGAGGATACAAAGGTATGTGTTAAGGCCTTAGCGCTTTCCTCTCTTTCCTCTCACAGTATCCAGGGATAAATCCTATTTGGCCCTGGGGACTTGTCTACTTAATACATTTCAAGACAACCAACACTTCCTCCTTCATTATGTTGACTAGCCTGTAATTATTCACACATTTTTCCATAACCTCAACATCCGTCACGTTCGGATTGCTATTCTCTTTGGTGAATAGCAATGCAAAGTACTTGTTCAGGATCTTGCCTATTTCCTGTGGCTTCACACTTAACCTCTCTCCTTTACGCTATCCCTAGCTACCCTCTTGCTTTTAATATATTTATAAAATGCCTTGGAATTCTCCTTAATCTTGCTGGCCAAGGACAATTCATAGCCCCATTTAGCCCTCCTAACTTTTACCCTGTTTGAGCTCCTTACTTTCTCCATGTTCTTCAAGGACTTCGTCATTTTTTAGTTGCCTAAACCTTAGGCATGCTTCCTTTTTTTTCAACTAAGCTGATAATTTTCCGTGTCCTCCAAGGTTCCTGAATGCTGTCATTCCTGTCCTTCATTTTCACAGGAACATGCCTGTCCTGCACTTTAATTGACTGGTCTTTAAAAGACCCCATCATGTCAAATGTAGATTTACTTTCAAACAACCACTTCCAATCTGCATTCTCCAATTCTTGCCTAATTCGGTTGGCACTCCCTCGGTTTAAAGTTTTCATCTGAGGTCTGCTCTAGTCCTTCTCGGTAAGTATCTGAAAACGTATGGAATTAGAACAAGGATAAAGAACAAAGGACAATGCTGTACCTATAATGCCTTGGTACAAGATCCCTCAACACAGCTGTGACCTCCCTCAACACAGCTGTGACCTGCTCCCTAACCAGTAATGTAGCTCCCCACATCTTTTGCTTTCTCCTCTGCCTCTTCTAAAACATCGATATCCCGGAACATGAAGCTGCTAATCCTGTCCCTCTTTCAACCACATTTTACTGTACTCATGTGATTACATGTGCCAGTAAACCCAATTCAGTTCAATAGAACATGTATGTTTAAGGTGAGTGGGGGAAGATTTAAAAGGGACCTGAGGGGCAACATTTTCACATAGAGTATAGTGCATGTATGGAAGGAGCTCCCAGAGGAAGTGGTAGAAGATGTTACAATTACAGAGGAATCTCGATTATCCGAACGAGATGGGTGGGCACTATTTCATACGGATAATTGATTATTCAGTTAATTGATTCAATGCCTCTTCTCTGGGACTCTGAGTTTTCAGAAATTTCCTTTTCCCTCGCTCTGCCTGCCTTGCTCCCTCTCTCTGCCTCAGGGTTTGTTTCTGAGCATACTCACTCTTGTGTGTAAGGCACTTGCAGCAGTGCTGTAGACCCCACCCCAAATCAATTCAGTGGGATTGACTCAGTGAGTACTTGCTATGTCTCCGTCCCTCCCAACCAACCCTGCTCCCCCTGTCCAAACTCCCCAACCCCTCCTGCTCCCCTCAACACCATCCAACACTGCCCCCCTGTTTGCTCCCCGAACCTCTTCCAACCCGGCTCTTCAGTGTGCCCCCCCCCCAACCTCATCCACCTGGCCACCCCCCCAATCTGACCCCACCCCACCTTTGCCCCCATTCCCGTCCAACCCTGTCCTTCCCACCTCTTGTCTAACCCCACTCTACCTCCGCCCCCCCCGCCCCCAACCCTGCCACACGACTGACCCTCAAACCCATCCAACCCCGCCCCCTGTCCGCCTCTGACCGACCCCATCCTCACCCACCATCCACACCCCCAACAATCCCCCCCTTCCCGGGACAGACAGACTGGACACCAACAGTAGGACTGCTGCTGCCTTTGGACAGTGAGTCTTCAAATAGCAAACGCACACAATGTTTTACTGCAACTGTTTCTGCAAAGTTCCACCTTTGCCCTGTCCAGGACAATGTTGGAGTGATTATCTGGGGAAGGGGGGGGGGGGTTCAAGGTACATGCCTGCGTAGAACTTCAGGGAAGGTGTGGGGAGAGAGAGAGGGGGTGGGCAGTCAGTCATTTGAAGACAGTGCCTGGGCTGCCATTGATGTCCAGGACTGCTCTCGGCAGCAAATCAGTAAGCCAAGTTCATTTTTAATCATTGTAAACAAAAAGCGCAATCAGTGTTGAAAACACCTCTTTGATGTAATGTTTCTATCGGCACCATGAGATCTCCTTCAGATAATCCGATATTTGGATAATTGATATTTGGTTAATTGAGATTCCTCTGTACAACATTTAAAAGACAATTGGGTAGGCATATGAATAGGAAATGTTTAGAGGGATATGGGCCAAATGCAAGCAAGCAAGACTAGTTCAGTTGAGGATATCTGGTCAGCATGGATGGGTTGGACCGAAAGGTCTGATTCTGTGCTGTATGACTTTGACTCAGTCCTAAAGTTTGGCCACAGCATTGATGATGGCAATTGTCCTTTTCTGTTGTGGTTTCCAGTTAATATTGCTGTCATTCTTTATTAATTGCTTTACTTCTTATTCAGAACATTTCCCCCGGCCCAAAGTTGCAAACCTAGGGAAAATAAAAATGATGATAAAGTTTAATCCCAGTTTCTCTTGAGCGAATTGATCTTTATTGCATGGTGGAGTAGGGGTGTTATAATTGACTTCTGTTAACTGATCTACAAGAACAGAATTAACCATTGTTTCTGCTCTTATTTATTATTCATTCAACTCAGTACAGATGGGGGGAGGCCAGGAAAAGAGCGATGACACTGTCTGTTCCTGTTAAAACATGGATATGTGACTAAGGTGTTTGAAGGGAAACTGGCATTTAGGTTTCATGAAGGAATCAGTGAAGGAGTAGGCTAAGCAAAAGGAACACTCAGATGACATAAATCACAATTTTAAGTTCAATTTTATTTCCTTGAGTTTCTTTTTATATCCCTAACTGTACGCAGCAATTAGAAACCAAAGGGCTGTAATATGCTTATTATTTATGATTCATTGCATTTTAAGTTATAAAGGCAATTTTCTGCATTATCATGTCTAGACTTATGCCCAAAAGGCTAACCTAATTTGTGTATGGCTTACTTTAACTTTTATTCTCTTCATACAGCGATTTGATGAATTATTGCAACTTGCTTCAAAAGGGCAGCACACAAATGTGGATATGTTAGTTCGTGACATTTACGGTGGGGCATATGAATCCTTTGGGCTGACTGGAGATCTTATTGCCAGTAGCTTTGGAAAATCTGCCACTACTGATAAAGGTAGGTACATCTTATTCAGTTGCCACGTCTTGAATCCTGTTTGGCCAGAGGCAGTTTCTTGTAATAACCTTTTATAGATAACGATCGTAATAATTATTGCTGCTTTATGATCCTACCCATTAGCACTACCATTGTACACTCTCATAAACAACAATAGAATGCAAAATCATATCTTAAGCTTCATTTTACATATATGATGATTGATGTTGGAATTAATGTATTGCCATCACTTTTAAGTTTTAAATACATTAAGATGGGAGATGTTAGTGCTGGAATACCTCCTATTTTAGTACATGTTGTTTCATTCAAAGTAAAACATCTTCACTCTTTCACTGAACAACGTTTAAAGTCCAAGCGAAGAACCATGTTCATCTTCTGCACCAGTGTGACATCATCCGTTACTAGTAACTTTTGACACCCCTTGGCCAAATTGCTAATTGGACCGAAGGGTCTGTTTCCGTGCTATACATCTCTATTACTCTATGACTCTAATTGAATTAGGTGTGTTGCATCACTGAAATTAATTGTTTTTTTTTGTGCGGGAATTCAAATGCAAGTTTTTCTTATTCATTTTTCGGATGTGGGCATGACTGGCTGTGCCAGACTTTTATCTGGATAGGCCAACAAGAGGCGAGGTGAGGCCACATTGGATTTGATATTGAATAATGAAGCAGGCTAGGTGTTAGATTTGGGGGTAGGTGAGCACTCTGCTGATAGTGACCGCAGTTTGCTTACGTTTACTTTAGTGATCGAAAGAAATAGATATATACTCCAGGGCAACAGTTATAGCTGGGAGAAAGTCTATTATGATGTGATTAAGCAAGATTTAAGATGGAGAAGGAAACTGCAAGGGATGGGCACAATTGAAATGTGGAGCTTGTTCAAGGAACAGAAGGAGGAGGCTTATGTAAAGATGAGATGTGTAGGTTTAGCTAGGGCGCTTAAGAATTACAAGTTAGCTGGGAAGAACCTAAAGAGAGAGCTAAGAAGAGCCAGGAGGGGACACAAGAAGTCTTTGGCAGGTAGGATCAAGGAAAACACTAAAGCTTTCTATAGGTATGAGAGGAATAAAAAAAATGACGAGAGTAACATTAGGGCCAGTCAAGGACAGTAGTGGGAAGTCCAACGAGTTAGGAGAGGCGCTAAATGAATACTTTTCATCAGTATTCACACAAGAAAAAGACAATGTTGTCCAGGAGAATATTGCGATTCAGGCTATTAAGACGGGATTGAGGTTCATAAGGAGGAGGTGTTAGCAATTCTGGAAAATGTGAAATTAGGTAAGTCCCCTGGGCTGGATCGGATTTATCCTAGGATTCTCTGGGATGCTAGGGAGGAGATTGCAGAGCCTTTGGCTTTAATCTTTGTCACCATTGTTCTACAGGATTAGTGCCAGAAGACTGGAGGATAGCAAATGTTGTCCCCTTGTTCAAGAAGAGGAGTAGAGACAATCCTGGTAATTATAGACCAGTGAGCCTTACTTCGGTTGTAGGTAAAGTGCTGGAAAGGATTACAAGAGATAGGATTTATAGTCTTCTAGAAAGGAATGATTTGATTAGGGATAGTCAAACACGGTTTTGTGAAGGGTAGGTCGTGCCTCACTAACTCTATTGAGTTTTTTGAGAAGGTGACCAAACAGGTGGATGAGGGTAAAGTGGTTGATATGCTGTATATATGGATTTCAGTAGAGCGTTTGATAAGGTTCTCCCCGGCAGGCAATTGCAGAGAATGTGGAGGCATGGCATTGAGGGTGATTTAGTTGTTTGGATCAGAAATTGGCTAGTTGTAAGAAAACGGTGGTGGTTGATGGGAAATGTTCATCCTGGAGTTCAGTTACTAAAGAGATACCGCAAGGATCTGTTTTGGGGCCACTGCGGTTTGTCATTTTTATAACTGACCTGGATGAGGGTATAGAGGATGGGTTAGTAAATTTGTGGATGACACTAAGGTTGGTAGAGTTGTGGATAATGCTGAAGGATATTGCAGGTTACAGAGGGTCATAAGTAAGCTGCAGAGCTGGGCTGAGAGGTGGCAAATAGAGTTTAATGCGGAAAAGTGTGAGGTGATTCACTTTTTAGAAGGAGTAACAGGAATACAGAGTACTGGGCTAATAGTAAGATTTTTGGTAGTGTGGATGAGCAGAGATGTCTGTGTCCATGTGCATAGATCCTTGAAAGTTGCCACCCAGGTTGATAGGGTTGTTAAGAAGGTGTACAGTGTGTTAGCTTTTATTGGTAAAGGCATTGCGTTTCGGAGCCATAAGGTCATGCTGCAGCAGTACAAAACTTGGAGTATTACCTACAGTTCTGGTCGCTGCATGATAGGAAGTATGTGGAAACATTGAAAGGGTGCAGAGGCGATTTACCAGGAACTAATGGAGGGAAGTTCTAATGAAGAAAGGCTGAGGGCTGAGGCTGTTTTCGCTAGAGAGAAGAAGGTGGAGAAGTGACTTAATAGAGACATACAAGATGATCAGAGGGTTAGATAGGGTGGACATTGAGAGCCTTTCTTGTCGGATGGTGATGGCTAGCACGAGGGTGCATAGCTTTAAATTGAGGAGTGATAGATATAGGACAGATTTCAGAGGTAGTTTATTTACTCAGAGTAGTAGAACACACTGCCTGCAACAGTAGCAAATTGCCAACGTTAAGGGCATTTAAATGGTCATTGGATAGACGTGGATGAAAGTGGAATAGTGTAGGTTAGATGGGCTCCAGATTGATTTCACTGGTCAGCGCAACATCGAGGGCCAAAGGGCCTGTACTGTGCTGTAATGTTCAATGTTCTATGATCTTGATAATGAGCTGCCTTCTTGACCCTCTGTAGTCTTTTGGTATTAGTAGATGCATATTTCGTTTGGGAGGGAGTTCCAGGATGTTGATCCAGTTATAATGAAGGAATGCTTCCATCTCAATGGCTTGGAGAGGAACTTGCAGATGGTGGAGTTCCCTTGTTTTTCCAGATGTTTGTGTTTGTGGCTCAGATGCTGTCTGAAGAGCCTTGGTGAGTGTCTGCAGTGCATCATGTAGGTGGTACACACTATTGATCCTGAGCATCAGTAATGGAGAGAGTGAATGTTTATGGATGTGATGCCAATCCAGCAGACTACTTTTTAACTGGATATTGTCAGGCTGCTTGAGTGTTGTTGGGGCTGCACTCATCAAGGCAAGTGGAAAGTATTCTATCACAATTCTGACTTATGCTTTATAAGTAGACTGGCTTTGGGAGTCATGAAGTGAGTTACTTGCTGCAGGATTCTTAGCTTCTGACCACTGTTGTTGCCACAGTGTTAATATGGCTCAGTTCATTTTCTGGTTAATGGTAGCCCCAGGATATTGCTAGTTGGGGATTCAGTGACAATGGTGCCATTGTATATCAAAGGCAATAGTTAGATTCTCTCTTGTTCAAAATGATCATTGCTTGTCATTTGTGTGGCATGAATGTTACTTGCTACTTGTGAACCTAAATCTGGAAATTGTCCAGATCTTGTTGCATTTGGACATGGACTGCTTCTGTATCTGAAGAATCATGAATTGTGCTGTAAATTGTGCATACATCAATGAGCATCCCATTTCTGACCTTGTGTTTAAGGGAAGGTCATTGATGAAACAGCTGACGATGGTTGCCCTGAAGAGTTATAGAACTGTTGTGGTACAGTAGTAATGTCTCTGTATCTGAGTCAGAGAAAACCCTAGTTCAAGTCCCGCTTGCTCCAGAGGTGTGTAGTAACACCTGTCAGAAGGTTTAGAAAATATTTACCTTAAGGAGGGATGCAGGGATGCCTGAAGCTGAGATGACTAACCTTCAACAGTAATAACCATCTTCCTTTAGCTTCGTACAATCCTACAGTACAGAAGAGGCCTTTGGCCCATCAAATCTGTACTGCCAAAGCTATATTGGATTTACACTAGTCTCACTGTCCAACACTACATAGCCTTGAATGTTGGGAGTATTTAGTGCTCATTCATCTAAGTAAATTTTCAAGGTTGTGAGATTATCCACCTCAACTACCTTCCCACCTACTGCATTTTGGAACCCCACCTCCCTTTGGGTGAAAAATACCTTTCCTCAAATCCCTTCTGATCATCCTGTCTTTCGGTGTAAAATTATGTTTCCTGTTGTTGACTCTTTGACTTTCTATTCACCCTGTTCAGATCCTCATAACCTTGTGCACTCCTGGCAGGTCCTCCCCTCAGTCATTAACTCTATTTTTGTTAGGAGTCCTTGATTCTGCACTTGGTCAAATGCTGCCTTGATGTCAAAAGCAGTCACACTTACCACACCTCACATCACAAGACTGTGTCATTCTGCTTCATGTGGTTAGTAAATAGAGTTAATTGAGATTCTGGAACTTTGCAAGTGGTTAGTGACACCTGGTAATGTGAATCCCACAGTTACCTCTCAGTTTTTCTTTCTCTTGATTGTGCTGTCTCACCCTCTTCTTTCTTCCCCTTCACCTCCCCACCCCACACAAAAAAAGACTTTACAATTCATTAGATGTCTCTACTGTGTTTTTTTTTGTATCTAGAGTTCACCAAAGAGGATATGGCCAAGAGTTTACTGCACATGATCAGCAATGACATTGGCCAGCTGGCCTGCTTGTATGCCAAGCTTCACAACCTCAGCCGAGTATACTTTGGTGGTTTCTTTATCCGCGGCCACCCTGTTACCATGCACACCATTACCTACAGTATCAACTACTTTACAAAGGTAACAATTTAGGGATTGATGGGGGAAGTGGTGGGGTAGATGATTGGCAAGTGATTTGCTAGAGGGTATGGGGTACTGTGTTCTATTGGATCTTTGATGGAGGTATCTAAACTATTTGGCATGAATCTAGATGTCCTAACAGTGTAGTAACAAATATGCAATTGATTAGTTTACCATTTATTTTTATCTTGCTTGATTGTTAGGGTGAAGTTCAGGCACTCTTTTTAAGACATGAAGGATACCTTGGTGCCATTGGGGCTTTTCTAAAGGGAGCAGAAGAGGACAGTAAGTGCCTGTTTTCAATGTACTACTCTTTTAGTTGAGGTAAAATCTGGAATTCTACACTCATCCCTCTGTTGTAGTTAAATCATAAGAACAGCAACAAACAATTCCATTCCTTGAATTTGTTCTGTCATGTAATTAAATTGGGACTGATTTCTGTTTAAAGTTAATTTACCCAGCTTGCTTTTGTAACTCTTAATACCATTACCTGACAAAAGACTTTCACTTCCTTCCTAGCCTAAGCAACCTATTAGCAATTTTCTGTTCGCTTCATGTGAAGAATTGCTTCTTGGCATCCAACCTGAGTGGCCCTGCTCTAATTTAAGGCAATGCCACCTTGTCTGAGCTGCTCCTACCAGACGAAATATTTTCCCTCCTACCTTATTGAGAATTGGTTAATTGACAGAAAGTAGACAGTAGGAACAAATGGATCATTCACTGAGTGGCAAGCTGTTCCAGGTGTTTTCTTATTCACTAGTAGAACATGGATACCGCTGGCTGACCAGCATTTAGTGCTTTTATCTAGTTGCCATTTAGAAGAAGGTACTGAACTGCTTTCTTGAAATGTTGCAGTC
This sequence comes from Chiloscyllium plagiosum, assembly GCF_037043375.1. NCBI lineage: Eukaryota > Metazoa > Chordata > Chondrichthyes > Orectolobiformes > Hemiscylliidae > Chiloscyllium > Chiloscyllium plagiosum. The sequence goes on along the minus strand of NW_028270175.1, from coordinate 17,119,600 downwards.
CATGTGCTGTAGGGAAACCCACAATGCCCTTAGGAGGAGAATTCGTAGATTTTGACCCAGCAATAGTGAAGGAACAGTAATATATTTCCAAGTCTGAATGGTGAGTGGCTTGGAGGGAAACTTGCAGATGGTAGTGTTCCCATGTATCTGCTGCCCTTGAAATTCGAGATGCAAGTGGTTGTGGGTTTGGCAGGAGCTGTCTAGGGATCTTTGGTAAGTTTCTGTGGTGCATCTTGTAGGAAGTACACACTGTTGCTACTGAGTGTCAGTGGTGGATGGAGTGGATCCTTGTAGATATGCTGCCAGTCAAGTGGGCTGCTTTGTCCTGGATCATGTCAAGCTTCCTGATTGTTGTTGGAGCTGCACTCATCCAGGCAAGTGGGGAATATTCCATCACACTCCTGACTTATGCGTTGTAGATGATGGACAGGCTTTGGGGTGTCAGGAAATGAGTTATTCTCCATAGTATTCCTACCCTTTAACCTGCCCTTGTAACCATTGAATTTATATGGTGGTCCAGTTGATTTTCAAGTCGGTGGAAACCCCCAGGATGTTTGATCATGGTGGATTCAATGATAGGCAACACCACCAAAAGGCATGGGATAGTGGTTAGAATGTCTTTTATGGCATTTGTGTCGCTCGATTGTTACTTGCCATTTGTCAGCCCAAACCTGGATAGTGACCAGATCTTGTTGCGTTTGAACATGGATTTGCTTCAGTATCTGAGGAGTCCTGAATGGTGCTGAATATTATGCAGTCATCAGTGATCATCCCTACTTCTGAACTTCTGCAACAGTCAGTGCTAGATTTCCAATTTTGCAACCCATATAAATAATTTTTTGCAGGAACCAAAATCTCCAAATTTGCTGATGACTCCAAACTGGGTGGGAATGTAAGTGTTGAAAAAGATGCAAGGCCATTGAAGGAGAAATGAACAGGCTGAATTAATGGGTTTAAATGTGTCAGATTATATCTAATGTGAATATGTGTGAGGTTTTTCTCTGTGATAGAAAAGAAACAAAAGGTCGATTTTTTTAAATGATGAGGGGTTGGAAAATGTAGGTGTCCAAAGGGCTCTGGGTGTCCTTGTCCATAAGTCAATAAAAGCTAACATGCAGGTAAAACAAATTAGAAAGTCAACTGATATGTTAGCATTCATTTCAAACTGATTTCAAACTGTTCCGCTGTAACGCACACTTCTTCAATGCGAATTGGCTATAATGTGATTGAAGAATTTAGTCCATTATTTGTAGAACACAAACTTTCCTTACCCATGATTCTATAACGTGATTCCGGTCCCATTGGTTTAAATGGTGCTGCTGTTCTGCGATTTTCTTATAACGCGGAATTGCACAGGAATATCATGTTATATCAGAACAGAGCGTACCTAAATAGAGGCATCTTCCTACTATTGTATAGACCCTTGGTGAGACCGCATCTGGAACATTGTATATAGTTTTGGTCTCCTTATCTAAGGAAGGGTCAAAAAGTATGGCACTGGAAAAGCACAGTTGGTCAGACAGCATCTGAGGAACAGGAGAATCGATATTTCGAGCATAAGCTCTTCATCGGGATAAACGTCAATTTTCCTGCTCCTCAGATGCTGCCTGACCTGCTGTACTTTTCCAGCACCACAGTTTTCAACTCTGATCTCCAGCACTTGCAGTCATCACTTTCTCCTTACAGAAAGAAGGATATATTTGAATAGAGGAAATTCAATGGAGTCTCACCAGATTAATCCTTAGCTTGGCAGGATTGTGAAGGAAACTAGATTTGTATTCTCTAGAGTTTTAAAGAATGAGAGGTTGTCTCATTGAAACAAATAAAAATCTTACAGAGTGGGTCAAGGTGGATGTGAGTACAATGTTTCCCCTAGCTGGTGACCCTAGAGTTGGGGTACGTAACCTTAGGTTATGAAGTATGCTGAATAAGACTGTGTTGAGGAAGAATTTCTTCGCTCTGGATGTTCAGTCTTTGGAATTCACAACTCCAGTGGGTTGTGAAGGCTCAGTCATTGAGCATGTTCATTACAACAATCAATAAGTTCACGGATACTAATAATATTAAGGTACAGAGAAACCTCGATCATCTGAATGGCAATTATCCGAATTTCAGATTATCCGGATAAGATCTCAAGGTCCCGATGCTTGGGTGAACCATGTTATCCGAACATTCGATTATCCGAACAAAATATTCCCCGCCCGTGTAGCTCAGATAATCAAAGTTCCTCTGTACATAAAGAGAATGCAAAAAAGTGGCATTGATTTAGAAGTTACACCATAATTGCTTGAATGACAGGGTAAGCCTGATGGGCTGAATGGCCTACCTCTGTTTCTATCAGCACTGTGACTTTGTTTGTACATCTATAAGCACCTCATTTGCAGCACCCATGTGTTGCTGCGTTCAAAGGAATACAAGCCTGGGTTTGACACCTGCTCTTATAATTTAGCTTTGATTGATAACAAAATTAATTTGTTGATTGGCTGCAAATCATTAGTAGTATCCTTGCTTTCTGAATCAGCAGTTCATTGGGTCAAACCAGGCAGCAAGACCTTGAACATGTAATTGAGACTGATACTACAGGCAGTAGTGGAAGAGGTTCCTAAAGTGCGTATTAGTTGATAGGAAACCTTTCTCAATTCACTGTCGTTCCTCCAAATTTTTCTCCTTTCCCAGAATTTCAACCATTTTGCTCCTAAGTTGCACACTTTCAACCCTATCATCTTATTTTTCAGATCCGAACCAGTATAGCTGGGGAGAGAACTATGCTGGCAGTTCAGGCTTAATGAACAGTTCTCCTGATGTGCATCCATTACAGCGAACACGAAGTGGAACGGTATGCATATGTAATGAGAATCATGTATTCTTTGAACCAAGTGAGTTATATAAAATCTAGTACATTCAAAACATTTAGCTAGAGCAGTGAACAAATACCAGCATGACCTTTTTAAGTAGTTCCAGTTTAAGTAGACAGTGTTGCTGTAGAAGCAGGGAGTTAAGTTAGCATTTGGTGTTCTTGTCTAGCGTAACAAAACAAATCATGGCTGGCATTTCAAAGTTTGTGCTATTTGTTTCAAACGATTTGCAAAAAACCTTGTTTATAATGCTTTCTAATGTAGCACTTTGTGGGAGAGATATTGAACACTCAGCTTGTATTGTACAAATGCTAACTGGAGGGTTATCCTGATCCTGGAGAGGTGCAGGACTCTCCTTTCACAGGAAAGCCTCGTTCCATCGAGTTCTGGTTTGTATTGCATTTGGCCGAGACCCTGGATTCTGGCTACCTTTACAGCACAGTAGTAAGGAACAGTGTAAATGAGCCTTAAAACTTTCATGAATTTGGCTTGGTTATGCATTCACTAATGCACAGGCTATTACAGTAGTTTGATTTGTTCTGCAAATCTTTATTTCCTGGAAGTTTTCTTTTTAATCCCACGATGCCATGAAGGGAATGAAAAAGGCCCTGTTCCTGAAACCAGCAGATGACTCTTCAATGTCTGCCCCCTCCCTAACTCCCTCATCTCACCACCCCCACATATTGCACCATGTTTTGAAAATTCACTATTTATTCCAGAAGATTCTGAAACATCCTTGTTTATAGTGGTTTTTGAAACTTCATGCTAATATTTACTTTAATGTAAACATGTATAGAATGTTTGAAACTCAGATATTAGTCTGTACAAAGGTTCTTTCCAGTACTACTTTTGCATCTCCAAAATCAATTGAGGAACTCTAGTCAATAATTGTCATTGAAATTTGCTTTTGCATAAACTGTCTATGCTACTTTGAGCCTGTCTTGTATGAAACCATGGTACCTTCACATCAGATTGTGTTCCAGGTAGCTACTATTTGTTACAGGATATGTCAAGTCACATGGTCTATATATGAGAATATTGGTTTCCTGACAGAATATTGTCCATGTTTAAGTTTTTTGTTAGGCTATCATTGACCGACACTTGACTGCTGTTAAAGTAGGAAGGCTTTTGTGTTTTGAATTAGGGTGATAAAAAACCTGTTAAAGCCTTGAGATATTTTTAGTTGCAGAGTATTGTCCACTTCATTCCCTGTAATGTCAAGCAATAAGATTTATGATACTTGAAGCGTTGTGGTGATGTGCAGAGAAGGAGGCATTTCTTCTCTTCAGTGGTTGAGATCTAGCTTGCATGAAATTGTGGGGGGTATTTTCTTATTTGGCTTATTTTGCACTTTTAAGTTCTAACCTGCATCTTTCATTCCTTCCTGGTTTCTTCCACCTTATGTTACTCCTGCTACAGTTTTCAGTAAGTGACCATTTTCATTTCTTTCCCTTTGCTTTGTTGCGTTACCTTTTCAGTGTAATTCTCATCCTGTTGAAAGAAGGAGCAGAAAAGAATTGGCAAATACCTTGAACAGTTGGCATTGCAGGTTGAATGGCCATGCATGCTGTTACCTTGCTTTCCCTTTCTCTCTAGTGCAGGATAGAAAGGAGTGCATTTGATTACAACCACTCCACTGTTTACATATCCTTGGGAGGGTTGAGAGAAATCCCAGCTGGATAAATTCCTACAAAACCTGTCCGTATTCCACGCTGTATTTTTGCATCAGTTCGAATTACTCTAACAGGCATGCTGAATTTTACCCCATAATTTTTATTTTAGTATTTCCAGAAGTGTGAGTTGGAAGTATATTGATAGCACTTGTAAACAAATAATAAAATGAAATACAGTTATTTCAGTGCCTTGTGGTAAAAAGCAAGAAATGGAAGGACTTGCAAGGACAGTGCTGCCATGATTAAAAAGCCTCCAAAGTGTTTGGGTTACGGGGCCACCTATGCTGGCTCGTGTTTATAGTTTTAATTGTGATCGAATCGTAGACATATAGAACTCTTTTAAAATGTTGACTGTCTCCATCAAATGCCCCTTCTCTTTTAGCCTTTGCTGCTCTAAAGAGAATAACTTGGGTTTCTCTTGTCTCTCCATATAACTGAAGTCTTTAATCCTGAAGTAATGTTGCATCCTGTAAAGGTTTTCTACATCCTTGCAAAAGTTTTGATATCCTTCCTGAAGTGTGGTGCCCAGAATAAAATCATTACATGGAAGAGCAGAAGTAGGCCATTCAGCCCATTCAGTCTGTTCCTCCGTTCAGTGAGATCTTGGTTATCTGAGAATTTGGCCACTGTACTCAAGTAGGGCCTAGCCAAGGGTTCCTTTCCTTTTTAACAACCTCTGAATTTGTTGCACCAGCAAGATGCACCTCCTGTGTTCCTGTACATTGTACCACTTAATTTATACTGATTCTTGCTCTTCATATCAAAATGAAACATGCCACATTTTTCTCTTGGTTAAATTTGACCTGCCATGTGTCTGCAGATTTCACCAGTTGTCTATGACCTTCTGAAGCCTGTTAACTATCCTCATGGTTTACAACATGTTTTGCATTATCTGCAAACTTAGTCTACAACTTTTCCACATTTGCATTAATGACCTGGACTTAGATGAAAAAGAACAGTGCTCTTAATACCAATGCCTGTAGCACACCACCACACATTTCCCTTCAGCCTCTCAAATGATTATTCATCACTCTGCATTCTGTCCTTCAGCTAAGTTTATATACACACAACTGATGTCCAAAAGTCATAAGCTTCATCAGCCATTCCTCCATGATCCATTAATTGCATTGTTAAATTAAAGAATTCTGTTGAATTAATCAAAGGAATGTCATTTTGTTTTAACAAGTTCATGCTGGGTTTCATTTATTAATACATTATACCAAGCTGCAATGAATTTTGACCTGATAAATGACTAGGTAGCAGAAAACGAAAGAAACTTTGCCAGATAAACATCAACAGCCAATGAGAGTTCCAGTAAGTGACAATTTGGCAGTGTGTATGCTCACTCTACCAATATTTGTACATTTTTGAGGTATTACAAAAGATGTCTAATGAGAAATAAACATGTTACTTCATGCAGTAAATTCAAGGTTTGGTTCTTTGGTAGTTTGACATGTTGGAGATGGACAGACTGGAACGGCAGCTAGTGAACCTTCCACTCCTCCTTGACGCCTCTTCATATGTCCCAGATACAGTTGATCTCACAGAAGATGCAATGGCAAGGGAGTATTGGCTGAGCTGCTTCGAGGATGCTTTAGATGGTGTAAGTATTTTGTTTAAATAGAATTTATATTTGACCCACCTCATCTGTGCTGGTATTTGTTCTTTACGAGTGCCTTGACATTTTACTTCTTCCTTTAACCCAATCAAAGCTATTTCTGGTTCTTCGTGTGCTTCACCTTAAATGTAGCTGTGCTGTTTACCTTAACTTCTGGGTGAAGCTGCTGTGTGATCTCCTTTGTAGTTATCTGGAAATATTGATTTATGCCCCCTCCTACCTCTTGATTTATTTTAATTAAACCGCACTTCCCTATTTTGCCTAGGATGTTCCTTCCTGTTCGGGTTCATTTCCACAGGCGTTGACTGCTTAGTATAAGCAGAGAGTGTGGTGCTGGAAAAGCACAGCAGGTCAGGCAGCATCAGACGAGCAGGAGAATCGACCAGTAGGAATGAAGGGCTTATGTCCTGATGAAGGGCTTATGCCCGAAATGTTGAATCCCCTCACCTCCGATGCTGCCTGACCTGCTGTGCTTTTCTAACACCCACACTTGACCCTGATCTGCATCTGCAGTCCTCGCTTTCTTCCAGCTTAGTATAAGCAGGCGTTTGCCTTGTGGAGTATTCAAAAAGAAGTGTTGGGCTGTTTTATCATGTTTACCAAACTGAAGTATGATCTTAAATTCTGTTGAGATCCATGCTGCACTTGCAAGAAGCTTTCCTGGGTAATAGTCAGTGACAGAAATCCTGACTTTTTCCATTTCCTATGGCATTGGTCTTCAGCAAGTCGCACCAACTGTAATCACTTAAATAAGGAATTGAGGCTGGCAATGTCAGTATAGGTTTCTATTGTTTGGTGCACGCACCCACTGAGCTACTCAATTTTAAGTTTTAATGGTAAATTTGGATATTGCTGCTGTTCCGTTGTCAGTTCCCTTGGTGGATAGGACTTGTATCTCCAAGTCATTAGATTGCAGTTTAACTTCCACGTCATCAATTTGAACACATAATCTAGGTTGACTCATTAGTGCAATATTGAGGGTTATCTGCTCTGTCAGAGATACTATCTTTACGATAAGATGTTTAAACCAAAGCCTCTCCACTGGTCCTTAAAAGTCTGGTGGTACATTGCAAATGAATGTAGGTTAGATTTCCTCAGAATTCTGGCCAAACTTTGTTCCTCAATGAAAATCTAAAATCTGGTTATTTGGTCATTTAATCAATTGCTGTTCATGGGATAACTTGTAATCTATGAATAAAACTTTCTAGTTAATTTCTGGTAAATAAAACCTCCATATTCTGTCTTCAAAATGGTGACAGACACACATTGTAGTCAGTTCCTCTTCCCTCACCATCCTATACACATTGAGCTACTGCTTGTCTACCATACACAATGAAGCATTTGGAAGGTTCTTAGTTTCAGTCCTTGTGTCATATTAGTACATTGCAATTACAGGTGACCATCAATAGCTTAGGCCAGTGCTCCCAAGCTATCATTTGGAGAGAATTTATATTCTTCTTCTATTTTAAATTTGAACTCAGCATTCTTTTGAAACAAGAGGTCTGAAAGGCTTGGTCCTTTATAGTTTGGATGGATGCCAAAGACATGCCTGAGGTCTGTCCAATTTTTTGAAAACTTTACAGATCCTTTACCAAGGGCGATGTAGCTACCAAATGTAATCAGTACCTTTGCTGATTCCCCGATTAACTGCTTTATAAATGTTTCATCACTAGTTTTAGTTGAATAAAAATATTTTTTTTACTGTTTTATAATGCTTTGTCGCTATTTTATGTCTGAGCTTTATACTTTTATCTGGTTCACAAGCTAGAGGTTCGGCATTCTAAAATTATTTTGAAATCCAAAAATGACTAGGACTTGTGTTTGGATTTGAGAGCTTACAGTCACCAGATTTGTTGCAACATATTTTTGTATGAGCCATAGTGCAGTTGTCATGCTTTTTATATGCTTTGCCACTTTTATTCTGTAAAATAACATATTGCTGAATAAGCCATTATGAAAGTGATAAATCTTGAATTCCAGATGTACAAAATCTGAGTACATTTGAAGTTGGATCATTTGGGTTAATATAACACTTAAATGTAGTAAAATGGCAAGATGCTTCACATGAGAGTTTAATCATGGAAAAAGTTTGAAACCAAGTAACTTGCATACTGGGTTGCTAATCGTTTGTTAAAGTAGTAAGTTTAAGGAGCAACTTAAACATGGGCAGAGAGAGTGGCACATAGGTTTAGAGAGAGAATTTCAGGTCCTGGGGAAGATTTCAGTAACTCCAAAGTAATTTGAAGTAAAATCCAAGGCTCTGTAGAACCAATAAAAGTCATTGCCTTATCTCGACTAGTACTGCCAACTTGAGATTACCTGCTCATTTGTGTCATTCACTACATTCAAGTTGGCTGCCATGTTGGTCTATATATGAAGTGTCTACACATCAAAAGTAATTTAATTGATCATGAAGCAATTTGGATATTTGGATTGTATGATAATGCGCAATATAAATTCTTTATTTGTATCTCTCATGCGCTCTCTCACTCTCCTGGTATGTTGTACTATGACACCTGTGTCGAGAATGTAGTGCTGGAAAAGCACAGCAGGTCAGGCAGCATCCGAGGAGCAGGAGAATCGACATTTTGGGCAGAAGCCCTTCATCAGGAATGAGGCTGTACAGCCTGTTAAAAGCTGTTAAATCACTGGCGTCTTCCAGTTCTCGCGAGAGGATAATTGACCTGCTTCATTGCCTCCTTTCCCTTGATGCCTTGGGGATCTCAGATATAGATGCCTTGCGGATCTCAGATATGGATGGCGCTGGTCCTCCGCTTTTCTATTGGATGATGAGAGGAGAGTGAAGTGGAGGACCCGAGCTGTCCATATCTGAGAACCCCAAGGCATCAAGGAGAAAAGAGGCCATGGAGCAGGTCAGTTATCCTTTCATGAGAACTGGAAGAAGTCAGTGATTTAACAATTTTCAACAGACTATACAGCCTCATTCCTGATGAAGGGCTTCGGCCCAAAACGTCAACTCTCCTGCTCCTCGGATGCTGCCTGACTGCTGTGTGTTTCCAGCATCCCACATTCAAATCTGATCAAAGTTTGTGCGAAGATTTGTAGCTCGGGTGCTCGTTGTTGTGGTTCTGTTCGCCGAGCTGGAAGTTTTTGTTGCAAACGTTTCGTCCCCTGGCTAGGCGACATCATCAGTGCTTGGGAGCCTCCTGCGAAGCGCTTCTTTGATGTTTCCTCCGGTGTTTATAGTGGTCTGTCCCTGCCGCTTCCGGTTGTCAGTTTCAGCTGTCCGCTGTAGTGGTTGGTATATTGGGTCCAGGTCGATGTGTTTGTTGATGGAGTTTGTGGATGAATGCCATGCCTCTAGGAATTCCCTGGCTGTTCTCTGTCTGGCTTGCCCTATGATAGTAGTGTTGTCCCAATCGAATTCATGTTGCTTGTTGTCTGTGTGTGTGGCTACTAAGGATAGCTGGTCGTGTCGTTTCGTGGCTAGTTGATGTTCATGTATGCGGATTGTTAGCTGTCTTCCTGTTTGTCCTATATAGTGTTTAGTGCAGTCCTTGCATGGTATTTTGTACACTACATTCGTCTTGCTCATGTTGGGTATCGGGTCCTTCGTTCTGGTGAGTTGTTGTCTGAGCGTGGCTGTTGGTTTGTGTGCCATTATGAGTCCTAGGGGTCGCAGTAGTCTGGCAGTCAGTTCCGAGATGCTCCTGATGTATGGTAGTGTGGCTAGTCCTTTTGGTTGTGGTATGTCCTCGTTCCATGGTCTTTCTCTTAGGCATCTGCTGATGAAGTTGCGCGGTATCCGTTTTTGGCGAATACCTTGTATAGGTGTTCCTCTTCTTTTTTGCAGTCCTGGTGTACTGCAGTGTGTTGTGGCCCTTTTGAATAGTGTCCTGATGCAGCTTCGTTTGTGTGTGTTGGGGTGGTTACTTTCATAGTTTAGGACTTGGTCTGTGTGTGTGGCTTTCCTGTATACTCTTGTAGTGAATTCTCCGTCTGGTGTTCTCTGTACCATCACGTCTAGGATGGTACAGAGAACACCAGACGAAGAATTCACTACAAGAGTATACAGGAAAGCCACACACACAGACCAAGTCCTAAACTATGAAAGTAACCACCCCAACACACACAAACGAAGCTGCATCAGGACACTATTCAAAAGGGCCACAACACACTGCAGTACACCAGGACTGCAAAAAAGAAGAGGAACACCTATACAAGGTATTCGCCAAAAACGGATACCGCGCAACTTCATCAGCAGATGCCTAAGAGAAAGACCATGGAACGAGGACATACCACAACCAAAAGGACTAGCCACACTACCATACATCAGGAGCATCTCGGAACTGACTGCCAGACTACTGCGACCCCTAGGACTCATAACGGCACACAAACCAACAGCCACGCTCAGACAACAACTCACCAGAACGAAGGACCCGATACCCAACATGAGCAAGACGAATGTAGTGTACAAAATACCATGCAAGGACTGCACTAAACACTATATAGGACAAACAGGAAGACAGCTAACAATCCGCATACATGAACATCAACTAGCCACGAAACGACACGACCAGCTATCCTTAGTAGCCACACACGCAGACAACAAGCAACATGAATTCGACTGGGACAACACTACTATCATAGGGCAAGCCAGACAGAGAACAGCCAGGGAATTCCGAGAGGCATGGCATTCATCCACAAACTCCATCAACAAACACATCGACCTGGACCCAATATACCAACCACTACAGCGGACAGCTGAAACTGACAACCGGAAGCGGCAGGGACAGACCACTATAAACACCGGAGGAAACATCAAAGAAGCGCTTCGCAGGAGGCTCCCAAGCACTGATGATGTCGCCTAGCCAGGGGACGAAACGTTTGCAACAAAAACTTCCAGCTCGGCGAACAGAACCACAACAACTCAAATCTGATTTCCAGCATCTGCAGTCCTCACTTCCTCCGTATTATGACACCTCTTTAGATCAGCTAACAGAATCTGCTTTGGTATGAATCCATGTTTTTCTATTTCTCATTTCAGGTAGTAAAGCGAGCAGTTGCGAGCCAACCACAATCACTGGATGCTGCAGAGCGAGCAGAGAAATTCCGGCAGAAATACAGGCACAAACTTCAGACGTTGAGGCACCAACCATTGTGAGTTTTGACCAAGTCCAGTTTCTAAATGGATTCAAAGTAATTCTAGATGTACGAAGTTCACAATTCTGTAATGTTGCTCAGTGTTGACAACATCTCCCCTTCCAAGCATCTGGATCATGTTGCTTTAATACATGTAAATGTCTGGCTTTATGACTAATCAGATATTGAGACATCACTAATGGTTCACATTGAGCTGGAACCTTCTATCACAAGAAGTAGTTGAGACGATTCCAAATGTATGTAAACAGAAGCAAGTAGTTAAGAGAGAAAGATGCGAAAGGATATTCTGATGAGATTAGAGGAAGTAAGATAGGAGGAAACTTAAGCTGAGAATAAATTTCAGTAAAGACCAGACCAGATGGGCCAAATAGCCTGTTTCTGGATGATAAATCCAGTGAAATAGTGAGGCAATCTTGCCACTTTCGTGTGTCTATTCTTGGATACTGTGTCCAGTTCTGTTTGCCACAGTGCAAGTAAGATATTTTAGCCATTAAAAAGATACAAAAGAGAGCAGTCAGGATGATTGAAGGGATTTGATTATGAGGAATGATATGTAAATTGTGCATGTCCCCACTGGCAATGAGAAGGTTGAGAAGTTGATCTGTTTGCTTTCAGGAATAGATAATGCTGGCCATTACCAGTTGCTTCACCGTATCCAGAGCAATAGCACCAGAGGATACAGCCTACACTCGAAAGGCATTAAATTCAGAACTAATCTGCAGAAGCATTATTTCATCAAGTGAATGGTAAATCATTGGTAGTGTTCAGAGGAAAACAGCCGAGGAAGATGGTTGTAATTGATTCAAGTTGCAAATTAGATTGATTTCTTTCAGGAAATAGTATATTTTATTATGTACTGCGTAAACAATTTTTGGTGTTTGAACTATGTATGGGTGAAACAGGTAACTTTGGGTCTGTGGCTCTGAAGGCTCTTCTCCAGTGGGGTGTGGCATTCCTTGTCTCATGTCTGAATCTGTTGTAGATTTATTATAGAGAATAATTGCCATGACTGCTTAGCAAATCCATTTAGTTTTATATCACTTGACTATCAGGATGTAGAGGGTAGACTCAAATGATCTTGTTTTTTTTAGTCAAACAGTTCCTATATTTACTATCATTAAGTGGTTATAGAAGTCTTGTGGCCAATCAGGATTGCTATTATTGAAAAGCATAACTCATTGCTGCCAAAGAGATAGAGAAATATTTAAACAAAAACCCTTAAAGTGGGAAATCTTCATTTTCCAGTGACAATTTTATACTTTAAAATGCATTATTTAAAGAAACCTATTTTTTGATGCATCCAAAGTGGGGAAACCTTCCAATGCATGACAGAAATGGCTGGAGGAGCCTGGGGAATGAATGTCAACAGGCTATGAAACATGGAAGGCATTAATGCTAAACCTGATCTATTATTGCACACCCTTCGCATTTACACCTTCTACTGGACATAGCAGCAAGGTGCAGTAACCTTGGGCAGCATTATGATTGCTTTTTTAAAAAAAAGATTCTTGTACACCTTTTGGCTATCCTGGTATATCCTGAAAATGTTTCTTCACTTCCGTTTTTCTCTCAGTGCATACGGATCCCTAACAGTCAGAAGCTTGTTGGACACACGGGAGCATTGTCTGAATGAATTCAACTTTCCAGATCCTTACTCAAAAGTAGGCACACCTGCTTTCCTTACTTTTCCTCAAAAAAGAAGTACCAGTAATTTGGTTTAGAAGAAAAAGCTTTTGTCAAATGTGTTTGATCCTTGCGTTGCTTTGATCATGGAAAAATGGGGCCTGTGATGTTTAAAGTGTATTTGGAGATTAAATAGCCCCTGAAATATTTCAAGTTTATTATGGTGATAAACTGCAACCAGGGGACAATGTTGAAAAAAGTACTCTATGACATTATTTGCACTCAGCTCATCAAAGTTAGCCTTTTCTGAAAAGAAGGCCACTAAGATAAAAGAACAAACACACTTTTGCATATATAACAGTGTGCGCTTTTTGATAAATTATAAATGATATGTCAGTATTTGGCACAGTGGTTTTCTGTCTCCTTGCCTGTTCCAATCCCTGACAGTCCAGCCTTCCGAAGAATAAACCCAAAAGCTTCTACATACACAACTTCTCACTTCCCTTCTCCTGAGATTGTGAGCCTATCCAACCCTGCAATCCGACTGTTATGTCTCTCAAAATCATGAGAAATAATTTTCAAATTCCTGGATGCATCAAGGTTAAAGTTGAATACAGAATTGGCAATGCAAGGTGCAGTAACACGAAGATAATAAAAACAAACCGAAAGTAAATTAATAATTCAAATTCAAATGCAGTGGATGTGGAACAATCGCAAATACCATCAAAGGAAAGGCCTTGGCTCTGACAAAATGGTTATAAAGGATGGCAGAGATGAATGGTGGATTCTTTTAATCTACTTGCTTGACTTGGGGAATAACCAGTGCATGTAGGATCTGATTAAATTGCTTGATCTCACCCCCCCCCCCCCCACGCCATATCCCTTGACAATATTACAGTTTAACATTGTTACATGTATTTAAAATAACCTGTCAGATTGAAACTTAAACATTCATTCAATCAGTGTTATTGTCCCTAGAGTCTAAGCAGTTGTAGAATCTTGTATAAAACAGTAGTGTTAATTGCAGCCTTGTGTGCACCTTTGGCAGATGGAACTTTCATTTTGATGTGTTCTTCAAAAATGTCTTGAAAATTACTCGAGGTGAATAACGTTGCAATCAAATGTGTTGGGTCCATGGAGGGCCAACTGGTTCCAAGATACTGGTGCTTTATGTTTAATATGTATTAATGTCACCATGTCAGCTAATGAATTAGAACTTGTGGCAGAGTGTGCAGAAAGCATTCTATTTTGCAACAAGTTAGGCCTTTTATTCAGCAATCAGTTAAGTAGTGCATTGCATCAAACAATCTGCGGAGTCTGTTTAATGAGTCTGTACACACTAAAGCAATGACTCTCAATGATATCAAAATTAATTCTGCAGCAGCAGGCGGTGAGCAGAAGATAGTTAGATAAAAATCGTAAGTGTAAAATCAATCCCATGGATATTGATGGGGAGTTATCCAATCATCCCCATTCTGACTTGGAATATGATGTCTTTTTGAGGCCCTAGTATAACTAACACTTTTATTCAGTCACCTTATATTTTATTTGACCCAATCTGAATCTTAACTGGAACTAGAGATACATTTCTTCCCTATCAACAGTTGTTGTTTGGATCCAGTTGATGTGGAGACAGCTTCAATTTATTTTTTCCAGGTTTGAGCTTGAAAGGATTCAGTAGGTTTATTTTATCCTGTGGAAGAACACTGTCACCTTAAGTTGGGGTTCAAATTCCACTTAGGTTCTGAGTTCAAATTCCACTTCAGGTGCTTGACCACCTAACCTGTGCTGACACTTAAGTGCAGTTACTTAAGTGCAGAATGGAAAAAGTGGCATCTTTAATTGAGTTAAATGGATGCCTTATCTATCCTCCTAGGACAGACTTAGAAGTACAGCAGAAGAGTCCTCATTTTGTGCTGGCCAGTACAGTACTATCCCGCAACTAAAATCATTAAAACTGATAATCTTGTCATTTATCTCATTCCTCGTCTGGCCACTATAACATTATTGCTTTGAAACTGTTATAGTTCTCTGCCTGCCATTAGTGGTTGCAAATCAAAAGTAACAAATTAGTTGTGAAGAGCTCTTGGGGTCATAAAAGATGCAATGAAATATAATTTACTTATTTTTTCTATATTCCTGCACCCAACCCTGCAGCAGTATTCAGATGTCATTAATGTGGAGAGAAAAACCTGTGTGTAGGAAGACAGTGCTTCCACAATAACTCCTGCATCACATGCACTGGTTTGGATTAATTATTACTGGAAAATTAACTGGATATTGCAATCGTTGTTGTTATCTAGGAGTTAGAAATTAAATGCGATGTAGTTTACTCTTTTATTTTGCTCTTGTTTTATTTATACTTCTATTCAAGTTGTTGGGAAAGTTATAGTCCAAATCACAGACTTAGCTCAATTCCTATCTTTGTTATAGAGTCATAGAGTCAAAGAGATGTACAGCATGGAAACAGACCCTTCAGTCCAACCCGTCCATGCTGACCAGATATCCCAACCCATTCTAGTCCCACCTGCCAGCACCTGGCTCATATCCCTCCAAACTTTTCCTATTCATATACCCATCCAAATGCCTTTTAAATGTTGCAAACGTACCAGCCTCCACCACTTCCTCTGGCAGCTCACTCCATACACGTACCACCCTCTGTGTGAAAACGTTGCCCCTTAGGTCTCTTTTATATCTTTCCCCTCTCACCCTAAACCTATGCCCTCTAGTTCTGGACTCCCCGACCCCAGGGAAAAGACTTTGTCTATTTATCCTATCCATGCCCCTTGTGATTTTGTAAACCTCTATAAGGCCACTCCTCAGCGTCCGACGCTCCAGGCAAAACAGCCCCAGCCTGTACAGTCTCTCCCTATATCTCAAATCCTCCAACCCTGGCAACATCCTTATAAATCTTTTCTGAACCCTTTCAAGTTTCACAACATCTTTCCGGTAGGAAGGAGACCAGAATTGCACGCAGTATTCCAACAGTGGTCTGACCAATGTCCTGTACAGCCGCAACATGACCTCCCAACTCCTGTACTCAATACTCTGACCAATAAAGGAAAGCATACCAAACACCTTCCTCATTATCCTATCTACCTGTGACTCCACTTTCAAGGAGCTGTGAACGTGCACTCCAAGGTCTCTTTGTTCAGCAACACTCCTCAGGACCTTACAATTAAGTGTATAAGTCCTGCTAAGATTTGCTTTCCCAAAATGCAGCACCTCGCATTTATCTGAATTAAACTCCATCTGCCATTTCTCAGCCCATTGGCTCATCTGTTCACGAATCTGTTGTAATCTGAGGTAACCCTCTTCGCTGTCCACTACACCTCCAATTTTGGTGTCATCTGCAAACTTACTAATGTACCTCTTCTGCTCACATCCAAATCATTTACGTAAATGACAAAATGTAGAGGACCCAGCACCGACCCTTGTGGCACTCCACTGGTCCAGGCCTCTAGTCTGAAAAACAACCCTCCACCACCACCCTCCGCCTTCTACCTTTTGAGCCAGTTCTGTATTGAAATGGCTAGTTCTCCCTGTATTCTGTGAGATCTAACCTTGCTAACCAGTCTCCCAGGGGAACCTTGTCAATTGCCTTACTGAAGTCCATTTAGATCACATCTACTGTTCTGCCCTCATCAATCTTCTTTGTTACTTCAAAAAACTCAATCAAGTTTGTGAGACATGATTTCCCACACACAAAGCCATGTTGACTATCCCTAATCAGTTCTTGCCTTTCCAAATACATGTACCTCCTGTCCCTCAAGATTCCCTCCAACAACTTGCTACCACCGATGTCAGGCTCACTGGTCTATAGTTCCCTGGCTTGTCCTTACCGCCCTTCTTAAACAGTGGCACCACGTTAGCCAACCTCCAGTCTTCTGGCACCTCACCTGTGACTGTCGATGATACAAATATCTCAGCAAGAGGCCCAGCAAACACTTCTCTAGCTTCCCACAGAGTTCTCGGGTACCCCGATCAGGTCCTTGGGATTTATCCACCTTTGTGTTTCAAGACATCCAGCACTTCCTCCTCTGTAATATGGACATTTTGCAAAGTGTCACCATCTATTTCCATACATTCTATATCTTCCATGTCCTTCTCCACAGTAAGCAATGATGCAAAATATTCGGTTAGTATCTCCCCATCTCCTGCAGCCCCACAAAAAGGCTGCCTTGCTGATCTTTGAGGGGCCCTATTCTCTCCCAAGTTAGCCTTTTATCCTTAATGTATTTGTAAAATTTGGATTCTCTTTAATTCTATTTGCCAAAGCTATCTCATGTCCCCTTTTTTCCCTCTTAAGTATACTCCTACTGCCTTTATAATCTTCTAAGGATTCACTCGATCTATCCTGTCTATACCTTACATATGCTTCCTTCTTTTCCTTAACCAAACCCTCAATTTCTTTGGTCATCCAGCATTCTCTATACCTACCGGCCTTTCCTTTCACCCTTACAGGAATATACTTTCTCTGGATTCTTGTTATCTCATTCCTGAAGGCTTCACATTTTCCAGCCATCCCTTTCCCTGCAAACAGCTGCCCCCAATCAGCTTTTGAAAGTTCTTGCCTAATACCGTCAAAATTGGCCTTCGTCCAATTTAGCACTTCAACTTTTAGATCTGGTCTATCCTTTTCCATCACTATTTTAAATCTAATGGAATTATGGTCGCTGGCCCCAAAGTGCTCCCCCACTGACACCTCAGTCACCTGCCCTGCCTTATTTCCCAAGAGTAGGTCAAGTTTTGCACCTTCTCTTGTAGGTACATCCACACACTGAATCAGAAGATTGTATTATACACACTTAACAAATTCCCCTCCTCCTAAACCCTTAACACTATGGCAGTCCCAGTTTATGTTTGGAAAGTTAAAATCCCCTACCATAACCATTCTTACAGATAACTGAGATCTCCTTACAAGTTTGTTTCTCAATTTCCCTCTGACTATTCGGGGGTCTGTAGTACAATCCCAATAAGGTGATCATCCCTTGCTTATTTCTCAGTTCCACCCAAATAACTTCCCTGGATGTATTTCCAGGGATATCATCCCTCAGCACAGCTGTAATGCTATCCATTCCCCCTCCTCTCTCGCCTCCCTTTCAATCCTTCCTGTAGCATTTGTATCCTGGAACATTAAGCTGCCAGTCCTGCCCATCCCTGAGCCATGTTTCTGTAATTGCTATGATATCCCGGTCCCATGTTCCTAACCATGCCCTGAGTTCATCTGCCTTCCCCGTTAGGCCCCTTGCATTGAAATAAATGCAGTTTAATTTATTAGTCTTACCTTGTCCCTGCCTGCCCTAACTGTTTGACTCACTTCTGTTCTCAACTGTACCAGTCTCAGATTGGTCTCTTTCCTCACTATCTCCTTGGGTGCCACCCCCCCCACCTTACTAGTTTAAATCGTCCCGAGCAGCTCTAGCAAATTTTCCTGCCAGTATTTAAGTCCCCTGTCAATTTAGGTGCAATCCGTCCTTGTACAGGTCACTTCTACCCCAAAAGAGATTCCAATGATCCAAAAATGTGAATCCTTCTCCCATACACCAGCTCCTCAGCTATGCGTTCATCTGCTCTATTCTCCTATTCCTGCCCTCACTAGCTCATAGCACCAGGAGTATTCCAGATATTACTACTTTTGAGGATCTCCTTTTAAATTCCTACCTAACTCTCTCTAATCACCCTTCAGAATCTCAACCTTTTTCCTTCCTATGTCGTTGGTTCCAATGTGGACAATGACCTTTTGCTGGCCCCTCTCCTCCTTGAGAATATTCTGCACCCTCTCTGAGACCTCCTTGACCCTGGCACCAGGGAAGCAACACACCATTCTGATTTTTCGCTGCTGGCCACAGAAACGTCTGTCTGTACCTTTGACTAGAGAATCCCCTAACACAATTGATCTCTTGGAACCCGACGTACCCCTCATTACATTAGAGCCAGTCTCAATACCAGAAACTTGACTGTTTGTGCGACGTTCTCCTGAGAATCCATCACCACCTACATTTTCCAAAACAGCATACTTGTTTGAAATGGGTATAGCCACAGAACACACCTGCACTGGGTGCCTACCTCTCTTACCTTTCCTGGAGTTAACCCATCTCTGTGACTGTGTCTGAGACTCCCCCAGCTCCCCCCTTCCTATAACTGCCATCCATCACCTAAATTCCTTCTTGCTTCTAACTGTCTCTCCAACCGATCCATTTGATCTGATAAGATTCGCAACCAACAGCATTTATTGCAGATATAATCTGCAGTAACCCTTAAACTCTCTTTAAACTCCCACATCTGACAAGAAGCACATATCACTCTATGAAAGGCCATTTTTGCTCCTTCACAATCTACAGACCCAGAAAATAACACCGTCTTATTCCTCTACAAAACACTGCCCCAGGTTTGATTAATAGTTACGGCATATATTTTAAGTTTAATGAAGAGACATATCTCAAAAATACATAATCAAGAAAGAACCCACTCTACGCACTACTACAGACTTTCTGTAGACCACTTAAAATAATTAACTTACCTGATTCTGTGCTGTGAACTTCGTCCACACAGTTCCTCCAAGATCAGTTACGAATTTCACTGTTTGTTAATTTTCCCAGACGCACTCCGATGTCCAATGATGCATGAATTCAAACAGTAAAGGCAGTACTGTGCAGGTTCACTCTGGTGTCAGTTTCTTCTCTCTCTCTCTCTCTCTCTCTCTCTCTCTCTCTCTCTCTCTCTCTCTCCCCTGCACTGACCTCACCATGTGCTTCATTTGTCTGTTCTTCTCCCTTTTAAAACTGCTGTTGTTTTGATTTATTTTCCAAAGTTCCAAAACAATGCAACAGCATATAAAACAGTAATTGTTGCTCTTGGAATTTGAGGAAATCACCTCCAGCACCTAAAATACCTCCAAAAAGGAGCAGCTGTTCCAGCCAGAAATTTTTCCATTTGAAGTCCTGAAGTATACAATAAAGCACATGCTAATTCCTGACAAAGGATATTCTATTTTAGTCAAGGGAAATGCATGTTACTTGTTGTTGTATCTGGTAAACAGATGTGGGTACAGATGTGCTTTGGAGTATTCCAAGTGAGAATTCATTAATGTTTAGTGGTTCTTGGCACAAAACATGAGCAACATCTGCCGCAGCCCTGATATATGTCCCACTTCTGGTGTTGACTGTAACTTGTTTGTGATTATCAAATTAGCCTGTTTGCGGTCCATATATCTTTCCCAGTGTTGGCTGATCTTGAGCATTTTATGTCTCTGCTGGTGTTTCTTAATGTTTGATTGCAGTTATGTTCACTTACTGTTTTGCAGGTGAAACAGAGGGAGAATGACATAGCATTGAAACATTTTCAGAAGGTTGTGCAGGCTTTGGAGTCACTTAGCATGGAGGAGCGGCAGTTTGCACTAGTGAAAGGTCTCTTGGCAGGAAATGTCTTTGACTGGGGAGCCAAAGCTGTTTCAGAGTAAGTTGGAAAGAGTGCATTGTTGAACTCTGTCATACTTTAATTAATTTGCAAAATTTTGAAGAATAGAGGAAGATTTGTTTCTTGAAGTGCTGTCTTGTGCTCAAGTTTTTAATAAATTTTTGTCCATAATTACCTCGATGCTGGTTGGTTCAGGTTTCACCTTTGCGACCTAAGTTCCAGCTGGTGTCATCCGACTTCTTGGAGAGCAAGAGGTTTCAGTGAGTTAGTTTTCTACTGACATAATACAGGCTGTTCTTTTACTCGCAATTATTTTGTTTCCATTTTTTGAGATCTTGGACATTTGTCGCTGTTCAGCATTTGCTTGTAGGCATTCTTAATGTCTTAATGTCTGACTATAGATGTTCTGCAGTCTTTTTGACTGTGGGGTGAAAGGAGGCATCAATTTTGACATAATTTGTCATCTATCCTGTGACTTTCGCAGCAGGGGTAATGTCACAGCAATCAGCAGCAGGAACCCTGGCCCATGGGATTTGATTTCTGTTGCAGTCTTGGGAACTGTTGGTAAATTAAGCACCAACAAAGAACAGAAGCTGGCTCACTGTCAGATTAGATGCTGTTTGTACATACAAATACAAGTTCTGATGATAGAAAAGCACTGCCTTGCCATATTCCAGGAACAACATTTGGATATTCTCTTGAAAAACATTTTCTGGTTACAATGTACCTGTTGTGGTAAATCATGTTTTTCCCCCCCACATTTAGTGTCCTTGAAACAAATTCAGCATTTGGCTTTGAAGAAGCAAAAAAGCGCTTACAAGGTAAGGTGCCATGAGGCATTGTACGAAATTAAAGTTTTTCAAATCTGCAAATGAGATTGGTATCCTTTGTGCCAGGGATTGACTTTAGATATTAGGGGAATCTCTAAATTAATTGAAATCTAAATTCAATTATTTAAATTACTTACTAATCTAGTAATCTCCACTTTAGCCTACCTGCCTCCCCAAATGCTCCAGAAATGGCTGCATCACTCTGCAGTACAATTTCATGGGTAATGTTTGCTCACCAGCATACTCATTTCAAGTAGTAATTCTTCAACATTTTGGGGGATTTCAATGCCCACCATCAAGAGTGGCCTGGCAGCATCA
Source organism: Chiloscyllium plagiosum (assembly GCF_037043375.1). Taxonomy (NCBI): domain Eukaryota; kingdom Metazoa; phylum Chordata; class Chondrichthyes; order Orectolobiformes; family Hemiscylliidae; genus Chiloscyllium; species Chiloscyllium plagiosum. Next base: position 17,098,140 of record NW_028270175.1, on the reverse strand, counting down.
TTACTGACCAAGCTGGTTAGGTCCAAAAGGATATTGCTGCCAGACTATGTCTGCAGCAGATGGTGAGGGAAGCAACCAGTGGGAGAAACATACTTCACCTCTTCCTCACCTCATCCAATCTGCCTGCTACAGATGCAACTGTTTATGACAGTATTAGTAAGAGTGACCACGCCCAGTCCTTATGGACACAAAGTCATAACTTCACACTAATAATATCTTGCATCGTATGTGGCATTATTACTGTGCTAAATGCGACAGACTTCAACAGATCTAGCAACTCAAGACTGGGATCCATGTGGACCATCAGCACCAGTAGAATCAAATTCTGACACAATCTGCGACCTCATGGCCTATTGTGTCTCCCATGGGTATTGCCATCAAGGGAGGAGATCAACCCTGGTTCAATACAGAGCACAGGAAGCCATATCAAATTAGGAGCTTACAAATTAGCTTTCAGTCTGGTGAAGCTACAAAACAGGAATATTTCCATGCCAAAGAGCATAAGCAGAGAGACTGAACTAAACAAACCAACAACCAGCAGATTAGATCAAAGCTGTCCAGTTGTGAATAGTGGTGGACAGTCAAGCAACTTTACAGAGGAGGTAGCTCCACAAATAACACCATCTTTGGTGATGGGAGAACCCAGCACATTAGTGCAAAACATGAGGCTGAAACATTCACAGTAAACTTCAGCCAGATCCATCTTGACCTTCTCCAGAGGTCCACAGCATCACAGTTGCCAATCCTCAGCTAATTCAATTCACTGAACCTGATATCTAGGAATGGTTGGAGGCCGTGGATACTGCCTTGTCAATATTCCGGCAATAGCATTGAAAATTGGTGCCCCAAAACTTGTCGAGCCCGGAGCCAAGCTGTTTCAATATAGCTACAATATTGGCATCTACCCGACAATGTGGAAAATTGCCCAGGTACATCCTGCACGCAAAAAGCAAAACAATTTCTACCACGTCAGTCAGTCATCAGTAAAGTGATGGAAGGTGTCATCAATAGTGCTATCAAGTAGCATTTGCTCAGCAATAACCTGCTCTCTGACTCCCAGTTTGGGTTCCACCAGGGCCACTCAGCTTCTGACCATATTATAGTCTCGGTTCAAACATGGCCAAAAGAGCTGATTTTCCAGAGGTGAGATGAGAGTGACAGCCCTTGACGTCAAGGTCACATATGATCAAGTGTACCATCCAGGAGCCCGAGCAAAATTGGAGTCAATGGGCATTAGAGGAAAGCTCTCTGCTGGTTGGAGTCATATCTGGCACATAGAAAATATAGTTGTGTCCCTCATCCCAGTCCAGAATATCTCTGCAGGTGTTCCTCAGGGTCGGGTTCTAGACCCAACCACCTTAGCTGCTTCATCAATGAGCTTCCCTCCATTGTAAGTTCAGAAGTGGGGATGTTTGCCGTAGATTTCAGTGTTTGCCACCATTTGCAACTCCTCATTCTGAAGCAGTCTATGTCCAAATGCAACAAGACTTGGACAAGTGTCATAACCATCACTGAATCCCCCAATATCAACATTCTGGGAGGTCTTCATTGACCAGAAACTGAACTGGACTTGCCATATAAGTAAAAGAGCAGGTTAGAGTAACTCATCTCCTGACTCCCCAAAGCCTGTTTACCAAAGTACAAATCAGGAGTGTGATGGAATACTCTTCACTTCCCTGGATGTGCAGCTCCAAGAACACTCAAGAAATCTGACACCATTCAGTGCAAAGCAGTTGCTTGATTGAGTCACTTCACCAGTTCAGTTGCAGCAATGTTTGCTATCTACAAGACGCACTGCATGAATTCACCAAAGGTCCTCCAAACTTCCAAACCCATGATCACTTCCATCTCGAAGGACATGGGCAGCAAATATGTGAGTACACCACCACCTGCATCTCATGCTACTCGCCATTAGGAATATATCAACATTCCTTTGCTGGGTCAAAATCCTGGAATTCCCTCCCAAATGGCATTGTGAATCTACTTACAGCAAATGGACTGCATTAGCTCACCACCACCTTCTCAAGGGCAGCTAGCGACAGGCAGTAAGTGCAGGCCCAGCCAGCGATAGCCATGTGCCACAGGTGAATTTGAAACAGAATTGCAAGGAGGGGTCTAGATAGAGATGGAAAAGAAGGATTCTATCCTAATTCAATTAACCTCTCCACTACAAAGTTAAATCATCTCAATGCCCCACTCACCCATCCAAATCTCTTCAAAAAAATGTATAGACTATTAGTACGGTGTGCATCTTTGCCAAAATAAATCAATTTAATCTTTCTGGCGGAGCTCCTGACTCCTGCCAAAGTATCTCCTTGTATGAGGATTACCACTTCCTTTTTGTCCTTGAGACTGATGTTAGAGATTGTCATTGTTGCCACAATACTTGGTCTGATGCTGAAGTTTCCCTTTAATAAACAGTGGGAGTCCATTTGTGAAGAATTTGATTTAATTAACTAACAGAGGTGTATATTTCTGTATTTCACAGCACGCCCTTGGTTGGTGGATGCATACAATGACTGGTTAGAGCGTCTTAAGGTAGGAATTTTAGAAATATTTAGTCATTTGTGTTTCATAATCAAGATACCATGGGTTAAATATTGGATATAATAATGATACCTGGAAGTTTATAATGTTAAAGGGAGTTAAATTAGTATGCAGAATCTAAATAATTCTTTGCAGTTGATCTGGCCAGTTCTAAATTTGTAAAATAACATAGTTTTCTAACTCTTGTGCCTCCCTATCATTTACTGTGTTAAATATCTATCCAATTCTTAAATTTGCAAACATAGGCTGCCTACTCCTATATATCTATATGATCTGTTCCATTTATTCATCTTTTTTAAACTTCTATCCCATCAGTAAATGCAAAGCTTGACCATTATGTAGAAAACGTGCACGCATTACATTTTTAATCAAGCATGCTGTGGTACATTTCCAAGAAGACCCTACATTTATACCCATATTCAAACAAAACCACTAACACTTGGCACCATTAGTGAATGCACCATAAATGGCTCATATTTATTTCAGCTGAGTTGTTGCCCTTAATTGTATTCTGTAGTATACAGAAGTGGAAAATCTTGCCTGACTTGTGTGTCGATGTTACAACTATTTGTGATACATGTAAAAGGTTTGCTTATGCAGAATTGAAATTAGCATATAGGAAAGTGAAAAAGTTTCTTCAAAATAAATTGCAGGAATGTTCATGGAAGCTGACTTGATGGACTCTCTTGCTTGCTGAATGATTCACATCAAGAAGAGTTTGGCCAGCAATTTACATTCCCTCCAAGTAATTTTCTATGATTTGGTCCCAGGTCTTCACAAAAGCATTTTGCTTTTTAAACAAAGACTTGAGTTGTGTTTTTATAGCTTTCAATGTCCTGGGTTATATTCTTATCCATCCCTCAGGAGGCCAAAAAGCTTCCATTAACTACTAATGTACCAGACATGAGATTTATTGCCTAAAACATTATCACAAAATTTACAGTGCAGGAATGGGTTGTTCAGCTCAACTGATTTATGCAGCGTTCATGCTTCACACAAGCCTCTTGCCACTCGTTTAGAGTCCTAGAGTGATAGTGATGTACAGCATGGATATAGACCCTTCAGACTAAGTTGTCCATGCTGACCAGATATCCAAAACAAATCTAGTCCCATTTGCCACCATTTGGCCCGTATCCTCGAAACCCTTCATGTTCATATACCCATCCAGATGCCTTTTAAATGTTGTAAGTCATTTAATAATTACAGTACGATCACTTACATCTTACTTATGTATTTATAAAACTTGCCCTTACATGCATAAACTAAGGAAAATGATATTATAAAGGCCTTTTGGCCCTTCATCTTGTCCTTTGGTTTATCAGTTCGTCTGGTCTAGCATACTGTTGAACTGCGTATTGAATACTGCTGTTTCTTTCACTTGCACTCCTTTACTAGTTAGGTTGTTTCAGGCATAAATTGCAGTATGAATAAACAAAGCTATTTTAAAATTTGCATCCTCTAATTATTATCAGCTAGACTAGTTGTGAATAACCTTCTGGATTTGTCTTGTCAATGCTGTTTATTGTACTGAGTACCTCCATGCAATCTTCCATTTTAGCCAGTTGCTCCCTCAAGTAAATAACTCTAGCTTTTCTGTCTTTTCTACTTCGCACATCTATTTTACACTTTCAATCAAGCTTGATCTACTCTGCAGCCTCTATAGAGCATGCTGGCCATAGCGTGCCAACCAAAATGCACTGTCTTGACACCTGAATCATATAAAACTACACCTTCACTCCTCTGATTATCATTTTCTTTCCTGAATAATTAACCTTCTCGCATATTCTCTCTTGTGGGGTGAGCCATAATTTCACACTCCCAAAGGTATCTTGTTATTATCTTGCCTCAACATATGGTTCCAAGTTCAAATATTTTATTCAAATTTTTTCAAGCATTTTGGAAAAGGCACATTCTTTTCCTCAACAGTTTTTGTCAGCCTTTTATGTCCATTCAATTCCCTAGCCCCCAGTGCCTCATCTTTACCATGGACATCCAGTTCCTGTACATGGCCATCTGCCATGGTGAAGGATTCCAAGCACTCCGTTTCTACCTCTCCTGCTGACCCAACCAGTACCCATCCACCGACACACTCATTCGATTGACGGAACTGGTCCTCACCCTCAACAACTTCTCCTTCGAATCCTCCCACTTCTTTCAGACCAAAAGGGTAGCCAAGCACACCCGCATGGGCCCCAGCTATGCCTGCCTCTTTGTTGGATACGTGAAACAGTCCATCTTCTGCAGTTATACTGGCACCATTCCCCACCTTTTCCTCCGCTACATAGATGACTGTATCAGCACTACCACGAGCTCCCACAAGGAGGTTGAACAGTTCATCAACTTCACAAACACCTTCTACCATGACCTCAAATACACCTTTCTGTCTCAGACACCACCCTCCCCTTCCTGGACCTCTCTGACGACCGAATCAACGGACATTTACTTCAAACCCACCAACTCCCACAGCTACCTTGTCTACCCCCACCCCCAAAAAAAAACCCTATCCCTTACTCCCAATGCCTCTGCTGTATCTGCTCCCAGGAGGAGCAATTCCACTACAAGACATCCCAGATTTCATCGACCACAATTTCCCCTCTCGTGTAGTCAAAAATGCCTTCCACCGCATCTCCTCCATTTCCCGCACCTCCGGCCTTTAACCCCACCCCACCAACCTCAACAAGGATAGAACCCCCCACCCGCCCAGTCCTCACCTTCCACCCCACTAATCTCCTGATACAGCTTCGCCATTTCCACCACCTGCACTCAGAATCCCCCCCCCCCCCCCCAATGAGCGATATATTTCCATCCCCACCCCTATCAGCATTCAGCAGAAACCATTCCCTTCACAACTTCCTTGTTAGGTCCAACCCACTCTCCACTCCTGGCACCTTCCCTTGCCACCGCAAGAGGTGTAAAACCTGTGCCCACACCTCCCCCATCACCCAAGGCCCCAAAACATCCTTCCACATCCAGGAGATTTTTCTGCACATCCAAACATCTGTGTCTGTTGCTCTCAATGTGGTCTCCTCTACATTGGGGAGACAGAATGCCAACTTGTGGTACGTTTTCAGGAACATCTCTGGGACACACTCACCAAACACCCCATCGCCATATGCCTTCCTAGCTACCTTACTCCCAGCCCCACCCCCCTATTTATCTCTCAGTCCCTTCCCTCCCCACCCACATTCCTGATGAAGAGCTTATGCATAACTGAAGTTCCTCACTACCTGGAACCATTCTTTTCTACAACCTGTCTGATGTCATTGAAGTCAACATAAATGTAGTGCCCAGAATTGGGTGCAATGCTGCAATTGAAGCCAAATTGGTGTTCAGTGTTTTATAAAAGTATTTCATAATAGCATTGCTTTTACACTTTATGCCTCAATTTAAACACCAAAGGTCCTTGCGTGTCTTATTAATCACTTTCTCAATGCTAATGTCTCCAGGTCTCTCTGTTCTTGCACCTCTTTTAAAATTGTACCCTTTATTTCAATTTGCCGCTCTGTCGTCTTCCTATCAAACTTTGCACTTTTTATTATGAAATATCATCATCCAACTGTCTGCCCATTCAACCAGTCTGTCTCTGACCCCTCTGCATCTATAGGACAAAGTGGGAACTGCAGATGATTGAAATCAGAGTCAAAAAGTGTGGCAGTGGAAAAGCACAGCATGTCAGGCAGCATCCGAGAAGCAAGAGAATCAACATTTAGGGCGTAAGCCCTTCATCAAGAATGTGGGGGAGGATGAGTGGGGCCAGGCCTGTGGGGAATGTAATTGAGAAGGCAATAGGTAGATGCACATGGGTGGCGTTGGACAGGTAGGACAGATCAAGAGGGTGGTGCCGAGTTGGAGGATTGGATCTGGGATGTCATTTTTCACATTTCACAATACTTCATTGGCATATTTTAAAATTGTGTCTGATACCTCAGAGTCAAGGTCATTGATATATATCAGGTGGTGCTTTAGTCCTATCACCACCCCGAAGAGCATGCACTTGTATATCTTCCCCAGTCTGGAAAATAACCATTCACCATTACTGAGTATCCTTTCAAATGGGTCATGAAGAATAATTTAATGTTGTATTAAACTGTTGAGTACTGGGTCAAATAAGTGACCAAATGAAGTTCTTCAATATATTAAAATGTGCAGACAACTTGACTTTGACACCAGTCAAATATGATGGCTGAAAGCAGTTATCTCTTCCAAGTTGTCATCTTTTAACTGAGAATGTTGGAAATACTCAGCAGTTCAGGCAGTTCTGTGCAGGGAGAATGAGTTAACATTTCTCATCTGTGATCTTCATTCAAAACTATTCAGATGCAACGTCATTGACCTGGAATGCTAACTTTGTTTTCCTCTTCACAGATGCTATCTGACTTGCTGAATAATTAAAGTATTTTCTGTTTGTTTATGTAAATGATTTTCAGAATATAGAAGGCATGATTAGTAAGTTTGTGGACGACATCAAAATTGATGGCACAGTGGACAGTGAAGAAGGTTCTACAAGATAACAGAGTTAGCTTGACCAAATGGGTCAATAAGCTGAAAAGTGCAGATGGAGTTCAATCTGGATAAATGCAAAGTATTGTGTTTTAGTACAACAAACAAGAGTAGCGGTTATACGATTAATCGTAGGGCCTTGGGTAATGTCATAGAACAGAGGTACCTAAGGGGAAGTGTGCGTCACAGACAGGGTGGTTAAAAAGGCGTTAGTCATGCTTGCCTTCATTACTCAGACCTTTGAGTATAAGAGTTGGAAGTTATGTTGAAGTTGTACAGAACTTCACTGTGGGCGGCACGGTGGCACAGTGGTTAGCACTGCTGCCTCACAGCGCCAGAGACCCGGGTTCAATTCCCGCCTCAGGTGACTGACTGTGTGGAGTTTGCACATTTTCCCTGTGTCTGCGTGGGTTTCCTCCGGGTGCAGTCCAAAGATGTGCAGGTCAGGTGAATTGGCCATGCTAAATTACCCGTAGTGTTAGGTAAGGGGTGGATGTAGGGGTATGGGTGGGTTACGCTTCAGCGGGGCGGTGTGGACTTGTTGGGCCGAAGGGCCTGTTTCCACATTGTAAGTAATCTAATCTAATCTAAAAAAAATTGTGAGGCCTCTTCTGGTCACCCAGTTATAGGAAAGATACTATTAAGTTGAAGAGGGTTCAAAAGAGATTTACCAGGATGTTGCCCAGTATAGAAGTTCTGAGTTATAAAGAAAGGCTGGGACATTTTTCCACTGCAGCATAGGAGCTTGAGAGGAGACCTTAGAAGCTTATAAAATAATGAGGGGTATAGATACAGTGAATGATCGTTGTCTTTTCCCTAGTATATGGGAGGAGAGAGATTTAAAAAGACATGAAGCATGATTTCTTTTACACAGAGGGAAGTTCACATGTGGAATGAATTTCTAGAGGAAGTGGTTGATATGGGAACAATTACAATGTTTAAAAGATGTTTGGATGAATACATGATTAGGAAAGGTTTGGAAGGATATGCGCTCAGAGCGGGCAGGTGGGGCTAATTTAGTTTGGGATCATGTTTGGCATGGAGTGGTTGGACCGAAGGGTCTGTTTCTGTGCTATATGACTTGACGACTGCAGCATTTTGCTTTTTGTGTCCTGATTTGGCATTGTGTATATGAGCCCTCGTGAGCTATGGATCTGAGAGGAAGCAGCAGGAATTCTGATCTCATTGCAGACATTTTTAAATGTTTAATTTTTATGTAGTTACTTCAACTTCCTGAAAGTGAGTTACAAATTGGTATCTAATTAATTATCTGGATGGTTTATAGGTAAAATGTATATGCAGAATGGCTATAGGACAATTAAGATACTTGAAGAATTAATTCTTCATAAATCCCAAGAGCAAGACATGGGCAGGGGAGGAGAATTGGTATTGTCAGCGAGTTTTGAGAATTGGAGTATTGTCATATGATCTCACTAATCTGGCATTCATGATGTAGCGGTGCTAGCTTTTGAAAGAGCAGCGCTCCAAAAGCTAGTGCTTCCAAATAAACATATTGGACTATAACCTGGTGTTGGGAAATTTTTAACTTAATCTGGCAATGACTGTCAAAAATGCCATTAATTTCTGTTGTTAGTACTGCTAATTTATTGAATTTTTATTGTCATTGGTTAACAAGAAATTTTATTTCTAGTTCTAATGGCAATCTGAATATAACAATTGATTAGAGATTTTAAAAAAATAAGAAACACTGATCAAATACCAAACTTTACTGGCTTTCTCTTGCAGGGTCCTCCTCACAAATGTGCCTTATTTTTCGTAGATAATAGTGGAATAGACATAATTCTTGGAGTCTTCCCATTTGTCAGGGAGCTGCTCTCAAAAGGCACAGAGGTAACATATTATACATTGCTACTTATGGTTGAGAAATAGTGAACAAAAGGCCTAACAATCTCAATTAGACACATGCATGTGTATGCACACGTTACCATATACAGAGCCAAACTGTGTTAAGGTTTGAGATATTAAATGGAGGGTGTGGCAGTCACTTCTTGGACCACGCAACAGTGTGGAGATGCTAGAGGTGGGGCAAACCCACTTTTTATTCCTTGATTTTATGCTTATTCTCTTCCTTAGGTTGCTGCAGTGGCTGAAAGTGGTAAATTTGTTCTTATTTGATACTAGCCATGGGTGTTCAGTGCCTCAGCTGTATTGAGTTAGTTGAATGAATTCAGGATGGCAGTGGGAGGCTACAGGTGCTGACCTCTAAAGCACTGGGATAATTAGGAGGCAGATTAGTTTCCCCTAATCATTAGCGGATGAAAATAGCTCTAAAGTGTGCTGGATAAGGACAGGATATGACTTGGCTCTCAATGTCTACCAGAATTGAGTATCTGACACTAATTCTGTAGATTTGTTTATGACAAGAGGTCATGCAGGAAAAGCTCCAGAGGGCAGCAAATATTTGACAGCATTTTTAGGGAACTTGTGTTATACGGTTAAGAAATGGGGGAAAAAAAAAGGGCATATTTTCTGTTAGCCAAATTGGTCCTCATTCTTCCTCCTTGGACTTCGAGTTGTTGCAAACGGTCGAATTTAATTTTTATTTTATTAGTTCCTCTTTGTCACCAACTTTGTCATTGGCTTAAAATGGCGTACCCCCATCCCTAGCATCCTCACACAGTTGCTTGGTCCAAGGAGTAAACTGCCCCACCTTCCATTTAGTATCTCAAATCTTAACACCGATTGTGTTTGGCTGTGTATATGTGTGTTAGTGAGCATGTACGCAGGCACATACATGCATTGAATTGAGATTGTTGGGCATTAGGCTGTGTCTCTACCCTTGTGTAATGTTGTTTGCTGAATCAGAGCTTCACGATGTGGCGTCAGTAAAGTGTGACACGAAAGTAAGTGTGTTAATCAAAAGAGGTTTGCAAAATAAGTATCATTTTAATATTCTCTGGCTGTGCCTCCTCTACCTTAAATCCATCTTTGTCTGTAAATGCTATTTTTCCTAGTGTGTAACAGACTTTCATCTAGCTGTAAGCCAGCTATAATGATCATGCAACATTTTGATAGGAATGAATTACATTCAAAATACATACTCCTTTTGTGATACTTGTAGCTTCACTTGTTATGTTATCTGTTACCATATCCCCTCCCCAGCTCCAGTGGGACCATCTGTTCTTTCCAGTTTGGCAGTTAGACAGACCATTGTTCTGCCATTCATTCTCATATTCCGATCACTTAACCTGCACTTTCAGCACCCTTTTTACCCCAGCACTTCAGCTCCCAATTACTGAGATCATAAGGCATAGGAGCAGAAATTAGGCCATTCAGCCCATTGAGTCTGCTCTGCCAATCAATCAGGCTGAAAAGTTTCTCAATCCCATTCTCCCTTGATGCTCAAAAGCATATCTATCTCAGTCTTAAGTATGCGCAATGATTTGGTCTCCACAGATTTCAGTGGCAATGAATTCCAGAGATTCACTACTGTCTGGCTGAACAAGTTTCTCTTTATCTCCGTTCTAAAAGGGCTCCCCTTTACTCAAAGTCTTTCCTACCAATGGAAACATCTTCCCTCTTCCCAACATCTATCTGTCCTGGTCATTCAGTATTCTGCAAGTTTCAATTAAATCCCCCCCCCTCATCTTCCTAAACTCCATAGAGTATAGACCAACAGTCCTCAAACATTTCTTATATATTAAGCTTTTCATTCCTGGGACCATTCTTGTGAATCTCCCCTGAACACATGCTAAGGCCAGTACATCCTTCCTGAGATATGGGGTGAAAATGTGTTGCTGGAAAAGCGCAGCAGATCAGGCAGCATCCAAGGAGCAGGAGAATCGATGTTTTGGGCATAAGCCCTTCAGGAGACATGGGGCCCAAAACTGTGCACAATACTCCAAATGCAATTTGACCAGAGCATTCGAGAGCCTCAGAAGTACATCCCTACTTTTATATTCAACTCTCTCAATTGCATTTGCCTTCCTAACTACTGACTCATTCTCCAAGTTTACCTTGAGAGAATCCTGGACTAGAACCCCCAAGTCTCTTTGCACTTAAGACTTCTGAATTTTCTCCTCATTTAGAAACTAGTCCATGCCTCTATTCTTCCTAACAAAGTGTATGACTTCACACTTCCCCCATTGTGCTCCATCTGCCACTTCTTTGCCCACTCTCCTACCCTGTCCAAATCCTTCTACAGCCTCCCTGTCCCTCTCACTATCTTTGTATTGTCTGTGAACTTAGCTAGAATACCCTCGGTTCCTTCATCCAAATCAATAATGTATGAAGTGAATTGCATAAAAGCTGCTCCTTCACATTTCACTTCAGCTCTGATGAAGAGACATCTACACTCGAAACATTAGCTTGCTCTATCTCCGGATGCTGCCTGGCCTGCTGGGATTTCCAGCATCGTTTGTTTTTAGTACAGATTCCAGCATCTACAGTAATTTGCTCCTTCCTTTTGTGATATGTTGACCATCTTTTAAGTTGGAGGTGCCTGTGTCAAAGACCTTACTCTAGGCTTACCTGTTGCTATTTTACTTTGTTGTGATTGCTGTTTTGCTGCTTATTACCTTTCGAGGCTGTCTGATCTCATTCCCTTCTCCATTCCAAATGCCAAGTGTAGTCAAAAACCTTTTTACGGGCAGTTTCCAGTCAGCAGCTGTATATTTGGGGTAACACTCCACAGTTGCTGGATCATCACTGTAAATATTTGATGTGATAGCAGAAGCTTTTGAGTCTTGCTTTGCTTCCATGGCTTTTGCAAGACATGTCTAAATTCTATTTCAGTAGATCTGTCTGTGATTTCACTCCAAGCTTGCCTGACACAATTGTCTTCAAATGCAGGTCATTTTAGCCAGTAACTCAGGACCAGCATTAAATGATGTTACCTGCAGTGAGTTGGCAATAGTTACAGAGAGGATTGCAGCGATGGATTCAGTCATCAGGTGCGCAGTGTAAAAGAATTGCATTCACTAGTCCTGCCTTTACTTTCAATACAATTCCAAATATTACTTCTGGCTGGAGGAGTACTAATTTTAAAAAAGAGACTTTATCTTTTCATTTTATTTTATAACATTTGGAGGAATTTGCTGTGCTATTAAACTAAAGTGGGACTAATTAAGATGTCTCTCTCAAAGAGCTGATCCAGGCATGGTGGGCCAAATGGCCTCTTTCAAAGGCATTTGATTATGTGTATCCTGGGATGGAGAGAAGCTGGTAAGCACGATTTGTTGGTCACATCGTCTAAAGTATGAAGATTCCAGTAAATTGGTTGGTTGACCTTTGCTTAGAAAATGAGGACAAGACTAGGCGCCATCTCCACCACTGAATTGCCCCTTGAGGCGAATGTCATCCAGGCTTACACCTGGTTAAGTCCAGGTTCTAGATGGATCTAGAATTGTACCCCAGTAAAGGGACAGGAGCAGAACTAACAAAATTTGCTTTCAGTCATTGTGGTGAGATTTAAACAGTAAGGTGGAATCTCTGCCATACTTTACCAGTGTAAGATAAAACACTTGCACACTTGATAAAAAAGGCTTTTTACACTATTCCTTCAGATTTTTGCTGAAGTTAAGTGAGAGCACCCCTGCAGTAATGTGATATCTGTGACTTTAGGGTATTTATTGCTGTTATGGACTATCCTTGGCCCTTTAACTAATTGCTGTGTGGCTGTTGTAATGTTTGAGCTGGCAACTGTGGTTAACTGTGTTCCTGTTCCTTCTTGCAGGAAAGCTTTAGAGGAAGATAAATTGTTATTGGTTCAGAGTGGCTCAAGTTCGCCTTGTCTAGATCTGAGGTAATTTTCTTTATTTTTTTATTAAATAGACCTTGTTTAATTGATAATTGTTTGTCTTTCCCAGTGTGTCTTTCAAATGCCTCCTTAATCATACTACCTAATAAGGGTTCAGTCACCACTGCAACCCCACCCCAAAAATAAATTTAGTGCCTGTTTGTTTTTACGGAGGTGAGCTGCTTTGTCAATATTTAATTATAATTATGCTGTGAAACGATAGGCAATGGACCTTGTTCTGTGACTTTGATTCTTGCTCTGGTACAGTTCCTAGTGCCATCTTTTCATCATTACTGTGCCAATGCGGGCCTTGTTTTCTCTCTCTCTAACGTTCAAACTTGTGCTTTCCTTCTCCTACTTTCTCAGTTGCTTGATCCTGTTTCTCTATTTTGTCTCAGTGTGTGTCCCACACACACAATTGAATGCATAATTAGGAACCGAACACAGGCTTATTTATTTTTCCTTCATAATAATCCAGAACTGCCATTCCAGTTGTAGGATCAAAACTGCTGTAGCAGTTGAAGTCAGCTGTCTGGCAAGAATTCAGGGACGTTCTGGTCTGTGAGACTAAGTTGCCTGTAGCAACTGAATCATTGGGGAGTTGTTACCCTTTTTAAAACGTTCTACTGTTCTGCTTATGCTCATTTGAGCTGAGTAAATTTTTGTCACTTTGGCCAATAACTATTGGGAGGGGTACAAGAGGGAACTATTTTTGTTTGTGTCCTCTCCTTAATAGTTCTGCAGTCTTTTCCCAAGGGAAAAAGATCTGACACACACTCAACTTGATGGAGTTAGTCATGAGTGTATATCTGACCCATAACTTGAGTGAATTTTAAAAATAATATTTCAGAAATTTGCATTTTTAATTTTCATACAAGTCCAGTTGAGTGAAAAGTTTGAACAAGTACTTTTTTGCCCTAGACTTTAATTTAAAAACATAACATTAGAGTGAAATGCTGCAGGGCATGGATCTGTCTCTCATGTTTAGTGATGTATGTGGTTATAATAAAACACATTGGTTTTAAGAGCAATTTGTTTTTGCATCATTGTTCTCCAAGCTAAGAGGACGGTGAAATTTGTATTCTGAGCAGTAGAGTTAAAGGATATATATGTGGTACTTAGGAAATGCTGTAAGAAAACATTTGCGTAGTATTAAATGTTTTCAGGATATTGCACTGTGTTTCACCTAATATTTTTGTTACGCAGATTAACCCTGCAAGTACCAATTTTTTGCACAAAAAAGGTTCACAGTCAGCTGTTGAGAAATTGAGCAGTAATTCTGTCTTTGTGTTAGCAACTGAGCAAAGAATGTTGGTCTAGGTATGGGGAGAACACCCTGTGACTTTTCAAAAACCAAATGGGATCTTTATTCTCCAACTAAACAGACAGGGTTTCTATTTAACTTGCAGTTCTGTATTGATGTATCAAAGCCCAGGAGTGGAGATTTAATTACAACCTTATCATTTTAGAAAGAGCATTAGCAACTGAGTTGCACTGATAGTAAACAACTGGCAAAATTATGCCAAATATTGTATTCGGGTGCAGTTAGCACAACACAAAAAAGTAGAAGCGCACTGTGGAGGTGATACAGATAAAAGCAACTTGACTCTTCACCCAAAGCAAGGTATAATAGGGCGCAGGCTTTGAAAGATGAGAGAAACAGGGAGGCTTAAATTCTCTGATGTGGAAATCTTGTTGATTTAAGTCGACACCTGACTGAGGTCAAAAGCTTTGTAGCACCATTAGATGCAAATTTTAATTGGTGTAAAATACTGCTTTAAAGAGAAATCCAGAAAACATTATTTAGTTAACTCTGTTGTTTGAAGTATTATGTGAAATGGTGTAATGGAGGGAGTTCAGAGTGCTGATGATGCCACAATGGGATTACATCTGATGAAGGAGCAGCGCTTCGAAAGCTAGTGCTTCCAAATAAACCTGTTGGACTATAACCTGGTGTGTTATTTTTAACAATGGGATTGAAGATTAACGGGATGTGAAGTCATGTTGTTTCATTGATAGCATGAGCATAGATGGGTTTGATGGAATTACCCTCCATTTCTGCTGCATGTTGATATGGAAATTCTGGATAATGGAGAACGAGCCTTTACCCAGTTGACATCCCGAACTGTTGTCACTTTCACCCAAAGATTAGAATTATTATAAATATTAATACTGATCTTTTATATTTCTCTTTCTCTCAGTCGACTGGACAAAGGGTTGGCAACAGTCGTCTGGGAGAGGAAGACTGACCTGGTGATAATTGAAGGCATGGGTCGAGCTATTCATACAAACTATTACGCTGCGTTACGTTGTGAAAGCCTCAAACTTGCCGTCATCAAGAATGCCTGGTTGGCAGAACGACTTGGTGGGAGAATTTTCAGCGTCGTTTTTAAATATGAGATGCCACCAAAGTGATTGGGAGGACTTGATGAAGAAGGACTTCACATTGCACTGGCACTGAGATGTCTCCTGTGGAATGTAATTGTATTTTTTTTTCCGTGACTATATAATTGAATTTGCAAAAAATGTCAATATGGATCAGCAAAGCTTTTGTGTCAGAAGCAATAATATATATTATATATGTACAGCAACCATATCCTTGTTTTAAACAAACAATTATTGTATAGACACAGTATTTGTGGAAACGAACAATTATTTTGCTTTTGGTCACTCAAGACAATCAGGTGAAATGTTATCTCTTTGGCTATCTGTTCCCTTTGAAGAAATCTACTTAAAGGTAGTGTGTCTGCAGATGCTGGTGTTTCCTTTTAGGTGCCAATAAAGTGTAATGGTGCATGAGTGATATTTTAACACTGCACCTCCTTGGTGGTAGTACAATTGCAAATGTGCTTCAAACCTTGAATCATGTTTGAAAAGAGCAATTGAAGCTGTATTGGTAGGTATAGTTTTTTGTCAGTATCACACTCTGGATACAGTTGTGGTGGATGTTGTTCTGTCACTAGCACAGTATTGGAGTGCAAATCTATCACTGCACCACTCTGGGTGCAGTACTGGTGAGTACGGGTCTGTTATTCTATAACCAGTGAACTACTGTTGAAACGTCATCACTGTGGTAAACTAGGAAAACATATCAACCAATTTACACACAACAAGCTCCAATAAATTACAATGCGATAATGACCAGATGGCATGTTTTTTCAGTGTTGAGAGATCAATGTTGATCAGACCACAGAACACTCTCCTCTGCTTCTTGGAGGTAACACCATGAAATCTTTCACTTCCATCTAAGATAGCAAATAGTCTTCAATTTAATGTCTCATCCAAAAGGAAGCATCTTAGACAGTGCAGAACTCTTACAGTACTACATTGGGAGTATCAACTAGGATATTGTGTATATGTCTTTGGTGTTTGTCTTGAACCCAAACCTGCTGGCTTGGAGTACCAGATCAAGACAGGTACAATCTATTTGTGATTTGAAACAGCCGACTTAAATCTCTGAAGACAGGGACTCAAAGCTTTAAAACGAAGACTTGTTTTGAACTGAAATGTTAGTTGAGCCCAGCACCTGATTTTTGCAGAAGTGACCATTGACCTGGAGGTTTCACTTTTGTTTGAAGTTTTCTTGATTTAAGATGCTAGCAATGTACTGTCCTGAAAGGCTTGTCAGGTTTCAAGTATTACATTTATATGTTGTCCACTTTTACATTTCAAAGTAAGCAGTACCCTGCAAGAATTTTGCAAATTTTTGGAAACCTTGTGGCAATTGGAAATGATGCAGAGTAAATTCAGTCAAATGTACCCAGGTCTTTTGGGTGATGGGGTAGAGGAGCTAATACCAAGAGCTAACAGGGAGGAATTGGAGCTGTGAAGGATCAAAAGAGTTCTGGTTGATGCCATTGTTGAGTGGTTATGGTCTTGTAAATAGTCATGCTTTATTTCCATTGGCAGGTGATATGATTTGAAGAGATCAAGTTTAAAATGATCTAGGTTACAGGAGCATGCTGATTCTTGGTGTCTCAGCTTACGTACAAATCATGACTATACAGAAATAATGCCTGGAGGCTGGTCTGTTCTTGATTCCCCATGCCTCTGAGTTTGTTTGGTCAAGAACGATGGAGAGCATAAATAAAAATTGAAGGGTGTATCATGCTATTTTTCTGAACTGCTGTGACCAAAATGAGTTCTGTCTCCACCACCCAGTTGAACACTTAAGATCCTTTTTTGTCAATCAGTTATATTAGTCACATGAACTTACTTTTGCCCTTTTAGGAATTGGCCTTCATTAAGAGCCTCATTTGGTGTATCCTTTTCTAAGGAATGTTCAGTCTGCTTTATTTCTGCCTCCATGGTTTTAAAATCTGCTAATTTAACTGGAAGTAGAAATTTTAAGCAGTATTTGTTCCCAAAATGTATTCTAATTGAAATTGTTTATGGCTAGTTGGATATCTCATTTGGCAGAATGATTTTATCTTTGTGATTGAAGTATAATGGGATCTTCTTTGCCAACTCTTCAGAATATCAATCTAGTTAGTTCTATATTACTGGATTTTCCCTGCAGCCCAGAATGTTTTTCAAATATTTTTCCAATTCCATTTTGAAAGTTACTAATGAATCTGCTCTGCCATCCTTTCAGCATTGCACAAGCAGTGTCAGCTAGACAGAGCTTGGGAGCACAGGGTGAAAGGAAGTGAAACCACTTCATATGTTCTATTGCAAATGTGGGAACTTATGTGATAACAGTGGTGTGTTAGTAATCATGTAAGCTTGAAGCACCTCCCAGCGCTATTGCTTTAATATCCAAGACATGATTGTGGAATAGCTGAAAAATGTGTTGCTGGAAAAGCGCAGCAGGTCAGGCAGCATCCAAGGAGCAGGAGAATTGACGTTTCGGGCATAAGCCCTTCTTCAGGAATCATGATTATGGAATAGGTTTGCAATATTAATTCTCTCACTATTGCTATTTTTAAAATCTTTCCAGAGAACTCAAAATGGCTGCCTTGCAGAGCCCATATACCTGTAGCATCTCAGCAATTGACTGCACCTCATGAATATGCCCAGACAATTCCTTTCACCACAGTGTTTGGCCTTGGAAAATACTGCAGAGTGCTTGATCCTGTTCTTGTTTTACATTTAAGCACCCCAATATTTTTCTAATGGGGTTGCCATGTGGCAGTCATAAGTAGGAATCATAGCTGGCTTTCTTGGACTTGTGTCCCTGGGGGAGCTGTGACCAACTGTTTGACTTGTATTGCTGCCCTAACTGAGATCAATTCATTAAACAGATCAAACTCTGGCTTTTCCTGATTTCTGTAGCTGTGTCATAATCAGCTGGCACAATCAGACCACAAGAAGTTTTGATTTTAAGTGAAAAAATTAATTTAATGGGGTTTTAATCATGCTTTTTAAATTCAGAACCAGCATTTTGACTCACTAAGATAATCACATGATATTCTTGTTGTCTGCAGTTAGTGACAACGCCACCACTGGTCAAAATGAGAGGTTAATAAAATACCCCTGTCGGTCCTACCTGGAGGCTGCACTGTCTAGGGGTTGATTTTATGCACATTATTAATTATTTAATTATCCTCCACTTAGCCAGCAAAACAGTCCTGCTGTCCTTGGGACACTTATTTCCTGTAGTTTCAAACATGAGTTTAGAAACTTGTGAAATCCAATTGTAAATCCTGATCCACTCCAATTCATCGGTTGACACACTGGTATCAATATTCATTGTTTCTAACAATCCCCGCAATTCTTTTTGTTTTGCATGATCTGTTTGCTCTAATGTATGATGAATGTTTTGCAAGGCCACTGTTACAGTTTACACTGATGTTTACTGTGAGGTTGGTGCATGCATGCAGCTTAGAGAAACACTAGCCCCAATTTGATTGCTTTGTATCGTCTTTGTTGTGCCAGGCAGCTGTCTTCAGGATGTGGTGTGAGTTTGAGTAAGTCTTTAACAAGCTAGTAAAAGATGCGTTGGCAGCACTCCTTCAAATTAAACAGTGACAGTAGGATAGATCAAGCTGGTACTAGGTAACATTAGCATGAACATCAAGAAGTTCTTCACACTAAAAATGGTTAGTGGGTACGGTAAGGTGTACATAAATCATTTAAGCAGCTGTCAGGTTCCAAGAGTTGGGGCAGGGGAACCTTTCTGGCTGGATGAATAAAGATGGGCTTAAAGATCTTTCTCGTTGTTTTGAAAGGCTATTTAGAGAAAAGAAAAGCGTTATAGTTATACAAGGATCTGCCAAAGTGCTTTAAAAGAAATCAACTAAACAACTGCCAATTTTCTTTCAGTACAGTCCCATAAACAGCAACTGGTTGAGTGACTGGTAGAGTTGGAGAAAGGAATGTTGAGTAGGAATTAGGAGAACTTCCTTCTGAGTAGTGCCAGGGGATATATAACTAATACTTGAGCAGGCAGTTAGGATCTTAGATTAATATCTGATGCTGAACTACCTCCAGTAGTGCAGCATTTCACTGTCAAAGTCCATAAAGGGTTTCAAACTAATAACCTGAGTCATGGATGAGAGCTACCCATTGAGCAAAAGCAGGCACTTACGATGAAAAATTGAAATGCATTTTTATTTAAACTCCCCTTTTTCTAATCAACCTCTAGAGCAAATGGGTCTTGAATTTAGGCTTCGCAATCCAGGGGTAACAACACTATCAGTGCGCCAGAAGAAGATGTTAAATAATTTGATTGTAATCATTCATGAATTTAATTTATATTTGATTAGTGAGTTAAAAGTCCCAGCCTAGCCATGTAGATATAAATTTCACTTTATGCGTAAATGGCTTGAATCTGTTTTATACACTGTTTAACTTTGACACGTCATAAAAAATTTAATCAGTGTTATGTGGCTCGGAACAAGTTTTACTGAGCAGTTCATCTTGAGTAAGAAAATGCAGTCATTTCACTACCTTTGCTCCACCCTCTTCCCATTTTGAAAATCATCTTTTATGTTGGAGTGTAGATTTACAGAAAAAAAAGAAAAATTTGAAAGGGAATAACTTCTTGTGGTGGCGTGGAGAGAGGTGGCACTTGTAAATTTACAGTGTTAATTGAAAGTTTGATGGCCTCTCCAAATTTCAGCTGAGCAACTAGAACAGAGATTGCTGAAAAAATTCAGCAAGTCTCACAGCATCTGTGGAGAGAAATCCAAGTTAACGTTTCGGGTCACTCAACCTGAAATGTTAACTCTGATTTTTGTCCACGGATGTTTCTAGATCTGATGAATTTTTCCAGCAATTTCTGTTTTTGTTTCTGATTTCCAGCATCTGCAGTCTTTTGGTTTTTATTCAGTGCTGAGCAACCTGCAGCCATTCACAGCTGCTGATTGAGTCATGCTCCTTGGGTGCGCGACAGTGCATCTCAAGTCCTATTGTGCTGGCAGTTAAAAATGATTAAAACCACCAAGAAGGTGTGCAAGTTGATGGGATAACGTGATCTGGCAGTGAAATACGCAGCAATATTGCTCCACAATGCTTTCCAGATCCTCTGTTTATAAGTTGCATCATGTATTGTAATTAAGTCATTTTTTTGATGAGCTGATGAATTAATTTGCAAGGAATGAGTAAATAACGTGCAAATGCTGTGCATTTAAATTTTCAGAGGGAAGAATTTGGATATCTTGCAGCAGTAATGTAGACAGGGTGACAGGTAACATACAGCAATATGCAGTTAACCTCTAAAGTCAATGACTGAATCTCATACTCAGGTCACATTTCCAATCTCAGGCTAGTGCTATCAAATAGGTTAGATTCTGGTTTGGAATGATGAATGCCAATTTAAAATAGAGGATTTTGTACAGTTTGACTGTAATACAAGGCAAAAATAAAAATGGTCAAAGCTATCTTGGATTGACCTGGGTCACACTGCTCAAACAGCATGACATGATGTGGGAGACCACTTGAACTAAGGAATGGATTTAAAAAGGGAAAATCTTTGCTGTATTTTATGTGCTCAATTACATAAAACCATGTCAATAGATTAAATATAGATTATTTTGGAAGGAGTATTTTGTTCTGTGATTTTTGACTAATCTTAATTTGAAAAGTATGCCAAATGTGTTGATGATCTGTATTTTTATCTGGTTCTTTACTTCCAGGAGATCTCCCAGTTTTAAATGAAGTGGTAAGTATATATATTGTAATGCATAAGTTATCACTGTACTGTAGACATAGTTAGGAATTGGTTTGAAATTTCATGTTCGCTTTAGTACAGTTTATTATTTGTCTTATCTATTTATCTATCCTAAACTTGCTCTCACTTCAAACTCTTGGCTACTGAGGGAAGGGTAGTAGTCTTTGTGTGCTGGTTTCTATCCTGCTAACCCTGGAAATGAACAACCATTTTAAGTTAAGGTTATAAACCTTCTTATTATAAATATGTAATTTTTTAAAGTAAGATCGTCAGTCTTGAGAGCAAAGTTACAAGTAAAATGGCCATGAGTTAAATGTTAACCTTAACAAAAAAGTACTTAGTACAAGTGTATGTATACAATATTTTATTAAGATAACAGTCTAAATCAACACTGACATGACATGAAGCTTTTACTGAATATTGCGTAAATAATAGATAAAGTAGCGTGACAAATAAAGCCATGCAAGTTTTAAAATAAATCAAAAAATTCTTTAAATTGCGGGGTGCTGGAGAATAAAGTACTGTCCTATTTTAAACATTGTGTTCCCCAGGTCAGGCACAAAATATAAATGTTGAGGATTGTGCAGTCAAATAAAACAATGTGCTTACACTTAACCTCAAATTTCCCCTTGTTGAACTAGTACTTCCAATATTTGAGAGCAACCCTTTTTTTGGCCATTCAGATTGTTTTTGTCTTTTTGTGCAAAGTTAGTGTAAGCTTTGTACTATAGACTTATCCAAGAACTGGATTAAAATTGCCCCTCACGTTGTACAGTCAGGCTAAGGTTTTGAAAACCAACACCGGTAGAGATGATAAATTCTTGGAATTGGCTGGCCCACTGGGATAGTCAGATTCAGATCTTGTGGAGTATGGCTCAATCCAGCCTGGTCTGTTTGCAATTAATTGGTTTGAAAACATTTCCTACTTCTGACATGTACTGTTGCAGTTTATTTCTGCATTGTCTAACATCATTTCCAAAGCCTGTTTTTACAATGCATTTTAACTTTTTAATTACCAATTTCTAGTTACATAAAATAATTAAGTCTTTTTCGAGGTTGGTTGTTTAGATATGTGCTACAGTTTTCTAGGTTAGCAGTTGTTTGATTCAACTTATAACTTGCATTAGAAGAAGGATTGAAGTGGGTTAGCTTGGATCATCAGAGTGAACAGACATCTTCATTAAGTCAGGCCTTGGTCTTTTTACTGGCATCACTTCTCCCTTTAAACCGAAGGCTAAGTTCTTCAGTGAAGATGCTGCAACAGGATTTCTGTAAATAAAGAACAAATGCATGGAATCATTAATTATGATTGAGTCAACTCTGATAAAGCCTTTTCCGATTTTGTCAACCACATCACTTCAAGTCAGAGACCACCACCTGCTTTAACTTCAAACTATGAACCACATATCATTTACTATATAACTTTAAAAAAAAAAGCTACTTACAACAGTTATTGTTGTGGTATCTCAAAGTGGGATTGCCGTTTTAAGAAGGTGGCTTTTTCAGATGTGAATCCGGTCTAAAATTAAGATCAGAACTTTCACCTCACGTACAATTCCTTTTTTTGGTGGGCAATGACATTTACCACCCTTCTTTTACAACGTGTTAGAATTTTTGTTGACCCCGGAGAATGATTAGTCTTGGAAGAATTGTCAGTTCAGTTGTAAGAAAGGACCAGTGAGCCGCCTCCCCCCCCCACACACACACACACACACAAGCCATACTGTGGATGAAAGTCATCATGAAACCTTATTATTCAAAGTGAAACTGAATGATGAAGAATACAGACCTGGAGAATTAATTCGTTGAAGTCATTCTCACCAATCCATCCATAGCAGATGCATCTGTCTATGATCACTGCACAGTCATTGTGGAGACCATTGTGTTGTGTAGCCTACCACCATGCAGACTTCAAACTGATCTAGCAACTCAAAATTGGGCATCCACGAGTGCTGTGGGCCATCAACAGCAGAAGTTAATTGATCCATAATCTCAAGGCTCTGTATATCCTGAGTCTATCATTTCCACCCGGGTAGATTAACCCCGATTCAAAGGAGACTGCAAAAGGGTTTGCTGAGTGCAGTACCAGGCAAACCTAAAAATGAGATATCAACCTAGTACAGCGACAGCACGGGACTAATTGCATGCCAACATTTGAAGCAGCAAGTGCTTATGATGACTTCATATTTAATAATTTTTATGGACTTGATTTTGAAAGATTTTGGATTTGCTTCTTGCAGTTACGTTTCTGATGAATGCTTGTTTACTAATGATCCCTGTCCGGTTTATAACTGTCAGGTTGCTGTGCTTTGTTTTGAATTTACTTGAGTAGTTGGTGACCAGTCTGCTGAATCTCAGTTATACTGTTTCTGAAAAAATCTTTGTCATCAATCCTGATTGGCTTTTCAATACTGTGTTCCGCAAGGAACTGTGTCTATCAAAATCCTGAAACAATTGTCTTAATTTGATGAACCTCATTTATATGTGCCAGAATGTCAAGCCAATAATATCTGAACATCTCAAACCTTATCCTTTGTGCTTTCTGGAACTGTAAGAGTTAATGATCAAAAGAGTTTTTAAAAACTTTTTCAGTGAGAAAAATCTAATTTTTTCCCCCCTCTTTTTCCATTGTGTATACTTTACATAAGAAATAGGATAAGTTATTGGTCTCTCAGGCCTGCTCAACTCTTTAGCATGATCTTGAGAACTCAGATTTCAAAAATCTATCTACCTCCTCTTTAGATACTTTATGTGAACTCCTACAGTGGGGAAGCAGGCCATTTGATCCAACAAGTCACACCAACCCACCCAGACCCTTCGTATCTCTACAACTGCAGTGGCTAATACACCTAGCCTACAATTCTTTGGACTGTAGGAGGAAACCCCATGCAGACATGGGGAGAAAGTGCGGAGTTTGCACTATCACCCAAGGGTGGATTCAATCCCAGGTCGCTGGCGCTGTGAGGCAGCAATGCTAACCACTGTGCCATCTCATTTTCAGTGATCTAGCTTCTCTATCTCTCCGGGGTAGAGATTTCCATACATTCACTAACCCTTTGGGAAAAGAAATTTGTTTGCATCCCCTTATTCTGTAAATAGGTCCCCTTGTTTGGATTCCCCCATTAGTGGAAATATCTTCTCAAAATCTATCTTGTCAAGTCCTCTTAGAATTTTGTATGAGATCACTCTTCAATCTTTGAAAAACTAATGAACAAAGGCCTAACCTGGTAGCTGTTCTTGATAAGCTAACCCCTTCATCCAGGAATCAGCTTGATGTAATGACATGCTTTCTTATGTACCAAAATAATACACAGTACTCTGTGTGTGGCATCAGACTTCAGTTCATCAACTCTGAGCAGATGTTCCTTGAGCAACTTGCTGATGATGTAGTCTTGTTGGTTACACCAGTGTTCACTTATTCTCACATAGTACAGCTGCAACATTGTGAGTTTGCATGATGTACTGAGAGAAATGATCTGATCAAGGTAGTCATTATCCCACAAGTTGGCTTTGATGTGTTCCATTTTGGCATCAAGTTTGCAACAAACACATGGTTCAGGTCCTATTTATGAAGTTTCAATAAAGCAAATCTAAAAGCATAAGTTGAGCAGTGAAAATAAGTTTGTCAGATGAGCACATGGGCAAAACATTTCTATTGATATGCAAATTATGTATGTCTTGGCAAATGTGAAGGAAGCATTCAAGTATGTGGGAAACTTGCTCAAAACTGGTTGTTACAATTCACCAAGCCACTTGGCTAGTGACAAAGGTTTTCTTTTCCCAAGAATACCGCATTAAATTTATATTGAAATATGTAGAATAGTGGAACAAGAGAAAAACAGTGTACTCCTATCTTCAAAACAAAAAACTCAACTCGGTTCAAGGACATCGCTATCTCATTACCTCATGGTTCCGGAACTCGATCCTTCTATTAATAAAAGCTAACACACTGTATGCCTTCTTAACAACTCTGTCAACCTGGGTGGCAACTTTCAAGGATCTGTGTACCTGGACACTGAGATCTCTCTGCTCATCTACACTACCAGGAATCTTACTATTACTTTGCATTCCGGTTACTCCAACCAAAGTGAATCACCTCACACTTGTCCGCATTAAACTCCATTTGCCACGTCTCAGTCCAGCTCTGCAGCTAATCTCGCTGTAACCTACAACATCCTTTGTCACTATCCACAACTCCACTGACCTTAGTGTCATCTGCAAATTTACTAACCCACCCTTCTACGCCCACATCCAGGTCGTTTATAAAAATGATGAACAGCAGTGGACCCAACACCGACCCTTGCGATACACCACTATTAACTGGACTGGACTCCAGGATGAACATTTTCCATCAACCACCACCCTTTGTCTTCTTTCAGCAAGCCAATTACTGATCCAAACTGCTATATCTCCCGCAATCCCATTCCTCTGCATTTTTTACAGTAGCCTACTGTGGGGAACCTTATCGAACGCCTTGCTGAAATCCACATACATCACATCAACCGGTTTACTCTCATCTACCTGTTTGGTCACCTTCTCAAAGAACTCAATGAAGTTTGTGAGGCACGACCTACCCTTCACAAAACCGTGCTGACTATCCCTAATCAAATTATTCATTTCTAGATGATTATAAATCCTATCTCTTAGAACCTTTTCCAGCACTTTACCAACAACTGAAGTAAAGCTCACTGGTCTATAATTTCCAGGGTTGTCTCTACCCCCCTTCTTGAACAGGAAAACCACATTTTCTATCCTCCAGTCTTCTGGCACTATTTCTGTAGACAATGATGATTTAAAGATCAATGCCAAAGGCTCGGCAATGTCCTCCCTGGCTTCCCAGAGGATCCTAGGATAAATCCCATCCGGCCCAGGGGACTTATCTATTTTCACACTCTGCAGGATTTCTAATATTTCTTCCTTGTGAACCTCAATCCCACCTAGTCTAGTTGCATATATCTCCGTATTCACCTCGACAACATTGTCATTTTCTAGAGTGAATGTTGTCAAAAAATATTCATTTAGTGCTTCCCCTATCTCCTCTGACTCCACACACAACTTTCCACAACTATCCTTGATTGGCCCTAATCTTACTCTTGTCATTCTTTTATTCCTTAAATAGCTGTAGAAAGCCTGAAGGTTTACCCTGATCCCCTATCCGCCGACAACTTCTCATGTCTCCTCCTGGCTCTTCTGAGCTCTCTCTTTAGGTCTTTTCTGGCTACCTTGTAACCCTCAAGCATCCTAACTGAGCCTTCACATCTCATCCTAACATAAGCCGCCTTCTTCCTCTTGACCAGAGATTCCACTTCCTTCGTAAACCATTGCTCCTGCGCTCTGCAGCTTCCTCCCTGCCTGACAGGTACATACTTATCTAGGACACTCAGGAGCTTTTCCTTGAATAAGCTCCATATTTCTAATGTGCCCATCCCCTGCAGTCTCCTTCCCCATCCTATGCTTCCTAAGGTGATCTGGTTTGACTTCCTCTTGAGGGTTCCAGTATCTTGCATATCCCCCTACAGCCTATTTGGTTCACTCCATGTTCAAGAAATGCTGAAGGCATTGGATACTGTAGAAGTTATGGTCTCTGACAACATTCTGGCAACAATACAGAAGATGTTCTCCAGAATTTGCCACATCTGTAGTTTAGTTGTTTCAGTATAACTGGCATCTACTCAATATTGTGGAGAACTGCCTAGATTTGCCCTGTCCACAAGAATAAGGACAAATGCATAAGGTAAGCTATAGGAGCAGAATTAGGTCATTCAGCCAATTAAGTTTGTTCCACTATTTGGTCATGACTGATATATTTATTTCTCACCCCTGTTTTTCTGCCTTCTCCCTGTAACCCTACCAACCAAGAAACTATCTATCTTTATCATAACTATATTTGATGACTTGGCCTTCTCAGCCTTCCACAGTTTCTCTATCCTCTGGTTGAAGAAATTCCTACTCATCTCAGTTTTAAAGGGTTACCTATTCATTCTGAAACAGTGCCCTCGGTTTCTAGTCTCTCCTATGAGGTAGAAAGATTTTCTCCATATCCAGACTCTTAAGGCCTCTCAGTATTCTGTCAGTTTCAATGTGATCCCCCTCATCCTTCTAAATTCCATTGAATACCAACCCAGAGTCCTCAACCACTCCTCATATGACACAACCTTCATCCTTGAAATCATTCTTGCAAACCTCCTCTGGATCCCCTCCAATGCCAGCACATTCTTCCTTGGGTGCGAGGTCCAAAACTGCTCACAATATTCCAAATATAGTCTGATTCAGTCTCAGCATTACGTTTCTGCTCTTGTATCCTAATCTTCTTGAAATGAATGCTAACATTGCATTTGTGTTCCTACTTGCCAGTTGAACTGCATCTTAATATTAAGAGAATCCTAAACTACAACTTCTAAGTCTCTTTATGCTTCAGGTTTCCAAAGCCTTCCCCATTTAGAAAATAGTCTATGTTCTATTCTTCCTACCAAAGAGCATAACTTCATACTTTCCTACATTGTATTCCATCTGCCACTTCTTTGCCCACTCTCCTAGCCTCTCCAAATCCTTCTACAGTCTCCCTGCTTTCTCAGCACTATCTGATCCCTTCACCTATCTATGTTTAATCCAACCTTTCCAATTACCACCATATCTGGCTAGTCTTGGTTTTAAGCAAAGTGATGGAAGGGTGCTATGAAGTAGCATTTGGAAAGGAATAAGGTGTTCACTGATGCTTAGTTTGTGTTCCACCAGGACCATTGTTACAGCCTTGGTCTAAACATTGACCAAAGAGCTGACCTGTACAAGTGAGGTAAGAATGACTGAAATGAGAATGACTGCCCTTGACATATTAACTGAGTGCAGCATCAAGAAGCCCAAGCAAAACTACCGGCAATGGAAATAGAGGGGGAACATTCCATTGTTTGAAGTTCTACTTAGCACAAAGGAAGGTGACTGATTATACGCTGCATTACCAGGCTAGCATCCAGGCTTAGGCTGATAAGTGGCAAGTAACATTTGTGCCAAACAAGTGACAAGGAATAACCAGTGCC
The DNA here is from genome assembly GCF_037043375.1 of Chiloscyllium plagiosum. Taxonomy (NCBI): domain Eukaryota; kingdom Metazoa; phylum Chordata; class Chondrichthyes; order Orectolobiformes; family Hemiscylliidae; genus Chiloscyllium; species Chiloscyllium plagiosum. The sequence goes on along the minus strand of NW_028270175.1, from coordinate 17,070,188 downwards.
AAAACAGAGAAGTTAACCATTGTCTAAAACATTCACTGGCATTACTGTTACCAAATCTCCACTATCAATATCCTGGAGGTTACCGTTGACCAGCTATAGCCATATTGTGGCTCAAAGAGCAGATCAGACATGAGGAAGCCTGCAGTCTACTTGTCTCCCCAAAGATTGTTGACCATGTAATGGACAAATCTGGAGTGTGATGGAATATTGTCCGCTTGTTTGCATATTGCAGCTCCATCTACACTCAAGAAGCTCAACACTATCCAATATAAAGCCCCATTGATTGACACTTCACCCACCATCTTTACCATTTTCTCCTTTCACCACTAATGCATAGTAGTAGCAGTGAGTACCATCTATAAGAGGCATTGCAGTCATATACCAAGCCTCTTTTGACAATACCTTCCTAATACTTTACCTCTGCAACCTAAAAGACTAAAGCCATCAGATGCATGAGAATATCACCTATGCAAGGCACAAACACCATTCTGACTTGGAACTATATTGCCTTCCTTTCACTGCTGCTGGGTCAAAATCCTCGAACATAAATCCTATCATTGGTACTTCTGCATCCCAAAGGCTGTACAATTCAAGAAGGAAGCTCACTATAACATGCTTCAGGGCAATTAGGGAGGGGCAATAGGCAATTGCTGGCCTAAGCAGTAATGCCTATATTCCATGAAGAATTTAAAAAAATACAAATTCCACAACGTGACAGTTTATAAAGGCCTTATGAATTGACACCACGTACACGCATTCTATGCGCTGTTCAAATTCATGCATGTATATTCGAAGGATTTTGGCTTCAAATTTGGTGCAGCCACAAATGGGGGGAGGAAGGGAGGAAAGTGTGGGTGAATGGTAAAGACACTGTTTGTCTTGACTCTCTCCTTCACAGCCGCTCCCCCCCCACCCCCTTACGTAACAGGCTGGTTCACTCCATTGAGTAATACCAAGTTATGATCTCAGTACCACAAAACAGTTTTCCTTGTGTGCTCTCCAACTCCAAAGTTAGTCAATGGGTTTGGATACATGAACCATGAGGCAATGCATTGCTATTGTCAGTCCAATTGTTACCTTCCTGTATTTATATTATGGACAATAGACTGTATGGGAGAAAATGGTGCACAGGTGTGAGTGTGAGTATCAATGTAAGGTTGGGATGTATGTACAATGTATACTTATCAGAATGTGTGAGAAGCTGGGACCGTGTAAGATTGTGCAACATGTGCAGTGTGTATAAGGAACAGTGTGCATGTTTTTTTTAGATTAGATTACTTAGTGTGGAAACAGGCCCTTCGGCCCAACAAGTCCACACCGACCCTCTGAACAGCAACCCACTCCCCTACATTTACCCCTTCACCTAACACTACGGGCAATTTAGCATAGCCAATTCACCTGACCTGCATATCTTTGGACTGTGGGAGGAAGCCAGAGCACCTGGAGGAAACCCACGCTGACACAGGGAGAATGTGCAAACTCCACACAGACAGTTGCCTGAGGCGGGAATTGAACCCGGGTCTCTGGCGCTGTGAGGCAGCAGTGCTAACCACCGTGCTGCCCCATGATGAGTACACTGTTCCTGGAGGTACTGCAATACCAGGCCAATGTGTGGAGTGAACAGAGCAAGCTCCTAGTCCATCTCCCTGCTCCAAAAATCAATTTAATAGACAGTGCCCCACATGGGGGACGTATCAGATATTAAACTGATAAGAACAGAAACTACACATTGTTCTAAGCCAAAAGGCCGAGAAGCGATCTGTTTGTGTATTGGAAAGAGTTAGACAAATAGTAAAGTTTGTTTAATTTTTTTCCTTGTCCTCTGTGAAAGTGTTTTGTCTCATCTACCTGAGGCACCATGGGAAAAGATGTTGGGATTTTGCCTTTGCTGTGTGATGTAATAAATTAAGAAGAGGAGGAGAAAATGTCTTTGGGATTTGAAAGAAGGAATTACTGGAATACATACATCTTGATCAGCCTTTTTTCTTGATTTCACAGCCAATTCGATGCAAGCAACAACTAAGGCCAACGACACTCCAATTCCTAGAAACAGGAAGGTGCCTCCAATCTGCTTTACTTCCAGTGGACTCCATTCTGCTGAGTGTTCAGAATGACCACATGAAGACTTCCACCATTTTGCTTGCAGCTGCTGAAGTTGTCCAGATTCCTCAAGCTCCAAAAGGGTCTGAGTTAAATAGTCTCTAAGTGGGTCACCTTGAGACAAAAAACAAGACAAAGCATGATATATTCCTGAAGCACAATTGATAATTAAACAATACATCTGTGAGAAGACAATATTCATTTGATGTGGGGAAGGAGATATGGAATGTTGAGTAGGTGTGAAGTTATATAAAGCATCACCTGTCACCAGGACTTTCCAAAGCATATCAAAGTCAACTCAAATTCTTCGAATTCCAGTCAGAATATAAAATTTCTCTAGAAACACATCCATCTATCTTAAATGAGCCAACTGATTTAGCAAAAAAGATTGCAACTCACCGAGGCGAGTGGCAATTCCATATCCCCTAATAGCTGCAAAGTTGGAGACCCTCATCAAGTTGCAGTGCTCTGCAACAGCCAAGTCTATTGTTGAGGATTCACCAATCAGGGCGTAGTTGGAGTCGAGCACTCGTTGTATCCCTTCTTTCATTGTATGAACTAAGACAGAATCACCTTTATTGTTCATTCTCTCATAGATTTTATGGTAGGTTTCAATCTTTGAGAGCTGCAATGATATTGAAGATATTTGTTTCAATAAGAGTAACATTCGTTAATAGAAGGATAAGTAGAAATTAGATAAATGCTAATCACTCAGCAGCTTAGATTTCTACATTCATCATTTGTTCTTCAGTCATCCCTTTAACTTTTCATCAAATGCTACTCTCCACCGTAATGCAGATCTTTCTTACCCTTTTTCCACTAGCTTTGCATCTGCTTATAAACCTTTAAATCACTAACTCTTCCCAGCTCTGATAAAAGATCATCAATCTCAATTGTTAGCTCCCTGTTTTCTATTTCAACTGATGCTGCCTGACCTACTTTCTATTTTTCAACATTTCCTGCTTTCTTTTCAGATTTCCACCAGCCACAACATTGTGAAAGGACTCAAGGCTTTGGGTGACTTGATTCATCCTCATCTGTTGATGACATTGATGGATTTCACTGTTGCCTTATTATACTCTAGATATTTTCTAATCAACCTGTTCAGGGATGTTATTACACACCTCTAGAGGAGGTGGGACTTGAACCTGGGTCTCTTGGTCCTGAGGTAGGGATTCTACTATGGTGGCACAAGAGCTGTCACCTTAGACTTTATTAGTATTTAGCTACGCTGATCTCACCCCCAATTAGCTAAGCATTCTTTACTGATGGGTGCTCTGCTGCTCTACACTGATTCGTTATCAAGATTTTTCAAATCATGAACTTTTTACACTTTAAGGGTGTTTAACATTTTGCACTTCTACGTGGGCATCACTGGCAAGACCAGTATTTGTTGCCCATCCATAGCTACTTTGAGGAGATGGGAGGTGAACTTCCTTAAGCTTTTGAGTGACTTCCTTGGCCAAGAGTTAATCATACAGAGTTACATGCCAACATTTCATAATTTATTTCCATAAAATAAATTAGTGAACCACTGTTTCTTTTATGACAGTCTGACAGACTCTTGCTTACTTTTACTAGGAGAAAGTGAGGATTGCAGATGCTGGAGATCAGAGTCGAGAGTATGGTGCTGGAAAAGCACAGCAGGTCAGGCAGCATCCGAGGAGCAGGAGAATCGATGTTTTGGGCATAAGCCCATCATCAGGAAGGGCGTTTACTGCTGCATTTACTGATAGGAGTTTCAGGAATTGTTATGATTTTATTTTTAGATATTGAATTCAAATTCACTAGCTACCATTATGGGACTTGCACACACATTGTACAAATTATTAGTCTAAGCACCTGGATTTTTTTTTGTCCTTAGTGTAACCAGTATGTTGCCAGATCCATGCTTATCCACGTCCAAGCACATACCTTGAAGAATGAGAACGTTGAACCGCCATATACTGTGCCATAGTCAATTTCGTTTTGTTTTGCAAGGTCAGCAAAGGAATTGATCAGTGGTGCCTGTGCCTCTGAATTCAATGAGGCTGCAAAATATGTAGCGTATGCTACCAGGAAAATGATGCTGAACAGCCACCAGGTTGTCCCAATGATACGTGTGGACAGAGATCTGGGATGTGGCCCCACACCTAGTGAAATATAATAAGGATATTGTTTTTACAGAACTTAGTGCAAAAACAGGCCATTCAGCCCAACTTGACCCTACTGGTGCTTATAGCCCACAAGATTCTTTTTGTACCCTACATTGACTCATCCAATCAGTACATTTGTCTATTCCTTCCCCCCCCCCCCCCCTCCCCCGACCTTGCTTGCCTAGTTTTCTCATAGAATTATCTATGCTATTCAGCTCGCCTAACTTACAATATGATATTGGGTTCCACATTTTTTCCATGAAAACATTTCTCCTAAATTCCTTATTAAATTTATTAGTGACGACAACGTATTCTAGTTTTGGATTCCCACCAGTCAAAATATCTTTTTTATCTCTGTTACCAAAATTTATTGTTATGAAGATTTTTTAGGTCACTCCTCGTTCGTTTTCCTAGAGAAAAGGGCCACAGACTGTTCAATTCTTTCAGTCAATATTGGCCCCTCTATTCTGCTATCTCCCCTGTAAGTCTTGTGTCTTATTATCATTGTTGTGTTGTGAAGACCAGAGTAATGCACAGCACTCCTCTCTCCCATTTCCGAACTCTGCTTTTAAAGAAAGTGGAAAGAGTACTTTCTAAACAATGAAAAACTAGAAACAGTGGAGCTCTGAAGAGATCCTGAATACAGATTGTTAAAAAGCTCTAGATAGGTACAGAAAATAATCAAGAAAGCAATTGAAATTTAGGACTTGCACCCAGAAAGCTAGAATAGAGGATAGATGTAGATAATATCTATCATGTTTCCACTAGTGGGGACCTTCAAACTAGTAGGCATAGCTAAAGAATAAGGAGATATTCAGGGTAGTGCTGAGCTGAATTAATGGGGAACCAAAAGAGAAAATGCTGGAAAATCTCAGCAGGTCTGGCAGCATCTGTAAGGAGAGAAAAGAGCTGACGTTTCGAGTCTAACTGATCCTTTGTCAAATTAATGGAGAGTTGAGGGCTGGGGCAAAACAGCTGTGATCTTACAGAATGGTGGGGCAGACTGAAGGGGCTGAATGGTCTATTCCTGCTCTTATTTCTCACATTCTTACAAAGGGTAATCAGTTGTGCTGCAGCTATAATAGTTAGATAGCTCTTGGAGCACTGTGAGCACCATATCTGTGGATGGCTATATTAGTATTGAAGAGACAGCAACATAGATTGACACATTGATTCCTAGACTCCAAATATTACACTACAAGAAGAGATTGTACAAACTGAGGTCATATTCCTGGACGTTGAAAGATTGTAGTTGTCATTTAATTGATAGTTTCAAAATACTAAGTGGAACTCATAGGGATGTTAAAGGAAAATTAGTTCTTGTAATTGAGGAGTATAGGAATAGTGGATGTAACCTAAGTTAGAAACAGAAGTGAAGTTAAGAAACACCTGAAGGATATTTAAATTTAAAATTTGATCCCTTCCATAAACTGTTATAGAAGTTGGATCAGTTGTTACTTTTAAATCTGAGATTGCTGGAATTTTGTGAGCCAAAAGTAGTACAGAATATAGAGCAGGTTCTAATAAACCATAATCTTATTGAATGACTGGGCAGGTTTGCAGTGTTAAGTAGTCAAATCTTGTTCCTACATTCCTTTGATGAGTCAGTCAAGAGTCAATAACAGCACTGGCATCTCTAAATGGGCAAGTTTCCTGTTCAATCTCAAGTGCGGGTGCTTGAGTATTAAATCTAGACTTACATTCAGTGAAGTACTAACAAAGTACTACACTATTATATGAGCACTGCTTAGTGAATGCTGCCCTATTGGTTGGACAGCAATGAGGGAGTGTTATATCATTGGAGGACAGTAAACAGTGAGCACTGTACTATTGAAGATCACTATTACCATTGAAGAACAGTTTCACCTATATATATATATCTACAGTATTCTGACTGACTCTTCTAGGACCTTGAAGCAGGAGCCAATGAAACTCCAGAGACCTGTGGCACAGAAGTTGAAGGGATTTTAGGTTCTTTTGCAGTCTTATGTCAATCGCCAAAGAAAGCATCCTATCCAGATTCATCACAGCTTGGTATGGCAACTGCTCTGTCCAAGTCTGCAACCAATTACAGAGAGTTGTGAATGCAGCTCAGTCCATTATGAAAACCAACCTTCCAACCATTGACTCCGTCTGCACTTCCCGCTGCCTCTGGAAAGCAGCCAACATAATCAAAGAACCCACCCAACCTGGTTATACTATCTTCCATTGGTTAGAAAATACAAAAGTTTGAAAATACTTAACAACAGATTTAAGAACAGCTTCATCCCCACTGTTGTCAGACTTATGACCAGATCTCTCATATTAGAATTGATCTTTCTCTGCACCTTCTCTATAGCTGTAACACTATATTTTGCATTATGTTCTATTACCCTGCTGTACTTATGTATAATTTGTCTGATTAGCACAGAAAACAGAACTTTTCACTGTGTCTCAGTATATTTGATAATAATAAATCAAAATTGAAAAACAAAGCTGAACTGGAAGATTAGCACTAACCAGTCTTTTAAACCTTAGCAAATCATGGAAAATATGACAATCCAGAGGACAGAACCTGGGCTCATTCAAACGCACTGTCAGCTGCTGACTCTATGCTTAGAGATACTTTACCTTGTAGAGAGAGAGCACCGACTCCAAACCAGAAACTGTCAAGCAGTGAGAAATGAGTATCTTCAACTTCGGGCTCCCTCCACTCATTGGGACTCAGTCTGCAAAATGATGATTGCATCAAATATTGCACATTGTTGTATTAACATCTAGTAATTCTCTGCAACAACAATATTTTACCCCATCCAATTTTTATAACCATAAACTTTTAAAGTGCAATATTTACTTTAGCCGTGCTGTCTCATGTCCTGGAAGTGTTTGAGCAAACAGATAGAGGGACCCTGAACCTTATGCTTTTCAGCCAAGTTGCATTGAGTATTTTGGAGAGTTTCTTGTCCTGTTTTACCAAACCAATGTCATTAATTAGCTATCATTCTCACATCGCGCTCTTATGTCCAATTTCTGCCCTATCTTACCACACGCCATTCCCATAAAAACTCACCACTCAGAAAACTCAGAATCCATTACAGCTATGCCATCTTTAAAAGGTCGCTGTGCACCCAGACTCAGGATCCTGCACTGATGGCTAGGCCCTCCATCTCCAGCCTGCCAATTCCCTTGTGACCCTTGGAACTTGAGGCAAAGGAGGGTTGACTTACCCTAGCAAGAAGATCCATAACATGCCTAGCCCATCTAGATAGGTGTCCTCTGGGTCACCCTTCCGCCCATCCAGGGCTAATGGACTCAACAGCTGAGCAGGCTCCTTTGACCCCAGCGGGAGTCCAGGGAGGCCACTAAGATGGAGTATCATAGTATCCCTTTAGTGTGCAAGCAGGCCATTCAGCCTATCGAATCCACACTGACCCTCCAAAAAGCATCCCACTCAATCTACATACCACTGGACACTATGGGCAATTTAACACGGCCAATCCAGCTAACCTGCACATCTTTGGATTGTGGGAGGAACCAGAGCACCCAGAGGAAACCCACACAGACACGGGGAGAATGCGCAAACTCCACACAGACAGTCGCCTGAGGCTGGAATTGAAGCTGGGTCCCTGGTGCTCTGAGGTAGTAGAGCTAACCACTGATCCATCGTGCTGTAGGAGGGAGAGAAAGAAGAAAACATACTTTGATGACATGGGTGAAAGTGGCTTTCTTGTAAGTGACCTTCAGTTTATGTTCTTGATTTTAACCTACCTGTGTTGAGAGTCTCCCTGTGTTTGTACTAATGGTGTTTTCACATCACCCAGCAATACTTCTTGGGCACAGATGAGACTCCATGGATAGAGGTCTATGCTGAGAGCCTACTGTGCTATCTAAAAGCATGGGGAGCAATGCATATACATGATATTGGGTCATGTTGAAAACCTTTAGCCATCCTTTTACAACATTCCGTGTGTTCAGCGCTCCCTCTGTGTGCAAGGTGTGCTGACAATGGATTGTCCAACAGTTGGTTGTGTCAGGGAGGTGTATCACACAGACCGGATCCATGATGTAGGATGGCCACAGAGTAGGCGACCTGCTTTCCTGTGTGCCAGTGAACAAAAGCCAAAAGAAAGGTGTTTCCCACAGCTCCTTCCCTCACAGGTCACTTATCCAGCCACCTCTGAGTGTGTTAACAGCTGTCTACTTCCTGAAGAAGGTTTTATGCCCGAAACATCGATTTTCCTGTTCCTTTGATGCTGCCGATTCCTGAAGAAGGGCTTATGCCCGAATCATCGATTCTCCTGTTCCTTTGATGCTGCCTGACCTGCTGCGCTTTTCCAGCAACACATTTTTAAGCTACTTCACCATTGTACTCTTCCCTGGAGCCTGCAGTCCCCAGTCCAGAAGGCGAAGCTGCCAGGGCTTGGTTCTGCAGCAATGAAAACACTTGACCACTGCCCCCCTGATCTCATGACCATGATCCACTCCCTCAACAGACTGACTGGACTGCCCTGGACTAGAAGTGCCCAGACTCTTGACTGGTGCCTGTGCATCTTCCTTACTGCATTAACCTTACCCCCTCAGCCTTGCCACCATGGAGCCAACAGACTGACCGTTACCCATTCCCAATACACCACCACACCACCCACAACCCCCGACCAGTGAAACCCCAACTGGATGTCACATAGAGCAGGAGTGACATTGATGTAGCACGTTGCAGTGCTATAAGATGTGCAGCCACAGCAGTATGAATTGCTTAGCAGCAAGAAAAGCTACCTGTTGTTGTGTCTGTTCAAATTACATGGCAAGGGAAGGCAAGGCCGAGCACGTAGGTAGCCACAGTGTGAGTGTGCACACAGAGAGCAAGTGAGCAGCACTGGGATATAACCCCGCCAGTCTGCGAGTTCGTGCCAGGCCCTGTGCACACAGTGTCCCTGTTGCAGCCACTCAATGCTAATTCCCATTACATCCTGCAATATGAGTCTATTCTTCCAGTGCATTGGAGAAGTGCCCGGACAGTCATCTGGGATTGGCAGATGCCAGATGCTAGATACAGTGTCCCAGGGTGAGGGGCGCCCGTGCCTGATGACCATGGATCATGCCCATGTGCTATTGTTTGTTTGTGGGCAACATGGGTATTGTTCAGAGCAAGTGGGGAGCTGAACTCATCAGGTACATGCTTTGGTTTCCTTGTTGAGTTTTCCTGACCTCCAGCTTGTTGGCAAATTCAGTAAATCAGGAGGCTGAATATTAATGAGGCACGTTGTGACCTGAACAGGGCCTTCAACAAACGTCAATCCCCGTCAATTTGGTATCTGGCTGCTTCCTAGCAAGAATCTCACCATACTGCCTGTGAAAAACCATGGTGTGGAGGTGCCGGTGTTGGAGTGGGGTGGACAAAGTCAGAAGTCACACAACATCAGATTATCGCTCAACAGGTTTATTTGAACTCACAAGCTTTTGGAGCGCTGGTCCTTTATCAGGTGGAGTCTTACGAAGAAACAGCGTTCTGAAAGTTTGTGATTTCAAATAAACCTGTTGGACTACAACCTGGTGGTGTGATTTCTGACATTGTGAAAAGCTATAACGATGGAGTGAGATGATCTTGGCATTGTGAATAGCCCCACCCATTGCCACCTGACTCTGCCAAACATTACACCATAGCCCACATTGTTCTGATCCCTTGAAGATTTGGCCCAGGGAGTTTAACTCTGCAAAGTTACAAATACCTGCTGTACTAACAAAATTCCAGCAAGTGGCACAATTGAGCTGCTGGAAGCTCCTGTTCTAAATAGTTCCACCAGAGGGGATCAGTGATAATGCAGTCCTGTCGCATTGTTTGAAGTTATGGTGATGCTTGAAATAACTCCACAGAGGCCAGTATCCTGTCACCAAGTCATGCTTTATTTACATGTGGAAAGTCCTTGACACTAATCCAGCTCCCTCAGAGCCAGCTCTCAGAGTCAGCAGGATGTCTGACACTCCTTTTCTTAGTGAACAGAACCTCTGACATTCCTGTTCTTTTCCTGTTCTCTTTTTTTCTTCCCACACTTTTTTTATATCACGATGGCACAGTGGTTAGCACTGCTGCCTCACAGCGCCAGAGACCCGGGTTCAATTCCCGCCTCAGGCGACTGACTGTGTGGAGTTTGCACGTTCTCCCCCTATCTGCGTGGGTTTTCTCTGGGTGCTCCAGTTTCCTCCCACAGTCCAAAGATGTGCAGGTCAGGTGAATTGGCCATGCTAAATTGCCCGTAGTGTTAGGTAAGGGTAAATGTAGGGGTATGGGTGGGTTGCGCTTCGGCGGGGCGGTGTGGACTAGTTGGGCCGAAGGGCCTGTTTCCACACTGTAAGTAATCTAATCTAATCTAATCTAAAGCTGGGGCTGTTTTCCCTGGAGTTTTGGAAGCTGGGGGGGTGACCTTGTAGAGGTTTATAAAACCATGAGGGGCATGGATAGGATAAATAGACAATGCCTTTTCCCCATGATGGGGAGTCCAAAACTAGACAATATAGGTTTAAAGTGAGAGGGGCAAGATTTGAAAAGGATAACTTTTTCACACTTAGGGCGTTGCGTGTATGGAATGAGTGGAGGCTGATACAATTACACATTTAAAAGGAATCTGGATGGGTATATGAATAGCAAGGGTTTCAAGAGATACAGGCCAAATGCTGGCAAATGAGACTGGATTAATTCAGGATATCTGGTCAGAATGGATGAATTGGATGGAAGGGTCTGTTTCCCTGCTGTACAGCTCAATGACTCTATGACTCTTATAAGAAGCAGCTGGTTCAGTTACCACTACTTGTAGTAAAAGGCTTGGGCCCAACTTTGATGGGGCGACATTATTTGTGAAAGATTCACCTCAACTGGCTCAACATTTTTCGATTAGAAAATGGCTGCCTGAGTGCAGTCCTAATTCAATAGCCAGACATTTTTCAGGAAGATCTAGGGATTATCAAAGGAGTCAAGGTCAGCTTGCAGGTTGACCAAGGAACAATTCCAGAATTCTGCAAGACCCACTCAGTGCCATTTAGACAAATATAGAGGCAGAAATCAGAAGACTGAAAACAGAAGTCCAGTTTGCAGAATGGGCAGCTCCAGTCGTACCAGTTGTGAAGCCCAACAGTTTGGTTCACCTTAGTGGGGATTTTAAACAAACAGTAAACTGCTTTTCACAGCCGGATAAATACCCAATCCCTCACACAGAGGACTTACACTCAAAGCTGGCTGGAGGGGCGCTGACCATCATAAAGCTGGGCATGAACCATGTGTACCTGCAATTGCAGTTAGATGAGGATTCCCAGAAATATGTTACAACTAATACCCATAAGGGTTTGTACCAATAAACAAGACTGCCATTAGGATATCATCAGCCTGTGCAATTTTTCAGCAGATGATGGAGAACATTTTACAAGGTCTATCCCAGATCACCATTTCTCTAGATAATGTGTTAATAATAGGCAAGACCAATAAAGAGCACTTAGAGAACTTGGACATAGTCCTTAGGCATTTCTCTCAGGTGAGTGTATGCCCTAGAAGGTAACAAATGTGTGTTCCAGGCACCTCAAGTGATCTACTTGGATGACAAAGCTGACAAAACTGGACACATGTTTTGGAAGATAATGAGGGTGATCAAAGGTGACCCAGGTTGGTACGTTACTATGGAAAGTTTACATATAACCTGGCCTACATCCTGGCATCAACTCTTTAAAAAAAGGGTCAGCTGTAGAAATGGTCATGTAAGAAACAGCTATCATTGTGGAAGGTGTTGGCACACTATGATCCCAAGCAAGAGTTGCTGAGGATGAGCACCTCACCAAGACCTTCCCCAGAGCTCCAGCTCTCACTAAACAATCACCAAACCTCAAACAGATCTTTGTTCACAGCAAACTATCCGGCTTTCAGGACAAAACCGTATACCCCTGTCACAGTAGACGCTGCAAGACGTGTCAGAGTGTCGACACGGATACTGCCATTTCGCTTAGGCCACCTCCCACCGTGTACGTGGCAGGTAGTCATGTGACTCAGCCAAGCAAATGCTATGGCAACAGATGAATGGACACCGCACAACAATCAACAGACAGGAGAGTTCCCTCCCAGTCGGAGAACTGGGATGCCCTCTTTATGGGCATTTAAGAGGGCATTGGATAGGTATATGGAGGATAGTGGGTTAGTGTAGTTTAGGTGGGCTTGGATCGGCGCAACATCGAGGGCCCAAGGGCCTGTACTGCGCTGTATTCTTCTATCTATCTTCTATCTATCTATCTAACATTTAAGTGGTCCAGGACATTCAGCCTCGGACCTTCGGGTGACCATCCTCCAAGGTAGACTTCGGGACAGGCAACAACACAAAGTGGCCGAGCAAAGGCTGATAGCCAAGTTCAGTATCCATGTGGATGGCCTCAACCGGGACCCTGGGTTCATGTCGCACTACAGATGACCCCACTGCACTACACACACACACATTCACACGCTACTCCTACAGACCCTTACACTCACTGTCATATGCTCACACATACACTCTCACACTCACATGCAAACACGCACCCTCTCACACACTTATACCCCATTACACTCACACATACATACACTCTCTCATAGACACTTATAACCCAATCCCAATGTCAAGCTAAGGAGATTTTCTTACTTTCCAGTTTTCACAATTCTTCATTTTTCTCCCTCTTTCCTTATCTCCTTCATTTCCTTCTTACTTTTTTTCTGTCTGTCATCAGAAACCTGATCATGCGTTCCAGTGCAATTGGGTCAGAACTCAATCCAATAAACATTGAAAGAATACCTTGCTGCAAGATACAGGCAGAAACAGGTCAAGGTGTAGGCGATGAGCAGACTGAGCCAGGTGTTAGCCGTGAATGGGCTCAGGAACTGGAAAAGACTGGCACCCTGGCTGTTGGAGTCTTTACGTATCAGGATGCTAATTCCCACAGACATGAACGGACGGGTAAAGCTGAACGCCTTCTCACGTTCCATGGTGATGGTCAATGGAGCGATGGCCATGTCTGCCTCCTGAGAAGAATCAGGAGGTGAAAATTACTATTTACCCTTCTCTCCAACAACAGCAGGCTTAGAGTTACACAAGAATGTTAAAACAACAGGTGAGGTGCACTGTTCTTTACCAACGTGACTCTGAACATTATCCATTTCATTCCTTATGCTTTGTGCTAGGCAATGAGTGCTGAGAACTATTTCACAATAAACAGCACTTCCCAAAGCAACAAAGTTTAATCAGGAAAAGATCAGGAGCTGGGCCACTTCCTGATATTACCCTTCATTCAGCCAAGGGTATTGGTAAAAAATATAGGAGCAGTGTGCAGGTTCATGCAAAATTAACTGTATCTCCTTCACAACCTAAGGTATGTAAGCCCCTCACTGAAGGGAAGTTCCCGGTTATTTTCACTCTGGTCTCACTGTTGTGGTAGATGCAGAGAGCAGATAGGATGTATTTACCTTGCAGTCAGGAATCTGACACCACATCATACTGACCAGACTGAAGACCTATGTGCAGGAGGCATGTGTAATAGACTTCATGACAATTATAACCATTCTATTATTGACTTTCAATCATAACAGTCGACTGGCACCCAACCCACAAAGAAGGAAAGTTAAACTTACTTATTCGTTTAGTAGCATCCAGTAACATAAGTGATTATTCTAGAAGGGTAGTCCTAGACTCATGATTTATTCAAGAAGATCGCCCATCACCACCTCAGGCAAAGAGGAACGGTCAATGATTATCACCCAACAATGAAACTTTTAAAAAAAGCTTACTTTTTCCATCAATTCTCCCAGCATTCCTGTCCATTTTCCATTTTCCAGTCTGCTTCCGTAGAAACCGTCCTTCACAAGTTTGATTTCATAACGGAACTTTAACCTTTCCGCGAAAATTTGAAGCAAATCAATACAGAATCCTTCGAAACCTCCTGAAGGCTTGGCCATAATGAATGGACTTTGCTTTTGAATTAAAAACATCAAGAAAACTCCATTAACATGATCACTGAACCAATCACACCAATGAAGTATGCTATGTAATGCAAGTCTTTCCTTTCTTGTCTGCATGAATAGCATCTAATCATTATAATTTGACTGAGTGTTTTAAATCTTTTTATTAGTCTCATGCAAGCTCATCCATTCTGGTTACCCAAGTGCTATGCTCAGGGCTTTGTACATATTTCTCACCACACAAACCAACATTAAATGTGCTTTGGAAGATAATCTTAATAAGATTTGTCTAGTAGGAAGAACATATTTTGCGAAATAGAATATTAGGCACTGAAGATTAACCCAAAGTGACCTGAAAATATGCTGACAGAATAAACCAGAGGAAGAGGCAGAGGTTTTACTTAAAAGAGCAAAACTTGCATTTCTATAGCACCTTAGATAACTTAAGGCTGTCCCAAAACACTTGACAGCCAGTTAAGCACTTCGAAATGTAATGGCAGTTATACTGTAAGGAAGCATCTCAATCAATTTTCACTAATCAACACCCACCAATAACAAAAACAACCAGAATGGTCTGGAGCAATTCAACAAAGTCTGGCAACATCTGTGGGATGAGAAATAAAATTAACGTAACAAGGCCAATATGACTTCTTCAGAACTGAAAACGATAGGTTTAGTTGTTTTAATTAACCTTTTTGGACATGTTATGGTATACCTTCAGTAGAGGTGAGACCTGAAGCTGGACCTTCTGACACAGGGTTAAGGATACTAGCATTGCCCCACAAGAATCCTTAAAAGGTTTCCTTTATACCAGTATCAAAAAAAAGAGTGGAACTTTGGTGAAAATATCCAGGGCAAATGTTAGAGGAGAGATGGTAATGGTAGTAGAGGAGAGATGATAATGGTAGGTATGAATAGTTGACAATAGATCAGTTTTGCTGGGAGAAAATCCAAACATGATGGACGGGAATAGGAAAGGGTATGATAGAAATGGAGGACAATGTTCAAGGTCTGAAGTTGTTGCACCCAATATTGAATCTTAAAGACTGTAAAGTGCCGAAGTGGAAAATGAGGTGCTGTTCCTTCAAGTTGCATTGGGCTTTGCTCTAGGATGGTAACGCTAATGTGAGACCAAGCTGGTGTATTGAAATGGCAAGCTTGGGGTCAAAAATCAGAAGTAATAAGATCATCTACTCTATCAATGCCAGCTGAGGGATAAATGTTGACAAAGACTATTATAGATGTGAGAACTTTTATGGTCGCTTGGGGAACCTTGGATTTACAACTCGTCTGCAAGTTGCCAGCTCAAATAGTGCAAGAATGTTTGGCACTGCAGTTTAAGTGACAGCCTAGATTATTCATTCATTGTCAACCTGTTATAACATATCCCTCGAAAAAGTGGGACTTGACCTGGGTCTCCTGATTCAGGCATAAGGGCAGTATCACTGCACCCATAAGAATCCTCAGTTCATAGTTTCGATTGTTTTTCCTTTGTTTATATATGGAATTGCCATCAAATATAAGCAAACAGCTTTTCCCACCACCAGGTCACTTGTGGCAATAGCTCATTGTCTTAAAACTACAGAATAAAATCTACTGACAGCCCCAAGTACCTTGCACTAATGAGTTAACTGAGTTTTTTTACAGAGATACAGAGCACCAGCTCTGGACTAGTGTAGCTGATGCCAGTGTAGCTGATGCCAGTATAGCTGATACCAGTGTTCCTGCAGAACTTTTGGCACTGATCTGATGGACTTGAGTTTGTGTTAATGAATAATCCAAGTTTGGGGCAGAATGTCATAATGCAGGAATGCACTGCAAGGACACCGATACATGATCACCTTTCATTATTGATGGGATTAAAGTTTCATTTCTCTGTTAAAAATCACAGATTGCCAGGTTATAGTCCAACAGGTTTATTTGGACACACTAGCTTTCAGAGCGCTGCTCCTTCATCAGGTGGTTGTGAGGAGCAGCACTCTGAAAGCTAGTGCTTCTAAATAAACCAGTTGGACTATAACCTGGTGTGTGATTTTTAACTTTGTACACCCCAGACCAACACCAGCACCTCCAAATCATTTCTCTGTTTGTCTCCTGAAGTATCTTTCGGTCTGTTTTGCCCAAATTTCTGATGAAAATTCTCCTCATTTAACATTAAGTTCATTCCATTTCCCCATATCTGTCTACCTTCTGACTTGTACAAGCTAGACTGTGGATTTCAGAGCATGTTGGTGCTGTTAGATTATGACAATTAAGAGCTGGTCAAAACAATTTTACACAGGAGCCTTACTTAGGTTGAATAGGTTATCGTCCAATAATCTTGCAATGGATTTGAACCCAGAAATAGAAGGCTAGTTTCTAACCTATATTGATGCTCGGTCTTTGATACTGACTGTAGTTTTGTTCTTCTTAAACATAACTGCTATGGAAAAGGATGATGTATAAATCTGGTGGGAAAAGTTCCTGTTTGGTGCTGGAAATTGAATGCATTGTTGTGATTATTGTGATTGTGCTACCCATGTAACAAAAGGTAACATTACCAGAATGGTAGTGACTCTCAATGTCTGATTTGAAAGCTCTCTCTTTTCTCTGATCTGCATCAGCTGAAAGATAAGAAAACAAAACCATGTTATTGGCCAGATTAGCAAGGAGGATCCTTCTCTGAATGATCTTGAAGAACATATCAATATTGCTCGTTTTTTCTGGGCATGTGGACAGATAGGAGCATTTAGCCATGGGGAGATTTAATTTTTATGAGTTTGAGTCTCAATCATTGAAGTTCTCAACATTGGGATTTCTTCCTTTCTTGGTTGAAGGAGAACATGGGTAATTTCCCTGAACTTGTTGTTCTGCTATGTGGGAAATGAGTTGAAGAATTCTACTTCTCTGGCACTCTCTTCTCAATGAGATTGTCAAAGCTAAAAATCACACAACACCAGGTTATAGTCCAACAGGTTTATTTGGAAGTGCTGGCTTTCAGAGCATTGCTCCTTCATCAGCTATCTATTGGGCTATAAACCTGTTGGACTATAACCTGGTGTTGTGTGATTTTTAACTCTGTCCACCCCAGTCCAACATCAGCTCCTCCACATTAATGGGATTGTGATCAACCTTAGATTTTCCCCAAATTGTTCCTCAACTGAGATGTCCTAGAACTGGGCATGATATTCTACTTGTGGCCCAGCTAATAAGTTGTGTAAGTTTAGCATTGCTAAGTTGTCATGTCGCTTATACCTTAAATGCACCAGATCATTTCACCCATCAAATACATGCACTCACTGACCTGCATCGAAATACAGTCCACAAACACCTTGATCTAACATTCTCAATCTTGTTTTCCAATCCCTTTGTGATTTTATTCCTCTCCCTCTCTCTATAAGCTCCTGCAAGAATATAATGGAATGGCTACAAGGCATTCTGAAAGGGGAAGTTGAGCAGTCAGAGACCACGGTCCATATTGGGATCGAGGGCATAAAAAAATGAAGACTGCAACCAGACTTTTGGGAGTTAACTAGGGAACTACAAAGCAGGACTTCAAAGATAGTAAGCTCCAGATACTCACAATTGTAAGTATACAAATAGAGGATAGAGCAGATGAATGCATGGTTGGAAAGATGGTTCAGGAGGGAGGGCTTTAGCTTCCTGAGGCACCGTGAATCTCTACACGGTGAAAGGATTATATCTTACATCTAAACAATAATGGGAACCATCATCCTGGTGGGGAGATTTACTCATTTTGTTCAGGTGGATTTAGACTAGAGTGGCTGGAGGATGGGACCCTGACAGGTAGTTCAGAGGGGAGACAAGCTGAAATGGAATTAGGAGTTAAAGTTCATGTATGTGTGTCTGGAAGACAGTAAGAAGCAGGTTTAACAGGGCCAGATGGGATACATTTTAATGCAAAGAGACTGAGCAGTAAGACAGATAAGCTGAGGGGCACAGACAGGCATATGGGAGTATGATATCCTAGATATCAGTGAGACTTGGCTGCTAGCTGGGCAGGTTTACCAGCTCAATGCTGTTATAAAGTGTTCAGGTGAGGCAGAGAGGAGCATGGAAAAGGAGGGGTGTTGTAATATTAGTCAAGGAACCAATTATAACAGTGAGGAGGGATATATCTTGGAGGGATTGTTAAATGAGACCATATGAGTGAAAGCAAAAAAACACTAAAGAGGTAAGTGCACTGTTGAGTACATTCTATAGATTTACAAGTAGCTCAGAGAGAGATGAGAATTGAGTACTTAATGAAATTTCAGAGAAGTGTAAGAATAATAAGATAGCACCAGTAGGGGATTTTAACCACCTAATTATTAACTGGGATAGTTTGAGGATGCAAGGTAGAGAGGGAACACAATTCTTAAATTGCATCCAGGAGATAATTTTTTCGGCAGTCTGTAGAAAGTCCCACAAGGAAGGGGTTGTTATGTGCCTAATATTCATAAAGAAGCTTGGGCAGGTGAATAGTGTGTTAGTGGGGAACATTGTGGAGGTAGTGGTTGTTAGAATTGGAATAATTATAGAAAAGGCTAAGGATTGATCTGGATTAAATATTTTAAACTGGGGAAAGGCTAATTTTGCCAAGATAAGATACAGTTTGGCCCAAGTGGACTGGGTGCAGTTACTTGCAGATAAAACTGTGCCAGAGCAGACTTTCAAAGAGGGAATAGTGAGAATAGAGGGCAAATATGTTCCCATAAAGACAAAGGGTAGAGTCAAGAGACGCAAAGGTTAGGATTAAGATAAAAAGTGAAGCTAATGGCAGACACTGAGGGCTTAATACATCAGAAGAGTATAAATAGTGCATGGCGATCTTAAAAAGGAAATTCAAGAGTATGCAAGAGAAAGCATTGACAGCTGGAATAAACGAAAACCCAAAGGTTCTTTAAGAATGCATAAAGACCAAGCGAAGGACTAGGGAAAGAGTAGGGACCATCGAGGTAATCTGTGTGGGCACAGTCTTTAATTGGTCTTGACAAGGGAAAGGTTGATGCATGTGTCGCGATCAAGGTGGGGGAGTTGGGAAGAATTCAACTGAGAGAGGGAAAGAAGTACGAGCAGGTTTAACAGCTTGAAAAGTGAGGGGGATAACAATGAACTGAACAGATGGATAGAGCAGAGGAAAATGGAATTCAACCTGGAAAAGTGTGAGGTGATGCACTTTGGGTAGGCTAACAAGGGATAACAGGAGAACTTTATTATCCTTGAACATACTGAAGATCAGAGGGAACTTGATATGAATGTCGATAGATCTCTGAAGATAGCAGGGAAAGTGGATAAGATGGTTGCAAAGACATTTGGGATACTTGCCTCTATTAGTTGAGGGATAGAATACAAGAGCAGGGAGGTTATGTTGGAACCATAAAAATTGCTGGTCGGACCACAGGTGGTGTACTATGTTCAGTTCTGGTCACTACATGATTGCAAAGGAGACTTCCCAGGATGCTGCCTGGGCTGGAGGGTCTGAGGAATTATGAAAGATTGGATTGGCAGCAATTGTTTTGCTTGGAGTAACAAAGGTTGAGAGAGGCCTGATAGAGGTTACCTCTGATAGAGGGACACAGAGTCATAGAGATGTACAGCACAGAAACAGGCCCTTCGGTCTAACTCATCTATGTCAACCAGATATCCCAACCCAATCTAGTTCCACCTGCCAGCACCCGGTCCATGTCCCTTCAAACCCTTCCTTGTTCATATACCCATCCAGATGAGTTATAAATGTTGCAACTGTACTAGCCTTCACCACTTCCTCTGACAGCTCATTACATACATGCACCACCCTCTGTGTGTAAAAACGTTGCCCCTTAGGTCTCTTTTATATCTTTCCCCTCTCACCCTAAACCTATGCCCTCTAGTTCTGGACTCCCCGACCCCAGGGAAAAGACTTTGTCTATTTATCCTATCCATGCCCCTCATGATTTTGTAAACCTCTATAAGGTCACCCCTCAGCCTCCGACGCTCCAGGGAAAACAGCCCCAGCCTGTTCAGCCTCTCCCTGTAGCTCAGATCCTCCAACCCTGGCAACATCCTTGTAAATCTTTTCTGAACCCTTTCAAGTTTCACAACATCTTTCCGATAGGAAGGATACCAGAATTGCATGCAATATTCCAATAGTGGCCTAATCAATGTTCTGTACAGCCGCAACATGACCTCCCAACTCCTGTACTCAATACTCTGACCAATAAAGGAAAGCATACCAAACACCTTCTTCACTATCCTATCTACCTGCAACTCTACTTTCAAGGAGCTGTAAACGTCCACTCCAAGGTTTCTTTGTTCAGCAACACTCCCTCGGACCTTACCATTAAGTGTATGAGTCCTGTTAAGATTTGCTTTCCCAAAATGCAGCACCTCGCATTTATCTGAATTAAACTCCATCTGCCACTTCTCAGCCTGTTGGCCCATCTGGTCAAGATCCTGAGGTAACCTTCTTCGCTGTCCACTACACCTCCAATTTGGGTATCATCTGCAAACTTACTAACTATACCTCTTATGCTCACATCCAAATCATTTATATAAATGTCAAAAATAAGTGGACCCAGCACTGATCCTTGTGGCACTCCACTGGTCACAAACCAACCCTCCACCACCACCCTCTGTCTTCTACCTTTGAGCCAATTCCTTATCCAAATGACCAGTTCTCCCTGTGTTCCATGAGATCTAACCTTGCTAGCCAGTCTCTCATGGGGAACCTCGTCAAATGCCTTACTGAAGTCCATATAGATCACGTCCACCGCTCTTCCCTCATCAATCCACTTTGTTACTTCTTCAAAAAACTCAATCAAGTTCGTGAGACATGATTTCCCACGCACAAAGCCATGTTGACTATCCCGAATCAGTCCTTGCCTTTCCAAATACATATACATCTTGTCCCTCAGGATTCCCTCCAGCAACTTGCCCACCACCGAGGTCAGGCTCACCGGTCTATAGTTCCCTGGCTTGTCCTTACCGCCCTTCTTAAACAGTGGCACCACGTTAGCCAACCTCCAGTCTTCCGGCACCTCACTGTGACTATCGATGATACAAATATCTCAGCAAGAGGCCCAGCAATCACTTCTCTAGCCTCCCACAGAGTTCTAGGGTACACCTGATCAGGTCCTAGGGATTTATCCACCTTTATGCATTTCAAGACATCCAGCACTTCCTCCTCTGCAATATGGACAATTTTCAAGATGTCACCATCTATTTCCCTACATTCTATATCTTCCATGTCCTTTTCTATAGTAAAGACTGATGCAAAATACTTATTTAGTATCTCCCCCATTTTCTGCCGCTCCACACAAAGGCTGCCTTGCTGATCTTTGAGGGGCCCTATTTTCTCCCTAATTACCCTTTTGTCTTTAATGTATTTGTAAAAACCCTTTGGATTCTTTTTAACTATATTTGCCAAAGATATCTCATGTCCCCTTTTTGCCCTCCTGATTTCCCTCTTAAGTATACTCCTACTGCCTTTATACTCTTCTAAAGATTCACTCGATCTATTCTGTCTATACCTTACATATGCTTCCTTCTTTTTCTTAACCAAACCCTCAATTTCTTTAGTCATCCAGCATTCCCTATACCTACCAGCCTTCCCTTTCACCCTAACAGGAATATACTTTCTCTATTCCTGTTATCTCATTTCTGAAGGCTTCCCTTTTTCCAGCTGTCCCTTTACCTGCGAATATCTGCCCCCAATCAGCTTTTGAAAGTTCTTGCCTAATACTGTCAAAATTGACCTTTCTCCAATTTAGAACTTGAACTTTTACATCTGGTCTATCCTTTTCTATCACTATTTTACAACTAATAGAATTATGGTCGCTCGCCCCAAAGTGTTCCCCCACTGACACCTCAGTCACCTGTCCTGCCTTATTTCCCAAGAGTAGGTTAAATTTTATACCTTCTGTAGTAGGTACATTCACAGATTGAATCAGAACATTTTCTTGTACACACTTAACAAATTCCTCTCCATCTAAACCCTTAACACCCAGTCTATGTTTGGAAAGTTAAAATCCCTTATCATAACCACCCTATTATTCATACAGATAACTGAGATCTCCTTACAAATTTGTTTCTCAATTTCCCTCTGACTATTAGGGGGTCTATAATACAATCCGAATAAGGTGATTATCCTTTTCTTATTTCTCAGTTCCAGCCTCAGCACAGCTGTAATGCTATCCCTTATCAAAAACGCCACTCCCCCTCCTCTGCCTCCCTTTTTATCCTTCCTTTAGCATTTGTATCCTGGAACATTAAGCTGCCAGTCCTGCCCATCCCTGAGCCATGTTTCCGTAATTGCTATGATATCTCAGTCCCATGTTCCTAATCATGCCCTGAAGTCATCTGCCTTCCCTGTTAGGCCTCTTGCAATTAAATAAATGCAGTTTAATTTATCAGCCCTACCTTGTTCCCTGCTTTGTCCCTGCCTGCCCTGACTATTTGACTCACTTCTGTTCTCAACTGCACCAGTCTCAGATTGATCTTTTTCTTCACTATCTCCCTGGGTGCCACCCGCTCCACCTTACTAGTTTAAATCCTCCTGTGCAGCTCTCGCAAATCTCCCTGCCAGCATATTGATCCCCTTCCAATTTAGGCGCAATCTGTCCTTCCTGTACAGGTCACTTCTTCCCCAATAGTTAGGCAGAATAGGAAGACAATGTTTCCGTTAGTAGAGGGGTCACAAAGCAGGAGGCATAGATTTAAGGAAAGTGGTTGAAATCTAAGTGGGGAATTGAGGAGAATTTTATTCATTGAGAGTCTGGAACTCATTAGCTGAAAGAGTGGTTGAGGCAAAGCCTCTCATGGGTATTTATGTTTTCACTGTGTTGCTATAGCCTCCAAAGCTATGTGCCAAAATGGAAAACAGAATTAGTATTAGTTGGATCTTAGTTGACCAATGCAGGCAAAAAGGACTGTATGGCTTCCTGCTGTGCTGTGAATCCTTCTGAGTTGATGAGAGTTGCTGCTGTTGTCCTTTTACACTTTTACCCTACAGTGATACATGCCATGTGCTCTCCAAACTTATCATCTTGCATTTCTCCACATTGAATTTCACATTTCTATCTATCTGCAAATCTGACTATGTGCTCCTGAGATCACTTACAGTTCAATCCCCAGTTAACTACATTTCATTTTATGAGTCATCTACAGTTATTGATAATATGCCAAGTCCAAGTCATTTATAAGTACTTACATAAATAGGGAATATATCTTCCTAGAGAAAGTGTTTATTTATGTAAAGAATGTATATAAGATAAGCTATTTGTACACAGAGAATACTTCTACAATGAGCATTATATAGTGGTAATAATTACATTGTAAATATTTATGAATATGGTGAATATTTATCTATATAGGAATATTTATATGTATCAGAAATATCTATAGGAAATAATTACATTAGAAAATTATATAGGCAGTATGTAGCAAATAACTCTATATATTCAAATCCGAATGATATTATCATGAATATTAAACATGTTATATCCCCACAGGCTATGTGTGTGTTGCAAGAATATTCTGACCTCTTGAAGGCTGTCCTGACTCTCCATAGCACCTGCGAACAGAAAAGGGACCCAAACTTAGACTGGCATCAAAGTGACGAAAATGCCCAAAGCATTATTTAAAATTTAAAATTGAAGTACCTAATTTGATAGACATAAAGCACAAAAAGCCATCATTTACCATCGTAGGCTGAAAATCAGGTCAAGCTGCAGTTCTATGAAAATCCATTGCTCTGTAATACCTCATCCCAGTTGCTTCTTTTCATTTATGTGGCTAAAGGCAGGCAATGCAAATTAACCAAAGGATTATAGGGACATAGCTATCAAGTTTAATCTCGAAGCTCACTAGCTGCCACTGAGGAGTGATGCAGTGTTGGGGTGAGAGGAGCAGCAGACATAGGGAACTGTGAGAAGGTTAGCTTTGAAACCTCCAGAGTTTACAATATATAAGACAGAGATTGTTGGGAAATAAACAGCGACATCTTGAAAAATGTTTATATTACAAAGGAGGAGGTGATGAACTTCTTAAAATGCGTAAAGGTGGATAAGTCCCCAGGACCTGATCAGGTGTACTCTAGAACTCTGTGGGAAGCTGGGGAAGTCATTGCTGGGCCCTTTGCTGAGATATTTGTATCATCGATGGTCACAGGCGAGGTGCTGGGAGACTGGAGGTTGGCTAACATGGTGCCACTATTTAAGAAAGGTGGTAAGGAAAAGCCAGGAAACTATAGACCGGTGAGCGTGTCATTGGTGATGGGCAAGTTGTTGGAGGGAATCCTAAGGGACAGGGTGCACATGTATTTGGAAAGGCAAGGACTGATTAGGGATAGTCAACATGGCTTTGTGTATGGGAAATCATGTCTCACAAACTTGATTGAGTTTTTTTGAAGAAGTAACAAAGAGGACTGATGAGGGCAGAGTGGTGAATGTGATCAATATGGACTTCGGTAAGGCATTTGACCTCTTGGTAGACTGATTAGCAAGGTTAGATCACACGGAATACAGAGAGAATTAGCCATTTGGATACAGAACTGGCTCAAAGGTGGAAGACAGAGGGTGGTGGAGAGTTGCTTTTCAAACTAGAGGCCTGTAACCAGCGGTGTGTTGGTTTCAGCTTTTCATCATTTATATAAATGATTTGGATGTGAATATAGGAAATATGGTGAGTAAGTTTGCAGATGACATGAAAATTGGAGGGATAGCCAACAGCAAAGGTTACCTCAGAGTACAATGGAATCTTGATCACATGGGCCAGTGGGCTGAGGAGTGGCAGATCGAGCTTATTTAGATAAATGTGAGGTGCTGCATTTTGGAAAGGAAAATCAAAGCAGGACTTATATACTTAACGGTAATGTCTTGGGGAGTGTTGGGGTGACCTTTTAGTGCCGGTTCATAGTTTGTTGAAAGTGGAGTCCAGGTAGATAGGATAGTGAAGAAGGCATGTGGTATGCTTGCCTTTAATGATATGCACATTGAGTATAGGAGTTGGGAGGTCATGTTGCAGCTGTAAAGAACATTGAATAGGCCACTTCTGGAATACTGTGTGCAATTCTGGTCTCCCTGCTGTAGGAAGGATGTTGTGAAACTTGAAAGATTTATAAGGATTTTGCTAGATTTGACAGGTTTGAGTTCTAGGGAGAGGGTGAATAGGCTGGGGTTATTTTCCCTGGAGCATTGGAGGCTGAGGGGTGACCTTATAGAGGTTTATAAAATCATGAGGGCTATAGATAGGGTAAATAGACAAGGTCTGTTCCCAAGGGTGGAGCAGTCCAAAACTAGAGGGTATAGATCTAAGGTGAGAGGGGAAAGATTTAAAAGGGATCTAAGGAGCAACTTTGTCTTGCAGAGAGTGGTGTGTATATGGACTGAGCTGCCAGAGGAAGTGGTACAACTGCAACATTTAAAAGGCATCTGGATGGGTATATGAATAGGAAGGGTTTAGAGAGATCTGGACCAAATGCTGGCAAATGGGTCTAGATTTATTTAGGATATCTGGTCAGCATGGATGAGTTGGATGGAAGGGTTTGTTTCTTTGCTGTATGTCTCAATGTTGGCACAGGTAGTAAAATATAGCAGGAGCACACAAGATTATTTTCTTCTTTGACTTCAACAGGCAGCGCTGGTTAACAACTTGCAGTTAATTTTTCTAATCTTGACCCTCTCGCTACTCCCACAACATAATTCACAGCTCAAGGGGCAGTGAGCTCAATTGTAGGGCTCTGTTGCTCTGCTAAGCTGAAATCAGTGCAGGCTGGGAATTAAATTTGTAACCTGTTGATCCTTATGACTGAGCAATCAGATTTGTTTTAATGGAAAACCAAAAGAAATGTCAGGTTCCAGTTGATAAAATCACAAGGTTGGTGGCTTTGAAACTTAGAGCACATAGGGGTGCATTTGGCCCATCATATCAAGATCAACCTTTGGAAAACATTATCCAAATAATCTGGAATAATCTTATTTATTTCTCCTTTTCATCCAGTTCCTTTTTGAAAGTTACAGTCGTATCTGCTTCCAACATGTTTTCAGGCAGTACATTTGTGATCATGACAACTCGCTGCATAAAAAAAAACATTTATCATGATCTCCCTACCTGGACCCTTTGTACATGCCCTTAAATCTGTGTACCTTGATTGCAAAAGAACATGTGGAATTGGTAAAAAGACCCATTGGTACATCCAACTTGCCCCTACAGCCATGAGGCCTTATTCATTATGATGATCCCCACACCCACATAAAGCCATGTTAGTAGCCAAGTGATGGTAGATTAGCCTAATAATCTGGGCTGATGCTGTGTGAACACTGGGTTAAATCCATCATGGCAGCCAGTAGAATTTGAATTAAATGAATAAATCTTGAATTAAAGCTAGACTTTATAATGATTGCAATTAAACTGTTTTCATTGTTTGTAATATATATATCTGGTTCAGTAATGTCCTTGAGAAAAGGATATCAGTCAGCCTCATCCGGTTTGCATATGGACTCCAGACCTACAGCAATGTGGTTGACTATTGCATTGCCTAGTTAGCTACTCACTTGTATCATTCCCCAGGGCCTGGTGGTTTCTGGCTGAGATTGCAGACTACGTTGTGGCCATTTTTGCTGTTTTGTTAGATAAAAATGTTCAGTTTTACATTTCACCTCCCCCCCCCCCCCCACCCCAATTTTCAACAGTTTCTTTTAATTTATTCTATGAAATTCCCCTACAAGATTTTCTATAATTCCATTTTGAACTGTAACTTCTGAGAATGTGCTAAAAAGGAAGATGCATCTCATTATTTTACATTAAAGAGGAATGTTCCCCATATACCGACAACTTTCACTGACCGAGGAATGTCCCTGAGCTCTCTACATCTTCTCCACTAGAAGGTGAATGAGGTACTATCAGCCCTGCGACTCTGTGGGAGGCTGGAAAACTTGTCCTAAACGCTTTCTTGTGTGTTTTTGTTTTGTTCGAGGAGTCCCCCGTGGCACTCTTCACACACTCTAGCTCTCCCTCTCTCGTTCTGTTCCTCTTCCACTTCTGAAGCCTTGACAATAAAACTGATAAAACGACCCAGAATAAACAAGAGAGGCCTTTCAGTCCATTCCAAAAAGGAAGCTTACAATTGAATGAAGAGCAGAGAGGAAGCCAACATGCTGGGACTCTGAAAATAATCATTTAAAAAAAAAAGACTTGTTTTAAATAAAGAATCCCAGCTCTCAATTGCTTCACCACTGCCTGACTCTGAATATGAGACCAGGATCTCACTGAGGCATCTATACTTTCATTAATTTCACTCAAAGAGATAGACTGAAAGATCAAGAGCGCCCGAGGGGGGTGTGATGGCTGCGTCTGGTTTGGTCACATAGAAAATGTAAGTTTGCCCAGTGACAAGAGCCCAAGCTCAGATTGATGATGAACGTGACAATTATTTAGTGGGATAAGCTGCAAGTGTAAGGTGAAAAAAAAAACAAAACGACTTTGCTACATTCTTTAAAACAAATTTTCCAACTTGCTCTTCCTCCTTTCCCAAAGGCACTGATTTTTCCTTTGAGAATGCCGCTTCAAGGGTTAATGATTGCCTGCTGATATGCTGTCAGCACCCTTTGCATGGGAAGCCTATTCTGCTCAGAAAGCATCACAGTTGAATGACTGAGAACAAGAAAATGCTGGAAATCACAGCAGGTCAGGTAGCATCCGGTTGGAGAGAGAGCAAGCTAATGTTTTGAGCCTAGATGACTCTTTATCATCACAGTTAAATAATCTCCAAACTTTGCATGACAGCCAATTTGCACACAAGGTCTGGAAAGATCAACAAAGTCCCAATCACTAGGCCCCTTATGCACAAAGAACAATTGAGGGCACCTTAAAGAAGGAACTTGCATTTATATTGTGCCTTTGGTAACTTCAAAGCATTCACAACCAATTGAGTATTTTTGAAGTGGTCTCTTTTGAGTTGTGAGAAATTTGGTCGTCAAATTGTACACAACAAGCTCCCACAGATAGCAAAGTGATAATGATCAGATATTCTGTTTTCAGTGATTATGTTTTGAGGATAGTGGTTGGTGACGCCGTCTTTGAGTCAGAATGCTGAGTTTTTGTGTTCTACACCAAAGACCTTGTGCATAAATCCCAGACAGTTCCTTTTGTGTAATGCTGATGGGGTGTTGCACTGTCAGAAGAACTGTCTCTCAGGTGAGAAGTAAAGCTGAGACCCTATCTGCCTTCGCAAGTTGATATTTAAAGATCTGAAAGCTCTATTTTGTGGAAATGTTGTGAACTTCTTTCTGCTGTTCTGACCAAACGTGGATTATCTGGTCATAATCTGATTATTTTTGGTGGGTTTGATGTTGCACTTTCATTATATCAATAGTGAGTACACTTCAGAAATATTTTATTCATGGTGTTCTGAGATTTTCAAAGGCATTGTAAAAATGCAAGTGCTTCTATTTCAAAGAATTTACCACTCTACAGGCCATGCAAGTGCTTCTATTTCAAAGAATTTACCACTCTACAGGCCATTTGACCCATTGAGTCCACATAGACCTTCTGAAGAGCATCCCACCCAGACCCATCAGCCCCATTCCAAAATGCTTCCCATGCCTAACCTGCTCATCTTTGGACTATGGGAGGAAAACCCACACAGAATGTGCAAGTGCAACACAGACAGTTTCCCGAGGATGGAATTGACCCTGGATCTCTGGCATTGTGAGGCAGCAGTGCTAACCATTGCTGCCAGTTTATGAACTGAATTCGGCAGATTTGATTTCAGTTTGAAATTTGCAACATTTCACATTCATACCTGTCCGTGCGGTGGTCAAAGACAGCAGCACTGTCACAGACAGAAATAACTTCATACCGTTCTCCATCGTGATCAACCTGGAATGAGATAAATACAATGGGAAAAGATGCTCTGATCCAAGAGAGTAGAGCGAGCAGCTCTGTTTCAGGTGAAAAGTCCCTCCTGTTTACTTTCAGACTGACATGAAGAATTGGTGTAATTGACAAATGCTGTACCCACTGCCAATCATCATCGTTGAAAGCATCCAATTCATTCCCAAATTGTGGAGGAGAATTTCAAACCCTTCATGAGTAAAATAGGGTTTGATTTATAAATGTTTGGACAGTTCAGGCTCTGCGGTCATATCAACTGGGGAAGTCATTTCTGAAAATGACATAGGTTGTTCTGGATCGAGTTGCTCGATATAGATTCTCTGCCACAAGTACAGCAAGGTCTAGGATATAATGATGGAATTGTTACATCACTAGGCCAGGTACTCTGTGTCCTCGTTTGTCAACACCCTTTAGGGAAAGAAATCTGCACTCTTTACCTAGAGTCATAGGATCTCTACAGTGCAGATACAGACCATTCAGCCCATCGAGTCTGCACCAACCCTCCGAACAGCATCCCACCCAGAGCCACAGCCCACCCTATATCCGTAACCCCACATTTACCATGGCTAATCTACTTAGCATGCACGTCTCTGGATGCTGTAGGGCAATTTAGCAAGGCCAATCCACCTAACCTGCACATCTTTGGACTGTGGGAGGAAATCTATAGGAGCAGGGTGTTCTCCTGGTATGTTTGAAATATTAATCCCTTGATAACTGTCACTAAAGCAAATGATCATAGAGACATAGAGTTATACAGCATGGAAAGACCCTTCAGCATGGAAAGACCTATTCCTAGTTGCTACTATTTGGCCCATATCCCTCCAAACCCTAAAGATTCATAGAATCTTGCAGCATAGGAAGAGGCCAGGCCAGCCACCTGTCAAACATGTATTGACTCTTTGACAAATCTATCCCATTAATTCCATTCCTCTTTCAGGCAGTGAATTGATCCATGAAGAAATTTCTCTTCAACTCCCCCTGTGGAACCTTGCTATACTTAATTTGATTTCTGTATTTCTCTGTGTAACAATACGCAAGGCACATCATTGGCTGTGAAAAGCACTGGTATGCCCTGAGCTCTTGAAAGGCGATGTTTAAGTGCAAGTTCTTCCTTTACTGTGTTTATTGATAGCGCCCCCTCGTCCCAATTTCTGCTGCATCAAAGTGTTAGCAATATCAATTCCACTACTTCCCAATATCCAGAGTTTTGTAGCTTTGGGTGGATTTGTGATTTCAACTTTCTCAGACGTGAGCTCATCCCAGATCATGTGCTGATCTTCCTTTTTGAGAGGAAACCACTAATCCTAAATTCAAATAGGAGCCAATTTTAACCTGACCCTCCAGCTGGGAAAATCATGGCACTGGGGGGGCATGTAAAACACACCCCTGTCCAGAATGAAAATTAAAACCGAGAGGATGTCAAAATCAGCACGGCACCTAATCGTGTAGTTAGGTTAGTTTTGCCCATGGTGATCATTTGCCTTTTCACCTCATTCCCTCCGAAACTGCGTTAGATACCATGTGTATTGTGTGGACCAAGAGTGGCAAGATGAGACTAAATGCTTCCACTTTGCAACATGTAACTTTGGATACATTATCCTGCTGCAATCCAGCACTATTAACTGCACTTATGATCTTGTGGTAAAGTAAATTAAGTCATCATAGTCCCAGAGGGCTCTTTAGAGAGACATGACTGGTGCTGGTTGAACTTGAGGGACACCATAACTCAGATAAGGAGAGAGATTGAGAAGGAAGGATTTTTATGTTAACATTAGCCAGTGTGGGGATTGAACCCGCACCGTTGGGGTCTGTATCACAAACCAGCCATCCAATCCTGAATTACACAGATCATATTAGAAAATTGCTGCTGCAGTTAATAAACGTGTGATTAAGAGCTTTAAAAACAGAAGAGAGCTGATGATCTCAATTATTTTGAGAGCTCTAGAGATCCAGATATTAATGCTTCAGAATGCAAGTTAGGAGCCAGAACCCCCCACTACAAAACTGGTTCACCAATTCTCAGTGAGAGCCGAGAAGCACTAAAGTAGAAGAGGGGAAATAGGCTTAGATTGTGGACTTTGGTCTCTTGCAATCCTCCTGTACTCCAGCATAATAATTAAAACCAGGAGAGAGGGAGAGAAATGGGAGGGGGAGAGGGGGAGAATCTCTTTATTATGTGAGCTAAACTTTAAAAAAGAAACAAAAATAATCCTGATCAGCTCCTATAGATCCCTCAAGATCATTAACAATAATTAGCAACAATAACTTACGATATGATGTCAAAAAGAAAGAACTGTAGAGTTCCTCATTTCAGTCAACACATTTCATACAAGCATCAGCACTGAGACTTACTTTCCACTCCTTTCTCTCTCGGTGTAGGCAGTTCAAGTTATGCTTAGTTAGGTTCAAGTCAGACAAAAATGAAGAGTGTTTGGAGCTGAGGGAGGGTGTAGAATGACTAGGAGGAGCCAGTTGAGGAAACCTTAGCAACTGAAAGGTTGTTGACATTTGGAGCCTTGAATACTAAATTCGTTTGAGAGCTGTTTGTAGATATTTAACCAAACTCTAGAAAGCTAAACTGACGAATACTATGTACCGAATTTTGTGTTTTCCCTTTTGCTAAGGCTAGTGCATGACCAGCCTGCTACATTCTCTGAGACAGAAACAAAGTAGATTGCAGTGATGAGTGTCTGTGCAATTACTACATGCATTCTCCCCTTGTCACTGAGCAGCAAGATTTATTGGAAAACGGAGGGACACTGACAACGTTAGAAGCTCAAGAAACACAAGAAATTCAAGCAAGTTAGGAGAGAATAGAACTACAGATGATTTCTTCTGAATGACTCACAAGTTCCCCATATGAATTTGGTTTATACAACATATTGAGGAGGAGATATCTATATATTATATGTGCCTGTATCCTGATGTTGGGTGGTAGTACTTTCACCTTTGTACCAAAATGTTGAGGGTTCAAATAAGCTTTACTTCAGAGATCTGAGCCCCTTATCTGGACTGTCAGTACTGTACAGAGCAGGTGCTTTACTGATGGAGATGTCATCTCTCAGACTGGTTGTTAATCTGAGTTTGTGTTGCCATGAGGCTTGCAGTTTGATTCTACTCTACACATCGGAGAGATAGCTAACCTTGTCTCTTCCAGTCATTTTGGCCTTTGATTGTTTCCCCTTTCCTGTGAGTGACTGCTGACTGACTCTGGTAAGTTTCAGCAAATTCTTTTGTTTGTATTTTTGTACATAATATGTACCTTTTAATAAGTATATCTCTCATCCCTTCCATCTTTCGTTCTTAGTCTCTTCCACACGACTTCCAATATCACTGTTACCTCATGCCATATATCAGTATCTCGTTATCATGTCCATTCTCATCATAAAACAAAACCAAGGCCTAATCTTCCCTTGCAGCTGCATGTGAAGATCCCATAAAGGCTATTGTGAAGAGGAGTAGGAAGTCCCCCTGCACCTTCCCAGCATGGTGACTGATGTCTATTGGCTCAACTACAAACACTGAACAGCAAATTCTCTCACTACTTTGAAGCTGCCATTTATTGTCCACCTCTAGTTGTCTCTGAGTAAATGCTGATGGCTTTCTTCTGGAACTGCTATAGTCCCTGTGGTTATTATGGCTATTATAGAATCATAGAATCCTTACAGAAGCAGGCCACTTTGCCCATAGATTCTACTCTGACATCCGAAGAGCATTCCACCCAAACCCATCCTCCTACCAACGTAAACCTGCATTTCCCGTGGCTAAGCCACCCAGTCTGCGTATCTGAATGCATGATCAAAAATACAGATGCTGACAATAGACTTGGAACATTGCAGATGCTGGTAATCTTAAACAAAATCGGAAATTGCTGAAGAAACTCATCTGGTCTGGTGGCATCAGTGGAGATGGAAACAAAATTGACTTTTGGAATCTAATATGATTCTTCTTCAGAACTGAAGGGGGCTGGAAAGTGCTGGCATCTTGCTTTAGACAAGGGAGAAGGAGCCAGTGGAAGAGATGGTAACGATGCCCAGAGCAAAAGACAAAAGATGGGAAAGGAAAGATTGAGGTGAAAAATAGGTGTAAATGATAGGTGTGAAAAGGAGAAACTGGGTCTGCTCTGAAGACGGGAGGGTGTTTAAGCCCCTGTATATTTCAACACCTTGATGCAGATTTTTAATAACAGGAGGGCAATCTTCAGACAGGGACGGTGAGTTAGAGTTCCATCATGACTGGCATTCTTTTCATCAAATTATATTTTAAACCCAGCATTTGGTCTGGTAACAGACCCTTGCAATGATAACAGATCCTTGCAAAAAAAAGATTACTTTCATTGAGGACAATTTTGATTCTTACTCGCTCCTATGAAATTTCTTATATGTTTTTACAAGGTTATATGCACACTGTAATTGTAAGGAGTTATATATTGTAGTAATTTGGCTCTTGGGATAGAATGAGTGAGTCAGATGAATTTTGCTTTCAAAACAGCATGAGAAACGCAAAGTTATACTCAACTTTGCTTGAATCTTTGCAACCAGGAGCTAAATTGTTAATCAAGATCAGTTACTGCATGGATTTATCTGCGCTCTAATGGGCAAGAGCTGGATTTTTCAGCCAATTTGCTGTTCAAGTTACGTTTGGAGTGTTCAACTCAAACTGCAGGCAAAGTAATTTTGCTCGACATTGATTTATTTTCCTAATGCAAGAGAGGAAAGCAGAAACAGTGAACGTTCTTCGAAGTTAGATAACCCTTGCATCATAATGTTAAACCTCCCCCCCCTTTTGTCCCTCTTGTTCCCAGTGCAATTATCGCGTAGGAACAGGAGGTGCGTTTCACGGAGCCTGTGCCACCATTCAATTAAGATTATGAGAAAAGAGCCAAAGTGGGATTAAGGAGATTTTTTTTTAACTGTGAGTTGTTGTGATCTGGAATCCTCTTGAAAGGATTCTGTAAACAGAGAAAGTAGAAACTTTCTAAAGGGAATGGGATAAATACTTGAAAAGGAAACATTTGTAAAATTATGGACAAAGAGTAAGGGATTGGGACTAATCAGACACTCCTAACAAAATAAAACAGCTGAGGGCTGATGGGACTTTATCTGTGTTTTAAGATTTAGTGATTGATCAGCATCTCTCTCTAATTGCTGCACTTTAAAGGTGTCGGCTTTGTTCCTTAGAGGTTGTGCTCCTTTTATATTTCATCTGACTGATTCATTAACAAGACCCCAAAGTCTAAGGCTATTGGACTGGGGAAGTGTGGCCATTGTAGCCATAACTGGTCCTATCCCCGCTGAATGACCACATCCTTCCAGCAGCATCTTCAGGGCAACAAACAGGAGTGGGACTCTTGGTTGGTTTAGTCTACTGCGAGGTGACAGACAAGCTAGAGGTCAATTGTAAAACTTTAGTGAATGCAAAGGATTGTTTGGAAAGCACTACTGCACCAATGACCACTGTACCATGTCAATCCCAACATAAAGTAGGCAAGGGATGGTGAATATTGTATGTGTAGCCTTTCTAGTGTTGTCACATCCCAAGAGCAAATACACAAGCTGAGTGCAGCCAGTGGATCGAGTGTGTACAGTAATGAACGGGCACTCTCAGTATGGATGGGCATGTGCACATTCAGTACAACAGGCATGGGCTGGAATGTACACACTCAGCAAAGATGAGCATGCACATACAGGGTATGTTTGGGCATGTAGACACTCAGTGCAGAGAGATAGCATCATTATAGCATCTTCAACCTTAGACCAGAATCTCTATGTTCAAATCTCATTTCAGGACTTGTTTGCCATGGAGGGCATGATCATAATGTGGTCAAACGGGCTGACTATCAGGCTGTAAATCCTTCCAATATGTGGGAAGAGCAGGAGAGTTTATTGGTAAGGCATCCTGCAGAGGCAATGGCAAACCACTGCATTGCCTTGCCATGTGGAGTCATGGACCAATTCAATCAAAGGTCGCAGTCACCATTGCCCTCATAGAGCATGGCTCCAGAAGAGAGAGAGAGATGAGAAATAATCCTCAAAATAATGGATCAAAAGTCAACTACCCATTAGTGCTTCCAAATAATTCTGTTGGACGATAACCTGGTGTAGTGTGCTTTTTAATTTTACCCAATAGAAACCTCTACCATTGTCATTTTTGTGAAATTTAAGTTATCGTGTCATGAATTTCCCCTCCTAACCCAATCTTCTAACTAGTGTGTCACAAAGTATGAAAGGTGAAACTCATTGAACCTAGTGTGTTAGATTCAACCTCAGCCGATCCAGACACATCTTCAGATAAAAAAAACTGGATGAAGTCATTGAGACAAACTAGGGTGAGAGAGGGAGTTGAGACAGGGGTTTGTGGGGTATAGTATTGTATAGTATAGTATTGTATAGTATTGTATTGTATAGTTAGGTTGAGCTGACATGTATTAAAATTTGTGTTTTCTGATTTCAGACGTTAGAGTCATGGTGTCATAAAATATTACAGAATGGAAACAGATCCTTCGGTCCAACTCATCCATACCGACCAGACATCCCAATCTGACCAAGTCCCATTTGCCAGCCTTTGGCCAGATCCTCCTCATCCAACCCTATTTATATACCCATCAAGATGTCTTTAAATATAAAATGCATTGATGTACAGAGGGATCTTGGGGTTCAAGTCCATAGCTCCCTGAAAGTGGCCACGCAGGTAGATAGAGTGGTAAAGAAGACATATGGCATGCTTGCCTTTATTGGTCAGGGAATTGAGTACAAGAGTCAGGCTGTTATGTTGCAGCTTTACAAGATTTTATTTAGGCCACAATGCATTCAATTGTGGTTGCCACATCAGAGGAAGGATGTTGAGGCTTTGGGGAAGGTGCAGAAGAGGTTTACCATGATGTTGCCTGGATTAGAGGGTATGAACTATAAGGAGAAACTAGAAAAACTCAGCTTGATTTTTTCTGGAACGGTGCAGGTTGAGGGGAGACTTGATAGAATTCTATAAAATTATGAGAGGCATAGATAGAGTTGATGGTCAGAATCTTTTTCCAAGAATTGTAATATCTAAAACTAGGGAGCATGCATTTAAGGTGAGGGGGGAAAGTTCAAAGGAGATGTGAGGGGCGAGTTTTTTACACAGAGAGTGGTGGGAGCATGGAATGCACTACCAGGAGTGGTGGTGGAGGCAGATACAATAGGGGCGTTAAAGGGGCTTTTAGATAAGCACATGATTATGTAATGAATGAAGGGATATGGACCAAGGGCAGGCAGAAGAGATTAGTTTACTTTGGCTGAAACTTTATTGCTGGAACAGCACAGCAGGTCAGGCAGCATCCAGGGAACAGGCAGCTCATTCCATACACGCACCACCCTCAGCGTGAAAAAGTTGCCCTCATTCCTGATGAAGGGCTATTGTCCGAAACATTGACTCCCCTGCTTCTCGGATGCTGCCTTACCACTTGTGCTTTTCCAATATAACATTCTCAACTTCTGGATTAAACACCGTAATGCCTACTTAGATTACCGATTGGATTAGATTACTTACAGTGTGGAAACAGGCCCTTCGGCCCAACAAGCCCACACCGACCCTTCAAAGAGCAACCCACCCAAGCCCATTCCACTACATTTACCCCTTCACATAAACACTACGGGCAATTTAGTATGGCCAATTCATCTAACCTGCACATTTTTGGACTGTGGGAGGAAATTGGAGCACCCAGAGGAAACCCACGCTGACATGGGGAGACTGTGCAAACTCCACACAGACAGTCGCCTGAGGCGGGAATTGAACCCTGGTCTCTGGCGCTGTGAGGCAGCAGTGCTAACCACTGTGCCACCGTGCTGCCCATTACTGCAGCATCCAGCTATTGGTTAGACACCTATTCTCACTCCCATTTGCTGCACTCTGAAATTCCCTTCTTAAACCCCTGCACCCCTCTCTTTCCCTCTTTTCCTTTAAGCCAGGCTTTGAGGTGCCCCATTTACCATCTTCCTGTCTATTGCTGTCATTGATAATGCTTCTGCAAAATGTCTTAGATTATTTCTTTACCTTAAAGGTGTTGCTATTTTGGTGAATGGCTTCAGGACTGTTTTCCCCAATCCCCTAGTTGTTGATGAGTCACTGAGTAAACTAAATCATTTTGGTTAACCTCTGTAACTTATCCAACATATTTCTGCCTCTGGGACCTCTTGTCCTGTTCTAACTTGGCTGGGAGATTGCCAGGAAAACACCGCCTGAGTAAGCAGTATTGAAGGCATTCCCCCTCAACCTCACTTCCACTCCCACCTCCCCTCCACTCCCGTTCACTGCTCTGGGGAAGTTTCAGCAAGATACTTTTGGATCAGAGTGCCAGCAAAGTTATAATTATCAGGAGAACTCATGCATTCTCAATAAAGCCTTTTTGTAGGAGGACTCCCACCGAGTCCTCTATTGAGAAGTCCTTAATGAGCTCACAAAGACCATCAAAGCAAGCTATGACAATTGCACATGCAATGTCAATTTAGAATTTGTACTGAAGTTTGTTCAACAGTTAGGTGAGCTGGGATCATGATGTAATTTATTGGACATTTTTTGCAGGGTCAATTTATGCTCTACCATGTAGAATGACGAGTGCAGTTCACCCCAATTAGAAAGAACAAGGCCCTCTTCACCCTGTTACAAAATAAGTTCTCTTGGCCATACTTATGAATATTTTCCAGGCGGTGATGTCCCTCCTGCTGTTTGCCTGTGTGGTAACATGCCCTGCTGCTTGTTTATGTCGACAGAATGTACAAACG
The DNA here is from genome assembly GCF_037043375.1 of Chiloscyllium plagiosum. Taxonomy (NCBI): domain Eukaryota; kingdom Metazoa; phylum Chordata; class Chondrichthyes; order Orectolobiformes; family Hemiscylliidae; genus Chiloscyllium; species Chiloscyllium plagiosum. Next base: position 17,032,404 of record NW_028270175.1, on the reverse strand, counting down.
GTCACAAACTGGGTTCGCACACATTAGCTAATTCAGCAAACAAATAAATCAGGTCAAAGACAATGACTTTTATAGCAGACTATAACTGGGTTTGAATATTGTAACCTGTACCTTGATTGTTTGTTGTGGTCCATTGACTGTTATAATCAGTGGAACATCAGACTGTGGTAGCTTAAAGGGATAGAGAAGAAAATTGCCATTTCACACACCAGACATTGGGAATCCCCTCAGAGACTTGCTGTGTTCTCTGAGTGTGGAGTAGGAATTATTGCTTCACCCTGTGACCTACTGGTGTACAGGTAAACTGTTCCTCACTGAATGCCACTCTCACTTGTACATCAAGGAGGTTTTGGGTTCATAGAATTAGAAAGGAACCCCAAATAGAGTCATACAGCGTGGAAACAGACACTTTGGTCCAGCTAGTCCATGCCAACCATAATCCCAAACTAAACTAGCCTCACCCTCCTGCACTTGGTCCATATCGCTCCAAATATTTCTCATGCATGTACATATCTAAATGTCTTTTAAACGTTGTAACTGTAGCCTTTGGGAGTCCATTCCACACATGAATCACTCTCTGTGTAAACAAATCGTCCCTTGTGTCTTTCTTAAATCTTTCATGTCCCACCCCAAGCACTTGAATAAAGAATCCGAACTGACACGCAGTGTAAATATGAAAAGTATGTCACTCTGACAAAGATGATGTTTTGGACAAAGTGCTGAAACCAGTTGAATGTTAAATGTCCGCTGTTAAGGTCCAGGAGAGGAGGAAGAGATCTCCAGATGAGCTGGGACTTCAGGAAGCTCAGACTTGGTATCAGCATCTTTTACATTGCTATTTCTCACAGCTGCTTCCTGTGAGTGTGCCAAGATATGTCATATTACAAGTGCTGTCATGTGGCAGACTGATGCCCAGCAGCAACTGGACTGAGAGTCCCAGCTTCATTTCACTTATGAGATTGTCAGGCAGCAGATGTTCTTTGGCACAGCAGTCCGATGTCCGAGGGAACCATCCAGAAATGGAGAGCTCAAATCACATAACGACAAGTCACCAAATTAAACTCAATAAACCTCTTCATAGGCTGGCACCAAAAAATGACCAAGAAAACTGGTGGATTGTTGTAAAATTCCAACTGATTTACTGATTTTGTTTTAGGGAAGGGAACCTGTTGTCATTAGCCAGTGACTGCAGTCCCACACACTTTGTAATAAAGCACTCGACAGGTCAGGTAGTATCCATGGAGAAAGACAAAGAGTTAAGGTTCCAGTTAGTGGGATTTTGGAAGATTTAACACTTTCCAGTTTGTACAGAGAAAAGAATTGGGAGAAGCTGTGAGACATAGGATGAGCAACAAAAGTGATGATAGCACAAAGCAAAATGGGGTAATACTGAAATAAGTTAGAAACTCAACATGCGTTTAGAGAAGGTGTATTGGTTACAACAAAGTAGCTAAGCCAAAGGGAATAGAATCATAGACAGCCAGAGGCCATGGCCATTTGGCCAATTTTGCCTGTTCCAGTTCATTGAAACAGCAATACAATTAAACAAGCTCAGCAACCCATTCCCAATAGCTTGGCAAAGCATTTCCACTTCAAATATTTCACCATTACTCTTATGAAAGAACCTGCTTCCACAAGCTGTTCAGATGGTGTATTCCAAATCACGACATCACATTGATGATTGGTTTTTGCTTCCTCATCGTGCCTCTGATTCTTTTGCTAGCTAACCCCTCTACTTTGGTAACAGCTTCTCCTTATTACAATATGAAAACAATTTCATGATACTGAACGCCTCCATTAATTCTCTTCTTAATATTGTGTGCTGTAAGTCAAAGAGTATGGTGCTGGAAAAGCACAGCTGGTCGGACAGCATCCGAGGAGCAGGAGAGTCGACTTTCAGGCATAATGAAGGACTTATGCCCAAAACGTCAAGCACCACTCTCTTTGACTCTGATCTCCAACAGCTGCAGTACTCACTTTCTCCTAGTTGTGTGCTGTAAAGAGGTTAGCCCCATTTTCCATAGTCATAGAGTCATCGAGGTCTACAGCACAGTAAAAGGCCCTTCAGCTAATTAAAGATGGTCTCTCTGGGTAACTGTAGTCTTCAATTCTTATTTGTGGAAACATGGTTGATGTTGAGTCCCCACAAGGCAGTTATTAATGGACAACAAGTACTGACTTTCCAGGCTGGCCACATCTGAAAGTGTACATGAGAAACCATAGAGTCCCTACAGTGCAGAAGCAGGCCATTCAGCCCATTGAGTCCACACTGGCCCATCCTTGTAACCCTGCATTTCCCGTGGCTAACCCACTTGGCCTGCACACCATTGGACACAATGGGCAAGTTAGCATGGCCAATCCACCTCACCCATGCATATTTGAACTGTGGGAGGAAACTGGATTCACCTGGAGGAAACCCACACAGACAAAGGGAGAATATGTAAACTCCACACGGTCAGCCGAGGATGGAATTGAACCTGGGTCCCTGGCGCTGTGAGGAATGGCATGCCACCCATGCCATTCCAAATGTTAACCCTGAGTCCAGAAATGTCCCACTAACTACTGACAGTGATGCAAAGCATTTACCCTGTCTGCTTCTGTTTTAAATCAGTGTTTTAGAACGATGGATTAGTATTCACATTCTGCCAATAGTTATACGGGTAGTGATAGCTAAACCATATCTTATAGAACACGGGCAGCCTGGATTTTCCCCTCTTTTATTGTTGTGGTTTCCACTGCAAACCTGGTGTATTTCCCAATTACAAAATGATGTAGCATGTGCATGGATCAGTTCAAACTTATTTATGTTTTCCACCGTAAGGGTCTCTACACAACTTGCATTATCCCAGATTGGATAAACAAATGTTTGATAAGCTATAACTCAAATATTTTTATTACAATACCAAAGGTTCCTCCTCAGAAATCCAAGAAACCTGTTTTCTTTGGATTTGATATGCTGAATGTGGATGTTATGACATGAGGTAAACCTCCTGCTTAATTTAAACCAGCAACATAGAAAAGATTTATCCCTTGCAGTAATCTGTGACAGTTCGAGAGGCTAAGAACTATTTGAAATAAAAATTAACAACTTTATTTCATAAAGTATAAAAGAGAATAATTAACTAACAACTATTTATAACTCCTTCCTCTAACCTATCTTTTACCTTCCCTTCTATAATACTAGTCCGATAAAACCCCTGATTAAGATTTACCAAAAGTTCAAATTTCAAAACTAGTCAGATGTCGAATCTTCTCTGATATCTTCCTCGGTCTTCTCTTCTTCTTCTTAGGGATTTCTGTTTCACAGGCTACTGATCGATAAAGGTACCTTTAAGAGAGCTATTCTCTGGGCCGGCTGCAGATGCTGGTGGCTTGGCAGTTCTCCTCCTAACTGTTTGATTTTCCCCAGTCTTATACCTCCAAAGCATCAGATTGTGTCATTGGCTTTTAAGATTGTCAATATAATCAATTCAAACTGGATTGGATTTGGTATTTTTCAAGGTATAATTTAAACCAATTGGCCTAATTCAAATTTATTTTGTAGTCTCCAGGCAACCAGCTAATCGGGTTGTTCGACCAAAAATTACATTATATTTTGTTCAGAACACTTGGAGCTATGTCAGGTAGTCCTGCTAGCTTTTAACTCTCTTAAACGTATAGTACACCCACATCTTCATAACAGTGAAATCCTCTTTGAATACTGTTTTAAGATGAACCCTGAGGTGTGATTGTGAGGAGAATTTGATTACAGAAATTAAAGTTCTGATAGATCCTTTCTGTTGGTAATGAACATAATGTTTTGACATTAAGTGGGACAGACTGGGTGGTGAAGGAGGATGGGTAAAAGAGCAAGCAGGAAATTTGAGGAGAGGCAAAAAATAGAGATTGGACAATGCAGCAAGAGGAGTTAAGGAAAGAAAATTGGAGAGTAAAGGGATGTAGAATTGAAGGAGGAAGAAAAGGAATTGTAGAATGGAGAGGTTGGAAAAGAGAGCAGACAGGGAAACAAAATAGAGTATAGAAACCCTACAGTGTGGAAAGAGGCCATTCACAGACATGGAGAGAAGATGTAAACTCCACAGGGACAATCACCTGAGGCTGCAATCAAACCCATGTCCTTGTTAATCTCTGTGCCACCATGCCATCCCGACTCAGGTAAATATTTACTAAACTCCCATAGGAAACATTTAGCGAGGCCACCTTAAACCAATATGTAATTGTAACAATGTTTTCCAGTGCCAGCACACAGCATGGACTATCCAGTATAATAGGGAGTCAAAGAGAGCTTGAGGAATGATTCAATCTGTGATGTGTGCTGATGTAATTTTGGTGTAGCCAAAATCCTTGCAGGCTGGAGTATTGTGCACAGCTGTGACTGCACTATTCTGTGAATGATAAAAAGGCTCTGGAGAAAGTGTAATCAAAAATCTGAAAAGTGATACCAGACTGGGGTTCTTTTGCCTCAGAAAGGAAAGGCTGAAAAGTGGCTTGATAGTTGTGCTGAAAATTATAAAGTGATTTGATAAGCACTGGTGAACAGGAGATGCTTTCACTTATGTGGCCCTGAATATAAGCCCATCACTAACATGTGTGATGAGGAAACCGTTTTTACTCAGAGGGCAGTGAAAATGTGGAACTTGTTTCCTCAGGAAGTGGTTGAGGCAGTTTGTGGATCTATTTAATGGGAAATAAAATTAACGCAAGAGAAAAAGGAATAGAGTCAAATGTAAGAAGGTGGAGAGGAGTTTGTATGGAGCATAAAGACCAATATGGAATAATTGGACCAAAAGATCTAATTCTTTGCTATGAAGTAGATGTAATTCTATGTATTATGTGATGGAGCAACAATAGTAACCTTCTTCATTCTTGGTTTGGCAGGTGGGAGTTGCTAATGAGAACATTGGCAATCTGACACTTGCTCACTCACCAGTGACAAAGGTGAAATGTAGCTGTTGGGCTGAGACTGGATCTGATTTGTTACAATGCTTTCCATGGACAAATAGGCTGCCATTCCCTTAGCATATGATGCACGTCTGAAGGCCGGGCGCTTGGGTGAGCTGCAAATGGCATATGTAGAAGGTACCAGAGCATGAGTCAGCATCTTCCGGCCGTAGCTTGGGGGCATTCAATTACATTAACCGTACCTAAAGACAAAACAGTTTTTAAACATGTATTTAATTCTTGGGATGTGGGCGTCATTAGTAAAGCAGGCATTTATTGTCTATTGTGAGTTGCCCTTAGTACGTGTCAGTGGACCTTCCTGTTGAGCCAATGGTGGCAGCTTCAATACTCCCGACTGTCTTGCTGGGCTGATTCTGTGGGCTGCTAAAAGGCAACCATGTTATTGTGGAACTAGGCAAGTATTGGTAGGCCTGTGCACACTGATGATCTTAAAAGCAGATTTGGTACAAAATGTTTTCAAACAATATCAAAAATACAATCTATTTAAAGAACTATTATTTGTTTTCATTTCTGTCAGCCTGAATGTGTTTAAGTAAACCTGGCATTCCATTTTTAAGGGTTTTCCAGACTGAAAATTCTCAATAGGGGAAAACTTATTATATATTCTGAAGATGAAATGAATACAATCCCGAGAGTTGCAATCAAAACTGAACCCATCTCAGGAGCAGCTGTTAAAGTAAGAGTGGTGTTTAAAAAAGAATGGCCATTTCTATTCAGAAGGAATTTTCGAGAAAGTGCAATGAATGAAGCTTTTGTTGGCAGTGGTAAGATGATTTTCTTCCTGTTGACAGGGGGACACAGTTGAATAGAGTTTGTGTGATTGCTCTTGGGATGCTCAGGGTCCATTGCCGATGGTTTCCATGGTAACTACTCTTTGAGGCCTATGCTTTCATTGTGAGATTTGGGTCATTGAGAATGCTTGTGGGTCCTTTCGCCTTAGGACTTCACTGTTTATTTTAACAGACACTATGCTGACTTCGTATGGCATTTTATTTTTCTTCACTGGCTATTCCTGTCAGGACCAGTGGCTCAATCTCCTGTGTGTTCAATTTTCAGGGAAGAGATCAATAATGAGACACCCTGATTTAGCAATTGACATTAAATGATCCCATTAACGACAGTGGAAACAAAGCAATCTGATTTTAAAGAATTCAGAATCAAGGGACAAGTAAACTCAAAAATTTATATGGTGATAGGCAGGGAGCATTTGCAATATTTGTCTTTTTCATCATCCATTTACAAAGCCTATTCTTCAATATTGATATAGTCTCCATTTCAGTTACTACCTCTGGTCATTCAATCCATAAACCTACAATCTTTCAGAGAAACAAGGTTCTCCAAGTTTCATGTTCTAATTTTTTTTCATTTATTTTCTCCTTTACGTCTATTCATTCTTGAGCTTTTGAAGATTAGATTAGATCCCTACAGTGTGGAAACAGGCCCTTTGGCCCAACCAGTCCACACCAACCCTCCGAAGAGTAATCCACCCAGTCCTGTTTCCCTCTGACTAATGCACCTAACACTATGGGCAATTTAGCATGGCCAATTCACCTGACCTGCACATCTTTGGATTGTGGGAGGAAACCGGAGCACCCAGAGAAACACGGGGAGAATGTGCAAACTCCACACAAACAGTCACCCAAGATTTTTAGTATTTTTGTAGTTTTACAGCAACACAGTGGTTGTGTATGATATTATTACAATCTAATACTGCAATATCAGTAATGGGCAGTATGGTTAGCACTGACAGTCATACTGATAGTGACCCAGGTTTGATTCCAGCCTCAGGTGACTCTATGGAGTTTGCACATTCTTCCTGCGTCCTCCAGGTGCTCCAGCTTCCTCCTACAGTTCAAAGATGGATTGACCACCCTAAAAGTTACCTTGCAGTATCCAGGGATGTGTAGGTTAGGTGGATTAGCCGTGGGCAATGTAGAGTCACAGGGACAGGATGGGGGTACTGGGGCTGGGTATGATACTTTTCTGAGGGTTGGTGTGGACTTGATGGGCCTTTTTCTGCACTGTAAGAATTCTATCAGTACAGTATTACTTGATTTTAAAAAGTCCAATTCCTCTTTTGCAAATGCTTCCATATCCCAAGCCTCCTCCCTATATCTATAGTCTCCTCTAAATCCATTTGGCACCCTCACCACCACCTCAACTGCCATGGTTCCATTCTTTGGAATTCTGCCTCTCAACTCCACTCTCCTCCTTTTTCATACTCTTTATAACCAAGCTCAATGATCAGGCTTTTAATCATCTGTCCTAATATCTAATTAGGTCACTCAGCACCAAATCATGTGTGTGAGATGCTCTTATGAAGTGGCAAGGATGTTCTACAACGGTAAAAGGAGTTATAGGGATACAATCTGTGGCTGTTGCAAGAGTAAGGTTTGCAATATTATTGGAGCAGAGTTTTACAGTATTACTGCAACATAGAATTGCAGCTGCACAACACAGCAGACTTTTTTTGGAATTTATTAGAAGCAGACCACAGTCGCTCAGTCAATTGGCCTCATTATTAAGTGTGTTATTCAGACTGGAAGAGGTTTAGTTGGAGAATGGACGGGGGCCTCCAGTGTGATAAACCTGAATGAGGACAATTACAGCAAACTTCATTGCATTTTATTTGATTGATACAATAGTTTAATTACAAATAGTGTTTAAAATCGCAGATAGCTGCTGCAGGATTATCAAAGTGGTAGGAAGATACATATTTTTATTCTGTACTTTTTTTGCCATGTGGACATATCACATTCATGACTCTCAGTAATGTACATGGAAGATACTGTGCGTCAAGTGAAATATTACATCCAAGATATCTGGAAACAAGACATTCTCATTTCATAACCTGAAACATTCAATTATTACTTTTTAATCAGACATTTAAAACAAAAGAACCAAAATTAAAAATGCTCCCAGTATGCATTTCAGTCCTAAAATTAGGCTCTTCTGCATTTTGAATATTAACACTATCTAGAACATCTCTGGTTGAAACAATACATCATGCAAGGGATAGTGCAACCAGTGATCAATCTGTAAGGTACAATGTTGCAAAATAAAATTTACAAAATCAAAGATGGAAACATTCTTGGAATTAGTGCATGAAGACAATTATGAATGAATGAATGAATGATTTAATTCTTTAATGCCTACAGTTAGACTTGGTCTTTCCAAACCAAATTAAATCAATCCTCATTGAACTGTGAAGTTCAACTTTCACTAAAGTTCAGAGGTTTACAACCAGTGTAATGGGAAGGGTAGGATCTTCATAATTCCTCTGGATACCTGAGCGATCTTTGGGCAATGAGATGATGTCAACAATTAATACAGAGTCTAATTCTTTCCTACCAACTGAGCCACGGCATTGACACTGAGAAGGATAGCAGAATCGAGCAGTTATGATTAGCTGGGAAGGTTGACAAAACTGTTGGGGCTGAAAGTATGGGGAGAGACCTGATAGATTATGGTGAGTTCCAACAGACACAGTTTATAGGGATTTATGGAAGATGATTCCACTTGTGGGAATACTCCATCTGGAGGTGACAAATATAAGAGCAAATGCAATAAGTAATTTGGAAGACTCTGTACATAGAAATTAGACTGTGGAGTTTGCCACCACAAGGAGTGTGAAACAAATATGACAGAGACAGGAAGTGAATGAATAGAAGGATTTACAAATAGGGTGAGATAAAGCAAAATGGGAGGAGGCACCATGGGACATAAACACCAATCTAGAAACATTGGGAAGAATTGACTCTGCAGTCCATATAACTGTCATCACACCAAGCCATCTTGTTTAATTTTCCTCCTTTTCTGAGGTATGCTTCTGCTTTCCTCTTCTTTCCTGTAATGCTGTCCAGCCTCATAACCCTCCGAGCTCTCTGTGTTCCCCCAAAACTGGCTTTCTTGAGATCCCCAGTTTTTAATCACTTCACAATTTGTGCATATGACTTCAGGCTTTTTGATCCTCAGCTCTGAAATTTCTTTCCTGAACATCCTTTAAGCTGGTCCTTAAAAAAAGATTGGTTTTATTTCCTTTGGTGGATCAATGCCAAATGCTTGGGATGATTCTATGTTAAAGGTACTATATAAATATTTGTAACTGTTGTTGCCACCTTGACCAATGAGTAAAGCAGGTAAGTGAGGAATATACTATTGAAATGATGTAACTGCACTAACAGAAGGAGAATGTATTGGGATCCTAATTCTTTATGCATAGCCATGCTTGAGAGACTGAAATGACATCAACAATACAGAAAGACAGAAAAGATTAGAATTCAAGAGCACGGAGTTTATGTTGAAACTAAAATCAAACTGATAAGGCCTGAGAGATTTACTGTTGCTCTGTCTACGTAGACATTTTCTGGCCTGCTGAGTTTTTCCAGAATTTTCTGTCTTTTGTTTTGAATTACCAGAATCCACAGTATTCTGCTTTTTGAAGTTATGCTGAATCTGTAGAGGACACTAGCTCAACCCCAGCTGGAGAACTGCATCATGCTTTAGGAATGATGTGAAGACATTAGAGGGAGTGCAGAAAAGATTCTCAAGAATGGTCCCAGAGTGGGGAATTTCAGTTAGGAAGGTGGGTTGGAGAAATTTGCACTGATCTTGGAGAAAAGCATACCGAGAAGAGATGCAATAAAGATATTCAAAATCATGGACAGATAGTGAGAAACTGTTCCCATTTGTAAAGGATCAAGGAATAAAGGGCAGAGATTTAAAGTAATTAATGAAAGAAGCAAAATGACATGAGACATACTTTTTTCATGCAGTGGGTGGTGTAGTGGGGAATGCACTGCCTAACAGTATGTCAGAAACAGGTTCCGGCGAAGTCTTTGTATGTGAATTAGTTTGTAAAGGAAGAGCATGAAGTGGTACAAGAAGATGCGAGAATGGCACAAAGTAGATTGTTAATTTGGAAAGCTGCTGAAGATACAATGAGCCAAAAGGCCTCCTTCCCCATGCTAATAATTCTGTGGTTCTCAGAATGCTAATGTTCTCTGTCAGAAGGTTTTTGTCATGTCAAGGTTGAGTTCTGTTGAACATTAATTAATTGCTTTGCTAAGTCAACAACACCACTCTCCTCATATTGTGCAACTTACCAAAGGTTTCAGTTTGCACAGACTCCACTGGGCCTCAGTTCTGAATCAGGACTGCAAGGGGGGTTTCCCTCGACAAAGTCCCTACCCCGACAAGCCATTCAGTTTCTAAGGGGCAATTGGATGTTTGACACTTGACAAGACAACTTACAAACTGGCAATAATGACAGTGACCCCAGGTAATTGAGTATATCCCATCTCCATTACACTTCCTCATTCTAATGATAAACTTATGACAGTGTTTACAGAAGATCAGAGGAAGGTGTTTTCATTGATTCCTTTATGAGCATATCATTCTTTTTGGTTTGTCATCCTATCATCTGTTCATATGTCCTTCCCTAGTGGTTCGCAGCTTAGTTTAAGCTTGTATTCCCTTGAGTAAAGGTAGATCTGGTCAAGGTGTTTGAAATGATTCAAGGATAAAAGTGGGTGGATGGAGAGAAACTATTTACAAATGGATCGCTGAGCCCAGAACAAGAGGGTAAAACATGAAACCTAATGCCAAGCCATTCACGTTTCATGATGGTAAACACTTCTTCACACGAAAGGTAGTGGAAATCTGGAACTTTCTTCCAAACTGTCCACCCCTAGGCACTTACAAACTCACTGCAATGGATGGTGATCAAGGGTTGTTTTCCTATCTAGAGTTGAGAAGACCAATTTCTTCGCTCCAACTTGCACATCATTTTGACATCAGTTAACCTAACACAAGCCAGAGTTAGATCCTTGGACAACTTTCTCTGGATAGGCAGAAGGAGCCTTTATCCCAATAGGCCTCCAGCTGGCTTCAAACCACCTAACATGAATCGGAGAGTTGCACCTCCTGAGAACCTCATTACAACTGTCCTCGAAAAGGGTTAAAACAACAATCATCACATCTGGAGCAGCTGCCCTGGTTACACTTTGTGCATGGGGTTGGTCGTGGAATATAAATCTACACTTTGTAAGCCAGCCATGGTTGTGTATTAAAATCACAATTAAAATACATGCAACACTTTAAAGAAAAATTGGACATACACATTGCTGCACATTTATTAAATACACAGCAGCCTTTTCTTTCTCTTTTGGTGATATTCATTTTAAAACAATCTAATGGTATTGTATTTTAAATAAAAACAACATTATCGTGCAGTTTTATCTTTACACAAGCACATACATAGTTTTAAAAAATAATTCAGGCAGTTGTATCACGCTGTGAATATGTATTCAGATAGGGGCTAAGATACAATGGTAATGCCTAGGAACTGAAGACGTCTTTGCCTGATGTCTGACTCAAAATGAGTAGCATTAGATAATACACACCATTGCCACACATTTCACATCCCCACTGATAGGAGGAAGACGTAGTTGTTCGCCAGCTCTTAAGAGCTGAATTTATTTTCTGTCTTTCACTAGATCTCGCTCTCCTTTCCCTTTTTAGTGCAATCCTTAGCGCTTTTTTTCTGCACCAATTTGCACCTGCATTGTAAAAAATTACAAATTCCAGTGCAAACTGCAATATTTGTGCAAAATATGGCACACCAGAAGTGCAACATAAAAAAAAGCACAAATTCCAGCTTTTTAAAAGTTGGACCCAATCCCAATGTTGTTGCCTCTCAGCGCCGCTCTTGCAGTGAAAACATCACACGATCTTTCTTGAAGTCTGCTGATGCGTTTCGAATTATTTGAACTCAGTAAGTTCTCTTTGCAACAGCTCTTAAAGTTTTAGCATGAAGAAGACCGCAGCCTCGTTGTCAGCAGTTTTTGGGACCTTGACTTCATTTGGGTCTGGATAGGGCAGAGCCACATCTGTGCAAATGCTCTTGGCATCACAGCAGGCCCCCTCTGGGTTGCCCCTCTCTTCCAGCATGCTGGGCGGGTTGCCCTGCCCCAGGTTCTGCAGCCGCAGCCGTTCCTGTGCCTGCTTCGCCCGGTTGGCAATGTACCGCACCCGGCTCTGGCTCCTCGATGAAGATCTGCGCAGGACAACTGGGCTGGAGTCCTCCGTTTCTGGAGGTTGGCCAGCGGTGGGAGAAGTGATATCGTTTTCCCGTTCGAAGCTTGTGATCCTCTTCAGCTGCTCCGTCAAATTGTCCTGGTCGAATCTCTTCATGCCAGCTGCCCTGCGCTGCTCACGCATGGGCCGTGTGATAAAGGTCCGACTAATGCTCTTGTACTTGCTGTCAAAGCTGGGCACAATATCATCAGAAGTTAGGTCTCCCAGGCTCTTTGATTTACTTGGACTGTCTGCTACCTTTTTGCTTTGCGTTATTGATTTGAGAGTTGGGGAAGACTGTTTGAGGCTTTCCATATATAACCTACTCCAGGTGTGTCGCCTAGAGCTTGGCTGGCAGGGAGTTGGCAATGATTTACCCAAGGGCTTTGGTTGAAGGTCATCAATTTGCTGCTGGTCACCGTCAGATCTTAAATTAGGGTTAGATTTACTTTTGCTAACTTGGGTGAGTATTTCATGACTGGTTGTGGCTGATCGAGGCCTTACTCGCTTATCTATTACAAGCCCTTCCAAAGTTTCACTCTGCCTGCTGCTCAGATCAGACAGACTCTTTCGGGCCAAATTGGGTAATGATAAGTCAATGACGGTGTCATTTGATGACATACTGGATGACGAGGACATGCTATCTCTGTGGTTCCCAGAATCCAATTTACACCAAATTCTATCATTAATGGTAACATCTGATGACACCACAGGCACAGGAGAGGTGCACAATTGGATAGGAGTCACCACGAATGTCTGTTGACTTTGAATGAGACGTCCATCACAACTAGTGCTTCGTGCGATATCAGGGTGAACGTTTATCCGAACGAGACAACCTGGGGCATTTTTGTCACATCCATTTGGAGCAGCTTGTGATGGAGAACTGGGGAATAAATCAAACGTAGGACATTTCTGAGATTCAGCTAGCTCTGTGCTGTCCGATCTCTCACCAGACATTTCCTGAACAGAATTACTGGATGAACATCCAGTAGGTAAAACATCAAGTTGGGACGGGTGGTCACTGAGGATTCCAGCTTTTTCTTTGCCTTGGCCATCTGATGCCAATGAGGGATCTTTTGGGCTTTGAGAAGAGCTCATTGTGGTTTCGGAGTGATCAATGGAAGTGCATGAACTTGCATTACCATCTGAAAACTGGGAAGCTCCATCATCATCCTGAGAATCTTCATGGAGATTTAATGCAAGACAAATGTTGCCTCCTTTGAGGAGATCCTTGCCCAGGCAATCAGATCCATTTTCCAATTGTTCCTCACTACAAGACACCTCTGGGGTCTTTATTGCTCGGTTATTATTGGTTATTATCTTCATCTGTTTTAGTGATGGCGGGCTGCTTTCAAGAACTAAGCTTTCTTCTGAGTTGGTGGTTTCTTCTCCGGAACTGCTCACAATAGATGGGGGCATCTGCTGGGAATCAGTGCAAGTTCTATCCTCCAAATGCATAGATTCTTCAGTAATAGTTTCAAGAGTGTGCATGGGAATGCTTGGAACTGGATGTGAGAACGGCTGGACACCTGCAAGGAGATGAGGAGAAGAGAGCAGTCAATAAATGTCAATTCAGTGTCATTACACTCTCGCATACAGTCACTGTGTGTGGTGATCAGGTCAATGAATGGAAGGCAGCTATAGTCAAAGTTAGATTATTTCCTTGTGACACTGAAGTTAGGATTTGAGACACGGGCTTTCAATAATTGTTCTCAAAATAGTTGTTATTTTCTGTCCTGTTTCTCCATGCTCTCTTCTCAATGCTCTTCTTCACTTGTGGAGGTTAGGCTCCACTGTGGCCTCCTCATTCAAAAGGGTCTCCTTGTATATCAGCAAACATTCATGGCCATTTCATGGGAAACATCAAAGCTGGTTCCAAAACCCTGGGCACCCCACAACAGCAATGCACATACACTTCCAGCAGGGGTCACCAGTGGGAAAGTATCATAAACTACAATATTCAGCCCATCCCCAGTTCCTTTAGCTCTACTTGCAGCTTTACTGAGAATAACTATCGGAATTAGGTCATGAGTAGCATACATGAAACCTGATTGCCAAATTACCCTTTTAAATTTAGCATGATATTGACTAAGAAAGCCAATGGACATTTTAACTTAGTCTGAAATGCTCAAGATATTATTAACCTTTCCATACAGCACAACAACCAATTCCCCCAGCAGGTTTACTCATTTGAGACCTTAGAAAAGCTTGAAACGTAAGTAGTTTTTTTCTGGATAACAGTCACATTTCATAAAAATAAAACAATTTGTATTTTTTTTAAAAGACATGTGCTCTGTTGTAGGTCATTCATGAATCAATAATTTCATCTCTTTCAATTTCTAAATATCACTGAACTGGAGTAGCCTTTCCCCTCAGTGCCAAATAAACTCTGTAAGCCAGTTTATGCAATCAGTTATAACTTATAAGTGGAAACACTTAGATGATTAGGACAAAACAGACTTCAGACTGACAACAGATGTTGCTTCGGTATTGAAAGACAACACATAATATTCATCATAGTGCAAACAAGCACACCCACAGCACAGTCTAACATACCACAGTACGGTCTAACGTACCACAGCACGATCTAACACACCATAGCATGGTCTAACATGCCATAGCACGGTCTAACACACCACAGCATGGTCTAACACACTACAGCACGGTCTAACACACCACAGCACGGTCTAACACACTACAGCACGGTCTAACACACCACAGCACGGTCTAACAGATCACAGCACGGTCTAACACACCACAGCACGGTCTAACACACCACAGCACGGTCTATCACACCACAGCACGGTCTAACACACTACAGCACGGTCTAACACACTACAGCACGGTCTAACATACCACAGCACGGTCTAACACACCACAGCACGGTCTATCACACCACAGCACGGTCTAACACACCACAGCACGGTCTAACACACCACAGCACGGTCTAACACACCACAGCACGGTCTAACAGATCACAGCACGGTCTATCACACCACAGCACGGTCTAACATACCACAGCACGGTCTAACACACCACAGCACGGTCTAACACACTACAGCATGGTCTAACATACCACAGCACGGTCTAACACACCACAGCACGGTCTATCACACCACAGCACGGTCTAACACACCACAGCACGGTCTAACACACCACAGCACGGTCTAACACACTACAGCACGGTCTAACACACCACAGCACGGTCTAACAGATCACAGCACGGTCTAACACACCACAGCACGGTCTATCACACCACAGCACGGTCTAACACACCACAGCACGGTCTAACACACCACAGCACGGTCTAACACACCACAGCATGGTCTAACACACCACAGCACGGTCTATCACACCACAGCACGGTCTAACACACTACAGCACGGTCTAACATACCACAGCACGGTCTAACACACCACAGCACGGTCTATCACACCACAGCACGGTCTAACACACCACAGCACGGTCTATCACACCACAGCACGGTCTAACACACCACAGCACGGTCTAACACACCACAGCACGGTCTAACACACCACAGCACGGTCTATCACACCACAGCACGGTCTAACACACCACAGCACGGTCTAACACACCACAGCACGGTCTAACAGATCACAGCACGGTCTAACACACCACAGCACGGTCTAACACACTACAGCACGGTCTAACACACCACAGCACGGTCTAACACACTACAGCACGGTCTAACACACTACAGCATGGTCTAACACACCACAGCACGGTCTAACACACCACAGCACGGTCTAACACACCACAGCACGGTCTATCACACCACAGCACGGTCTATCACACCACAGCATGGTCTAACACACCACAGCATTGAACAGCCCAACACAAGACAGTCGAATACCACTGGGCAGCACAGCACAATCCATTATTGCATTGAACAATCGAACAGAAGATATCAAAACCCAATGCAAAGCAATGCAGTGTAGCTTAGCGTAGTCCAATAAAGCACAGTACAGTCCGATACGGCACATCACAATGTAATAGGCCAAATCTTCCAAGAATAGGACATCTCATCCTGATTGCCATGGGTTGAGACATTTCCAGCATCTTTCGGCAAGATAAGATTTTTATTGTAACCTGTTCCAGATGCGGAGCTGATAACAGTTCACGATGTTAAGTAACACAATTTAAGGATTAAAAATGAAACAGAGGAATGACAGACGAGGAATGACAGACAAGGAATGTGAATTAGCGTTAAACAGCAAACAGGGAGAATGAATGATTAGATTAAAAGAGAAAATAAAAGAAATATGAAGCATCCAACCTTTCAAACCTCAAACAGCAAATGACTAGTTTCAGGAATGGAGACAAAAAAAACTGCCGATGCTGGAATCCAAATTAGACAGGCAGGTGGCTGGAAGGACACAGCAAGCCAGGCAGCATCAGGAGGGACAGGCAGGAGGCTGGAAGGACACAGCAAGCCAGGCAGCATCAGGAGGGACAGGCAGGAGGCTGGAAGGACACAGCAAGCCAGGCAGCATCAGGAGGGACAGGCAGGAGGCTGGAAGAACACAGCAAGCCAGGCAGCACCAGGAGGTGGAGAAGTTGACATTTTGGGTGTAACCCTTCTGCAGGACTGGGGGTGGGTGTGGGGGTGGGGGGGGAGCTGCAGATAAAGGGGGTGGGTGGTGAAATGGGGATAGGTGAAGACAGGTCGAGGGTACGAACTGGTTAGTCAATGGGAGGAATGATCCGATTGGTGGCAGGAAGCAGTGGAAGGGATGGGGAGGGGCTTTCTGACTTTACCGTTCTTGACCCTCCCAGTCACCGCCCATTTTACTTCCGCTAACCACTCCCTTCCAACATGATCATCCTCAGCCTCCTCAACTGCCACAATTAACCACACCGCAAAATGGAGGAACTACGTCTCATCTTCCACCTGGGCAGCCTACAGCCTGCAGGACTCAACATTGAGTTCTCCAATTTCAAATAACCTTCCTTCCCATTCCCGACTCCCTTCCCAGCCCCTCCCCTTCCACTGCTCCCTGCCACCAACCGGATTCATTCCCCCCATTGACCAACCAGGTTGTAACTTTGACCTATCTTCACCTATCCCCACTTCACTATGCTGCTCCCACCACCCCCTTTATCTGCAGCTCCCCCCCCCACACCCAACCCCAGTCCTGAAGAAGAGTTACACCTAATACGTCGACTTCTCTAACTTTTGATGCTGCCTGGCTTGCTGTGTTCTTCCAGCCTCCGACCTGTCCACTTTAGTTTCAGGAATGGGCCTTACCAGTTTAATTCTTTTCCTTTTCTAGGCCAGAGGCATTGATTGGCAGTCATAAATAATTGTCACATTGTTAAAAGAGTACTTACACTATTCATTATAATCCCCTAATTTCGACAGTAGGTTCTTAAAAATAACAGGGAAGATCAGGCTGCTCTTTGTGTGAAGCAAGCATCAGAATGGAATAAACTGACCAGCAGGTTCTAGGGTGCACAACTCATTGTGTTTGTTTCCCCTCCCCCACCCCCCACTCGCCACATACTGACTGATCTTTGCATTAATAACACATTGTGCTGTCAAGAGAGCTTTATCTTTCTGAAAAGATTCAACCCACAGTATCATAGAACAAAATAGGTGGTACTTGAGGAGAGTCATGGAGTCATTTATGGTGCAGGAAGTGGTCATTCAGTCCGTCAAATCTATACTGTCCCTGTGGAGCAACTCAGTCAGTCCCACATGCCAGCTTGATCCCAATAGCTAAGCAAGTGGCATGGTGGCTCAGTGGTTTGCATTAATGCCTCACAGTGCCATGGACCTGGGTTCAATTCCTGCCTCAGCCAACTGTCTGTGCTGAGTTTGCACGTTCTCCCCATGTCTGTGTAGGTTTCCTCCCACAATCCAAAGTTGTGCAGGTCAGGTGAATTGGCCATGCTAAATTGCCCATAGTGTTAGGGGCATTAGTCAGGGGTAAATGTAGGGTAGGGGAATGTGTCTGGACGGGTTACTCTTTAGAGGATTGCTGTGGACTGGTTGGGCCATAAAGCCTGTTTCTATACTGTAGGGAATCTAATCAAGTATATTTCCTTCCAATGTCCATCCAATTTCCTTTTGAAATGATTGATGTTCTCCACTTCCATCACACCTCATGGGTGGTGAGTTGCTGGTCATTATCATTTACTGTGTCAGAAGGTTCTTCCTCACAATCTCCTGCATCTCTTATCCCCAAAATTTTAAATTTGTCCCCCAGTGCCTATACCGTCAGCTCATGGGACAGTTTTCTTATCTAAGCCTGTCACGATCTCAGTGTGCCTCGATCAAATCTACCTTTAATCTCCTTTACTCAAGGAGAACAAAGCCTACCCTTCCAACCTGAGTTTGTAACTAAAAGAACCCTGCCCACCCCAGAACTATTTTGGTAAATCTCCTTTGCACAGTCTCCAGGACCTTCGCATCTTTTCTAAAAGGTGCTGCCCTGAACTGGATGCAGTGTTCTAGTTGGGGCTATACAACTCTATAATGATTCAGCAGAACCTCCCTGCTTTTGTACTCAATGGCTCTACTTATGAAACCCAAGGTCGCATATTCTTTGTTAAACACACTCTCACTGTGTCCTGATGCGTGCATCCCAAGGTCCCTCTGTCCCTGCACACTCTTTCAAGACCATGCCATTAAATCTGTATTGCCTCTCCCTACCATTTATAGAGTCATAGATTCTGCCAAATTATGTCACTTCAGACCTCTCAATATTCAAAATTCCACCTGACCCTAGTGCGTGTAAATGTTGATATCGTTCTGTTGCAACCAATACCTGAATGGTAAGGGCGTCAATTCATTTCAGAAGTCATTCATGCTGTCTAATGCTGCCTTTTCAGTAGGTGAAGGTGAAGAAGCAGAGAGAGATTCGTTTGGTCAATCCCCAAGCGATGGTGACATTGAACATCATTGTCTTATGGGTGCTGCCCCTCAGAGGGCACTGAACTGGTGCCAACCAAGTTTCCGCCTATGGTTGACTCCACATGTGTCACCTTGGGTTTTGATTGGAATAACATTGTGGTAACTTTGTGAAGAGCTCTGGTGGGAGGACATTGCCGGTTGCTATTTGATCTTTAAAATGGATTCGACTTCCTGCTTACTTGTTTTGCAATCATTTTACATCCTCTTCCCGATTGGAATAACAGATTTAAATGGAAGATGGCACCACTGGAGTAGGACACCACTGGACAGATCCCCCAATAAATGTTAACTTGCAAACTTTCCAGTCTACTTCAGGTGGAGGGGAGGGAGAAAAGTTGAAATTGTTACTACCCCGATGGGAGTTGACCCTTTCTGACATTTTCTTGGTAGCTGTATTCATTGTGCCACTGGGGGTGGGGGGGAGGGGTCATTGTTTGTTCCAAACAAGTAGATCCATCAAAATGCGATCACCATGGTAACAGGTGAAGCTTCTCTTAGCTTGCGTAACATTATTGCATCACTGCTTCCTGGCCCTTGGAGCAAATTACTTGAAGGAAAAGTGCAAACTTAACAGAGAACACAACATACTATTGCAAAACAAAAACATCATGTGCTTGTTTACCCGACACTCTTGGAGGCTTTCCAACATTTGTCAGAATAGCCACAGTGCCTGCAACACAGAGTTCATTTCTGCACTCAATCCTGTCCTGCCTTTGTGGTTTACTTATTGCTTATCATTGGCTCCAATTTATATTGTATTGATTGGATGGTATTTGTCTTGTGAACAATTTCTTCACAAAATGCCACACAAGTTAGCATTATTTTATATTTATTGCTGAAAGATTTAATGAATTCTGCAATGTCAGATTATTGTTCGTCTGGAGAGGTAGCTTGATCAATTTTAGCCAAATGGTTAAGGGAAATGTGCTCAACAGTGGTTAGTGATGTATTCCCATCACTGTGTCTATCTATAGCGACTCAATGTTAGTGCACAATGTAAGATTGCTGTGGTTTAGACCATGAAAGTTCCAGCAACATCACTGCCTGACCAATAAGGTCACTCAAAAAGTTATCAGGGAGACTCAAATCCCCACCTAGATGTTCACATCTTGGCCTACAAAAGCCTTGTTTAAAGGAAGTGAGAATCATAAGTGGCCTCTTGACCAATTTAGTATTTGATTAGAGCCAAAGTTTTACCATGCTGCACTTTGTCGAGATGCACTACAACTTCATAATGAACATGCATGCATGCCCCCAAACAATGGTACATGCACACACAACCATGCATACAGACATGCACACTAAAACTTAGATTGTGCTGATGAAAAACTTCTTTGATGAAGGGTTTTTGCCCGAAACATCAATTTTCCTGCTCCTCGGATGCTGCCTGACCTGCTGTGCTTTTCCAGCACCACTCTAATCTGGACTCTGATCTCTAACATCTGCAGTCCTCACTTTTGCCTTCTTTTATACAATGTCAATCTTTACATTTTCACCCTCATTATTTAAGTGGAACACCTTGAGTGATACAAGATTTGCATAACTCTTTAGACCAGCTTGGGAATTGGTGAATAATTGTTCAGGATTTACATAACAATTTCACTTTAGTAAAGTATCCTCAACACTGGAATTTTCAGACTGACGTCTCCTGTGTACACAACATGATAAAAGCATCGACATTTGTTTGGTGCCCAGAGAATCTCCTTAACCGGTTGACCTTTAGAATAATAGCAACTATTGCAGTTAGTGAGATATCAATGTACACATATACTTTGAACATACAGTGCTAACAGTTTTCATTGAAAATGTTACTTGTAACAAGGTGCAGTAATCAAAAAGCAAGTTATTTAAACCATAAAATTTGATGTATAAAGTTAAAAAAAGCCAAAATTGAGTTTCATTAAAGATGTCCCAAGTATACAAGACAGGAGGAAGGCCTCTTGTGTTGCAGTGGTAGAACCAGAACTCTGAACTAGAAGCTTGGGTTCAACTCCCATGCTGCTCCAGATGGCAGTGATAATATCTCTGGACTAATTGATTTAAACCTAATGACAGCACAGGAGAAGGCCATTTGGGCTATTCAATCTGTGACAATGGAAATACAGATGTTCAAGAAAGATGCTAATGAACAATGTTGGGCCATTTAGACACAACAGTATGAATACTGCATCATAGAATGGGCACTGTTGATATGCTTCTGAAAATGACAAATGTTCTAAGTACAGATGAATTTTGATTATCAGGCTGAGGATCGTCAGTGAAAGGCAATGGAGTGGTGTTCTGCTCTGTACCTGTTGTGAATATTAAGCACACTCTTGTTAGGTATAGAGACTTCATTGCAAAACAAATCTTGTTGGCAAATTGACTGGCACGTCTCTCTGCAGTGCAATGGTGATTACAGTATGTCCTTGCTTCAAGCTGTCCTACTTAATGTCATTTTGCTTTGGCATCATTTTATCTTTAAGGCCTGTTTCCCTAAAAATGTTGACACTTCTGGTTTATTGCGTTCTATGCCTCTCTACTCCCAACCCACCACACACATCACCACCAGCCTTGCCTACCAGAGTCACCTACCACCTGCCCTTTCCTTGTTTCCCTCAGGCATTGCCTCACCCTGCCCTTCCCCCTGCTTGGCCTTGCTCCATCTGCTCCCTGACCCTAAGCCCAGGCTTGCCAACTTCTAACCTTATCTTCGACCACTCCCTACACCACTGAAACCATTTCCTTCTCTTTACTGCTGCTCTGAACTCATACTGAAGGCCTCTATCTCGCGGCAGAAATGCAGCTCCCTGCAGTGACTAATTCCTGCCACCAGATGGAACCTAGTCAACCTAAAAATAAAACTGAGTATATTTTTGGAAAATATTTCTTAAAATATTGTATCACATTAAGGGTTTATTGAATTGTATTCCTTTTACAACTATTGATGTATTTTGTTTTGCAGTTTGGAATGTATAGTTCTAGGTGTGCATGTTCTGGTACATTTATTTAACTTGCACATTCTTCAAGGCAAACAAATGTCTGAAGGAACCTAATTCTGACTTCTTTATTGATTTCTATAAGAAGCTATGATTCACTTAAAGTTGTTGTATTATTACAAGGATTTTCAGGATCAGAACAACAACTTTAAGTGAGGATTCCACTCGCCGTAAAGCATTTTGGGATATCCTGAGTTTGTGAAAGTTGCTGCATCATTACAAGTAAGTATTCTTTTTCTCATATGGGAATCTGGTTTGAAATTCTGTTGTGTCATAAGACTATTAATTGATTCGCCTGTTACCAATGAGAGTCAGTTCAGATTTCTACCGATCCCAAGGAGTGGGGTATAATGAATGACCACAAACAGGTGAGTGCAAAACAGTAGCTCCTTCCAGTTTCTCATGCAATTCTCTTTCCTGCAGACTTTAAATTGAAAAAAACACTGGAGGAAACAGCAAAATGGCTGTTGATTCCTGACTGACTGCAACTGCCTAAAGTGAGATTTCAAACACTAGCTTTAAACTTTTTTTGAAGAAGTAACAAAGAGGATTGATGAGGGCAGAACAGTAGATGTGATCTAATCAGTAAGGCATCGTCAAAGTTCCCCATGGGAGACTATTGAGCAAGGTTAGATCTCATGGAATACTGGGAGAACTAACCATTTGGATACAGAACTGGCTCAAAAGTAGAAGACAGAGGGTGGTGGTGGAGGGTTGTTGTTCAGACTGGACGCCTGTGTCTAAGGGGCAACCTTTTCACGCAGAGGGTGGTACGTGTATGGAATGAGCTGCCAGAGGAAATGGTGGAGGCTGGTACAATTTCAACATTTAACTGACATCTGGATGGGTATATGAATAGGAAGGGTTTAGAGGGATATGGGCCAAGTACAGGCAAACAGGACTAGATTAGGTTGGGATATCTGGTTGGCATGAATGAGTTGGACCGAAGGGTCTGTTTCTGTGCTGTACATGTCTGGGAGAAAGAATTGCGGCGAGGGAGTTGTCCTATGAGGAGCGAAAGTGTAGAAGACTGAGAAGCGATCACATTGAAACACCAAAGTCTTGGAAGGTTCACCAGGGTACAGCTGAGAGGTTTGCTCTTTTGGCTTCAGAGTATGGAATTAGGATGAGGGTTTTGGACATTTTGAGCTGACACAAAGAGAAATTTCTCCTCTCAGGTTGCAAATCTATGGAATACTCTTTCCCAAGGAGCTTATCAAAGAATCTCTACAGTGTGGAAGCATGTGATTTGGGCCATCGAGCTCATCGAAGCATAATCCCCCAGATCTACCTGTTTACCCTATCCCTGTAACCCTGCATTTCCAATGGCTAATCCACCTAATCTACACATCCCTGGACACTGCAGGCAAGTTAACATAGACAATCCACTTAGCCTTCCCATCTTTTGGTTTGAGGGAGGAATAGAACATAGAACATAGAACATAGAAGAATACAGCGCAGTACAGGCCCTTGGGCCCTCGATGTTGCGCCGATCCAAGCCCACCTAAACTACACTAACCCACTATCCTCCATATACCTATCCAATGCCCTCTTAAATGCCCATAAAGAGGGAGAGTCCACCACTGTTACTGGCAGGGCATTCCATGAACTAACGACTCGCTGAGTGAAGAACCTACCCCTAACATCAGTCCTATATCTACCCCCCCTTAATTTAAAGCTATGCCCCCTTGTAATACCCGACTCAATACGCGGGAAAAGGTTCATACTGTCGACCCTATCTAACCCCCTAATCATCTTGTACACCTCAATCAAGTCACCCCTAAACCTTCTTTTCTCTAGTGAAAACAGCCCCAAGTGCCTCAGTCTTTCCTCATACGATTTTCCTTCCATACCAGGCAACATCCTGGTAAACCTCCTCTGCACCCGTTCCAATGCCTCCACATCCTTCCTATAGTATGGCGACCAAAACTGCACACAATATTCCAGATGCGGCCGTACCAGAGTCTTATACAACTGCATCATGACCTCAGGACTCCGGAACTCAATTCCTCTACCAATAAAAGCCAGTACGCCATATGCCTTCCTCACCGCACTATTTACCTGGGTGGCAACTTTCAGAGATCTGTGTACATGGACACCAAGATCCCTCTGCTCATCCACACTACCAAGTATCCGACCATTAGCCCAGTACCCCATCTTTTTGTTATTCTTCCCAAAGTGAATCACCTCGCACTTAGCTACATTGAATTCCATCTGCCACCTTTCTGCCCAGCTCTGCAGCTTCTCTATATCCTGCTGTAACCTGCCACATGCTTCCTCACTGTCAACAACTCCTCCGACTTTCGTGTCATCCGCAAACTTGCTCACCCAACCTTCTAACCCCTCTTCCAGGTCATTTATAAAAATGACAAACAGCAATGGTCCCAAAACAGATCCTTGCGGAACACCGCTAGTGACGGCACTCCATGAAGAAACTTTGCCATCAACTACTACCCTCTGTCTTCTTCCATCCAGCCAATTCCTAATCCAAACCTCCAACTCACCCTCAATGCCATATCTCCGTATTTTCTGCAGTAGCCTACCATGGGGAACCTTATCAAACGCCTTACTAAAATCCATATATACCACATCTACCGCTTTCCCCTCATCAACCTCCTTCGTCACCTTTTCAAAGAATTCAATAAGGTTTGTGAGGCACGACTTGCCCTTCACAAAACCATGCTGACTATCCTTGATCACATTATTCCTATCTAGATGTGCATAAATCCTATCCCTTACAATTCTCTCTAAGACTTTGCCCACAACAGAAGTGAGACTCACCGGCCTATAGTTACTAGGGCTATCCCTACTCCCCTTTTTGAACAAGGGAACCACATTTGCTATCCTCCAGTCTTCTGGGACTACTCCTGTAGACAAAGAGGACATAAAAATCAAGGCCAATGGCTCTGCAATCTCCTCCCTTGCTTCCCAGAGAATCCTAGGATAAATGCCATCAGGCCCAGGGGACTTATCTATTTTCACCTTTTCCAGGATTTCCAACACCTCTTCTCTACATACCTCAAAGCCATCCATTCTACTTATTTGTGCCTCAGTATTCTCATCGACAACAATGCCCTGTTCCTGAGTGAATACTGAAGAAAAGTATTCATTCAGTGTCTCCCCAATCTCTTCCGCCTCCACACGCAACTTCCCCCTACTATCCTTGACTGGACCTATTCCTACCCTAGTCATTCTTTTATTCCTAACATACCTATAGAAAGCCTTAGGGTTTTCCCTAATCCTATCTACTAAGGACCTTTCATGTCCCCTCCTTGCTGCTTTTAGCTCTCTCTTCAGGTCCTTCCTGGCTACCCTATAACTCTCAATCGCCCCAATTGAACCTTCACGTCTCATCTTGAGATAGGCCGCCCTCTTCCATTTAACAAGGGATTCCAATTCCTTATTAAACCACGGCTCCCTCGCACGACCCTTTCCTACCTGCCTGACAGGTACATAATTATCAAGGACACTCAATAGTTGCCCCTTGAACAAGTTCCACATATCATTTACACTCTTGCCTTGGAGTCTACTTTTCCAAGCCACACATCCTAAATCATGCCTCACCGCATCATAATTTCCCTTACCCCAGCTATAATTCTTGCCCTGTAGTACACACTTATCCCTCTCCATCACGAGTGTAAAAATCACCGAATTATGGTCACTATCCCCAAAGTGCTCACCTACCTCTAATTCTAACACCTGGCCTGGTTCGTTACCCAGAACCAAATCCAGTATGGCCTCACCTCTTGTTGGCCTGTCTACATATTGTGTCAGGAAACTCTCCTGCACACATTGAACAAACACTGACCCATCTAACGAACTTGAGCTATAGCTTTCCCAATCAATATCAGGAAAGTTAAAGTCCCCCATAACAACCACCCTATTACTGTCACTCATCTCCTGAATCACCTTCCCAATCCTTTCTTCAATGATTCTAGGACCATCTGGAGGAAACCCACACACACACAGGGCGAATGTGCCAACTCAACACAGACAGTTGCCCGAGGGTGGAATTGAACCTGGGCCCGTGATGCTGTGAGGCAACAGTGCTTACCACTGAGCCACTGCGCCACCCCAGAGCATGGAACGTAGTTGGCAGAATTCAATCATGCGCGGATTTCTAAACCTTTGCCTTAACTACTCGATCACAATGCTGTTAATGCTTAGCCAATGAATATATCCAGAGCAGGGATGGATACATTTTTGAGCACTAAGGGAATCAAGGATTGCACAGGAATATGGAGATAATGTAAAATATCAGCCACGATCAAACAGAATGATGGTACAAATTCAAGGGGCCAAATGATCTACTCCTGTTCCTATTTCTAAGATTATGTTATTTTATATTGAGTTATTCATGACCTCAGGAAATCCCAAAGAACTTTCCAGCCAATAGACTATTTCTTTAAAGTGTAGTCACTATTGTAGTGTAGGAGGTGCGGCAGCCAATTTGCAAACACAAGATCTTACAGACTATGACACAATAATGACCAGACAATTTGATTTAGTGAAGTTGATTGAGGGATAAAGTATTATCCATGAAGTGAGGGAAAACTCCACTGATCATCTTCAGAATAATGGTGCGGAATCTTTTGCATTTATTTGAGAACTCAGTCAGAGGCTTGATTCAATATCCAGCCATAAATTGGCATCTCTGACAAGGTAGCATACCTTTGGTACTCTGTTGGCCTGGATTACGTGCTTAAGTCTTTGGAGTGGAACTTGGACTCCACAATCTGCTGATTCAGAGGTAAGAATGCTATCCACTGGGTCAGATTGAGAAAGACCACTGGGTGCCTTAACATTTCCCTTATGGTGTATATGTTTTAAAACTCTATTACAATTAGCAACTAAATGCTCATGCTTCAAGAATAAAGCCATCCTAATTAATCCTTGGGTGCAGAAGGTGTTTCTCCTGCTCTCTCTCCTGATCGCCTGCTCTTTATGTGGCTTTTATAAGTCTGTAAATGTTATTGACAAATGTGATAGAGGCAGCTCCTACCTCCCGCTATCGCCTCCCCCCCCCCCACCCCCTTGACTCCATCATCCTGGGCCAGGACTGGGACATCTTTGTCCAAATCAGATTCGAAGCCAAGTGCTTATCATTCACTTCGGTAACAGATTCAATGAAGCAAGAAGGAAAATCCAAGGGGAACAGATGATTACCTTTGTGTTGCTCTCCAAGTCAGTTGTCCACTGCAAGTGGCAGCAAGGGCAGAACATTACAAACTGTTAAACTCATCAGCAAGCAACATTTGAGCAAGGAAGCACATACAGGAATTCAGATAAGTCACACACCAGTCGACAGAAGCACTGCATTAAAGGTCAGATTCTCACAGCTTTTCCTTCGGTATAAAACAGGAATGTATGGGCAATTTTAACCCAACCTGTGAACTGATGGGATTGGATTAGAATGACCATTTCAGGAAATGTTGGGAACATGCAGGTTGTTATTAAACTGGAAAGGGGACAGAAATATTTACAAGGATGTTACTGTGACTGGAGGGTTTTAGTTATAAGGAGAGGCTAAGACTTTTCTCCCTGGAGCGTTGGAGATTGAGGGGTGACCTCTTAGGGGTTTACAAAGTCATGATAGGCATGGAAAAGGTGAATAGCAAAGGTCGTTTCCCCAGGGTAGAGGAGTTCAAATCAAAAGGGCATAGGTTTAAGGTGAGAGGGGAAAGAGTTAAAAGGGACCTGAGGGGCAATGTTTTCACGCAGAAGGTAGTGAGAGTATGGAACGAGCCACCAGAGGAAGTGGTGATGGGTGGGTACAATTAAAAAACACTTGGAAAGGTACATGCCAGGGAAGGTTTAGAGGCATATGGGCCAAATGGAGGCAAATGGGACTAGTTTAGTTTGGAAAACTGATTGGCATGAACACGTTAGACTGAGGCATCTGTTTCCATGCTGTATGACGCAATGATTCTGTGAATTGTGGGCCGTTTTGATCTCCACATTTAAAAAAAGGATCTACTTCTTTGGAGGCAGTTCTGCAAAAGACTCACTGGGTTGGTTCCCGGGATGAGAAGGTTGTCCATGATGAAAGATTTCATAAATTAGACAGATAAACTCTCGAGTTGAAAAGAGTAGGAGGTGATGTATTGAAACAAAAGATAATAAAATGACTTGACAGGGTGGACACTGAAACATCGTTTCCCTGGCTGGGTTGTTAACATCGTGAGAAGCACTTGCTCAGGAGATGTCGGTGTTGGACTGGGGTGGACAAAGTTAAAAATCACACAACACCAGGTTATCGTCCAACAGGTTTATTTGGAAGTACAAGCTTTCAGAGTGCCGTTCCTTTATCAGGTGAAGTGGAGGCAAGCGCACAGGTACAGAACTTATAAGCGGAGAAACAACAGCGAAATAATTCCACGCAATTATGAGTGCCAAAAGACTTTGTACTTATCTTTTGACAATGTTAATTGACTGGAATCATCCCGCCACCGTCTCTCCACCCATAAATTCATGCCTGACAAAGGAGCAACGCTCTGAAAGCCTGTGATTTTGAATAGATATATTGGAATACAACCTGGTGTCGTGTGGCTTCTGACTGAGATCAGGAGAACTTTCTCCACACGGAATTATGAATCTTTGGAATTGTCCACTCCAGAAGTTAGTAAATGTTCCAATCATTGAGTATGTTCAGTACTGACAGAGAGATATTTGTTGGGAAGGTGGATTTGAGATGATCAAATTGAATGATGGGGCAGGCTCGAGATGCCATTGGGTGGGGATCCAAGTGATGACAGTGAAATACAGCCTGGAAATAAAATCACATCAAATCCCCTTGATCTCTGCTGACTTTTGCCTCCCGGCAACCTCAGGTTAACATGAGGGTTCAGCACATCACCAAGTCATTCATTTCCACATTTCAGCCAAAGGTATTTGGTGGTGTCAGTGAAGAAGAAAGGAGGAAGCTCAATTGTTTAAAAATGTAGGAACTTATTTGTTAAACCTGGATCTCATATATTTATCGAAACTGCTCTGGTTCCTGGTCTGGTTTAGCTTTCTCTCCTTTACCCTCCATTTTGAATAAATAGTCTGATCACATTTAAGCATCTTTTTCCTTTCAATCCAATCTTGAATGTTCCTAATTCTACCACAAGTCCTGGAGGTAGCTCCATGGCCTCACAACTCTACCTGGGTGAAGCTGTTTTTCCTCCTATTGTTCTAGATCCTTCACGTTTCCTCTAATGTCAATGGGCCCTCTCACTTGTCTGTTCAATTGGAAATCATCCACTTAGACCTGGCCTGTATACCACCTTTTGACAATTGATGATGGGATGAAAGTTGGGTTAGGTTTTAGTGAACTATGAGGCCAGGGTCGCATCACATTGCAAGCATGATTGCATCTAAGACTAATTTATAAATCCTGACTACTGGCTGAGATTGGTTATGTCAGCAGGGCTCAAACCTTGTTGGTCTGTACAGTATCCTGCTTATCTCCATCTACATTTGGTTAAATTAGCAAGCACTGCAATGCTTTTCCACTTTGGAGACACTAGGAGATTAAGGATCTTAACACTTTAGAGAAATTCAGACAGAATGTAAATTGGAGATGTGACCATCTGGTTGTGAGGAGACCATTTAGATCTCCACCCACCAAAACCTCAGGCTATCTAAATCCATACACCCATCACCAAGTTTCATTATTTAGCTGGTGTGAATCATTTGAAAACATATTTTAAAGGAAAAGAAAGATAATAACTCTTTGCAATTCTGGGTGGGCAGGTAGCGCATGAGAAACTGGGAAAAAAAAACAACCGGAACTTAAGATTTCACTTCCACATTGTGCAAGCTTTCTCAAGAGGTAACAGAATACAAAATTGGAAGTAGTTGCGGTATTCTGGCTCAGTGAGTGGATTTAGGGTTTGGCTGGACATGGGTGACACTGGCCAGAGGAACTGGATCATCTACAAAGCAAAAGATGGGTCAACAAAATGGTCCGTTCAGGTCTTACCAGTGGAAAAGATTGGAGACTTGCTTCGGATTTCCTCCATCTTTTGTACAAACAAAGAGTTCATTTCACGTTGTAGAGTGCCCGGACACCTCTGAGGGTTCTGTGCCAAGTGGTACGAGTGCTCCAGACCGCCCACACCCTCCAGGCTTTGAGACTCGGGTGAGTCACAGCCCTTGCTGGTGACCTCCAATTGGTCGACCTCTCCGCTGCTGCAGCCGACACTGTGGACAAGCTGGCATCGCCACCTCTGCTTGGGTTGGCATTGGACCGCGGGAATTAACCGCTCGTGCTCGGACGAACCGTGCTGATGTGCCTGCTTAGCCGTTGCCAGGCTACCTGGCTGGTGGACATGCTCCTTCCACTTGCGTTCTAGATCTGGGCTCTCTCTAGAGCCAATGACGCATTTCATGCAATTGGTGGCCATGCCAATCCTACCGCAGCCATTTATGGCACACCTGGTAAATACGCCTTGCCTTTGCTCCTCAGGGTCCAGTATGCGCACTCGATGCGCCCGCCTTAACGGCTCGCTAAATACCACACCCGTAGTCGCACGTGGCTTCTGACCTTCCCCAGACCCCTGGCTCATCCCCTTACCTTTAAAGGCCTCTGTCTGCACTTCCCCATCGGTGCCAGCCTTGTCAGCACCTTCCAGAGCAGTCTCAGCACATCCAGCATCCTGCTCAAACCGAGGCTGGGATGTATCATCAGACTCACTCGCTCCCTCTGAACTGTAGTCTTTGGTATCTAGAACGATTTGAGGAAAGCCCTTTTTGCTCTTCGGTTGCCCTTTGGTGGGGGCACTGGCTGTCCTGCGGAGGATCTGGCTGCTAAAAGAGGGTTTGCGAGTGAGCAGTCCAGCAACATGACTGTCGAGTGAAGCCTGCTTTGGATTTCTGTGGAAAAGGCCCTTTAACCCCATGACTTGCTTGATCTGTGGAAAAGAGAAATACAAACAAACAAAAGAACCATTTTAAGAATCAATCTTAACTTCAGGCTGATATAATCCCAGATATGACTTCAGACCAATTTGAAGTTGGGTCCAATGTATCGTGTGGCACTGAAAGAGCCCATTTGACCCGTTCTTGGAAAGAATTATCAAAGGCGTCCCTTTTCCCAACATCTTCCCCATCATTCTGAAAGTATATTCCCTCTTCAGGTATTTACTCCATTCCTCTTTGAAAACAATATTCCAATCTATTTCCATTGCCCGTGCATTCTAGATTATAACCCACTACATAAAACAATTTATCTTCATGTTGCTGTCAGCTGCTCATGTGGTCCCTAAATCTGTGCCCTAATGTTTCTCTTTCCCTACTCTACCAAAACCCTGTATTATTTTGAACAGGACTATTAAATCTCCCCGGTTTCCCATGGTGCAGATCGCTTCAAAATATTGTTTCAATAATTCACATTGGGCTCAGAGTAATAGTTCCACTGGACAAGATTCTCAGGAGAACATTTCAAAACATACCAATAGTGAGGTGTCAATATGTCTCAGTACATGGTAATATGAGTTACTTTCATTTATTCAAATTGACTGTCACTAGGCCAGTGTCAGTGGGTACCCCCTGGGAATTATATCTGTTAAATCCTGTGACTAACGTTAATGTAATTCACTCAGCACATTGGCGCTATCAGTGAGGCATCAACTAGGCCCTGGTATAGAAAAGAAACTGCTCTACCTCCTGCCAGTTGTCCAGCAAATATATTAACTTGTTGATGCATCTAACTGATTAAAGATATGGAATGATGCTGCTTTCTCATCCCCAACCCCAGGTTTCCTTCTTCCTGTCCTTTCCATTTGGGCTATTGTAGTCATGAAAGGACTGGGATACAGTTTCACTTGTGCTAATGATCTCAGTCAACTGGCTGCTTCTTTTGTGTAAGCTGAAACAGGTGGCAGAATATTGACAGATGAACCCAAACCTATGCTCCTTTGATGTCCAAATGTGTTCACTGTCGCTATGTAAAAGAATCCTGGCTGATTTCAGCAGATCCCATCCTAATTCAGCCGAGGGAGGCTAACTGAGGCTGAGCCCCATGCTGCTCAATGCAATGACTGTATTAATAAACTCAGCCAAGGTCTTTATATTTATCACACACAAATGATGATGGTGATTTTTTGAACCAAAGCCCAGGCTGGAAATGGTTACAATGAAGACACCAGGCACAAACAGCACAATAAATAAATTGGTGAAAGAATGAATAACAATTTTCTGTTGAATATTTAACAGGCTGTGTGTATACATCCTGCCTGGTTCAGCAGACAGAATGAGGGTAATTTAGACTGTGCGATGGCATGGAACAGGTGCCACAGTGAATCAGCAGCCTGTTTTACATTTAAGATCATATTTATTAAAGATGACTTCAAGGTGTATGAGGTTTCAGGTTCTGGCAATTCATCATTGTACAGGACCAAACATTACCCCCTGTGAATGTTGGACAAGGTATCACACACTCTCATACTCACAAAACTCACACTCACAACACACGCTAAAATACACAAACACTTGCATACACATAGAGACACACACAGAGGAGGGTGGCTAATGTGCCTTTATTTAAGAAAGGCTGTAAGGAAAAGACCAATGAGTTTGATGTCAGTGGTGGGTGAGTTGTTGGAGGGCATAATGAGAGACAGGATTTATATGCATTTGGATAGGCATGGACTGATTAGGGATGGTCAGCATGGTTTTGTGCATGGGAAATCGTGTCTCATAAACTTGTTTGTGATTTCTGAGGAAGTAAACAACAAGCCAGATGAGGGCAGAGCAGTGGATGTTGCCTATATTTGCCTATATGGAGTTTAGCAAGGCCTTTGACAAGTTTCGCAAGTGAACTTGTTAATAAAGATAGATGAATTAGAATTAGAATCAGTTTTATTGTAACGTGGAGACCTGACCAGGTGGATACAAAATTGGTTTGATGATAGGAGACAGAGAGTGGTGGAGAGTGTTTTTCAGAGTGGAGGCCTGTGACCAGCGGTATTCCACAGGGATTGGTGCTGGGTCCACTGTTATCTGTCATTTACATGAACGATTTGGATGAGAATATAGGAGACGTGGTTATTAAGTTTGTGGGTGACACCAAAATTGAGGGTATAGTGGCCAGTGAAGAAGGTTACCTAGGAGTACAATAGCATCCTGATCAGCTGGGCTAATAGGCTGAGGAGTAGCAGATGGAAGTATTGCATTTTGGTAAGATAAACCAAGGTGGTGCTTACACAGTTAATGGCAGGGCCTTGGGGAGTGTTGTTGAACACAGAGATCAAGTGGTTCAGGTATTTACTTCCTTGAAAGTGGCATCAAAGGCAGACAGAGTGGTAATGAAAATGCTTGGTAAGTTTGCGCTCATTGTCAGAGCACTGAGTAGAGGAGTTGGGATGTTATATTGCAGCTATACAGGACAGTGGTAAGGCCATATTTGGAGTACTGTATACAGTTCTGGTCGCCCTGCTATAGAAAGATCATTATTAAATTGGAAAGGGTATAGAAAAGATTTACGAGGATGTTAGTGGGACTGAAGGGATTGGAGATAGTGAGGACTGCAGATGCTGGAAAGCCAGAATTGATAAAAAATGGAGCTGGATAAAACACATCAGGTCAAGCAGCATCTGAGGAGCAAGAGAGTCAATGGTTTGGGGAGCACCCTTCATCAGGTTTGGGTTATAAGGAGAGGATGGATAGACTGGGACTTTTATCCCTGGAGTATATGAGGTTGAGGGGTGATCTTATAGAGGTTTATAAAGTCATGAGAGGCATAAATAAGGTGAACAGCAGAGGTCTTTTCCACAGGACATGGGAGTTCGAGGGCATAGGTTTAGGGGGAAAGATTTAAAAGTGACCTGAAGGGCAACCTTTTCACAAAGAATGTGGCGCATGTATGGAATGAGCTTCCAGAGGAAGTAGATGCAGGTACAATTACAGCATTTAAAAGACATTTGGACAGGTACTTGAATAGGAATGACTTAGAGGGATATGGGCCAAATGCCGGCAAATGGAATTAATTTAGTTTGAGAAGCCTGGTTAGCATGGACAGGTTCAACTGAAGGGTCTGATTCCATGCTGTGTGATTTGTGCAACAACAATGTTCAATTGCCACTTTATAATTCCATAATGTTGTCAACTTGAAGTTGTTTGTTTAAGACCTCAACCTGTTTGTTAGCAGAGTTGTCACAAGGGTTTCAACAAAGGGAACAGTGTGTGTGTGAAACAGTTGAACTGTGCCCACTCGTACTGTGAAAATGCTCAGCAGTCCAATTAAAGAGTCTGTCATTGCAAACCTAGCTCGTGTCAGGAATGTTATCTATCTCTGAAGTCGATTTTCTGTGGGTTACAGGTTTGTCACCAGTGGGAACAGTTTGAACTGATGATGAACTAACATCATCACCTGAGGAGTATGTTATGCAACATTGATAGTATAGCTGCAGTACATTTTTCTACATGAGGGTGAAGTCACTGTTGCAGAGTTTATGATGAAGTCTAATAGGAGGTCCATTGAGCTAGCAAGAGGCCATTCCCATTGACTGATTAGATGCCAATATTCACAATGAGGTATAAACAAACAGGAGAAGGTTGCTGATTGTTTTACATTCATGGGTGATTTTAAAAAATAAATGCTCACAAGGTAAAAACTTAACCCTATTGTGCAGCAAGATGTCAAGGACTTAGGCTAAAGGAAATATTATGAATAAATATGTTTTTGAAATTGCCAAGATTTTACAAATCTTCAAGGAAGGGAGATGAAGGAAGTACATGGAAGTTGGGAGCACAACGAGGGCTAGAACCAAATCTATACACATTCCCTCTGACTGAGAGCCAAGATCATACTGCTGTTGGCTTCTACTTGACATAAGGTTTGGCTTTGCTGAGCTGTATGAATTTTTTAAAGAGAGCAGTAAATCATTTTCCTTGTTCCCCTTTGCCTCTGGCTTCTCTGAGCCATATTCTACTGCAGCCTGGAAACTGGGCACATATCCTGCAATCAGAAATCTGCTAGATCCAGTCGAGAATCAATAGCAACACAAAAAACTTTCCCTTTATATAGTGTCTTGAATGCAGTAAAATGTCCCAAAGGTTTTCATAGGATCGTTACTGAATAAAATGTAATGTCAAGCCACAGAAAAAGACAGATAGCCAAAGTCTTGGGCAGAATCAGGTTTCACAGTGTGTCTTCAAGGATGAGAGAGAGGTGGAGAGTGCTTAGGGTGTGTCAATGGTGGCACAGTGAAAATTGGGGATGAATAACAAGCCACATTTGGAAGGGTGCTGATATCTTGGACAGTCGTAGGGATGGAAGAGACGACAGAAGCAAGGCCATGCAGAAATTTTAAAATAAGGATATGACTTATCAAATGGAGGTATTGTTGGATCAGAGTCTCGTGGAGGTCAGAAAGCAAAGGGGTGAAGGGTGATTTAGACTGAGTTAGGACACAGACAACAATATGTTAGTCAAACTCAGGGTTAAGTAGGGTGCAAGCTGGAAGGTCAGTAGGTGAACATTTGAATAACTAAGTCGATAGGTAATAGGAACATGGATAAGGGTCTCAGTCCCAAGTGGTTTCTGCTGCTAGCTGACTTTCAGGTTTGCCTTTATGGGAGGTATCTATCTGCTTGATGTTTCATCCATGTGCCTCTGGACTGAAACAAAGAGCTTAGCCTCTGGTCAATACACACAGGTTCCATGTTACGCTCTGGAAAAAGTTAACTGTTCCAATCACCTTTACCGACTTGTTTCGTCTTTTCAATACCATTTTCGATTATCAAGTCAATCTAACCATCAATGTTGATCAAGGGTAGATGTTTCAAAATTTAAGTTTCTGACATTGAACTCTGCTGTTTAACTGAACCATACTATTACCGTCCCACTTCTAGGTTTCTGGACCAATGGGGCAGGAGTGGGTGGGATCGAGGAGTGAGTGGGATAGAGTGCCAAGTCTGTCAAAGGAGGGGTTTTGAATTAAACATACCAATGCATGGGTTACAATGGCTCATTTGCACATGAGGTTTCGAGGCAATGGAAGGGAGACCTGGTGAGGCTTAATCCTGGGCGTCTCACTATTAGATGCTCTGCTGTGAGATCAATGAGATGATCTTTCCAGAAGACATGCAAAAGAGGATCAGTTCTCCAAACCAAAATGGCTGCAAGTGACCGTGAAAATCAGCAAAACTGTGGTCCTCCAACGTAAACACACTACAAAGTATATTGGACTTCTAACAAACTGGACGGGGGAGAAGCAAACCAATTTTCAGAACCAACCCCTAAACTGACTTTCTGAGCATTCTCCTGAAAACAACAACTTGCAGCTGCCCTCATTTCTCTACCCCAGCACCTCACATTTACAGATTCAAAGCCAGCATTCACGCTGACCCTCACCGTATTGCCCTCTCGCACTCACGCATCGCACTCAGCCTCTGTAATCGTCATCCTTCCCTGCTGCGCACACATACAAGCCATTTCGAACATTCATAACTTTCTGCCTTCTCTCCTCCTACAGGAACACAGAGCACACAAACTAGGGCAAAGAGACAGCACCCAGGAGGGGGCAGTCTGCTGGAGTGGCAGGAGTGGCAGCACCCAGGAGGGGCAGCCCGCTGGAGTGGCAGGAGTGGCAGCACCCAGGAGGGGCAGCCCGCTGCAGTGGCAAGATGTTGGCTGCAGAAAACGTTTGCATTAATGGGTCACAGGGGAAGGAGCTGGTATTTCTGGAGGCTGCTGATGTCAGCAATGACCTGAAATGAAATTCTGAACTTTGTGAGGCATTAGTGATCCCACCCAGCTCCTCCCAATGTAAACCCAGATCTTCGGGTGGGGTTGGTGGGGCCTGGCTGGGACATGCCTGGCTGGAGCTGGAGCTCACTGTCCATCTCCTTTGTCATGTAGAACGTTGCTGAAGAAGGATAATCGATGCTGAGGCTTTTCCTGCTGATGTTACAGTTTGCGAGATGTGCAAGGTAGAGCAGTCTCATTTGCTCCCATTCTGTGCTAGCGGCTGGCAGCGGGGGAGCACTTGGGAAGTGAGTGAAGTGAAGCTGAAGTGATTTTGAAGAAAATGACAATCATCTGTCCTGCACTCAAAACGTTGCCTGTGTCGTGCTGTGAAGATCAGTCCCTTTCACCTTGCCCAGGTCTGATGCACGGACTTGAGAGTCCTCCCCTTTCACTGAACATGTAGTTTCCAGTGTACACTGGCCTCAGTGACCCCAGCGAGTTGCTGATGGCTCAGGGAATAGGCCGTTAAACCAGAATCCTTGATTGAAACAGAGCTTCATGACCTGTTTGAATATTTAAATGGCTTACCTCAGAGCTGCGCAGGGTTCCCCACAATGTCTTCAAACGTACCTGCAATGGATGAATTCCATCTCCCCAACCCAATGTCATATTTAGGAGCTTAACTCTCTGCAGAATACCAAACCTAACCTCCCCTTGTCTGAAATAAAAATCCTCTCGATCACTAACTCTGCAATTAGTTCGAGCCTTGACGGTCTTTATTTTGGACAACGCTGTGAAATAAGTGATAGCGAATCAACAATCTGCTTTACTGAGGTGCAATTATTATTCCAATTGACATCAAAAGCTAAGCCACTGTGAAGCAGTTTCTCCTGCCCGCTGTTTTAAATCTTTTAATCTGCGTTGGTCAAATCAAAAGAATTGTCAGTTTTTGAAGTATTTCTACTGTATTTGCAAATCAGGCTGCACCATCTCTAAATATCATCCTACCAGCTGGAATTCAATATTATAACATTACTCTACCTGAGGTCTTATAGGGTTTTTGTATAGGTTCCTCACAACTTCTTGGCTTCGATATTCTATTCATTTTATGACAAAAATAGATTTGAGTTAAAATCTTGAATCTCAGATCAACCTCTATCTGGGCTGTGGAGAATTGGCTGAGGGAGGCAGGAATTCCAGTTTCCAGGGTCACGTGTTTAAGTAGCTTCACCTTAAAGACATCTAGTCTATTTACTTCAATTGCTCTGTTTTCCCACCATTCTGATGTTTTATTTATTTTATTGGAGTTATGAATGACTAGCTTATATTTGTGACCCCTAGTTTTGGGCTGTCCACAGACTAAAACATCTTTGTTTTCTTCATCAGATCAAAGCTGAAACTTTATTGCTGGAACAGCACAGCAGGTCAGGCAGCATCTAGGGAACAGAAGATTCGACGTTTCGGGCACATGCCCTTCTTCAGGAAAGAAGGGCATGTGCCCGAAACGTCGAATCTTCTGTTCCCTAGATGCTGCCTGACTTGCTGTGCTGTTCCAGCAATAAAGTTTCAGCTTTGATCTCCAGCGTCTGCAGACCTCACTTTCTCCTTCATCAGATCAAACCCCTGCTTAATTGTAAAGTCCTCTTTAGATCATTTCTCAGGGTTTCTCTTTTGTAGTGGGAATAGAGTCCTAAGCTGTTGAGTCTCTCCCAATAATTCTAGCCTCTCAGTAGCCTCACAAGAATGGAAGAAGCAAACGCTTTGGGACAAGTCCCTAGAAGCTGCTGACTAAACATTTGCCTTAATCAAAGCTCTGCTGTGGATGGAAGGCTGGTACAGTGTGCTAAAGAGCTGAAGGCTTGTGACAGGACCTGGGATGATCAGTCACAAGCACAATTGGTCATCGGTCTGTCATTGCAGGGGGGATACTATGCATGTACCGCAGTCCAAGAGGTGAGTGACAGCAGCACAGGCCGGCTTAAGAAATGGAAGCGTGCTAGCCTCAAGTCCAGAAAAGTGAGGGTTGACTTGATCAAGGTGTTTCAGAATTTTAGAAGAACTCATTAGAGTGGATGAAATTTGAAATCATCTCCCCCAAAATGGCTGGGCGATAATAGATCTGTCAAGATTGAGATGGAGAGACTTTTATTAGGTATTGGTATCAAGGCACCTGGAGGAGAACTGAGTGAATAATGTTGAGAGTTAGATCAGCCATGATCTAATTAAATGGCTAAATAGGCTGAAGGGCCTCTATTTGATCCTAAAGCTGGAGTCTCTTCAAACTTAGACTGTAGCAGATTGACTATTTCTTCCATGTGCTCTTAAAAAGCAGAGGAACTTAACCAAAAAACATGGTCAGGTGGCAACTGTAGAGGGACAATCAGAACGACTCTGATGAAATGTAATTAACCCAAAATGTTAGTTCTGTTTTTCTCTCTCTGATGCCGCTCGACCTGCTGACTACCTCCAGGACTTTTTGTTTCTGTCACTGCCTTTGCTTTAGTGTTGTTACACAGAGGGTCACCTCCTTGAATCCCAGTGATATTATCCAAGCTACTATTCCACTGACATCAGATCTATCACATCCCACCTGCTTCACCCTGAATATTGTGGATCATAGTTAGTTCCACCACTTTCTTGCTCTCCTACTCTTCCTGCAACCTAGCTTTTCCTTTGGATACATTCTTCCCAAAATTCCACGGGCCCGTGTTGGCATAAAATTCCCATTAAAGGGAAAGGGGTGAGGCTGTGAGGAGGGCAGGGGACAATCCCAGGTATCCTTTAGAATGGGGAAAAAAAATGCATAGCCCTTGGAGGGCCTTTAGTTAGTTACCAGTGAAAGATGTTTGGTGGAAGTTGGTGTGCAGCCAATATGAATTCTGGTGAAAATCCAGTTATAGTTGTTGAAAAAATGTGTGGTAGCCACCTTTGGCATAGCTAAATTAAACCATGCTGTAATGAGATTTAAAAAAAAACACAGATTCTTGAATCAAAAGGACAGTGATTCAAGAGCCAGAGATTTATGTTTCTTTTCTTAAAAACAAAAGCAATGCTCAAATACAAATTAGGCAGATCCAGGGGCTGAAGTGTAGGCTTTGAAAATAATTTCTCAAGGATTTTGGCCATTTAATTTTTCATGAGCTTATCCAATATTTTACCAATGACTACCAATGACTTCTATTTCAGAGGCTAAGCAATTAACAACCTGGGAT
This sequence comes from Chiloscyllium plagiosum, assembly GCF_037043375.1. Lineage (NCBI taxonomy): Eukaryota > Metazoa > Chordata > Chondrichthyes > Orectolobiformes > Hemiscylliidae > Chiloscyllium > Chiloscyllium plagiosum. The sequence goes on along the minus strand of NW_028270175.1, from coordinate 16,992,561 downwards.
CAGAGCAGTCACATTTCTTTCTGGTTTCTAAAACTGTCCTATGCTGTGGAGAATAAGGGTCTCCACAACAAACCAAATGGTCATTATAACTCCAACTCCAACTTTGAAAGAATGATGGGAGATAAGGGAGGAATGGTCCCTTTCTGCTGTGGTTTAGTAAAATATCACTCTGTAACTCTCTAATAATGAAGATTGAGGCAAGGTCATAGCAGTAAAAGCAAATATTACTACATTGCTTGTGTGCCACCCTAGACACCATGATAATTCACAGGTTACTCCAAAGGGAGGGGAAGACAGTAAGAGACCCACTGACCCCATACTGGCTGAAGGCCAGAGGGGAGAGGTGAACCTTTGCTGATTTCAATCCATAGCCAGTTCAAAAAGCTACTGAGGCAAATTGGGAATCATTGGCAAAAAAATCCCAGAGACACATGACCTAAAACATGAAAGAATTGTCTGGCTTTTTAGGAGGAAGTGGGAGAAATTGAAACTTCTGCCCAAGTGTGACTGAAGGATGCCCTAAAGTGACAAATGTGTTTAATGCTCAGCACAGTTAATACTGTAGTCTCAAGTCTCACATAATTGTTGCCGTTATGCTATGTTCCCAAACGGAACAAGGTTTTATACAAGTTTGCTGTAATGAAGCATGTCTTAGGATTTCCAATTGACAACAGAAACATTGATTGCTCATCTAAACATCTGCTAAACTTCAGTCCCCTTTAGGTTTAAGCTTAGCCACAGCCCTAATCAAGTGGATGCAGTCACACAGACTGTGGCAAGGTCAGGTCTGACTTAGCCAGTCAACCAGAACCACAAAAATCCCAAATATTGGATTTGATTGTTTCGAATAATTGCAAGGTTAAGAAAGATACATTGAATCTGCAGCTGAAGTAATGATGGCTCAGATCCTGTAACAGAATTTCAATTGTCCAAACCCCAACCATATATAACTGGACCAAGGAGTGAGGCTGCCTTTTCAGGAGTCAACTCTTAGCACCAAGTTGGTCATTTGTCTCATCTATTGCACCCTGGATCTGTCAGTGCATTCTCCATTAGTGATTGTAAAACATGTACACAGTATATACCAAAATAAAAATCCTGAATCTGCAAGTCGGAGGATTAGTGCAGGTAAAATGGGCAAGCACAGAGGCACTGGATAACATTCAAATCCATACATGAGCTGAGAGTGTTGTGTCAAAGCAAACAGAAACATCAATACTCATGATGACACTAGCAGAGAAACATGCAGCTTTGTGATTGGTCTCACTACACCTTCCCTGAGTCAGGACAGGCACCTTCAGGGCTCCTAAAAACTCTGAGCGTGTGAAAGTAGAGGTTTAACAGAGAGAGTTGCACTGTAAATCACAAACAGACAAAGTGAAAGTTGGTAAGAAAACAGATCTTGCAAACAGGACATCAACATTGCCGCTATAGCGCTTACAACAATCTGACAAGACATACAGGGATACATCTTAAAACATCTCTGCGATAGCAGGGGCTAGTCTCAATGTTCCACCGTACTGCTGACTGCAAGTCACTGGTATCATTGATGACATGTTAATCCAGTTTACGTGTTATATTAGGCACCAGTGTTGAAAATCTGGAGCTCCCCTCTATTGGTATCAATAATGTGTATAAGAACTCAGCTACATTAACGCAGACATGCCAAAACTGGATCTACATAAAGTTGGCATATTCAGATGGGTAACATTAATACTTGGACTGGGATTAAAATTACAACCTGCTGCCACTGAGATTGAAATTAGAGTCTACTTACCAGCAGTGAAACCAATTTCCAGCATACAGCCATGTGACAGTGTTATAGGGTTAATAAATACTGCATTGAATCTTTGTCAATATTTATTCTAGAAACAGTGGCAGCAGACAGCCACAGGAAGAAAGAGAATTTGTGTTGTACAGCCCCTGAATACACCTCTCAGAAATGTCTTGAAATGCTTCACGCACATTGAATTACTTTATAATCAATCACTGTCATTATGTCGACAAGCTCAGCAGCCAGTTTGGACAGAGCATGAACTGACAAACATCAATGAAATAAATGGCCACATAGCCTATATCCAGTGGTCTTAATTGGTAGGGGAAGGGTACAGGGGGAGAGAGATTGCTGCCTCAGAGTATTTCCCAACGTTTCAAGACATTTGGCAAACATCTGAATTACCAAAATAGGCAAATGGACCCTTGACTTCACTCCTCACATGAAGGGCAGCACCTGTGAATCTGCAGGCGCCCATCAATGTTGTGCTGGGTTTGTTAACTTTGATCATGTGCTTAAGTCTTTGCAGTGAAACTTGAACTCACAAATCATTCTTAGTCAAGTGCCTATGACATCAAAGGAACTGATTTATTGAGAGAGCTGGCATTGAGTTTGCACCAGGGAAGGTACTAGATATTTGCACATGGCACCTAAGCACCTTCTTCCATTTCAAGCAACTCTTCTATACTCTTTTTCATGTCCAAGTAAACTCCTCACAAATGAGAAGCCTTTGAGGCTACTTCTGCAGGACAGTAGAGTTGAAAAATGATCAAGAATGCGACTGGAACATAACCAAATTTGATGCCACACGGAAAAAAGACTTCACTCAAAAACACATATGGACAACAATTCAGCCAATAAAATAGGATTACAGAGAAGAAAAAAATATCATAAATAGAAGGGGGATGGAAGCTTCAAAGAAAAAAAAAGAATTGATCAGAAACTCAACTGACAGAATTGGACTCATTTACATTCCCTTCCACTGCAAACCTCTTTGAGGCGTCCACAAAGGAGCAATCTGATTTAATTATAAGTGAAAAAGTCTCTGTCAATGTACTTTCAAATACATTTGCCATTAATGAATGTACACAGTGTTCCACCTACTCACCCACGTTTCTACTCTACCAATGTACTCCCCTGCACCAGCATGTCTAAAATAAATACAATAATACAACAATCCACGAGGTTTAATGTCTTTTGACAATCCTTATTTGACAGTAAATAGATCTGGAAGATTGCAATGATGTTCCAGTGATAATGTGCATCTGTGATTTTGAGGCTGCCTTACGCCTGAATAGGCTTTTGCTAAACAGCTTCAAAAACAAGATGTTCTTTTTGACTAAGGCAATTATCTAGTTACATCAAGAAAACTGATGCATACATTTTGCCCAATTAATCAAGGTGGTGAGAGAGAAAAATGTCTGATGTAGATTGAGCTGAAGAAGTTAACCTGTACCCCATAGAATTCCATCAAGTTTACAGCATAGAAACAGATATTCGACTCAACTAGCTCATTCACTGTTTATATTCCATACAAGCCTCCTCCCACCATACTTCATCAAACCCCATCAGCATATTCTTTGATTCCTTGCTCCCCTTTAACTGGGTCTACACTGCAGGAAGTGAACAGTAAGGTGTTCTGTATTCGCACCCATCTTGACTTGGAACACTATTACCATTCCTACGCTGTGGCTGCGTCAAACCCTGAAAATCCCTTCCTAATAGCATTCCTTTCTGAATACTTTTCCCCATCCCAGACTCTAGCGGTTAAAGATACTGGCTCACCATCAACATCTTCAGAACAATTCAAAGGGGGTATTGAATGCTGTCCTAGAAAGCCACACCCATGTCCCATTGAAGGATATAAAACATATCTGCATAAAGGTTGGCACGATCGCTCAGTGGTTAGCACTGCTGCCTCACAGCACCAGGGACCCGAGTTCAACTCCCACCTTGGGAAACTATCTGTGTGGAGTTTGCACATTCTTCCAGTGTCTGCGTGGGTTTCCTCCGGGTGCTCCAGTTTCCTCCCACAGTCCAAAGATGTGCAGGTTAGGTGAATTGACCATGCTAAACTGTCCATAGTGTTAGGTGTGGGGAATAGGTCTGGGTGGGTTGCTGTTCTGAGGGTTGGTGTAGACTTGTTGGGCCGAAGGGCCTGTTTCCACACTCTAAGGAATCTAATCATAAATATGTTTATCTTGAATTCCCTGTTAGATTTGTGACTTATTTTCTTCACTCATAGAATGGTGATTATCTCTGAATCGACCAGCATATGTTGTCCAGCACTAATTTCCTTGAGAAGCGGTAATAAGCAACTTTCTTGAATTGTTGCAGTCCATATGGTTAGGAGTACCCAACACACTGTTAGGGAGGAAATTCCAGTTTTTGGTTCAATGGCAGTTACGGAATTGTGATACAGGTTCACGTCAGGATTGATGCTGGTTGGAAGAATCTAGAAGGTGGTGATATTTTCATATGCTTTTGCTGCCCTTATCCTTTCAGTTGGTAGAGATTGGGGATTTGGAAGGTGCTGTTAAAGGAGCCTTGCTAAGTTACTGAAGTGTACCTTGTAGGTAGTACATGCGGTTGTCACTGTGTGACTGTGGTTGACAGGGTGAATGTTTATGGTGGTGACTGAGAGCTGCTGTGTCCTGAATAGTGTCAAGCTTTTTGAATGATATTAGAGCTACACTCATCCAGGTAAGTGAAGAATTTTCTATCAAACTCCTGACTTCTACTCTGTGTATATGACAGACAGGTTTTGGAGAGTCTGGAGGCGAGTTGTTCATTCTAGATTTCCCAGTAAGAACTGCGGTTGCTGTCAATCAGAAACAAAAATAGAAATTACTGGAAAAACTCAGCAGGTCTGGCATCATCTGTAGAGTGAAATCAGTGATAACATTCTGTGTTCAGTGATCCTTGCTCAGAACCTTCTGAAGGGTCACTGAACCCGAAATGGTAATGCTGATTTCTCTCCACAGAAGCTGCCAAACCTGCTGAGTTTTTCCAACATATTTCCCAGGGTCTGGCTTGTACTTATAGTTACAGTATTTAAATAACTGGTCCAACTTTACAACAAATATCTTACATTGGTGACTCCTTGTTTTGGGAAACATGAAAATATTCACTTTCCCTATCAATCACTTTTATAATTTTAACTATCTTCATCAGTTCATCCCTCAGCCTAACTCGTTTCTAGCAGGAGAGTCATATAATCCCAAATATCTAACATTCATCTCGAGGAGCAAGACCATTCAAGGGGTTCAACACTATCTAGTCTAGGTCAAAACTATCCACTTGATAGCTACCTCACCCACAATCCACATATCAGCTCCCTTCACCTCTGGTGCACTGTTGCTGCACTCTGTACCATCTACAGAATACACCAGAACAGCTTGTCAAGTATTTTCAGTAACGTGCCCCATTCCTGCCACCACCATTGTCTAAAAGGGCAAGGGCAGCAGTTGCATGGGAAGCTCCTCTGTCAGTCACACAAAATCCCAGCTTGCCATTCCTTTGTTGCTATGGGGTTAAAATTCTAGAACTCATTGTCTAACAGCATTGTGAGGCTATCTTTACCACACAGGCAGTGGGCTGCACTACCATCTCAAAGGCAACTAAGGTTGGGAATTAAATGTTGGCCTTGCCAGCGATATCCACATCCGAACAATGAAGACAGAAACAGAACAAAAAAAAACACAGAAAGGATGAGGAGAACAGTTGAGAAGGCTAAAGAGGTACTGAAACAAAATTGTTTCTTGTCTTTACATGCTAACAACGTGTATGGCACATGCTGAGAAAACACATTATAGGGTTGTCACCTTTGCTTATGGAATGGGTTGTTAACAAACTTGTTATTCAATTTGATATGTTCTGACATTGTTCCCTCGTCTAAAATAACACTGATTTTCAATTCAGCTCAAGCACTGTCAATCTAATATAGATTTGACTTAAGCATTCACTGGCAGGATACAAAGCAAAGCAGCCTACAAGAACATCTCTGAGAAAGAAAGAACCAAAGCTGCATTCTAATCTTGGAGAGCACACCATCAAAAAAACAATTTCCATTTGTCTCAAAAATATTACCTACAACTGATTAGATCTATTCCTTCTGTCACTTGTGGTATTGCCAGATGTCTTGTCTGTAAGCATTTTGCTTTGACAGAACCAAGTGAATGAGACTGATTTTAATCATCACCTTATTTCCTGCCTCCTTTAGCACAGATGTCTCTTAATTAAAATAGACCCAACACTCTGTTTCCTGATTTTTATTGGAAAGGGTGGCATTTTTAGCAGAGAAACGCAATGCCATATTTAACGAGCTGTATTCGACACCTCTCCTGTTTTGCTGAATTCTCAGTAATCATGTAAGTGTATTTGTGTAGTTGGTAGTCATCCAGCCTTGCGGGGTCTGATGCAGCCAAAGATTACAGCATCAGGAGGGGGTGGGTGGGTATAATTTCACATTTCTGCTGGTAAAGCAGCAGCTCATTGCATTAGAATAAGCACCATCCCAGTCGTTTGTTCAGTTTATCGACCTCAAATACACTTTAAAAAGAAAAACTCAAGGAAAGCTGCCAAGAATCTTTGTGCCTATGCATGATCTAGATGTTTTTATTTCAAATCTAATCCACAGCTATGACCGTGAGAGGATTTATCTGGTACGCAGTGATGCAGTCAGCTAGGACTTCTCCACAACGTAGAACTGGCCAAACAAGTCATTTCTAGAACACAGAGAGTTCTGGTGGGCCAGTCCCCTCCAGAATAGTCTTCTATCAGTCTAGAGCAGGTGGGGAAAACCAACCAAATGTCTTCTTGAACACAAGAATGGGACATCGAACCAAAGGACAATTCATCCAATGCCCAGCTATTGAATCCACCCACTGAAAACTGGAGTTTCCTCAGGATAGATCCTAGTTGCTTAAGCATATGGACATCTGCCTTAAATGATCTTTAAAAGGTAAATAATATCTGAATAAATCATTAAAGAAATTTCAGAATAACATGCAATATGATTATCATTTCCTTCTATACTGGAACAAAGCTGAAACCATTTTGCCAATTTAGTTAACTGAACAGAGAAAAACAATGAAATTGGCACAATGACTGAGTTACAGCTGGCATGGTTGTCTCCCTCCCAAGTCTTGAAGTGGATAATGCCTTCCCTACCTCTCCCTATCCAAGTTTTCACTGAAATAGATTTGATTCCATCCACTTGGATATTATTCAGTTAAAGGAAAGAACGATAAGGGGTGCCACATACAGAATTACTAAAACACCACTGGGATAGAATATCAAACTATGGACGATGAGCACCTGAGTCACAAAGAGGGGCAGATCGAACATTGAGCACAAGTACCAAGTACCAAGTACTGTCGACAAAGCAAAAGAGGGGATAGCTTTAAAACTTTTAACATCTCTGATGAGATGCACTCACCTTACCACTGATGTCATTGATAACTACATGAACAAAGATGGAAGCCTCCTCCATCCCCTCCAGATACACATGCCGATAACCTGAAACCAGAGAAAGAAATAAGGTTAACATCGTATCCTTTCGTTTTCTTAGTATGGTGTACAAAGAATGTGAACATTTTTTCCTTCCACCCCCACCACAGGTTCAAGACTAAACATTGCAAGGTCTGGGATAAAAGCTTACAGCCTAGAGCTACAACTACCTATAGCTAAACAGCGGGAAGACTGAAGACATTGCCTTTGATTCTCCTGTCACAAATTCTATTGCAGAGTGACTGACTCTACCACCCATCCCTCGTCACTGTTTCAAACAATTTGCAACTTATTCAAAGCTGAATTGAATTCAAATCCACATGGTCTCCATCGGAAAGACTGCCTACTTCCAGCTCCATCATAGTGCCCATCTTCAACTCCAACTCAGCCATCTGTTTCTAAACTGCTTAGGGATGTCTTTGCTTCCTACAAATTCAACAATTCCAATGAATTCTTGGATGACCTTCTATCCTTCACAAGCTCCCACATATGATTGCAATTCCAATTCCCTCTGTCGTTACCGACCTATGTTAGTTGGCAAGGCATCAACACCTCCAATTTAAACATTACGGCTCTATGTTTAAATGTTTCCATGGACTCGGCCCTCCCCGTTTCTGTAAGTGCCTCCAACTCTATAATTCCTCCCTGCTCCCTCAAATAAATTCTCCATTCTTCAGCCTCTGGATTTGAGTGCTCTCCATGATATTATGTGCAGTGTATACTCTCCAGCCTTGTTAATGACAATGCTTAGAAACAATTTAGTCTGAAATTCCCTGTCTCAATCCCTTTGTACTTCCCTTTAAAATCCTCCTTAAAACCTATGTCCTTAGCCAAGCTTTTGGTTATCCCTCCAACAATTTCCTTCCCTGGCTCAATGCCCATCTTTTCATTCTGCTTCTGTTGCGTTTTCTTTTCTGTATCAGACGCAAGGTGAAGCAACAAAGAGCATTAATGTTGTTGCTGTTGCTATACAAACCTCCAATGAGACATGAGAGACATTCCTTGTCCTCAAGACCTATCACTAACTCAGGGCAGGCCAGCCCTGCTACATATAACAGAAACACCAACGAAACTAACTCACTCAGCAATCCTCTGACAACAAAAGGCACTGCCCTTTCCCTATGGAAAGAAACAATGACTGGATACTGTTACTGAGACTACACAGTAATCTCTCACTTACCAGGCATCATGCTGGTGAATGCCAAAGTCCTTTGACCAATAAAATCCCGGCCAATTGGATCATGGTCCCAGACAAGGAAGCGGACAAGAGCAAGTTCAGGCATATTCAGAGTGAACACTAGTGTTTCCTCCCACATCGGGTTAAACCCTGCAATACAACAACAATTTCACCCAGTTAGATGCACAAAAGTAAGTTGCCAGTCGGCCCACCAGTAAAGGACAGGATTCTCCACAACCACACAGTTTGAGATCTGAAGGTTCAGGTGTATCTCAGTGGTTCTTGGAGTTAGACGGTCTGTGTGCACACTCCCAGAGATCACAGCACATTGTGAAAGCTCACCATTACAGTGTGTATCACTGAGGGACTGCTGCATTGTTAGAGGTGCTGTGTTTTTGAAGAACACTTACAAGTAATGGTACCATTAGGTAGATGTAAAAGGTCCTATGGCATTATTTAAAGAGGACAAGATGTTTCCACTGGGCCAATATTTCTTTTTCAAAACAACATCAGTTAATATAGATTATTTGGTCACCATTGCAATACTTTTCATGGGAGCTTGCAAGAGTTCCTACACTGCAGCAAAGATTACATTTTTAAAAAGATTTTACGTGCTTTTGGGGATGGGGCACTGTATAGCTGTAATTTATCTCTGACAGAGATTTGAGAATGTATCAAGGAGTTATTAACATGATTGCAACAACCCCCCCATAAAATCAGGCATAGGATCCTGTCACCTTTTCTCCAATTTCTGACTCACACTCTCAGTAAAAGGAAATCCTAATTATGTTGCACATTATTCTGAAATTCCTTTAATGACTTATTCAGGTGCTATTAACTTTATAAAGATCATTTAAGGCAGATATCCATATTATTAAACAAGTAGGATCAACTGTGAGGAAGCTCCAGTTTGCTGTAGGTGAATGCATTAGCAGGCAGAGCAGGATGACTGAGTTGGCCACTTGAGTCCATATCTCTGCCGTCAACAGGGGGTAAATGCCCACCAGGAGAACCTCCCTTTGAGAAGCCTCAAGGAGTTGCAAGGTGTGAGCCTCATTGTCTCTCAGCCGGATGGCCCTTTGCTGACCAATATGCTTGTGCTTGTCGCCACCTAGTGGTAGTGATTCCAAGTAACGTTAACACCACATACCTACTCCACCAACCCTAGGCCCAATCTCAGCTCTCTTAAAACTGATGTATGTACTTTAAAAAAAGAGGAATAGTTGGTGAGAATTAACAGGAGAATTTGAAGGAAAATTTTCACATTAGCACCAAGATTGGCAAATATTTACTCAAAGCCAAATGTAACTATGGAAGTGTAGAAGTCCTACCAATTGTCCATGGACAAACACAAATCAAGTGTCAAACTCCCCCCTCTCTGTGTAGCCTGGGATCTTTCTGCTTCTTATGACTCAGTTACAAATTACCATTACCAAAGTCAGCCAAGCTTCAGGGAAGTTAGAATTCTCAAGTGCAGTGTTAGTGGTATTATGATGTTCAACCTGCTTACAACAATCTCAACACATTGACTGAGCTGCCGAACCAATGTTGTCCCTCTCTCCCTGTGCCACTGTGGAGTCTCCAGGGAGTGACAGATCTGGTGGTTCTCTTACCATTGTCATCTACCACCCTGGTCTGCTCTTTAAAGCAGTCGACAGCCAGACCGATTATTTCAACCTCCACAAAAGGGTCAATGATCTACAGAACAACAGAAATGGGAAAACCTGGATTAAACTTAGAGCTGACAGTATAGCATGTCCATAATTCATCCCTCTCATTATATATCCCTGTCCGTTATACATCCCCATCCATTATACACCACTGCGCATGATACAATTCAACACATTGTACATACCCTGTCCATTGTAGTCTCCATCCTTTGTACTCCCTTAGTCCATTATACACCACCCACCCAGTGTACAGCCCCTGTCCAGTATAATAAACCTATCCACTCTACGCTCCCTCCCATTATACACCAAGAGTGCATTATACCCTTCATCGTAATACTCCCCCTGTCCAAAACACACCCTTGCACCACTTTGCCCCCAACCAATTACATATATGCCTTGTTCTATAACCCCCATCCAATTTTTCAGCCCCCTGCAACTATTATACCCCTACTCATTATGTGTTCTTATCATCCATTATATATTATTTGCCCTGTCCTGTCCATTGTACATTCCCTGCATATTGTATGCTCAGTGAGCGATGTAGATACTGGGAATCAAGACTGGGAGAAGGTGGAATTATAATGGCAGTGCTTTCATTACACAATCTTTGTTCAGAAGTTCCTGAAAGCCAATCTGCAGGTGCAGCAAGCAGATAAGAAGACAAACGGTTAACTTGGACTTTCTTGCTAGAGGTTTTCAGGAATAAAGGATTTTGCTGCAATTGTATAAAGCCTGGGTAAGACTGCACCTAGAGTATTGTGTACAGTTGTATTCCTTCCATAAGGAAGGATATACATGCCATAATGGGCATGTACAAATGTTCACGAGACTGGCCATGGAGTGGCAGGCTTATCCCATGAGGAGGGACTGGGTCTGTATTCTCTGGAATACCACAATAATGAGAGGTGATCTAATTGAAGCATGCATCTTTCTTTATAGGCCTCAACACAGTAGATGCAGGAAGGATATTTTCCTGGGATGGAGAGTCTAGGACCATGGGATACAGTCTCAGAATAAGGGGTAAGTCTTTCAGGGCTGAGATAAGGATGAACTTCTTCACCCAATGGATGGGAAATCTTGGAAACTTTCTGCCCTCAGATGACTATGGAGCCTCTGTCATTGGGTACACTCAAGTCAGAGGCTAATAAATTCTGAAATATTAAAGATATCAAGAGATATGGGAATAGTGTAGAAAAATGGTATTGAAATAGAGAAATAAGACATGCCTAGCAGAATGCTTGAGTTGCCAAATGTAGGAGCCAGTGTATTCCTGCTCCTACTTCTGATGTTATTTTTCTAGTGAAAGTTAAACTTTACATCTTAGAGACATGGTGGGTATATCCAACTCCCTTTCATATGAATAAATTTGTTTACTTTTTTAACAGCTAGAAACATAATTAACATTCTTGGCAGGTGTTGCTACTCCCTCAGTGCCAACCTATTTACATTGGCACCACTGTGCATCTTGTTAAGTTGGTGTCACCCATATGTCATTTTGTTTACAAGGAGGGCACTTCCTATTTTTGCCCCTCCACTTTCTCCATCCCTGCAACTCCTGAAAGTTCTGACACACTCCTAAGTGATGAGCAGTTCTCTGTGACTCATCCTGGTAACCTTTCTTCCTTCTTCTTGTACTATGGGTCTCACTGAAGAACAATATCTATTGTCTATTCCCAGATGCATTTAACTAAATAGATTTTGGGCTATTTCAGAGGGCAGTTTTGAAATAACCATGTTAGTGTGGAACTGGAGTCACATAAAGACCAAAATAGGGTAAGGACAGTAAGTGCCCTTCCCTCGATGGACAGTCAGTTAGGTTTTTATAACAATCTGATAGCTCCATGGTTACTTTTACTCATATTTTATGTATAAGGTATACTGTTCACAATATCCTAAGTAAGGGCTAATTAGTGTAGTTTCAGGAAGACTTGCATATTTTTAGGAAGACTTATTTATTTTTATACTTCATTCCCGTTGAAGTAAAATACAACATTCCATTTGCCTTCCTTATTTCCTGCTGAATTTAGAATCTAGCTTTTTGTATTTTGTGCACGGGAACTCCCAAATCCCTCTGTATTGCAGCTTTCTCTGTTTTAAAAAGAAATCAGCTCCTCTATTCTTCCTGCCAAAGTGCAGAATTCACATCTCTGTCAAGTTTTTACCTACTCACTCAACCTCTCCATGTCCCTCTGCAGACTGCTTGTTTGATCCTCACTACCTGCCTTCCCACTTATATTTGTGTCATCTACAAACTTGGAGATAGTACATTCACTTCCATCATCCAAGTCATGAATATATTTTGTAACTAATTGTGGTCCCACCACTGACCCTTGTGGCACTCCACAAATTACAGATTGCCACCCTGAAAATGCCCACCTTGAACTAACTCTCTATCATCTATCAGTTAGCCAATCCTCTGTCCAAGTTAATACAATACCTCCTTACAACATGGGCTCTTACTAACTAGCCTAACAAATGGTAAATTATCAAATGCCTTCTCAAAATCCAAATATTTGAATGCACTGCTTCCCCTTTATCTATCCTGCTGTTACCTCTTCAAAGTATTTGATATCTCATTCATCAAGTAATACTGACTCTGCTTAGTTCATTACAAACATCTCAATGCTTTGCTATTCCATCCTTTATAATACACTCTACCGTTTTCCCAATGACAGGCATTAAGCTAACTGACATTATTATGTCTCCTCGCCTTTTTGAATAGGAATATTGCATTGGCAGTTTCTAATCCTCTGGCACTTTTGCAGAATCTAAGAATTCATGGAAGATTATGAGCAATGCATCCATTGTCTCTGTAGTGATGTTCTTTAATATCCTAGGATATAACCCATCAGGTCCAGGGGACATTTTGACTTTTAGACCAGTTAGTTTCCTTAGTATATTTTCTCTGAAAATTATTATACACATTTCTCCTTCGCTTTCTCCTCAGTTGTTGGTATTTTTGGAATGCTATTAGTATTTTCTACTGTGAAGACTGATACAAATTATTTATTCAGTTTCTCTTCCATTTTCTGGGTCCCCATTACTATTTCCCCAGTTTCATTCACTAAGGTGCCAGTGTTCACTTTGGCTTGTCACTTTCTTTTTATGTGTTTAAAGAAGCTCCTGTTGCCTGTCTTGATATTATTTACAAGTTTACCCTTAAAGTCTATTTGCTCCCTCTTTATTATTGTTGGTTTTTAAAATGCTTCCATTCTTTGGCTACCACTAATCTTTGCCATGTTGTATGTTTGTACTTTCAATTTGATGTTATCCGGAACATCTGTGGATAAACATATTCAGCTTATCCCCCTCTTAGAGGCCTTCTTCCTCATAGGAATATATCTTTCTCATGGGGATATATCGTTCTTTGACCCACAAACTATTTCTGAAACATTGACCACTATTCCTGAGTCACCTTTGCTGTGAAGACCCTTTCCCAGTCCACTCCAGCTAACCTTGCCCTTATTTCTTTATGAGTACCCTTATTTAAGGTTAGAAGAGTTGTTTTTGACCCAAGTTTCTCCCTCAAACTAAATTCTAAACCATGCCATGTTATGATCACTGTTTTCTAGGGGACCTTTTACTCTGAGTTCATTTACTGAACGTATCTCATTGCACATTACCAGATCCAAAACAGCACAATCCCTGGTTTGATCCCTAACATATTGTTCTAGAAAACTACACTGTGAATTCTTCCTTGTGGCTACCTCTGTCAATTTGACTTTCTCAATCTACATGAAGATTAAAGTCATATATGATTAATGTACTGTATTTTTTACATGCTCTCATTATCTCTTGATTTGTTCTCTGTCCCACCATACTGATGTTAAGGGACTTATAGACTACTCCCACCAGTGTGTTCTTCCCTGTACTTAGCTCTGTTTGAAGCTTGGTTCTAAAATGCAGAATTCTCTTGCCTGATAACAATCAATTAACCTCAAGTTTGAAAGCTTTAACTGAAATCCTTGCCTGAGGGAATTTTGGGGGGGAAAAGTTCCACTCCCTGCTTGACTTGAGAAACGTGGTTCAGTAGCACAATGGGCAAGTCATGTTGTCAGTTCTGAATTGATAGCTTCCTGAAGTTTCATCACAACAATCAGAAATGCCTCATGAACAGTTGTTATCTGCTATATTTTGATGAAATCAAGATTGAGCTTTACCTCTCCCCTGTCGCCCAGCATAGAGTCTTTGGGTTTTGGAAGCTGTTGGCCACTGATGATCCTCAACACGAGCTGTTTCTTTGGCTGTCCAGAGAGTAAGTCTTCTGCTGTTGGGTTAAAGTTACCTGCAATAAGGCAATACTTAAGTAAGGACAGACTGTAAAAGGTGACAAGGAGAAAGTGAGGACTGCAGATGCTGGTGATCAGAGTCAAAAAGTGTGGTGCTGGAAAAGCACAGCTGCTCAGACAGCATCTGAGGAGCAGGAATAAAAAGTGTCAAATCCATATAATTAAGGCCTCCTCCACACCCAGCCCACAGTGTAGAAAGTGAGGACTGCAGATGCTGGAGATCAGAGTCGAGATTGCGGTGCTGGAAAAGCACAGCAGGTCAGGCAGCATCCGAGGAGAAGGAGAATCGACGTTTCGGGCACAAGCCATTCATCAGGATTCCTGATGAAGGGTTTATGTCAGAACATCAATTCTCCTGCTCCTCAGATGCTGCCTGACTTGCTGTGCTTTTCCAGCACCACACTCTCGATACCCTGTCCACAGCCTGATGTAACAATTTGCATTATGTACCATCATGAACAAGGTGAGACAACTCAAAGTGTTTCACATGAATGTTATCAGACAAAATCAACACCCTGACACATAGAAAGATCAACAAAAAGTCAAAGGGGGAGATTTTAAGGAGCATCTAAAAGATGACAAAGCAGGAAGTACAGAGGTTTAGGGAGAAAATTCCAGAACATAGGCTTTGACAGCTGAAGGCATATCTGCTAGTGGTGGAACAATTAAAATCAGGAATGTTCAAAGGGTCAGAATTGGAGGAGTAATGAAATCTCAGATGATTGTCAAGGCTGAGAAAGATTTGAAGAGATTAGACCATGAATTGATTTGAAAACCAGGGTTTCAAATCATTGCATTGCATGAGCCAATGTGAATTAGTGAGCATACAGATGATGGGCAGACAAAAACATGATGCCAATAAAGTTGAGCATAACTCAACAAAAGGAAAATCAGTTTCTAAGAATAAGAAAAAAAAGAGATAAATTAGGCAAGGAATGGGGTGAAGGGGATACATTAGCAAGGTTGCAGAGTGAAGGAGATACATTGGGCACAGACTGAAGAGGAGGGGGCTCTGTGTCAGAGAAACCTACACACTCTGATCTTCAGAATGTGTAGTTAAACCCAAAACAGACTGGTGACACAACAGTCAATTTTACTCTCTTCATTTCTTCCTGTTTGGGGGCAATTGCAGTTTGACAGCACAAAGCTGTCCATAATTTGGCACTAATTGTCAATCTGAGAGGGACAGACCATATGGACAGCTGGTGCAGGGAATTAAAACAGCAGATTGATGCAGCAGGGAGCACTGTTCCGAATTTGGACACCTGACCTCCTCCATACCTGACCTCAGAGTTCTGACCAGGGCCAGTTGGCAAAGTCTTGACAAATGTTCTACATAGCAGCATTGACATCTGACATAGACATAAGCATAGGTCTGGAAATTTCCTGTGAATATTTATACCTTGGTGATGGCCAATAATTTAAATGAATGCAATTGCTGAAGGTGATAGGTTTAAATTGTCTAAAGAGAATTCTGCATTATAGCTATGATCAATGCCATTAGATTAAAGGAATTGTTCATAGGTCTCATGTTTTTTTGGTCTGGCTTTGCTAGATAATAGGGACAAGGCTGCTAGTGATGGAGAGAAGACATGTTGTCAGGGAAACCAAAACTAGGAATTATAAATACAAGATAATCAATAATAAACAATAAGTAAGGAACTTAGGGCAAACAGCTTTACAAACAGAGTGGTTAGAATGTGGAACTTGCCACCACAGTGAATAGTTGATGTGAATAGTCAAAATGGAAAGTAATAAAGACAGGGCATGAGGCAGACAGGAACGGAAGATTCTGCTGACAGGATGAGATGAGTAAAGGTTGGGAGCACAAACCAGTATGACCCTGTGGGGCTGAACGATCTGCGAATGCTGAATAACAAAATCATTTCGTACTTGCAGGAGAGTTGTTGAGCTGGATTGTGATCTTTGGCAGATTATCCGCTGTGCACTGAATATCTTGTATTGCAAGTTACAGATGGTATCTAACTGTAAAGCAATTTTGTGCTAAAAAAATTGCTTGCACTCATAACTGGATTGAGATCAGTCAGGTTTGATCCTTAGCAGAGTTTCAAGATTGACATGCTTTCTGTCTGGAATGGATTTGAACGGAGGTTCTGCATGTGTTAGGATAAAGTCTGTCACATTTTAGCACCCCGATGACTTCTCAAAGAGACCTTTAAACCCTTCAATGTGTGCTTCAATCGAATGCGGAATGAAAAGGTAAGAATATCTTTATCTCTGCTGAAGTCTAGTCCTCCTGCCAAGTTAACTAAATTTGATCTGGATTAAAATCCACATTTTGGAAACCTTGGAATTTGGTGCTATCCTGCTCGATCTGGCTTCCTACTCCCTAATCCTAAATGTAACTCTTGCCCTTCCACCGAAAGGAAACAGGTTTGCTCTTCCGTACCTTGAGTCATGCACTTGGGTTTAAGGACATAACCACAGCTTCCATTGGAGCTAAACTTGGCCCTGTTTAGTTGCAGAACTCTTCCTTCAGACTGGTAGTTAAGTGCAACTGTAGAAAGATGGAGAGAGAAAGAGCATTAGAGCTGGAGCATTGCACACAACGTTTTACAATGTCTAACAAAGTAATCACGGTATTGATGGCAACAGAAAAGAGTTCGCTTTTGTAGGGAGTCAGAGAATACTTGATGGCATTACCAATTCTCATAGGAGACTGCTTAGAATTCCAACCAGATGATGCCAGAAAAGGGAACATTGCAATCTATTAAAAGATGTAATAATATATTGCAGCACTCCATCATTCTGACACATTAATGACATACTTCACATAAGTGGCTGTGAAGAATAAGGCAATGGCGGTGCGACACTGACCAGGACGGAATTGCAATGGGAGGATCATTCTGTAAAAACTAGGGTTTATTAACACCCCACTCTCAGCCTGTGTCATAGTGTCATGAAGCCACGGTAATAGAAATATTGATGTGAGGGAGCGAAGTGCTTCTCTGGAACATAGAAACAGGTGATAGCTGTTTTATTAACAATATATTTGCATCAATCACTTTCACAATGAGATGATTTCCAAAATAAATTATGTTTGTCAGTGGAAAGGCTCCCCCATTAAATTCTTTCGGAAAGGTTACAGTCTACAGTCCTGTGTGACAGGTATACTATATGCTGGCACCTGACAACTCCTTTTGTTTCACCAACCTGCACCTCTGTGAGCAGCTGCTGAGACAGGAGGCAGATCAAATGTCACTTCAACTGCAGCAGGGGACCAGAGATTCCTTTGGAAGGCCAGTTGTGAACCTGCTCTGCCATTTATTTTGAAGGTGACTGGCCTGTATATGACCTGCATCTCGAGTGAACATCTGCTTCTGTTCAGGGACCGAATCCCACCACCCCCATCGCTCACAGAACAGCGCTTCGGAATTTATCTCCCTGCCACTTGGTGATGATCGAGTCTGATGCCTCTCCCTGGATAGAACTTCACAATGCACTAGGCCAGAGCTGACTACTGGGACAAGATACAGTTGTCAGGGAGACGGGATGGGGTTTGTTTTGATTCCATACCTAACTGGCAGCCAGCATTCCAGAAGGGTTGAGGATTGAAGTTACTGGAGTCCACTCTGTAGGAGGATGGGTAGATGCGAGAGAGCTGCTGCTGGTTCATACGGACAAACTGCTGCGGCTTTTGCTGAAGGAGTTGATGGGTTTTCGTTTCACTGTACGAAGAGACCTGCCAACTGCACGACACTGTGAAACAAAGCAGGCAGAACCGAGATTATGGTGGTAATGTCACTGTGGTAATAAACCAGAGTCTCAGACTAACGTCTCAGGCCCAAGGATTCAAATCCCACCACAATAGCTGCAGGATTTTAAATTCAAATTATTGACAAATCTGGAATCGAAACCCAGTCTCAGTAGTAATAACGATGAAACTGCTGTCAATAGTCGTAAAATCCATCTGACTCACTCGCATTCTCTTGGGGACAGCTGGCCTATATTTGATTCCAGACCCATAGCAATGTGGTTGAATCTGAACTGCCCTTTGAAATGGCTTTGCTGAGCCACTCAAATCGCAGGAAATTAGCGGTGAACAATAAATGTCAGCCTCGCTTATAATTCCAGCATCCCATGACGGAATGAATTTCACAAAAAAATAGAGAAATGGGAGGCACAATTAAGCAGGATTCTGCTGTATCCACTTAAAGAGGTAACATTCTTCAAGAAGGACGTTTCCCCCAATTTTAAGATTCTCTTCCCTTCTCTCAAAATGAATTCACAAACACATTCTGGGATCATTTGGGTGTCAATCACATCCCTCATATGTTAGTGAGTCTGCGACAACACAATATCACAAGTAAGCCTGATCTTATCCTCAACTAAGCTGCAGGGACTCCCTTCAAATACTGAGATCACTCAATAGTAACAGGCTTGCTGTCATAGAGTGATATAGCACAGGAAGATGTCACAGCTTTCTCCTTTGAATGTGATCCTTTGACTGAACATTCCTTTCTCTTCAACCAAGAGCACTGCAACAATTATAGCAGCTCAGTTGTCAACCCAGTGAGATTGCCTCTGCGTTTAAACTACACAGTTAGCAGGGCACTTAGTACATGAGCTGACAGTGTCAGTGGCTAGTTTGGGAATGAAACAATTTACAGTCTGGCTTATTAAAATAAAGATCCAAAATAATCTTAATATAGGTGATTGTCCTGCTACTTTCATGAGAAACAAACTCAGGGTTGAGGAGGTTTCAGAATGTAGCCGTTTGGTACAAGATCCTAGAAAATTGCTGACAAAAGGACACAACATTTTTCATCTTGCACTCATCAAAGAATACCAAACTTCAAAGGGAACAACAATTTAAACTGCATGAGAAACAGGGTGCTGAGTGGTCAGGTTGTTGTCATGGAGAATGCGCCAGGGAACTGATGTTCCTCAAGGCTTTGTTCTTTCTGTTTGCAAAGGGCAGGGTCCTACATATTTATGATCTATGTAGCTTCTAGCAAGCCCTTAAACCAGGAAAACAATTTATTTTTCTCAGGGTCTTTCAAGCGACTAAAGAAAGTTCAGCCTTTGAATGCATGCTATACACAGACACAAGGTGATCAATTCCACCACATGACTGCCCAGTATGGCAGGAGGAATTGTGCCACCTGACAAAGTGGGATAAAGATAAGAAATTGGAATTTGGTGCCCAAACCCTCCATACGCTCGAAAATGGATGTGCCTGAATTTCTACCTCATGTTACCTGCTCTCAAAACTGATTGACTTTGGAAGTGTTAGAATGACAATTCACTACAACTCACCTTCAGAGTCAATATCATACATGCCGACCGACTTCGTATACTTGACCAGATCGGAGAGGGCCCGGGACAGTTTCATGGTCTTCTTCTGCCTGCTACTTCTGCCAAAAGAATAAAATGGAAGAACTTTCATTTATATAGCACCTTTCACAACTGCAGGATATAGCAAAATGCTTTACAGACTGTGAAGCACTTGTACATTCTGTTGCTGTTGTAAGGAATCCTGCAGCTAATTTACACACAGCAAGTCCCCATGATAACAATGAGATGAATATTCAGTTCATGTGTTTTAATATCAGTGGTTGGAGGATAGATCATAGAATCCCTACAGTGTGGAAACAGGCCATTAGGCCCAACAAATCCACACCAACCCTCCAAAAAGTAACCCAATCCAGACTCATTCATCTACATTTACATGAATACTTCACCTAACCTACACATCTCTGAACACTATGGGCCATTTAGCAAGTCCAATTCACCTAATCTACACATCTGTGGATTGTGGGAGGAAGCCCACGCAGACACGGGGAGAATGTGCAAATTCCACACAGACAATCGCCCAAGGCTGGAATCAAGCCTGGGTTCCTGATGCTGTGAGGCAGCAATGCTAGCCACTATGCCATCCCAGATATTGGCTAGGGCAGTGGGAAAACTCCCATTTTTGTCTTTGAAGTAGTGCCATGGGATATTTTTACAATTACTTTAGAGAGCCCTCAATTTAACATCTCAATAAGTTCTATTCCACCCAAGCCATTTTATTAAGACAAAAGATGATACACTTGGAACACAAAAGGTCATTCAGCCCATCAAATAAATTCCTCCTTCAACCTGGAACCAGGACCACACATCTCAGTTGCTGAGGAAAGTTTTTGCAAAGTTCTTCACTGCCATCTCCTCACTCGAGTAAAGACAAAGCATTTCTAAATAAAGGCCATTTTATTCGGATCTAGCAGTCTGCGTTACAGATCCTAAAACTTACCCTGCTCAAACTGACAGACCGAAAACTCAGAGTGCTGTGAAATTGCTACTTCCAAGGCCAGTTCTTGAATCTGGCCCTTGCTGAGCTAAACTCTTTCTTGGGAGTGAACATTCACAATGTTATCTGGAGCCAGGTGCCTTTCCTAAGATTCAATGGCATGAGTCCATGAGCTGAGAAGGTTCCCTGTCCCATGACTGAGGAGTGAAAGAGAAACCATGTAGAAATGTTGGGACAAATCAGATTGAACACAACTGTTGTGTTCCATTTCACTCCCCACCTCTTCCTCCGCTACATTGATGACTGCATTGGCGCCACCTCGTGCTCCCGCGAGGAGGTTGAGCAATTCATCAACTGCACCAACACATTCCACCCTGACCTTAAATTTACCTGGACCATCTCTGACACCTCCCTCCCCTTCCTGGACCTCTCCATCTCCATCAGTGGCGACCGACTTGACACTGACATTTTCTACAAACCTACCGATTCCCACAGCTACCTGGATTACACCTCTTCCCACCCTACCTGTTGCAAAACTGCCATCCCGTATTCCCAATTCCTCCGCCTCCGCCGTATCTGCTCCCAGGAGGAGCGGTTCCACCATAGAACACACCAGATGGCCTCCTTCTTTAGAGACCGCAATTTCCCTTCCCACGTGGTTAAAGATGCCCTCCAACGCATCTCATCCACATCCCGCACCTCCGCCCTCAGACCCAACCCCTCCAACCGCAACAAGGACAGAACGCCCCTGGTGCTCACCTTCCACCCTACCAACCTTCGCATAAACCAAATCATCCGCTGACATTTCTGCCACCTCCAAACAGACCCCACCACCAGGGATATATTTCCCTCCCCACCCCTCTCCGCCTTCCGCAAAGACCGTTCCCTCCGTGACTACCTGGTCAGGTCCACGCCCCCCTACGACCCACCCTCCCATCCTGGCACTTTCCCCTGCCACCGCAGGAACTGTAAAACCTGTGCCCACACCTCCTCCCTCACCTCCATCCAAGGCCCTAAAGGAGCCTTCCACATCCATCAAAGTTTTACCTGCACATCCACTAATATCATCTATTGTATCCGTTGCTCCCGATGCGGTCTCCTCTACATTGGGGAGACTGGGCGCCTCCTAGCAGAGCGCTTTAGGGAACATCTCTGAGACACCCGAACCAATCAACCAAATCGCCCAGTGGCTCAACATTTCAACTCCCCCTCCCACTCTGCCGAGGATATGGAGGTGCTGGGCCTCCTCCACCGCCGCTCCCTCACCACCAGACGCCTGGAGGAAGAACGCCTCATCTTCCGCCTCGGAACACTTCAACCCCAGGGCATCAATGTGGATTTCAACAGTTTCCTCATTTCCCCTTCCCCCACCTCATCCTAGCTTCTAACCTCCAGCAACTCGATCCCCTGACTTGTCCGGACTTGTCCGACCTGCCCAGCTCCTTTTCCACCTATCCACTCCACCCTCTCCTCCCTGACCTATCACCTTCATCTCCTTCCCCACTGACCTATTGTACTCTATGCTACTCTCTCCCCACCCCCACCCTCCTCTAGCTTATCTCTCCATGCTTCAGGCTCTCTGCCTTTATTCCTGATGAAGGGCTTTTGCCCGAAACGTCAATTTTGCCTGTCCTCGGATGCTGCCTGAATTGCTGTGCTCTTCCAGCACCACTGATCCAAACATGTGCAGGTCAGGTGAATTGGCCATGCTAAGTTGCCCATACTGTTAGGTGCGTTAGTCAGAAGGAAATGGGTCTGAGTGGGTTACCCTTTGGATGGTCGGTGTGGGGTGGTTAGGCTGAAGGGCCTGTTTCCACACTGTAGGGAATCTAATCTAAGCTCTATCTAAATGGGAGGCTCCTTATTTTTAAACTGTATCCCCTAGTCCTAGTTTCTTCCATCAATCATCACTGTCCCAGTAGGGACTTGCTCCTCTCGGCTCCCAGAGGACATGCTGAAAACAGGAAAGATTTACAGGGATGCAGTGCAGGGGGAGGAATCTGAGATGGATTGGATAGCTCTGCCTAACAGCTTGCACAGACACAATGGACTAGATTGCGTTTTTGTGTGCAATCTCTTGTGTTCAGTGGTCAGGACCTGTCTGCAAAATCAGAGCTTCGGGCAATAGCATGTCACTTGACAGAGACTTTCTCAAACCGGACAGTGCTGTGGTCAGATCCCCCACCTTGAGCTCCGCGACCAATTCTGATTGTTAAGGACGAAGATGGTGGAGATGTTCAGGGAAGAATCACAACTTTAATGCCTGATGTCAAAGATCAGAGATATGAGCAGAGAGTGGAGGAACTTGGGATTTTCAGCTTTTTTAATGATGTGATTGAGAGGTGAAGGTATATCTGATAAAGATAATTATAAAGGGGTAATGTAGCAATTTGCATGTTAGACTAGTAATCTGGATGAATGTGAGTTTAAACTCTATTCACAGAAGAAATAGAAACAGGTTTAGGTCAGAGGGCCCCTTGAGTATACGCCCACCTTTCAATAATCTGACATTGTTCTTAACATCACTTTCCCGCCTGTTCCCATAAATCCTACCTCCTGTATATTTCAATAATCTTTATTTATCAGGTTGAGAATTTTAATTCAGTTATAAACATTCTGGGAATATGAAACAAGAGATCCACAAAGCTGCTGGTCTGTCATCAAATGTTAACAGCTTCACTGACATCCTTCAGCAAAGGAAACCTGTCATCCCTCCCGAGTCTGGAAACAAATGTGACACAATAAATAAATAAAGACCAGCAAGGTATTTGGGTAATAAATACCAGCCTTGCCACTGTTGACCACAGATTAATTCATTCCTTTTTCAAAAAGAGAATGGGAAAAAGTAAATCCAGACAGAGCTGTGAAATAAATTGCCAAAGGGACTCTGATAAAATAAAACTTAGAATCGGTATCAAAAAATGTCTCATCCAACTAATAACGAGCATTTAGAATGATCATCCAGACGAAATGGTGGAGGTGAAAGACATGGAATCATTTAGGGGACAATTGGGTGTTGAAACTAGGACACATTTTTGGTGAATTAAGATTGGCAGAATGGCCTTCGTGACCTGCAGTTGACTAAGTGAGAGAGGTTAGCCTCAGATCTGGTTACCAAACTCTGGAAAACATGTTCAAATTACTGATATGTCAAACCACTTTCCAATAATTACTCTCCACGGGAGGTTCCTTGCCTCATCAATGTTGAGCACTGACAATCTCTCTGTGCAACTCCTTATACATTTACCTCATCACATGCACTGTTGATCTACAAGCAGATGCTTGATGGTCGTGATCTTCCTCATCATCTTCTAAGCTCGATGACTTCTTCATCTTCACTGTCTTTTTCTGCAATAAACGATCCATTAACACTGGATTAACCTTTGGTTGGTTGAACAGGATGAACAGAACATTGATGCTACAATGCTTCTGGCACTTTCCTTTTGGAGGATTGGATGTTATTTCATTCTACAGGGACCATGCCACTCACAAGAGCATTGCCATTCTTTGTGAATGACCCTTGACAGCAAATAACAGGAAGCTATTTGAATACGGTAGACTTCATTGCCAAGATTGATCTTGCTCCAGATAAGCAACCATGTTGAATATACAAGGCAATTGTTCCCCTCTCCAGATCAAAGAAGACCCATATGGTTAACTCCATTGACCCCCTACCCATCACACTGCCAAAAACTGAACCTAGAAATTCTGGTTGGAATAGCTCAGCATGACTATGGGTGATGCCTTTACCCACAGAGTCATTTGGAAGAATCATACGGAGTTATTGAATGCTCTTCAAGTAAACAACTTCTCCACTGTGTGGATACAACCAGAGTGCGGCTGCACCCTATTCCAGGAACCATTTCCATTTCCACACATTATCTCAGTCGTACCATCCTGGCTGGACACCATCGAATAGAAAAAGATGAACACAATACTTGCATTAATATAGATTCTGTCATGTCCTGAGAACACCTCAGTGTGCACAGTCACTTAAGCACTTCTGAAAGTGTCAACAACTTGGAAATAAGGCAGTCATTTTTGGCACAGAAGCGTCCAGAAAGAGCATTGTGAAATGAACAGATCATTGTTTTATTCATGATAGCTGTTGTGGAATATATTTTGTCCAGGACATTGGGGTGAACTTCCTGCCCTTTCAATATACCATGGATTTATTTTTCAATGTCGATCTGAGATGGCAGATGGGGTCTCAGTTTAATGTCTCACTTAAAAGGCAAGCCTTGAACTGTACTTCAATTGGAGAGTTAGCCTAAGTCAAATGCTCAGTCCCTAGTGTTACACTGAAACCCATAACCCTAATGCCAGAGTGATACCCACAGAGCTGTCGATATTTTCAAATCAACCTGTTCAGAAATGTTACTACGCAACTTCAGAATGGGTCGGACTTGAACCCAGGGTTGCTGGCTCAGAGCTAAGGGTCACACTAAGCCACAGATAGTTTCTAATTGACCTGCACAGAAATGCAATGACAGCCCTTTATGGCAGGTGGGACTTGAAGCTGACAGTCCTAGTCCAGAGGTGAGGAGATATTTTGAATGAAACAGACCTCTCCGTCCAACTCGTCAATGCCGACCTGATTTCACAAACTGATCCAGTCCCATTTGCCAGCATTTGGCCCTAAACTCTTCCTATTCATATATCCATCCAGATGCCTTTTACACGTTGTAAGTCTCCCCGCCTTCAACACTTCCTCTGGCAGCTTCTTCCATACACGCACCACACTGTGTGTGAAAAACTGCCCCTAAAGTCCCTTTTAAACCTTAAACCTATGGCCTCTAGTTTTGGACTTCCCTACCCGGGGAGAAAGACCTTGGCTATTCACCTTATCCATGCCCCTTATGATTTTATAATCCTCTCTGAGGTCACCCCTCAGCCTCCAACAGTCCAGGGAAAACAGTCCCAGCCTATGCTGTGAAACATTTCTGGAGCAGGTGGAACATAAAACTAGGCCTTCTGGCTCAGAGGCAGGGACATTACCACTGCACAAAGAGACCTCGCATTGAGCCATGGCTGATACCTCATAATTGACCCACCTACCTGGGAAGAGGTCATACTGAAACTCCATGGTAATTAACCTGTCAATTTGGACTAGCTGCTCTGAAACTGCACTATCAGTTCCTCTCTTGACAGCATAAAGTCTCAGCCAAAGAGTTCCATCTGTAAGCTAACTCTGCACCATCCCAACAGCACCAGTCCCCACTGACCTTACGCTTGGAGAAGCTGCCAATGAAAGACCGGCTGTGCCTCTTGTTAGTTGTCAGATCTTCTCCAGAATCAGTCCCATCTTCAGCTTTACTCTGACAGGGGAAGAGATACAGGCACACAGACAAAATAGAGACAGATACACAAAGAGATACACAAAGAGAGAATGAACATATACAGAGAGTGAACCAGGGAAGAGAGAGAGAGAGAGACAAATATACAGCCAGAAAGCAACCAGAGCGGAAGAGACACAGGCAGAGAGCGCGATACACAAACATAAAGTGAACGAGAGAGAGACACAACCAGAGAAACAGAGAGAGAATCACAAAAGAGGAAACACAGAGTGAACCAGAGTGAGACAGCAGTAGGTGCACATGCAAGGAAGAGAACAAAATACGATTACACATGATTAAAGAAACGCATGGTGTTATTCATGCAAAGAAACAGAAATGAAGACATAATTAGAAAAAAGCAGGGAAAGGCACACAGACAGCAGAAAATCATATGGAGAATCAGAAAGAGACAGAAACAAAGAGAGACAGATGGGAGAACAAAATGGGAAAGAATACAAAAGTTAGGCAACGAATTGTATCGTCTAAAATAATAGGTTAAAAGAATATAAATTACAGCCAGTGTGACACAGTTTCTGTTTGCAATTTGTCCACCCCTTGCATTTTAATCACTTCAAGGATGTGCAAAGCTTGAGAGATTAAAATATGCATTCCTACTTTGAATCCAACAGAAGCATTGAGGCTTTCAGCTGAGGCTATGTACAACACAGTGGTGCCAGCAGTCTGAACGTTATCGCCCTGATAATGCTTCCCATCCACTGTACCAGAGCAACACTTGTCTGGCATCTGAAAAAAGTCAACAGACATACAGACGCTACACAGAAATGGGACAAAGGTGCTCAGAATCATTAAATTCTACCATGGAGTTCACACTTAGACGGCATCTTTCATGACACCAGACATCCCACAGTGAGCAGGGAAGTACTTTTCAATTTGGTCCCTGTTGTAATGTAGGAAATGTTGTTGCTAATTTGTACACAGCAAGTTCCCACAAAAAAGATGTGAAAAATCATTTTTCTGAAGTGTTAAGAGGAAAGTGAAAGATGAAATTTTAAAACGTATATTTTGTGTAATGTGAAATGCTTAGGATATATGTTTCTAAATATGGAAGTACTTTCATATGACTTTGCCAAAGTTTAGCTGACCTTGTTTGAAAATCTAATTTTTAATGATGTTATCCTCGCCGAATATTGGCGCAGACACCAGGGATGATTTGTCTGCTCTTCTCGGATGAAGTGCCATGGGATCTTTCATGTTCGTTTGAGAGGTGACGAGGCTTGGAAAATGGCATCTCCAACAATGCCATACTGGAGTGAAAGACATGACTTCTGTGTTCAAGTCAGTGGAGTGCGACTATGAACCCGTAGTTATCTAACTCAGAGACAGAACTGCTCCCCTTGAAGGCACAGTTGAATGCTAAGAATTAAGATTGCAAAAGAGTTTGACAGGTTATCCACAGAGAAGATGATTTCATTAGTGGAGGAATTCAAAACTAAGGGCCTTAAACATAAGCTAGCCATGAATAAAATTAATGAGGAGTTGAAGAGAAATTCATTTTACTTAGACAGAGGTGGGAATGTGGAACTCGTTAGCACAGGGAGTGGTTGAGGAGAACAGCATGGAAGCATTTAAGGGGAATTCAGAGAAGCATGAGGCAGACACAATATAAAAAAATACGTTGCTCGAATGAGGTATGGGAGCATAAATATGTAAGGACCTGTTGGGCTAAATAGTCTGTTTTGGTTCTTTAAATTCCACGTTTAATCACTGCATTTTAAAAAGCCTTCAGTCTCTGCCGTGTCTCCCTGATGCTGCAGCGTAAACTAGAGCCGCTTCTGACAGCACCACAATGTGCTCTGGAGGATTTGTCAAGGCTGCCTGGCTCCTCACTGTCTCGCTTGCTTCCCTTCAGTCTCCAGGGTCTCAGATCAACCCAGTCTTCGTCATGTATTAAATCCAACACAATCACAGTCTCGCACGACTCCTGCTGAGCAGTGGCTGGACTTAAAGTTCCATTATAGCCCCAGTTCCCATTACTTCCCATCATGTCTGTTCAAGCTGCAGTAAGGCTTATTTATTGGTTTCATTTGATTTTGTAGGTAATGCTCACAAAGTAACAATTATTGTCCATATTTGTTTCTCCCAAGGGGGATTCCATCATGTTGTGGGTTCAAATCTGATGTAAAAGAGGCTTTGAATACAAAATCCAGTCTGACATTCCCTGTGCTGGGACTGAGGTAATGCTGCACTGTTGGAACCCTCTGTGAACTTGAGATTTTGCACACAACTTTCCAATTCAGAGACATGATTTTGCAGACCTATAGCTGCCACAATAACAAGTGTTACTGTGGAGGCCAAGTCATTGAGTGTCTTTAAGGCAGGGATAGACAGGTTCTTGATTCGTAAGGGGATCAAGGGTTACAGGGAGAAGGCAAGAGAATAGGGTTGAGGAAGGGAGTAGGTTCTATGGACTAAATGGTCTAATTCTGCTCCTATGTCTTCTGGTCCTATCCCTTGGAGACTGCCTTGTACTCTTCTCAGGTTATTTTCCTGTCAACCATAAAGACGGTTCAAGGGACAATCAACTTACCACAGACTTTTCCACTGCAGACGTGGACCCAGGGGTGAGAATGTGGACATCCCTGCATTTCTGCTGTTGAGAGAGAGAAAAGTTCACATGAGTCAAAAAAGGGTTGGATGTAGCCAATGCTGACTCAAATGAATCATCTTAAATCTGTGATTGAAAGATCTTTGCTATCCATATCAAAGGATATGGAGCCAAGGCAGGTGAATAGAGTTAAGGTGCAGATCATCCATAATCTCATGGAAGGGTGGAACAGGTTCCATGGCCTTCTCTGATTCCTCTGAGGGCAGACAATCGCTGCAAATAGCTGAAACAGCCAACTCAGCATTAATCACATACAAGAGTGAAGAACAGAGTCTGTTCACATAAGTCTCACACGCACACTGAAGGTTGCAGAATAGCAGTACATTTCAGCCAGTGCTTTCCATGCTATGTTATGCTTCAGTTTAATGCCCCCCCCCGAAAAGGTGACACCTCTGATGCTGCTGGCCCAGCTCAGTCCTTCCCTCTAGAGAAAGATACAGGACCGGAACAGTCTGGAATTTTCTAGCAAAGATCTTGGACAGCAATCAGCTGTACAGTCAGTGCAGTGGGTAAGGAGGAACTGTTTACAGACAATAGAGGGGTCTAATATTCCAGAGGAATTTGCTCCCCCAATTAATGGGAAATCAGAAGGGTTTTGCCACTGCCTCAAACTTGCTGCAAAATGAGTTTGGTTTAATTGCACATACTTTATTGTCCTCTCTGATCGATCTGAGTCAGATCTCAACTTGAAGGGACTGGGTGACATACCCCAATGTCTGTAGTACTGTTCTGGAAATAACATAGAGGATAATGCAAGTCTGGAACGCAGTCCCTCACTATTTGATGATAAGGTACAGGGTGATGAGGGAAGGGGAGGATGGAATTTTCTACATGCCTTTTCTCTGGAATTTCTGCAACTTGTCACCAGTCAGTACCGAGGCCAAGTGCAACATTCCCACAAATTCAAAAAATATGCTGCAACCAACAGCACTGTAGTTACTAATGGAGGCTTCAATCCTTCTCAAACACAACTTACACTGACTTATCCCACAGTATCACAGCACTGTTTCTGATCACAGACATAAAAACATCATGGCCTGAGCAACTTTACCTTTCCATCCAGTTCATTCAGGTCAACTCTTTTCTGCATAACCGCATTTGCCCTTTATTTCCAATCCAGCACTAACTGGCACTTTGAGCAGGCTATACTCCCATTTACTATTGATGGACAAAGCTCTCACCCATTAATGTTATGAATAATAAGAGGAGAGTGGTAAGGAGTGGCTAAACTACACACACAAGCACAACAACTTGTCATCTCCCATTCTATCCTTACTTGGGATGACCTTTCACATCATCCTTTTAGCCTTCTTGGTCTCTACTCAGCACCTTCACAGGTCGATGTGAGCTCAGCCTCACTAAATGTTGCTGTCTGGAGTGCACTCATAACCTGGGTGATGGCTGGCACTGAGTTGGGCCCTTACCAAGAGAGAAGATAGCATCTGTTGCAGCCTGGAGGCTACTCTAGAGGTGCATTGGCCTGGAGATACACTGAACAAGCTGGCATCATTCAGGATACCTCCCTTTGTAATCTTCAGATGGAGCAGAACCATGCTTCCCTGCTAGATAGGGAGGTCAAGAATACGAAATACCAGGTCAACAGCACAGCAGCCTGGGGAAAGGATATCCCTGCTGCTGCACTGCACATGGAGATATCATCATCACAGGCCTCTCATCTCCAAGTTTACAACTAAAAATATACTAGGACAACCTGTCCCTGTGTATATAGGTCAGCCACTCCTCACCACTCTCCTCTTATTATTCATAACATTAACGGGAGAGAGCATTGTCCATCAATAGTAAATGGGAGTATAGCCTGCTCAAAGTGCCAGTCAGTGCTGCTGGAGATACAAACACTGAGTGAGTGTCAACCAGGCCTACCCATTATCACCATCACCATAGGGTCTACTGCCCACTGTGGGAGACCCTCAGCTACTCAGAGCAGACCAGGCCATGCTACCAGGGCAGCTGCCAGTTCCCCTATTTCATCCACTTAACATCCCTCACATCTGGAGATAAAGCTGTCCAGTCTGGACAGTAGACAGACAAGCTAAACTCTGTATAGGGGGTCAAGTATAAAACGCCAGATGATGGCTGCTCTCCAACTCGAGAACTGAAACATTCCAGGTCACTTGCTGGCCCTTTCTCTGACCAACTTCAGGTCAGCACTCTAGGGAGTAACAAGAAACACAAAAAATATTGGGAAAAGGTGGGTTAGACCTCCCTTCAATTTATCAGCCCCTCAGTATTGCCCATGGAGACTCCAGGCATCAAAGATCAATGAGCAAAAATCTCAGAACAAAAATTACAGGGGGGCATTTTTAAAAAAAAGATTTATTTTCTTTTACATTTTCTTTGAATTATTTTCTTATTAGCTATGAAAATATTGGAGATGGTGAGGTGCAGCTGTCTGATTGAGCATAGTAGCCGGAGACAGAAAGGCACACAACAAAGCTTCCAAGAACATGACTAACTGGAGTCGGGAACCTTCTCTATCTCTGATACGATATTCTACCCACACATTTCCTAATGACAACTACCAAGCGTTGTTGAAGAACCATTGAACCTGCTACAATTGTAATTCAAAATCCCCAAGGCCGAGCCTGTTGATTATAATTACAACGAATACTAAACAGAGGTGGATGAGCTTAAGGTGTTGTATGTTAAAGCTCATTTCAGCTTTAATAAAACACATCATTTGAATTGTAATTGCCGATCTTATCATTTCAATTAGAGCTTGTGCAGCTTGTAGAGGCTTGTGTTGTGAATTGCCCTGTAATTACTGATAAGTGAGCTCAGAGAAAGCAAAACATCATTCGTCAACGCTAAAGGATAGGATTAAAGTGGTGTTTAAAATGTTAAAAGGATTTGACAGAGGAGATAGAGAGCAAGTAGAGTGTCAAGAACCAGGGATACAATTTGAAACTTAGAATGGGGCCTTTCAGAAATTAATCCAGGAAGGATTTCTTCACACAAAGAGTGGTTGAAATCCATAACTCTCTCCCATGGAGGACTCTCGCCCTGCAGCACAGCACTGTCTGGATGTTGAGTCCTTCGTCTCTGGAGTAGACTTGCAACTTCCTAACTCCAAAGGAGTCCATGAACCAATATTTTGATCAGCTGATAATTGATTTATCTTTTTCAAGCTGTACCTGAAATTGCAAACTCATTCACTCAGTCAGAAGGATAAGTACAAAGTTTAAGCTCGGGCTCAATCCCTAAGTTGTTGTTTAAAGGATGTTTCTATTTAATAATAACTCATGGCTTCTATTGTGAAGGTAAAAACAAGGACTGCAGATGCTGGAAACAAGAGTCTAGATTAGAGTGGTGCTGGAAAAGCACAGCAGGTCAGGCAGCATCCAAGAAGCAGGAAAATCGACATTTCGGGCAAAAGCCCTTCATCAGGAATAGAGGCAGATGCCTGCAGAGTGGAGAGTTAAATGAGAGGAGGGAGTGGGGAGAAAGTAGCATAGAGTACAATAGGTGAGTGAGGATAGTGGTAATAGATCAGAGAGAAGGGTGGGGGAAGGTAGCAAAGAGTACAATGGGTGAATGGGGGTGGGGATGAAGGTGATAGGTCAGAGAGGAGGGTGGAGTGGATAGGTGGAAAGGAAGATATGCAGGTAGGACAAGTCATGGGGACAGTGCTGAGCTGGTGAGTCTGTTTCAGGACATGGTTGTAAGAGCTTAAGGGCAGAGGAGATGACCTGGGGGTTGCAGTGAGAGAGAGAGAGACTCACTGAGATTCTTGTATTTTTCCTCCTTGCTCTACAAGAATCTCCCCTCAACATGCACAGGACAGAGCATATACACAAACTCCCCTCAACATGTACAGGACAGAGCAAATACACAAACTCCCCTCAACATGCACAGGCCAGAGCAAATACACAAACTCCCCTCAACATGCACAGGACAGAGCATATACACAAACTCCCCTCAACATGTACAGGACAGAGCAAATACACAAACTCCCCTCAACATGCACAGGACAGGGCAAATACACAAACTCCCCTCAACATGTACAGAACAGAGCAAATACACAAACTCCCCTCAACATGTACAGGACAGAGCAAATACACAAACTCCCCTCAACATGTACAGGACAGAGCAAATACACAAACTCCCCTCAACATGTACGGGACAGAGCAAATACACAAACTCCCTCATCATGCACAGGACAGAGCAAATACACAAACCCCCCACAACATGTACGGGACAGGGCAAATACACAAACTCCCCTCAACATGCACAGGACAGGGCAAATACACAAACTCCCCTCAACATGTACAGGACAGGGCAAATACACAAACTCCCCT
Organism: Chiloscyllium plagiosum; assembly: GCF_037043375.1. Taxonomy (NCBI): domain Eukaryota; kingdom Metazoa; phylum Chordata; class Chondrichthyes; order Orectolobiformes; family Hemiscylliidae; genus Chiloscyllium; species Chiloscyllium plagiosum. The sequence goes on along the minus strand of NW_028270175.1, from coordinate 16,959,609 downwards.
CAACATGTACAGGACAGGGCAAATACACAAACTCCCCTCAACATGCACAGGACAGAGCAAATACACAAACTCCCCTCATCATGCACAGGACAGAGCAAATACACAAACCCCCCACAACATGTACGGGACAAAGCAAATACACAAACTCCCCTCAACATGCACAGGACAGGGCAAATACACAAACTCCCCTCAACATGTACAAGACAGGGCAAATACACAAACTCTCCTCAACATGTACAGGACAGAGCAAATACACAAACTCCCCTCAACATGTACAGGACAGAGCAAATACACAAACTCCCCTCAACATGCACAGGACAGAGCAAATACACAAACTCCCCTCAACATGTACAGGACAGGACAAATACACAAACTCCCCTCAACCTGTACGGGATAGAGCAAATACACAAACTCCCCTCAACATGTACAGGACAGAGCAAATACACAAACTCCCCTCAACATGCACAGGACAGAGCAAATACACAAACTCCCCTCAACATGCACAGGACAGGGCAAATACACAAACTCCCCTCAACATGTACAGAACAGAGCAAATACACAAACTCCCCTCAACATGTACAGGACAGAGCAAATACACAAACTCCCCTCAACATGTACAGGACAGAGCAAATACACAAACTCCCCTCAACATGTACGGGACAGAGCAAATACACAAACTCCCTCATCATGCACAGGACAGAGCAAATACACAAACCCCCCACAACATGTACGGGACAGGGCAAATACACAAACTCCCCTCAACATGCACAGGACAGGGCAAATACACAAACTCCCCTCAACATGTACAGGACAGGGCAAATACACAAACTCCCCTCAACATGTACAGGACAGGGCAAATACACAAACTCCCCTCAACATGCACAGGACAGAGCAAATACACAAACTCCCCTCATCATGCACAGGACAGAGCAAATACACAAACCCCCCACAACATGTACGGGACAAAGCAAATACACAAACTCCCCTCAACATGCACAGGACAGGGCAAATACACAAACTCCCCTCAACATGTACAAGACAGGGCAAATACACAAACTCTCCTCAACATGTACAGGACAGAGCAAATACACAAACTCCCCTCAACATGTACAGGACAGAGCAAATACACAAACTCCCCTCAACATGCACAGGACAGAGCAAATACACAAACTCCCCTCAACATGTACAGGACAGGACAAATACACAAACTCCCCTCAACCTGTACGGGATAGAGCAAATACACAAACTCCCCTCAACATGTACAGGACAGAGCAAATACACAAACTCCCCTCAACATGTACAGGACAGGGCAAATACACAAACTCCCCTCAACATGCACAGGACAGGGCAAAGACACAAACTCCCCTCAACATGTACAGGACAGAGCAAATACACAAACTCCCCTCAACATGTACGGGACAGAGCAAATACACAAACTCCCTCATCATGCACAGGACAGAGCAAATACACAAACCCCCCACAACATGTACGGGACAGGGCAAATACACAAACTCCCCTCAACATGTACGGGATAAAGCAAATACACAAATTCCCCTCAACATGTACAGGACAGAGCAAATACACAAACTCCCCTCAACATGTACGGGACAGAGCAAATACACAAACTCCCCTCAACATGTACAGACAGGACAAATACACAAACTCCCCTCAACATGTACAGGACAGAGCAAATACACAAACTCCCCTCAGCATGTACAGGACAGAGCAAATACACAAACTCCCCTCAACATGTACAGGACAGAGCAAATACACAAACTCCCCATAAAATATACAGGACAGGGCAAATACACAAACTCAATACAACATGAATAGGACAGGGTAAATACACAAACTCAATACAACATGAATAGGACAGGGTAAATACACAAACTCAATACAACATGAATAGGACAGGGTAAATACACAAACTCAATACAACATGTATAGGACAGGGTAAATACATAACCACACCCCATCAAACCGCTGACATTTCCAAGACAGGGCAAATCCGCTCCCCAATCTCTTATGTGTACAGGACAGTCAGCGACTGACCATAACTACTCAATACATACAGGACTGGTCAAATATACAAAAACCACACTCTCTCTCTCTCTCTCTGATGGCTTCAAAAAAACACAAATCACGGAATCATCTCTGATGTGTACTGGACAATTCAATTATATTCCCCCTGCCCCATATTAATCCAAGCATAAAGGTTCATGATTGCAGAAGGACATCCCCCTCCGGGTCTTATTTCTGCCCTTCCTCCATGTTTCCATAGTCATTGCTGCAAGTCAACTGATACGGGGCAGAGAAGAACTACTATTACAGCAAATGATGTATGAATGGAATGGAATTTCTCAACTAAATCACACATGTATTGCAGGACATTATGTTCAGTGTCAACATTCCTGTCCTCACTGAGTTACAATGGTTCCTGATCCCACAATATTTATATTCTTTCATGGTCTCATCCCTCCCTAATCCAGTAATCTCCTCCAACTATACAATCTCAGAATTACGTCATGCCCGCTCTCACTACTTTCATTTCACTATTGGTGGCTGTGCACTCAGCTGCCTAGACACTAAGACTCTGGGACTGACCTCTGGGACTGACCTCCCTCCTCCTTTCAGAGACTCATCAACACCTACCTCCTTAACAAATGTTTTGGTGACTATTTCATTATAAGGTGTATAAGAAATAGTTTATTCTTAAATCATTATGATGCAATCATGACACAGTGAGGGAGATCCACATAACCCCAGAATTACTGGATGCCATTGTAAAATCTGCCAACAATGCCATTTCAAGTTCTAAAGAGGGATTGTATTGACTGTAAAAAGTTTAGATGCTGCTGAGTTTCTCCAGCATTTTTAGTGTTTGTTTTGGATTTCCAGCATCAGCAGTATTATAACTTCTTTTGTCAGCCATGCTTTAGCAAAATTCCAAATTAATTTTCATACTAAATGTATATACTTTGAGACTTATAGTTTATTTCTATGCTTATTTGTTGCCATTAATATAATTTAGTATAATTTCCTAATCTACCTTAACTAACTTGTCTCTCAAGTCTTTGCAACTGACTTTAATTGACTGACTATTGTTTCAGACCGAACCATGTTACACACAAACTTGATATGAAATGTCATTATATTATGATTGCTCATCCACAGCGTATCCTTAACCAAAAGATTAATAATTAACCCTGTCTCGTTACACAATGCTGGACATGAAATAGCCTGTTCCCCAGTTGCTTCTTTAAAAGATTGTTCTGCAAAACTCTCAAATGTATTTCCCATTCTTGTGTTTTATGCTATTCCTGCCAATCTGACATGCAGACAGAATTTACAATGATATTCACAGTTTCCAATGACCCATTTCAATTGAATAATATCTGGCATTTATTATTTAATAAAAACTATCACAAGGAACTTTACAGGAGCAATTGCAACATTCGGAGATAGGTAATTAAAGCTTGTTGAAAAATGCAGGATTTAAAGAGGGTTTTCAAGAAGAAGAAAGAGAGAGACAGGCAGAAAGTAATCTAGGAATTTCAAAGCCTTAGAGCCTAGGCATATCCACCAATGGTAAAGCCATAGTAAACAGAGGTGTATAAGAAGCCAGAATTGGAAGAACACAGAGATCTTAAAGGGTTGTAAGCTTGCAAGCTGTTACTAACAGTCAGAGATGAGATTTCCAGCAGGTGGTGCTTGAATTTACTATTGCCAGTGACACAAACAGGGCAATGGAAATTCACCACGTATTTTGTACCAAGTATGAGTTTCTGCTGATTAATCCTAGTGCTTACAAACAATCTCACCTAACAGCCAATCTCACCTAACAGCCAATCTCACCTAACAGCCAATCTCACCTAACCTCACTCTTGGTTTGGGATTTACCTCAGATGCCAATGGGAAATATTTCAGGATGGGACAACTCACAGATCCTGTGTTAAAGTGAATGGACTTTGGGAACTGAAATCAAAAGAGTGACTTGCATTTCTTTAACAACTTGCACATCATTCCAATGTGTTTTACAGACAATAAAGTACTTTATGAAGTGTAGTCCGTGTTATAATGTAGAAAACATGGCACCTACTTTGCACAGAAAGGTCCTGCTAGGATCAATATGATAATGTCTGGATAATTTGTTTTTTGTGATGTTGATTGAATGGTAAAGACTGGGCAGACCATCAGGAGAGATACATTCAGCTCTTCATAGAAATTGTGTCATGGAATCTCCCACATCCATCTGAGTGGGAAAATAAGCTGTAAGATAGCCCCTTTGACAGGACATCATCTCCATCATTATTGGCTTGGAACACACTGCCAAGAGTTTGTGCTCAAGTGTCCGATGTAAATCCATCATTTTCTAATCTCAGGGGTTAGCACTAAGTCATGGCTGACAAGGAATGTTTCTGTCAAACTGAAAGAATTAAGGTGCCCGTGGCTGGTGCCATATGTGAGGTGTTGGTGGTGGGGGGACTAGAGGGTAGGGGGAGAGGTGGGTTACCTTCTTTGAGTCCGACTTCTGACACAGTTTCCCTGCTTGGGGGATGGCATTTACGCTGAAGCTGTCAGGATCTTCCCGGTCTCTGATTTTCGATTCCTTTAGCAGTGAATCGAGCTTCTTCTTAGCCACACTCTCCACATGTTTCCTGTTGGCCACCGCCTATTGACAAACAGATAAGACGCAGCGTCATTAAGGCCATCCCACCTGCCAGGAAGTGGACAAGACACAAGGGAAATGTATCAAGAAAGGAAGCACAAAGTTTGGGGTGGGGAGGGGGGCAATGGCTATACGGTACTTTCCATACATCTCTTATGTCCTGTAATAAACTACTGTATTATGGAATGGCATGGACATGCAGTTTGATGAGTTCCATGCACAGAAGAACCCCCATGTTAACCATGGGAGTCTCTAATGGACAATGGAAATGGGACAGATAATCAAGCAACTCTCCATGCTTCCCTCAATTGTAACTTACAATGTAGAGTACAGGAAAATCCTGACCTTGGGGATGATAAACTAAATCCTTCATCAGTTCCGATGAAGCTATTGACCTAAAATGTTAATCCTGCATTCTCTCCCTCTCCACAGAGGATACCTGACCTGCAAAGAGTTTCCTAGTAATGTTGGTTTTTAGTTCAGCGATCTCACTTTTTGTCCAACAGCTCGATTGGTGTCAGGCTGAAGGAGCTGTGCCTTCTGCCCACTCAAACCAAATGTAGTCCCTGGACAATTGAACAGGCAATGGGCAGTAGATTAGGAGGGTGTGGGGAGGATGGGATAATGTGGAGGCTCAACTGTGTCACCATGTATTTTGATGTAGTGATATCACATTGTGGATGAAAACCTTCCCTGTGACCGGAACAGCTTTTCCTCTAACTGCCTGGATTGAAAAACAAATTGATTCTCACAACTCAAAAAGGTAGTCATATAATTCACCACCATTCACCCTGAACGGTCTATTCTCTTGAATATAAACATACTTGGAATCATAGGATTCTACAGGACAGAAGGGCTATTTTGTCTGTGCTGGCTCTTTGAGTTCTCCAACTAGTCCCCATGCACCCCTGGAAGCTAAGGAAATTCAGCATGACTACAAGGACTCTTACCAATTTTTACAGATATACCATAGAAAACATTCTATCTGGATGCATCCCAATCTGGTTTGGCAACTGCTCTTCCCAAGACCACAAGACACTACAGAGGGTCGTCAACACAGCCCGGTCACACAAGACAAACTTCCAGCCATTGACTTCATCTATACTTCCTGCTGTCTCAGGAAAGCAGCCAATATACTCAAAGACCCCTCCCACCCCAGTTATACTCTCTTCCATCAAGCAGAAGATATAAAAGTTGTAAAAACATAGAAATAGATTCAAGAACAGCTTCTTCATCGCTTTTATTAGACTTCTGAATTGACCTGTCAAATTTTAAATTCAGTGTTGATCTTGCTGTCTGTGCACCTTCTCCGCAGCCATGACATTGTGTTCCTCATTCTCTTCCATTAGCCTAATGCACTTTGGATGGTGTGATCTGACTATACTGCACACAAAACAAAACGTTTCACTGCACCGAGATACATGTGACAATATTAAATCGAATCAAATCAAATCCAACACTCCAGCACCTTCTCCATAGGCCTGCAAATGATTCCTTTGCAAGAATTAATTAGATTCCCTTTGGAAAGCTGCTGATGAACATGTTTCCACTGACAGTGCATTCTAGGAGAATTCAATTTGCTGTAATGAAAATGTATCTCATCTCTTCATACAGATCCTCAGCCCACTATTATTTTTGCCATCACTCACTTCCTCTCCTGTACCAAGACAGGTGTAATAAAATGCTGTGCTGAGTTTGCCTCTCATCAAGTAGTTCCATCACTGAGGGTTGTGTTTTGGGAATGTGAAAATAGGGGATAATTGGGTTGATTCAGGTCTGAAAGTATACCGTTTGAGTTCAATGGTTTAAAACCTCCATACAGCAGCTGAGTGAAATCATTCGATCTATTAACAGCCACATGAGCCAGGCTGACATTGACCCTCTTTGAAAGTTGTACTGAAATATCTATTTTAAGATTTTTACATTTGTGTACCAGGGATATTGTTTTCTCCTGGTACTCTTCCAGGAACCTTTACTGTTCTGCCAAGGACACCAGAAACTACCGTCTTGTTTGAGAGGGTGAATCTAACTGGGGGACAGCTGATTCCACATTGAGCCCCAGCATCAGTTTTTTCTGGTAATGTTCCTACCTTTTATGCTGCTACTCCTGTCCCCTCTGCACAGTCACAACAACTACAATGCCAACTACAACCGCAGACACCAACAGCCTCACAGCCACAAACTCCAACAGTCTGACAGCCTCACATCCCACACACTCCGACAGCCTCACAGCTACACACTCCAACAGCCTCACAACCCACACACTCCGACAGCCTCACAACCCACACATTCCAACAGCCTCACAGCCACACACCAACAGTCTCACAGCCACACACCAACAGTCTCACAGCCACACACTCCAATGGTCTGACAGTCTCACAGCCACACACTCTAACAGTCTGACAGTCTCATAACCCACACACTCCAACAGTTTCACAACCCACACACTCCAACAGTCTCACAACCCACACACTCCATCAGTCTGACAGTCTCACAACCGCAGACTCTATCAGCTTTACAACAGCAGTAGTGAACAAAGGGAAAATTCAGTCTATGCCTCACACTCAAGGTTGGGTGAATGCTGAGTAACCTTGCAGTATCAACCTGTTATATACAGTCATGGGATGGGCACGAGATTCTGTGAATCAAAATCCTGATAGAGTCAAATTCTAAAAGTGGTCCCAAATGAGCATGATTAACTGTAACTATGTACAAACAAATCAACAGTCACTTTAAACCCTAATTGGAAACCGCAGGCATCTTTATTTTGAATATGAAATTTCTACATCTCCCTCTGTTGTCAATTTTCAAATCTGGTTTGATTTCAAATCACTGGTCCTATTCACAACAGAAAATAACTTGTTTGTCAAGGTATGTATTATAACCATCTTGTTGTCTTATTCAATGGGATGATGACTCCCTGAAGTCCAACTGGCTTACTTGTGCAACAGAAATAGCTGCCTTTGTTACCAAAACTGTATTAATATTTAAACTTAACTCATTGGGTGAGAATCCTCAGGGATTGGGTGGACCCCCGGTTTTAGACCGTATAGTCTTCAATTTACCTCAAATCGGAATACAATTGGTTGGAGTTTAAGAGTCAGCACTGTACCCAACCATCTCAGTCTTCACAATTGGGTGGGTTAGGTTACAAAGCTCCTTAATTAAAGGAACTTTCCCATTCATTGATAAAAGATCATGCTGGTGATCTGCTGATGTGCTCCACGAATTACAAACTGCCTGCCAAAGAAGACTCAGGCAGCAGATACAGTGGAAATCCACAAAACATACACACAACTCAACCTTGAACTCTGAAAACAAAACGTCCAATCATCAGGAATCCAAAGTCAAGCAGTCCAGTTGTAGAAAAGATTAGAGCGATATGAGTCTAGTTATAATGCATTTAAAATATATGTCTGAGACGTTATAAGATTGCAGAAGCATGTTAATAATATCCCACAGCTTAGCTTCAACACTGCACCAGACTTACTTTTAAGTTGATTGACTACCTAACAGGTAAATCCTGAAACCAGCTGGAATGTCTACCATCCATTTGAAGGTTAAACAATTGACTACCCTCTGTACAGTTAGATGATAGATAACTGGATGTTAGATCTTATTGGATAGACTGGGTCTCGAGATGGTGACAGGAGATACTAAACAACAAATCATTTAACTTGCTTAAGAAAAGCAGACATATCTTGGACAGTATCTGTATCTGATGGAGAGACATCAACAGACAATGAATGAGACTTTTCACTACATTGACATCACAACAAAAGATGATACAATCTGTTTGTCATTGGGAGCACTGGGGTAACCAGATAGGGAAACCAACTCGCTGCCCACTGCATCAGGGAAGAGTAATATTGAGGGTCCCATGGGATTAAACAGAGGAGAAAATTGATCTTTGATTACCTTGCTGGTCGAGACAAAATGCTCCTGGATCACTGAAACAACAGGAGGCCCTTCAGCCCTTTAAGCCTATTCTGTCATTGAATTAGATCATGGCTAATCTCTCCCTCAACCCCTTTTCCATGTCTTTGCTCCATATTCTTTCCCAACAAATGAAAGGTTCCAATGACCCCCCAAAATGCACAGCATTTTAGGAGAGAGAATTCCAGATTTTACTGACTTCCTGATTTTACTCCGTAATGAACAAACTAGCAGAAAATATTAAAGACAAACGGTGCCCGGTCATGTACCTAGCCCATTCACATTTGCAAGTTACTAGTGAAACTGCTGTCACTGCCATTTCAAAAAACACACTGTCTAAAGGTTTCCGCAGGCATTTACTTAATCAGAATATCAGCAGCATCAACTGTACATTATGGGTATGTCTAATCACACTTCTGAAGCGATTCATGCTTTATGAAGTTTTGCAATTGTTCCTGATAGGTGGATAATTGGTTCAGCACTTTCCCTGGATGAATGTTCTTCGTTTACTTAAAGCACTTCACTGTGATATTAAGGGGGATTTACTGTCTGGCCCTCATTAAATTATGACTCAGCACTAGTTTCTTGTACATAGGAGTTGCAACTCTGGCTGCTTATAGATATTTTCTAATCAACCTGTTCAGCGGTGTTATTACACAGCTTTGGAACAGGTTGAACTTGATACCGAACCGACTGCGCTTGAAACTGTCAGTATCTGACCTCCTTCCTCTGACTGACCCAATCCTGCCTTAGCTCACCCAACATGTGTTGAGCACCTTGCCCGTCTGCAGCCAATCAGAAAACAAACAGACTCTTTATGACCCAACTGGATGAATTCTGACTGTCAAATAGCTTTCCCTTTCCCAAAGCCAACATTTTTATCATTAATTAATCGGTTTCTTTTGGTTGTTAGGGACATCGTGTTTTGGAGATAAACCTTTAACTCCTGGAGACTCCAGGCCCATCAGTTGTCAATTTTATTATTGAATATGTAATCTCACCCTGACATCACACTCTAAGACAGAAGACCTGTTTTGAATTGAGCCAGATTAACTGGTTGAAGCTGTAAGGACATTGGTTAGGTTACTTTTGGAATATTGTGTGCAATTCTGGTCTCTCTGCTACAGGAATGACGCTGTGAAACTTGAAAGGATTCAGAAAAGATCTACAAGGATGTTGCCAGGGTTGGAGGATTTGAGCTACAGGGAGAGGCTGAATGGACTGGGGCTCTTTTCTCTGGAGCATTGGACACTGAGGGGTGACCTTATAGAGGTTTATAAAATCATGAGGGGCATGGATAGGGTGAATTCCCAAGGCATTTTCCCCAGGGTAGGGGAGTCCAACACTAGAGGGCATAGGTTTAAGGTGAGAGGGGGAAACATAAAAGAAACGTGAAGGGTAACTTTTCACGAAGAGGGTGGTGCGTGGATGGAATGAGCTGCCAGAGGAAGTGATGGAGGCTGGTACAATTGCAACATTTAAAAGGCATCTGGATGGGTATATAAATGAGGGATATGGGCTAAATACTGGCAAACAGGATTAGATTTCTTTAGGATATTTGGTCAGCATGGATGAGTTGAGCCAAAGATGCTGTACATTTCTATGCCTGGATGGTCTTCTGTTATTCCCCAATGAGAAGAAGTCAGCAGTCAGTCAGGATTGAAAATGTGTTGCTGGAAAAGCACAGCAGGTCCGTCAGCATCCAAGGAGCAGAAGAATCGACATTTCGGGCATGAGCCCTTCTTTAGGAATGAGGAGAGTGTGCCCAGCAGGCTTAGATAAAAGGTAGGGAGGAGGGACTTGGGGGAGGGGCGTTGGAAATGCGATAGGTGGAAGGAGGTTAAGGTGAGGGTGATAGGCTGGAGTTGGGGTGGGGGATGGGGGTGGAGAGGTCAGGAAGAAGATTGCAGGTTAGGAAGGTAGTGCTGAGTTCAAGGGTTGGGACTGAGACGAGGTGGGGGGAGGGGAAATGAGGAAACTGGAGAAATCCAGGTTCATCCCTTGTGGTTGGAGGGTTCCGAGGCGGAAGATAAGGCGCTCTTCCTCCAGTCGTCGTGTTGCTATGGTCTGGCGATGGAGGAGTCCAAGACCTGCATGTCCTTGGTGGAGTGGGAGGGGGAGTTGAAGTGTTGAGCCACGGGATGGTTGGGTTGGTTGGTCCGGGTGTCCCAGAGGTGTTCTCTGAAACGTTCCACAAGTAAGCGACCTGTCTCCCCAATATGGAGGAAGCCACATCGGGTGCAGCGAATGCAGTAAATGATGTGTGTGGAGGTGCAGCTGAATTTGTGGCGGATATGGAAGTATCCCTTGGGGCCTTGGAGAGAAGTAAAGGGGGAGGTATGGGCGCAGGTTTTGCATTTCTTGCGGTTGCAGGGGAAGGTGCCGGGAGTGGAGGTTGGGTTGGTGGGGGATGTGGACCTGACAAGGGAGTCACGGAGGAAGTGGTCTTTCCGGAACGCTGATAGGGGAGGGGAGGGAAATATATCCCTGGTTATGGAGACCCCACCTCCAGGGATATATTTCCCTCCCCTCCTCTATCAGCGTTCCGGAAAGACCACTCCCTCCGTGACTCCCTTGTCAGGTCCACACCCCCCACCAACCCAACCTCCACTCCCGGCACCTTCCCCTGCAACCGCAAGAAATGCAAAACCTGCGCCCATACCTCCCCCTTTACTTCTCTCCAAGGCCCCAAGGAATACTTCCATATCCGCCACAAATTCAGCTGCACCTCCACACACATCATTTACTGCATTCACTGCACCCGATGTGGCCTCCTCCATATTGGGGAGACAGGCCGCCTACTTGTGGAATGTTTCAGAGAACACCTCTGGGACACCCGGACCAACCAACCCAACCACCCCGTGGCTCAACACTTCAACTCTCCCTCCCACTCCACCAAGGACATGCAGGTCCTGGGACTCCTCCATCGCCAGACCATAGCAACACGATGGCTGGAGGAAGAGCGCCTCATCTTCCGCCTCGGAACCCTCCAACCACAAGGGATGAACTCAGATTTCTCCAGTTTCCACATTTCCCCTCACCCCACCTTGTCTCAGTCCCAACCCTCGAACTCAGCACCACCTTCCTAACCTGCAATCTTCTTCCTGACCTCTCCGCCCCCACCCCCACTCCAGCCTATCACCCTCACCTTAACCTCCTTCCACCTATCGCATTTCCAACGCCCCTCCCCCAAGTCCCTCCTCCCTACCTTTTATCTTAGTCTGCTTGGCACACTCTCTTCATTCCTGAAGAAGGGCTCATGCCCGAAATGTCGATTCTCCTGCTCCTTGGATGCTGCCTGACCTGCTGCGCTTTTCCAGCAACACATTTTAAGCTCTGATCTCCAGCATCTGCAGTCCTCACTTTCTCCTAGTCAGCCAGGATCATTCACTTTGGCTCTCTGGTTAATTTTTGTACTTGTATCCAGGCTGAGATTTTACACCCCCTCACTCCCTACTGCCCCCACAATATGGGGTTTTAGTGACACACTCAGACACCCAGTCACAGGTCACCTCAGTACTCCCTTTGAACATAGCCACAGATGCTATGCTAAGGAGAAGGTGGTCAAAGGGAATGAAGAGGAAGAGAGTGATGTAATGGTGATAGTTCAGTCAACAGTACCTTCCACTTCATATGAATGCACCATCGAGGAGGAAGAAAAGACAATAAATACAGAATGCAGACACATGGAGATACAAAATCAGAGAAATTATGGAGCATAATAACATGGAAATTACATATAGTTACAGTAAATATACAACACATAAGCAGGCCAGTATTAATATTCTGCATAGGCATCCTCCCATCATTATCAAGGTTCTAGATTTACAAATCTAGAATTCCATATGAAATCCAGTAAGCAGTTAACAGTGATTGGAGGTTAAATGTGAGTTACGGCATTGTGTTTATGATCTGCTTATAGAAACTACTTCTAGGATCATTTTCATGAGGAAATGCTGAGTTGTAATTGATTGTTCATTAATTGATCATTCATCCCACATGTTCTGGATTAACTAAAGTGGTTCCATTCTGTAGCTGTTAATTAGGTTCTTAAATGAGTCCTGAATCATGTACATTATGATAACTGGGGCTTGTCCATTAACCTTAGTGAATTAGGTTGGAATGTAATCATCCATCCATAGCAAAAAAGTAAAATTTGTTTTAAAACACCAATATGGAATTCTTGCTGTATCTTCAGTAAGTAACACAACAAGAGTTGTTTTGTTAAAGGCTATATCCATGACTTTTCAATTCACTGACTCATAATAAAATTATCTTTCAATTAAGTCATAAATTAGACAGAAATGCCAAATCTCTTTTCTCTGGCAAGTTATGTTTGGCAAAGCCTTCAATTTAAGATGTCATGAATATTGTTACTTTTTACAACATTGTGCAGGTTACCAGAAAGCTTTTATCATGGAGGAAGGGACAACCTTCTGAGTAACTTATCCATTTTGCAATCACCGATGCACTGAAAACACAAATGCTTCAACAAAACACTCAGTCAACCTTTTGGAGGAAAATTTAGTCCAGATGGAGCGATTAGGAAAAAAAAACTTATTCACAATCAAACAGAAAAAATCAATCTAAAAGAACAAGAGCATAAAAAGTCTTACTTCACCATATCGTGGTATCATAAGATATAGTGATGCAATCACTGACGTGTGGTTCTTATTGCTGGAATGGGAGGAGGTAGTTTTGACAAAGACTCCAAGACAAAGACACTGTGTATAATGGGAAACCAAAAGAACTCATTCTATACAAGAAAGAAATCACTGTGGGTCCCCCATGTCGTTAAAGTAGAGCCTCTTCAGTCAGTAAAATTTCTTCCACACCAGCTTTTGTTCTTAAATATCCACTCATCATGAGCTTTCTGTCATATGCTCATTTGGAGATGCAGGCTTGGCAGGCTGGAAGCTCGTGGATTTGTAGGGCTTTACTGTAACACTTAACAGAGGTACATCTAATGTTTGAGAATCAACAACAGTTCAGGCTAAAAGAAGGTGAAGAGAAAATGATTGAGGTGTAATTCTTTAGGATCTCCTGACAAGGGAGCTTTAACCCAGGGAATGGAGATGTCCAATGAAACTGATAGGGCAGAAATGAAGGACTAGCTGACCCATATATGACTTCTTGACAACAGACAGGATGAATACCTTACTATGGGGGGATTTCCTGCAGAGGAGAATCTAATGGTCATATTCTTATTAAAAAGACAGGACATTTCAATTGACTAACACCACTGAAGTAGACTTTTAAAATTAATCTTACACATGTCACAGTTTCCAAATTAGGAAACAGAAACAATTTTCATCTCTGGTACAGCATGAGCTAGTTCCAGAGCAAAGTTCCCTTTGTGTCTACACTATCCTATGAAACACTCCTGGGATGTTTTTATCAACCCATGGGATGTGGGTGTGACTGGCTGGGCCCAGCATTTAATGCCTATCCTGAGTTGCCCTTGAGAAGGTTGGGGTGAGCTGCCTTCGAAGAACCGTTGTAGATCCACATGCTGTTGGTTTGCTGCCTTTTTACATACAGATGTAAAGCTGCCTCTAATAAACACTCCACGGGCAGATGTGGCACAGCCGAATGCAGGCCAGCATGACCTCCAAAGCTCAACAAAATGCCTCAGCCTCAACTAGAATATATCATTCTTAATTTCTTACACTAGTGGCTCTGTAGACTCTGTCTGGTTAGATTGCCAACTTAATGCTGAAGTAGAGGCAGGTTTATTTTACAACCTCATGATCAAATAGGACTGAGCTAAGCCAACAGCTGGCCTGGGTTGGACGTCGCACCTGCTCTGGATGTGTACAATAACAACTCTGAATAGTTTGATTCGAAAATATCTTGGACTGAGCTAAGTCTTCCCAAACCTATGTTACACACCAAGCACTGTGGCCATGGAGAAGAACTGAATTTAATCAGTCTGCATTGAATTTGAATCCAGGAGTCAGAGATCAAGATCCAGTTCACCAAAGTTCCCCTTTCCTCTCCTTTTCACTCTTTATGATTTTTAACAGGGACCCTGAGGATGAATATTCATTTTTAGTTAAATCAGATCAAACCGTGGTGTTTACTTCAATGAATCTCATGATGGCATCGCCTTGTCTTCCATTGGCTGGATCCACCAGAGTTTAAGTTGGTTTTAAACGGCTTCTCAACCTTTTGCTGTGACATTTCCCATTGTATGAGAGGATTTAAGTTCTTTCAGATGCACTGATCCTCTACACTAACCAGGAAAATCAACTTGACAGGGAGCTTTGAAATTATGGAAGGGTTCCCAACAACATCGAGAATTTAACAAAAAAGTGTAATTATCTTTCAATTTGCTCATGTGCTACTCACAATCCTTCTCCTCTTTTCACCACATCTTTACATCGTCCCCCGCATCAGCCTCAACAAGCATCTGAACCGTTAATAAACATCACAAAGGATTGTGCAAGATCGGATAATTACAGTCTTTTGTCTTTACATTTGTCTTTACATAATGGGGTAGCGAAGGTCCATTCCTATCATTTCAAATGATTGCAGATAAAATTAAAGCAGTTTTCTTCATCCCAACACCCACTCCCCTCAGAGACATCTGCTTCAAGAGCTCGGTTTATATTCTCCACTTACATCTCCATTCATCAACTTGCAGTCATCCTCGATTTCATCGGCACTATCTTCATCCGACACCTCACCTTCTTCTGCATCATCACTGATATTTGCAGGGAGTTTCTTTCCCTAATAGACAGAACCAGGAAAATGGGTAAATAAGTGAGCAACAGGAAGGAAAGAATGAAAATGGAGTGAGGGACAAAAAGGTTGAAGAGGAATTAAAGGGATGAGAACAAAAGAAATGGAAGATAGCTGCAAAAGAACACTGGAGATGTGGAAGAGAGATAAGAAACACAGGGAGAGAGAAAGAGTTGGGAAGGGGAAGAGAAAGATGGGAAAAAGAAGGGGAAAGTGTGAATGGGGTGAAGGAGAGTGCTGGGAATGAGGTAAAGGGAGAGGCTGAAAGATGAGAGCTGGGAAAGAGGGAGAGAGAGAAAGAAAGTAGAAGTGTGAGAGATGGAAAAGAGGGAGAGAGAGTGAGAAAAGAAGGAAATATAGATATAGAAAAGCGGGGAAGAGAGGAAAGGACATGAAGTGGAGAGAACAGGATATAGGAAAGAGTGAGAGAGACACAGGAAGAGAGAACAATATCAGAGATTTAACTAAGTCACAATGGTCATAAACAAACTTTAGAAGCTTTAGCTGAAGCCTCTGAGTCTAACCTGATTTGTCAGAAACCCTACTCTGTATTGTAGGAGTGACCTGGAGAGTGGAGAATGTGGACAAATCATGGGGACAGCTTCACTTACAGTGATAGTTGGTCGAAGACATGTCAACAGGAATAAATTGTGGGGAGTAACCTTGTAAGTGAGAAGATGTGCACCATAGGCTGAAACACCATGTCATAGAGTACTTTGAATTTCATCATTTACAGATTTAAATATATTGGCTTTCTACCATTATATGAACCTTTAAGCAATGTCCTTCCAGATTTAGCAATGTCCACATCTAGCCTTAAGGCAATAAGGCCAATACAGTTCAAAAGGTCCTGGTTTGATACCTAGACTGAGTATTGCTTTGCTGGAAACAATGTGACTCACTATCATTGTTTAACCCTGAGAAACCGCCTGAGGAGAGACATCTCCCTGAGTTGGCAGGAGAGAGAGAGAGAGTTGGGGGAATGTGGATGGAAAGCGTACTGTTAGAAAAGAAATAAATTCATTAACACATGTTCTGATTCATTGCATTCATACAGCTGTTGTTTCATTGTCGGCAAATAGAATCACCTTGTTTCTATTTTAAAAAATCACATTGCTTAAGTGACCCAATTTTTTATGTGAATCAATTTCATTATGTGTAAAATTTACATCAGCCCTGAGGTTTGAGCATAAATCAATGCGTCCCCAATCTCTCCAGCGCTGCCTGATTTAGATCAGATGAAATGGTACACAGAGTAACAGTCAACCTCGATGACATCTCATTGTCTCTTTCATTCTCATTTCCATCTCATCAAGATCATTTGATAGCCAGCCATGCATAAGACAACAGCTATTACAGCTTCAGAAAGCACATGGTGATGAATGTTAAGTAAGGAAGTCACGAGGATCCTCATGATCAAGGAAGAAATGAAGTGTGGAAGAAATCAGCGGAGAGTAAGACTGGGATCATATGTGGAATCAAGGGACAGGTAGACCGAAGGATTCAACTGCTTTCATTGATTTGTGTTTCAATAACAAGGGGTTCATTCTGGTGATTATCACTGGTAGAATAAAAGAACATTACACCTAATTCACAGCACAGAAACTGGGCAATTGGCCGAACTGGTCTGTTCCAGAGTCTATATTCTACATGAGATTTCCCCCCAGTCCTATCTTGCCTTTGTTTCCCCAATCCGTTTCTTCATCATTTATGTCCTAAACCTTCCTTCTAATGCACCAAAACTCTCTGCTTCAATCATTCTATGTGGCAGTGAATTTCATTATTTTCAGTACTTTCCATGCAAAGAAACTTTTCCTCAATCTTGTTTTAAAGACTTTGCAATAATTATCATCTGGAAATTGGAGATATCCTAATCTTCTGGTCAGCACACTGTCTCAATAAAAATCTGGTCATCACTTTATTGTCTGCTGTTGGAACCTGCTATGTATAAAATGCCCATTGTATTTCCTATACTACAATCGTAACTAAATTTCAAAAACAACTCATTGTTGGAATGTCCTGGACATATGAAAGGCATTTAATAAATACTTTTGTTTGCTTTTAAATAGGATCCTTTAATTACAGGTGGAGAGGGAAGGAAAGAAGGACAGAAGAAATTTAGCAACATGAGCAAAAATAAATTGACTGCTTTCTTTTTCTCAAATTGGATTCAGATAAAATGTAATAGTCCTATAATCAGTCTTTGTAGGAGACATGTTAGTAATGACCCCATCAAGTCTTGCTAAATATTAATGAAGGTTTGATTGCCTACATACCTTTACAAGAATCTTGCCCTTCAGGCTATCAGGTGAAGGAAGTTGAGTCACATCATCCACATGCACTGAAGACACATCAAGTTTATCACCTAAGATCTCGCATAGGTACTGAGCCATCTTCTTCTGCTGGGGGACGCTGCAGTGGTTTTCAATGGAGAGAATAACTGGATATCTGTAATTCAGATTCAAACCAAACATTCAGCACAGAGTTATAAAACTTTCAAACCACAATGTTACTTCAAAATGGCCTTTGACTGCTCTGGAATATGGGAACTATCAAAATAATGGTGTAGGAGGTGTTCTTTTCCACATGGGGCTGTCGAAGGATGCTGTATGTAACCTGTGCCATACTTGTACTGGGAGGTGAGACAGGGTTGAGGGTACTGTACTCTTTATCTAATCCAGGCTGTATCTGAACTTTATATTTTTTATTTACTGAATGCAAATCCCTGGAGCCAAGCAATTGCCTCCTCAATTGCTGAGTTTAAGGTAATTAGTCCTTCACTTAGTCTGAGGAAGGAACACTCCTTGATCATGTGTATTAGTGTTTGTGTCTGTGCACAGGTGCAGAAGGGTTTTGTACTGGGGTCCCAGAAGTAGAGGGGCTACACAGGGGACCTAACTTGTCCTGTTAGGCAAGGACTACTCTCAGCAGTGTAGTTTAAAGCCTGCTGTTCAACAAATGACATTTGTCACAAGCAATGCATTAGTGACTTCCTATGTTTTCCATTCCTTAATCCATGGAGGCCTGATTGTGGATCTTGCTCAGGGGATTTGTTCATGGGGTGCTGAGACAGAAGGTGGGAAGTTGCAGATTGATCTTGTCATTTCAAGTGGGAAGTGAGACACACCATCGATGGTTTCAATCTGCTTCTGTGTTTTTGTTAGAAATATTTGCCCTGACAGCAATTGTGAGGCAGTGTAGGGGGACCATCACTGTGTAGCTAACCTCTCTGCACCTGTATGTTAATAGATCACATGACTATGTGAGATATAAAGTCCCTTGGTACCTCTGTTAGGACTGGGCCTTCTGCTTCTTTCAGTTCATCTGCTGCTGAGAAATCTAGATCAGGGTCAACGTATCCGAATCTCAATACTCACTCAGACTTTGCAAAGGCGTACTTGTTGATAGTTTCAATCACATCTCGGAACAGGATCTTGGAGGTGAGTGTGTAACCATGGTGAACAATGGGCTCTCCATCTGGTCCATCCCAACAGTCAACTACAAGACAACATCATCACTTACAAAAAACAGTGCATAAAATACTGGCCTTTGTTGACCACACAGCAGACAGAACTGCAGAATCCTTATCTTCAGTTCTATCCAGGGCTACGTTCCTCCTTATTTCTATAATCTCCTCCAGGATTGAAAACCTCCAAGACACTGGCTGTCCTATAATATTAGCTGTTGGAACATCTTCAGTTCTCCACTTTTAACTGCTTCACACCTACAGCTGCCTATGCAGTAATTCTCTCCACATCTCTCTGTTTCTCCAGACATCTCTCTCCCCCTTTAAGGTGTGTGGAATATCAGTCATTGAGTATGCTCAAGAAGGAGATCAACAGATTTCTAGCTATTAAAGACATCAAGGACTGTATGACTAGTACATGAAAATGGCGCTGAGGTAAAAGATCAGCTATGATCTATTTTAACTATGGAACAGACTTAAGAAGCTGATTGGTCTACTTCTGCTTTTATTTTCGATGTGTAGTGATCGGAAACATGGCCAAGGTGAATCTCATTGGCTATGAGATTATTGATTGGGGTTGTTAACCTGGGCCAATCAGGGAGCCCAGGCTGACAGATAGAAACAGGAGACTTTGCTGCTCTTTCCCCATATATAGTGGGTTTTTTGTGAACTGCTGCTTTCTGTTTATTGTTAACTGTATTTCATACTGTTTGATAAAATTTTTAAAAATAAACAGGAAACAGGCTGTCCTAGAGGTGGCCGGAAGGTGTGTTAGGGTGGACCGAGAGCCGAAAGGGACATGGGGTGGACTGAGAGATGGAAGGGGTGTAGGACCGGACCGAGAGCTGGAAGGGACATGGGGTGGACTGAGAGATGGAAGGGATATGGGGCGGAAGGAGCTGGAAGGGACATGGGGTGGAATGAGCCGGAAGGGACATGGGGCAGACCGAGAGCCCGAAGGGGCTTAGGGGTGGGCTGCTTTAGAGTGGCCAGACGCTGGGAGGGACGGATGGTTTGCTCTGTTGCCAAGGGTTTCTGTGATAGATCCACTGTTCTATTGTTCGATTTATCAAACTGTCTGTGTGTGATTGTGAGCATTGTTTCCTTCATGATAATGGAAAGTGGGATTTGAGGTTACCTTGTTTCCCTGTGAACTGGTTGAATGGTGGGGTCTGGGGTCTGGCTTTGCTGCCCCTTTCCCCTGTAAATTGCTGTTTCTTGTATACGCCTATTCATGTTAACTGTTTGTTTGTAATTTGTACTGGTTAATAAAACTTTTAAAAATGTACAAACAGGAGATTCAGATGGTGTCCTCAGTATTGGGACTGGCTTTGACAGGCTGGTCACAGCCCGTGTGTAAATGAAGGGTGACAGGATACTGGCCTCTGTGTAGACATTTCACTATTGTTTACACGACATCCTCAGAGTTTTACTGTGAAAAGTGTTGATTAAACATTGCTGAAGTCTTAAAAACATCCCAGAAAGTTTTCAGATATGCCGCAAATTTCCCCTTCAAATGCAATGTGGTCAGTCCGTCACCAACAGCAAGTGCAGATGAGCATAGCTTTCAGTCGCACTCACAATCCTCAGCTACGGACTGCTTGCCCCTGTTTTCCTGTGGCCTCTGTTAGAGGAAGGAGTTAATTGAAGTGCTCTCCTACAAAATGTAGTGCAATTTTATATCAGTCAGCTGCTTAATGATGCTGTAGGTGGCTGTTCTTAGGACTGGTTTCATCTCCTTTAACAAGGTGAACCTCCAAATGCAGGTTATAATTAAAGTCATTCTGGCAGCATCTGTCAAGACAGAGAGACAGAAACAGAATTGATGTTTTGAGCCTGGTAAGAGGAGTCACACCAGACTCGAAACATTGACTCTATTTCTCTCCATAGATGCTGCCAGACTTGTTGAGTTTCTCCAGCATCTTTATGTTTGTTTCAGGATTCCAGCATCTGTGGTATTTTGCCTTTATTGTTGCAAAAGTTATTCTTTTTCTGAATACTTATCTGTGGAAAGTCCAGTTATGGCAATACACCATATTGCCCAGCACTTCTGCAGTATCTAATATACAGTGTCACTGAAAGAGCTGAGAGTACAATGCTTGTTTAGTTGCTGCTGTCAAGATAACTGCTACCAATTTACTATAATGATAACCCTAATTTCAGAAAATTGCACCCCTTTTGTGCTGACTGCTTTAGTGGAGAAATTAATGTCCATTGTAGTAAGCATTGTGATGACTGAACTGTCACTGATTATGGATCATATGTCAGGCGATAACACAATAATGTTATGACAGTAACGTCCTTTGATATGAATTTGCTTTGTAGGCATTCCCTTACTTGCTTTTCAACAGATAGGATCTTTGTAACATCTTGGATCCTCTGTTTCTGCCCAAGTTAAACTGAAGACACTTTAACTGCAACTTTTGAGGATGTGATGAATAATTATTTCTTTAGGATTAAATGAGAAGGACAAACTGACATTTACATAGCACCTTTCATACCTTTCAATTTCCCAAAGTAGTTTACAGTCAAGAAAATACATCATTGTAGTGTTGTCACTGTTGTAACATGAAGCACAAACAATAATTTGTGCACATAAAACTCCCAGAAATAGTATTATTTTATTGACCAGATAATCTGTTTCTATTGGTATTGGTTGAGAGATAAACAGTGACCAAAACACAGGGGAGAACTTCCCACTTCTTCATCACAGGAATTTTTCAGTCACCTGCGAGGGCGAACAGCATTGCAAAATATCAGCAACTTGAACAGTGTTGCACTTTCACTAAAGCACTGGAGTGTCAGCTGAGATTATGTGAGACTTTGGAGTGTGCTCTGAACCACAACCTTCTGAATCAGAGGCATATCAGCCACAACTGACAGATTTTTTAAAAAGAAAGGATGTGTTAAATGGTGAAGACTGTAATGAAACTAGCACCTAATGTTATATAAGGCAGCATTTTGCTGAAGTATCTCTCACCCCCACCCACCTAGGGACTGTAAGCATCATTGGTCTTACCTTCAACACAGCGACATCCCGTCTGTAGTACCCAAGCATACATGTCCACTCGGGACTGTGACATTAGTTGGTCCCCCATCAGGTAGGTGTTGTGAGAGGAGGCAATGTAGTAGTTACACATAGGCTGTGTCATATCCTGGCTCACTTTGTAATGTTCAGGGTTAAAGATATCACCTGCTGGACTTCTCATGTAGTTTGTGAAACCTATGGGATTGAAGAAAACATCATTGCACTTATGAAAGAGTCAACGATAAATGGATTTAACTAAAATCAGCTCTCAAGACAGTAGTTAGAAAACCTTTCACCATTAAAAGAGGGGTAGAAGTGAGGAACTCTGTCTCACAAAGGTAACAGATGTTAATTCAATTTGTCATTTAAAATATGAAAAAATAGCTTTTGTTGTTAAGCATGGATATTACAGGATATGGAGTGTAGGCAAGTGGATGGGGTGATATTAGAAAGCAGCCATGATTGGACTGAATGACAGCTCAGGTTCAAGGGCTGAATGGTGTTCTCCTATCCTTGTGTAAGATTATCAATAACTAACATAGTAACTGGAAGATAACAGGAGGCTGGAGATTGGAGCTTCTCTGTATTGGATCAAACACCCAGAGTTGAGTATTACATGGTGAGGGACTACACCTCTGGGAATGGCATTGCTCCAGTTTTACACACACCACACACCCAAACCCCCTCCCACTGCCTCCTCCCCTGGTCAATATTATTTCTAAATATTGGCTGATAGGCTTTTTCTCCTTTTGATTCAGCAATTTGTTTTTACAATCAATACAAGAATGTGCAATCTTATTCAGCATCAGAACAGGGAAAGCTCTGATCCAAACTCAGTTTGTAGCCAGTAAGATGATGACAGTGACAAACATTGAGCATTGTTTTATTTTTAAAAATGACATAATTAGTATCCTGTTGGAAAAACTCAGTGTAAATGTGTGAACATGTAATCATGCATGTATGTTTATGAGTGTATGTGTGTGAGAGAGACAGTGAGCTGGTATTGGGATAGGTACAAGGTTCTCCTGTGATGCTGTTCATGAGTCTACGTGTCTGTTAACATCCACCATCCTCCAGAGATATGAGGAATGGCTACGTGGGTAATGCACCAGAGAATGGGCAGTGCCAATGGAACTGTAGCCTCAATGCGGAGTTATCGAGAGTTAGGGTTAGAGTTAGGGTAAGTGTTAGGATTAGGTGGATGAAAAAGCAAACTTACCATCAATCCCAAGGACTCCTTGCTTCCTGTTCTCTGGGCATGGCTCAAATTTATCAATGATCTCCAGGCAATGTTCCTTTGTAACATTGGTCATCTAATGAGGAAAGTGCAAGAAATGAGAGTGGTTCACACAGTCATTCACCATCCTGCTTTGTCTCTCATTACACTGCCTGCTCTCCACTCAAACAGTGACATGTTTAATCACAGAGGATGGTTCTAATCCTGTTGCTCCATGTTGTTGTTCTGATTACTCACAGCCACTGAAGCTTTGACACTATTAAGGTCTATCGATCGACAGGAAGATAATAAGGTTGTTCTTGACGACAGGGGTGCTGATTGCAAGCTGCAGAGCTCTCTGTGCTTCTCTATGTCTGGTTTCTTACATAAACAATCACGGAGGGCTATAGGAATCTGTACATCCAAAGCTGTCAGGTCCTTGCATGTTACACTAATCATGGTTATGTCTTAAATTACTCTCATATATTAACACAACATGTTATTTTCTGAAAGCAAAATAGAAATAAAAACTCTTTGCTAATTAAACCCTGTGCACCCATTACACACTGCTCTAACTTTTTAAGGGGAGAATCTGAAGTGAAGGCCCAAGGTCTGTGGAGCAGGGGACATCCAAGTGGAGAGTGGAAAAATTCAATGAATACTTTGGATTTCTAAAAGATAGGAAGATGGACTGACAGTGGGAGGAGGGAAACTCCAATTGGACTGAGTCAGGACAGGAGATGGCACAATTATAATATTAACAAAACCTACAATCAAAGTATACTGCAAAATAAGCAATCATGGTTGTACAGTTTTCCAAAGCAGTTAATTTCTGACATAAAATTAAAATGGAAAACTTCCTAATTTAAGGCAGGATTTCACCAAAATTCAAAAATTTTAAAAAGTAGAATTTGCAAACATTCTGAATAATCTCTGAAAATAAGAGGCATGTTTTCCACAGAGCTGATCAGATATTGGTACTTACCCTGGGTAAATATTGATATCAACTGGTTAACAGTCAATATGCACATGTTCAATATTGAGATCAAATAGTTAAAATATTGATATATTGACATAGACTGAGTGCTCTAGTAAAGTGCCAACACAGAGAAGATGGATGGAATGGCCTCATCCCAATACTGTAAACGTATTTTTATAGTTCTGCCCCTTACCACTACAGCTCCAGCTCTCGTCCATACATTAGGCAACAGTTTGATAATGGCACATTGACATTTGTTGCGAAGGACACTGAAGGGTGATGGCTTAATGGTATTATGGCTAAAGCAGTTAATCCAGCGAGTTGGTAATGTTCTGGTGACTGGGGTTTGAATATTGCCATGACAGATGTTGGAATTTTAATTCAACAAATATCTGGAATTAGGAGTCTAATGATGATGAAACCATTGCTGATTGTCAGGAAAAACATATCAGGTTCACTAACATCCTTTTGGGAAAGAAATAAATTACTGCCCTTACCTGGTTTGGCACCAGACCAACAACAATGTGTTGACACTTTACTGCCCTCTGGGCAATTAGGGATGAGGAATAAGTACTGGCATGGCCAGTGACGCCCACATCCCATGAATGAATGGAACTTTACCTCAATCTGGTTCATGAGGGTACCTGTCTCCCACACAAAAAAAATGCCTGTGCAAGAATTCATCACACCTCAGTTCCTTACAGGGTTTCACACAATGAGATACTTTTAGATTGTTTGTATATATGGGGAAGCAAATTAATAGTAGCAACATCGTGCAAGCAGCAATGAGACAAATGAATGGCTCATCTGCCTTTGATTAATAGAGGTGCCTGACCTGAGCTTTAGCAGAACATACTGTCCTGCCAATAGGTCCAAACAGCCTGTGTCCTTTCACTTCCATCTGAACAGGCAGATCGGGGCCTGAGTTTAATTCCTCACTGGGAGTGCAGTGTGGTCAGTACACATTCGAGTCATAGAGACATAGGGATGTACAGCCTGGAAACAGACCCTTCGGTCCAAGCCGTCCATGCTGACCAGATATCCCAACCCAATCTAGTCCCACCTGTCAGCACCTGGCCCATATCCCTCCAAACCCTTTCTATTCATATACCCATCCAAATGCCTCATAAATGTTGCAATTATACCAGCCTCCACCACATCCTCTGGCAGTTCATTCCATACACGTACCACCCTCTGTGTGAAAAAGTTGCCCCTTAGGTCTCTTTTATATCTTTCCCCTCTCACCCTCAACCTATGCCCTCTAGTTCTGGACTCCCCTACCCCAAGGAAAAGACTTTTTCTATTTATCCTATCCATGCCCCTCATAATTTTGTAAACCTCTATAAGGTCACCCCCTCAGCCTCCGACACTCCAGGGCAAACAACCCCAACCTGTTCAGCCTCTCCCTATAGCTCAAATCCTCCAACCCTGGCAACATTCTGGTAAATCTTTTCTGAGCCATTTCAAGTTTCACAACATCTTTCCGATAGGAAGGAGACCAGAATTGCACACAATATTCCAACAGTGGCCTGACCAATGTCCTGTACAGCCGCAACATGACCTCCCAACTCCTGCACTCAATACTCTGACCAATAAAGGAAGGCATACCAACCGCCTTCTTCACTATCCTATCTACCTGCACCCAAGATCTCTTTGTTCAGCAATACTTCCTAGGACCTTACCATTAAGTGTATAAGTCCTGCTAAGATTTGCTTTCTAAAATGCAGCACCTCGCATTTATCTGAATTAAACTCCATCTGCCACTTTTCTGCCTATTGGCCCATCTGGTCAAGATCCTGTTGTATTCTGAGGGAACCCTCTTCGCTGTCCACCTCACCTCCAATTTTGGTGTCATCTGCAAACTTACTAACTGTACTTCTTATGCTCACATCGAAATCATTTATGTAAATGACAAAAAGTAGAGGACCCAGCACCGATCCTTGTGACAGGCACAAGATCTCCATGGAGATGTTTTGGGGAACATCTTGGCGCAGTGACGCAATAAAGACTAAATACGGAAGGAAATTTTATTTTCTCGGAATGGCTACTTTTGTAAAATGGCCCATCTTTGGGAGGGTAACAAAACTTTAAATTCCAGGTGATCCTCCTCCCCTCCCCTCACTCAGTAACCTATGACCTCAACTTGGAATGGCACCTCTGCACCACCTACCCCTCAGTAGTGGTTGTCAGAGGAAGGGGTTCTCTGACCCCACAAATTCTGACCAACTACAGTCAAGGTCCAAGGTGGTCACGTCTCAGTGTTTGTGACAAATGTGCCATCCACAAATGTGTCAGCTAATAGACTACTACATGGTGTAAATGGTAAGGCTCACTTCAGAAAACGGGGTGAGGGTACAGAGAGTTGGATAGAAGCACACAGAAAGAAAATGAATGAGAATAGGAAAGAGACACATAAAAAGAGAGTGGAAGAGACAAGGAAAGAGAAAGAGAGAGGGACAGAGACTCCTATGTGGAGAAAGTGAGGTCTGCAGATGCTGGAGATCAAAGTTGAAACTTTATTGCTGGAACAGCACAGCAGGTCAGGCAGCATCCAGGGAACAGGAGATTCGACGTTTCGGGCACAGGCCCTTCTTCAGGAAAGGTTCCTGAAGAAGGGCCTGTGCCCGAAACGTCGAAACTCCTGTTCCCTGGATGCTGCCTGACCTGCTGTGCTGTTCCAGCAATAAAGTTAGAGACTCCTATGTGCCTTCCAATTTCAAGGGTCCATCCGCCATCTTGAATTGGATGGCAGGCACATACATTGGTCGCCAACTGGCCAAATCCAGAACAAATCAAGGTTGGGTGACTGTTCCTGATGCAAAGTGTTGTCAAGCACACCATTTGAACCTGGGGCTTAGGTGTTCAGCCAAAACACAAAATCCTGCCCTTTTTGATTGTAAGTCTGAGGGTGGGGATCTGGGGGCCAGTCAACAGAGGGGTGCTGCCAGAGGCAGAGGTTGGGGCTGGAGGAGGAGCAGGAATGAAACTTGTGCTCACACTAAAAACAGGCACACAGCCAGCAATGTTTACTCTATATCTTCAGGGTGACCAAGATGGAGCTTGACATTAAGGTCTATCTTATGTTTAGTGGAAGATGGAATCTTAGTAAATGAGGGAGAAAGGGACATATCAAATGGCCTCAATTACGCTTAGGGTATAAAAACCTGATTTGGTCGGTGGGAGGAAAGGGTGAAGTCAGTGAAGAAGACTTACAATAAGTTGCTTTGATTTCAGTCAAAGTGCATCGATGATAAGGGTTTAAATAAAGAAAGGCCAGCCATTCACTGATCACCTCAGTGCAATTCCTGCCAGCGGGTTCCACAAGACAAACAAGGGGCAGGCAGATTAAAGGACACTGGTTGGATTGGTATTCAAATATATTAAAAGATTTGAGAACTAAATTTCACTCTTCACTTGCCTGTTCGATTTGGTAATATAGGCAGCTCAAGGAGCTGTTATTTTATCATGTTAACACCTTGGGAAATAAGCTTAGCTACATTATCCTTCAAAAATATTGGGCAGAGGCAGAGTAAACACAGCTGTCTGTTTTTAATATATAACTAGCCCATAAACACAGAGGAAATGTCTGTCTCAGCATATTCCACATGTATAACAGTGCAGGGAGTCCCAACTCTACTGTACCATTGATGCCTGGAACAATGAGATAGTGAGCAAATTGTAAATTAATGGTGGGCAGTACCTTCTTTAAAGCTTTTTCATCACTCTGCGTTAGGCCAAACTTTAAACAAACTTATTGAGTGACTGATCATTGACTCAATCTACTTCCATATTCCAAAATCATACTTTTAAACTTCAAGCTCAGAGTCGATACTTCTTGACATGTATCTTTCTCTCTCCGTACCTTCATTCAACCACACAACTCCTCCATTGTTACTCCATTAAATCTGACCTCTTGTACATTCTTGCCACAGCACACACTATCCTATCCCATCATCCTTCACTGTCATTCGTGCCTGCGCTGTCAAAGTTCCATTGAATTCAGTTTTTAAATGCCCCGTTGCTCCACCAGTCATCTTTCTTTAAAACATCCCTAAAAGCCTTTACCTTTGACCAACGCTTTAGTCACTTCCTATCAATCTTTCTCCCTCTCTCTCTGTTAGCATCCTTCTGTTTCTGTGAGTGTTTTCCTGACAAATACACAATGTGGTTGCCAGTCCATCTTTCACACTTTATGTCCCACTATAAGTATCAGTCTCTTCAATTTAATTTCTCAAAATGAAACATGGCCTCCAGGTTTGTTCAGCCAGTTTCTTTACCAATATTTCAATTCATTCCCAAAAACCATCTCACCAAAAACCCCTGATGCAATGCATCCACCATCTCACCAAAATCCCTCAATCAAACCTATTCACATCTCACCAAAACCTCTCAATTAAACCCACTCACCATCTCACCAAAATTCCTCAATAAAACCCACCCATATCTCACCAAAACCTCTCAATGAAACCCACCCAAATCTCACCAAAACCTCTCAATGAAACCCACTTACCATCTCACCAATCTCTCAATCAAAACCCCCTCACATATCTCACCAAAATCCTTCAATCAAACCTGCCCACATCTTACCAAAATCCCTCAATCAAACCCACTCACCATCTCACCAAAATCTCTCAATCAAAACCCCCTCACATATCTCATCAAAATCCTTCAATCAAATCTGCCCACATCTTACCCAAATCCCTCAATCAAACTTACCCACATCTCACCAAAATCCTTCAATCACACCAACTCATCTCACCAAAGTCCCTCACTCAAACCCACCCATATCTCATCAAAATCCTTCAATCAAACCAACTCATCATCTCACCAAAATCCCTCAATCAAACCAATTCATCATCTCACCAAAATCCCTCAATCAAACCAATTCATCATCTCACCAAAATAACTCGATCATTCCTCTCACCATCTCAGAAATAAGCATGAATCCCATCTTCTCACCAATACTTGTCAATCTACCTGCATAGACGTCTTATACTGAGGTTAAAAAATCCACCTTTGTCTCTTCTCTTTGAATTATTTGTTTGCTACCCCTGTCTCTGAACTCAAACTCTGCCCCTTGCTTCAATTAGCTCCCAGAGTGAGAAGAATAAAGGGGAAGTCTTCCCTCCTGCCTGGGGCAACAATTAAACAAGCAAAGTCTACATCCAATCTGTGTTTTGGATGGGTCAAAGATATGTTCTTAATCCATTCCGCGTTCTATCTGGGGCTTTCATGCAAAGAGTACATCACTTTGCTCTGGATTGATGCTGTCTCAAATTGCTAACCTTCTGCTCCACCTCCAGAAATCTCTTCAGGTCATCAGAATCCAATTGGTCTTTGTGATTACTGTACATCAGCATCAAAAGATAGAGGTCCCGCCGTGTGGACATCATCTTATAAAAAGCACAAAACTCTTCAAAGTCCAATGTCCCTTGGTTCTCATCTGTGTCTGCCTCCTAGTAACGAGAGAAAGACAGTCATTATAACAGTCCCATATTATCAGTTGTTCCCTCAGTCCCTACAAGATTCAAACTATTCCAAATGAAAATTACTTAATAAATTCAAAGACCTTGATACTTTGATGAATGCCAAAGTGCGATGACTAGCATTTATATAGTGTTCTCCACAACTCCAAATGTCCCAAAATGCTTTGCAGCCAATGAAGCCATTATGTTGTAATGTAGCAAATATGTCACTAATTTGTGCACAGCAAGCTCCTGAACAAAACTATGTTCTGGTAATGGGCAGGTAGCAACATTTTGTAATGTTGATTGAAGGATAAAGCATCAAAGAAATAAAGAATTATTCATTTGCTCATACAAAACTTCAGTGTTGCTGAAAATGGACTCATCTTGTTGAATCTAGTCCTCACCATAAAGACACAGAGTCATAGAGATGTACAGCACAGAAACAGATCCTTCAGTCCAACTCATCCATGCCGAATATCCCAACCCAATCTAGTCCCATTTGCCAGCACTTGGCCCATATCCCTCCAAACCCTTCCTATTCATATACCCATCCAGATGCCTTTTAAATATTGTAATTGTATCAGCCTCCACCACTTTCTCTGGCAGCTCATTCCATACACGTACCACCCTCTGCATGAAAATGTTGCCCCTTAGGTCCCTTTTATATCTTTCCCCTCTCTCCCAAAACCTATGCCCTCAAGTTCTGGACTCCCCCACTCCAAGGAAAAGACTTTTTCTATTTATCCTATCCATGCCCCTCATGATTTTATAAACCTCTACAAGGTTACCCTTGAGCCTCCGCCAATCCAGGGAAAACAGCCTCGTTCTGTAGCTCAAACCCTCCAACCCTGGCAACATCCGTGTATATCTTTTCTGAACCATTTCAAGTGGATTTCATCCTTCTTGTACAGGTCACTTCTACCCAGAAAAGATTCCAGTGATTCATAAATATGAACTTTTCTCCCCTGCACCAGCTCCTCAACAATACATTCATCTGCTCCATCCTCCTATTCCTACCCTCACTAGCTCATAGCACCAGGAGCAATACAGATATTACTGCCTTTGAGGACTTCCTTTTTAAATTTCTGTCTAACTTTCTATATTCTCCCTTCAGAATTTCATCCATTTCCATGCCTATGTCATTGGTTCCAATGTGTACAATGACCTCCTGCTGGTCCCTCTCCCCTTTGAGAACATTCTGCACTATCTCTGAGATATCCTTGATCCTGGCACCAGGGAGGCAACACACCATTCTGATTTTTCGCTGCCAGCCACAGAACCGTCTGTCTGTGCCTCAGACTCGAGAGTCCCTATCACCATCAACTGCCTGGAACCCTCATAACATTGGAGCCATTCTCAGTACCAGAAACTTGGTTGTTCATGCTACATTCTCCTGAGAGTCCATCACCCCCTACATTTTCCAAAACAGCATACTTATTTGAGATGGGGATAGTCGCAGGAGACCCCTGTACTAACTGTCTACCTCTCTAAATGTTCCTGGAATTAACCCTTCTACCTGAGTGTATCTGCAGCTTTTCTTACTTCCTAGAGCTGCCATCCATCACACCCTCTAACTCCTGTAAATTCTTTATTGCATCTAATTGCCGTTCCAACCAATCCATGTGATATGATAGGATTTGCAACCAAGGACACTTCCTGCAGACATAATTATCAGTGACGTGGAAACTCTCCCTAACCTCCCACATCTGACAGGAACAGTTTGTTACTAAAGGCCATCTTTGCTCCTTCACAATCTATAGACCCAGAAAATAGCACTGACTTATTGCTCTGTAAAAAAAAAGTGTTCCAGGATAACTTGGTACTTATGGTTTATATTTTTGAAATTTAATCAAGAGACAGAGCTCAACAAAACATGTAATCAAGAAAGAGCCCACTCTACTGTAGACTTACAGCAAGGATACACAGAAAATCTATGCACTTATCTGTTCCTGTGCTGTGAGTTCTCCCACACAGGTTTCTCCATGGTCAGCTGGGAACTTCTCTGTGTGTTAATTTTTCCTAGACACTAACTCTGATGTCCAGAGATACATGAATTCAAACAGCAAAGGCAGTAACTGTGCAGATTCACTGCTGTGTCAGTTAGCAGTGTAGGTTTCTTTCTCTCTCTCTCTCTCTCCTTCACTGACCAAGTGGTGGCTGCCTTTTGTCTATCTTTCTTCTTTTAAAAGTGCCATTGTTTTGATCTTTTCTCCCCCCAAAGTTCTAAAACAATTGCAACAGCATATAAAACTTTGATTACTGCTCTTGGAATTCAAGGAAATCACCTCCTACACCTAAAATACTTACTCTTAGAGCCATGTTCCTGTCCTCCATCATCAAGAATCTACTGGGTAAATTAGATTCCCTACAGTGTGGAAACTGGCCCTTTGGCCCAACACCAACCCTCTGGAGAGTAACCCACACAGACCCATTTCCCTCTGACTAATGCACCATGGGCAATTTAGCATGGCCAATTCACCTAACCTGCGCATCTTTTGATTGAGGAAACCCACGCAGACACAGGGAGAATGTGCAAACTCCACACAGATGGTTGCCTGAGGCTGGAATCGAACCTGGGACCCTTGTGCTCTGAGGCAGCAGTGCTAACCACTGAGCCACCGTGCACCCCTAATTCTTGCATTTCTTGTAAATTGTCTTGACAAGTGCAAGATGAAAAATTTCAGCAAAACCATGCCTTTTTTTCAGCATAGGTCAAATAAAGAATTTGGCCAAATGTACCTGAACAGACAAGACGCTGCTTTGTGGTCTGCCTCTCCCAAATGCTCTGTCAAATTCCACAGATACCATCCTCCTCCTGATGCCCTGTTTAGTGTCAGCTCAGGACACGAGTGCTCTCAGGTGAGTAGAGTGTGGCAGCAGTGGCGGACAGCCTGGTACTGAGTGTAATCCTGTTCCAGCACTGACCAGCAGGGGTCAGCAGCTTCAATGAACAGGTCAAGGCTGGACAGAAGCATCTCAACTTCGTAAAATAAAGAGGTGGGTGGTTGGGGGAGGGGCAGGTGTGAAACCATTAGAGTACCACAGATGCTCTATTCCTTGGCTACTGGACACCGCATATGAACACAGACAGAGGGGTCTGTCAGACAGCAGCTTGGTTTGTTGACAACATTGGATGTGATGCAGATATGCTAGGATGTGGGTCTTTATCCACCATCTTGGGTCTCAGTGAGCAGGGAGTGTTAACTAGTGGCAGGGCCCTACCTCACAGCGGGTTCTTCATTTAAATTTAACCTTAATTAGAAAGATGAAATCATTGTCAACCTCCTCCAGGTCTCCTCACTGCAGGAGTTGACTGTAGGATTCATACATTCTGTCACATAGGGTCAGATCCACAGCTTACTCAAGACGAGAAGGAATTGGAAAGAGACGTAAGGAAGAAAAACGACGATAGTGAGAAAGGAAAAGGCAAACAGAAAGAAAAAGAGAAAGATGGACCAAAATTATTCTGAGAGAATGACAGGCACAATGAGAGAGGGGGACAGAGAGGAAGAAAGATGAACAGAGAAAGTAGACTCAGGGATGACAGTTGGAGAGGAAGCTAGATAGATTGACAGAGAGAAGAGGGGTAGAAGGATTCAGGCATACAGAGAGAGGAAGAGATGAAAGGATGAAGCAGGGCTTGTGTTATAGCATCTTTTATGACCTCTGGATATCCTAAAAATGCTTTTTAGCTAATGAAGTCCTGATTTTGATTTTGAATCACGGTCACTACTGAAAGGGAAAAAGCATGGAAGTGAATTTTCATACAGCAGTCTGCCCACAAGCAGCAACGTAACAATGATCCTGGTTTGTTAGCGATCCTGGCTGAGGGATAAATGATGGCCTTTTCTTTTATAGAATAGTGCAATTGAATCTGCTTCGTTCAGCTGAGAATGACAGGCAGGCTCTCAGTTTCAAATCCTATCAGAGGGCAAGCACTTCCCACAGTGCAGCACTCCTTCAGTACTGCATTGAGTTAACATGCAAGAGAGCTGTGCAGAGGCAGCAAGATAGATGGAGGCAAAGAGAAGTGAAACTGGCATTGCTTAGTGAGTGAGAAATTGATGGAAGACAAAATGATGGTGATACTCTCAAAGACAGAGATGGGCACATCACACCTGGGACCAGAGATAAATCTAATTGGAATGAGATGGTGGTATATAGGATTATGTCATACTGACATCAGCAATCACATGCCAGAAGCTGAGAAGAGAGCAAACAGTTTGTACCAGAGAGAGATGCACTTTTTACCTTACAGAATTGTATATTTTATAGTGCAAATAAAAGGAGTTTTGTGGAAACCCGTCATAATCAGACCACTATTATGCTGAGGTGGACAAAATATTCCTATTATACAACAGGCTATGATTTACACAAAGAGACACTCAAACTGGAACCAAACCACAAACCAATTAACAGAGAGCATAAACAAATAGATCCAGACAAGGTGAGCGAGCGATTCCAGGATGGTGCCCAACCTCAACGCAACCTCCTGTTTTCCCCCTGATAAAACCAACAATTGGACTCCAAATGTCACCTAATAACCCAAATCAGTTCTGACAATGGAAAATTGCAGTTATTCTGCACTAACTGAGGACATTATCTTGTGCAGATGCCGGAGTTAATGATCACTTGAATATGTGCGGTAGATAAAAGCAAATCGAAACAACATAAAGGAACCCCGTAGTAAGCTGATATCTGTAGAGCACAAAAAAAAAGTGATAGTGAAAACAAATCAATGGACCCCAAATTGCCTTTGGACGTAAATTTGTTCTCAGTTTTGATTACAGCTCAACAGCCTGAATTTCATTAGCATAATGAATGAGCTGAGATGTAATTACAAGCTGCCATTCAAAGGAGGCAGGATTACAAAGCACAGCTTGGAATGGAGGCTGAGAGAGTGCTGCACTGCTGAAAGTGCCAGCTATTGGACTAGATTTTAGACGCCTTCACTTGTTCCAGCTGGACATTAAAACATCCCAAAGGTATACGTATGAAGAAGAGCAGGGATCTGGGCTAATACTCCTCCCTCAGTCATCACCATCAGCTTCACAGGAACTCTCTCATTACTGTCTGACACCTTCTTACTTTATGCTAGAAGAATCTGGCTCTTCCTTAAACATGGGTTGCCAATTCTCTGGGAATAAAAGATTAACCTCTGGGAGCAAACTGATTGGGCATTAAAATCTATTACAGACAGGAATAAGTGCTGACAGACAAATTGTCGAGCAACCCCTATCGGATAATAAAGAGGCTGCTTGCTTTTCCGCTAGGCCGAGAGGAAGGCAGGTATTATGGGTACAACAGGTGTGCCAGGTAACCAAGGTGATGGTGCCTTTGATGGTGTAAGGTCATGTGATGAAATTTCCATGCCCAATCCATGGCAACTTTACCCCTCATCATCAATCACCCTTCCCAATCCAGTAATGAGAAGCTATCACATGAAGTGTAGGATCAAGCTCTCGTTAACATATTTTTAATCGACCCATTTAGAAATGCTCTGACACATGTCTGGAGCACCTGAGACTTGAACCAGCTCAGAGGCAGGGACTCCACCACTGCACCTCAAGGGCCTTCAGATTCTCAGTAATCTCTTCCAGCTGAAACAGGTTGCTGAACTCTCCAGCTTATCATCCTCAAGAGGCCCCACATTGTGGAACACATAGACACTCACCTCACACTCAGACACTTCTGTATCTGCAAGTCAGAGATAGCGACACCCCTCTGGAACCTTCCTCCCCTCCACCTCCATCCTTTCTCCTGATCCTACCACATGTCGAGTATTTACTATCCCTTCTGACCTCCCGCTCTCTGATGTGAACATTCTGCATTCGGCAAAGGTCTCCATTTCATCCCTGTGTGTCCCCACTTCAATAATTTTGGGCACAACATGATATTGAATATTTTTTCCAATTGCCTCCACCACTGTGACCATTCCTTTGAACAGAGGTCCTCTCCCCATTACCGTGGTTGACAGGGCCCTCAGCTTTGTTCTTAACACTCTGTCCTCACCACTTCCCTCCCTCCCACAATGGTGATCGTGTCCCTCTGGTCCTCACCTACCACCCCACTTACCTCCACGTTCAAAGGATTGTAAGCCGCCATTT
Organism: Chiloscyllium plagiosum; assembly: GCF_037043375.1. Lineage (NCBI taxonomy): Eukaryota > Metazoa > Chordata > Chondrichthyes > Orectolobiformes > Hemiscylliidae > Chiloscyllium > Chiloscyllium plagiosum. The sequence goes on along the minus strand of NW_028270175.1, from coordinate 16,923,996 downwards.
CTGTCACCTTCAACAGGGAGCCACGATCAGGCACACAATCTCCTCCCTCTCTTCTCAGCATTCCGCAGGGACTGTTCAGTCCAGGTCATTCTGGTCACCCCATCTCCTCCGTTCCCAACATCTTCCCACACCCCCACACCACCATTCCATGCAATTTCAGGTGTAACTTGCCCATTTGCTTCCTCCTTCCTCACCATCCAAGGCCCCAGACACATCTTCCAGGTGAAGCAGTGATTTACCTGCATTTCACTCAATCAAGTCTACCATCTTTGCCACTCACAATGTTATTTTCTCTACATTGACACAAAGGAGGCTGAGTGACCACTTTGCAAAACAGCTCCATTCTGTCCGTAATCATGACCCTGAGCTCCCAGCTACCTGTCCCTTCAACACTGCATTCCCACGCCAACATCCCTGTTGCATAGATCCAGAAAGCTGAGAATCCAGGCAACTGGAGACACAGACACCAATTTTGAGCGATTGAAAAATCCAGGATATGCAAGGGACAGAATTGGAGGAATCCTGGTGCATTGAAGGCGCTGGAGGAGGTTAAGAGTTTAAGGAAGATGCTGAGGTAGGGAATAGTCTCGGGACTAGAGGTAGTTACTCTGGTAGGGAAGAGTTTAAGATCTGGAGGAGGTTAGAGATGGGGAGGGATGTAGGAAGTAGAGGAGGTTATAGGAGTGGAGATGAGGATACAGAGGTAGGGAGGGTTTCAGGGGCTGGAGGATGCTACAGAGATAGTGTACGGCCTGGAGGAGGTAACAGGGGTAGGGAGGGTTG